>NC_136263.1:84767389-85367389 GCF_964187855.1 Myxine glutinosa | reverse complement strand
GGTTCCTCCGGAAATCCTCTCGGCGTCGGAGCTCCTCCTCCGAGGTTCCTCCAGGTATCCTCCCGGCGTCGTAACTACTCCTCCGAGGTTCCTCCGGGTATCCTCTCAGCGTCGTAGCTCCTCCTCCGAGGTTCCTCCGGGTATCCACTCGGCGTCGTAGCTCCTCCGAGGTTCCTCCGGGTATACTCTCGGCGTCGCAGCTCCTCCTCCTCCGAGGTTTCTCCGGCTATACTCTCGGCGTCGCAGCTCCTCCTCCGAGGTTCCTCCGGGTATCCTCACGGCGTTGCAGCTCCTCCTCCGAGGTTCCTCCGGGTATCCTCTCGGCGTCGCAGCTCCTCCTCCGAGGTTTCTCCGGGTATCCTCTCGGCGTCGCAGCTCCTCCTCCGAGGTTCCTCCGGGTATACTCTCGGCGTCGCAGCTCCTCCTCCGAGGTTTCTCCGGCTGTACTCTCGGCGTCGCAGCTCCTCCTCCGAGGTTTCTCCGGCTATACTCTCGGCGTCGCAGCTCCTCCTCCGAGGTTCCTCCGGGTATCCTCTCGGCGTCGGAGCTCCTCCTCCGAGGTTCCTCCGGGTATCCTCTCGGCGTCGTAACTACTCCTCCGAGGTTCCTCCGGGTATCCTCTCGGCGTCGTAGCTCCTCCTCCGAGGTTCCTCCGGGTATCCACTCGGCGTCGTAGCTCCTCCGAGGTTCCTCCGGGTATCCTCTCGGCGTCGCAGCTCCTCCTCCGAGGTTCCTCCGGGTATCCTCTCGGCGTCGGAGCTCCTTCTCCGAGGTTCCTCCGGGTATCCTCTCGGCATCGTCGCTCCTCCTTCCGTCCTCTGGATGGTCGGCGTCGTCCTCATGGTGGTCGGAGATGAGGGTGTCACCTTCCAAGCCTGAAGTAGTAACATACGAGGAGATAGTGAGGAGGGTGAATGAAGGAACATTATTTCGCCAGGCCACATAAAATCTTGGCGTGGTTTCGGGTGAGTGGGTGTGTGCCGCAGCTGGGACAGGCTCCAAGTGCATACCTCACGAAGGTCAGGGTGGTCGGCGGCAGCTTCCTCCTCCCAGGGCATCATTATGTCGACTAAACGACGACGTCTTGGGAAACACCCATGGATCCCAAGAGCAATTGTGTTTTCCCCCAAACCTACACAACTCACCTTCCAGTTGTTGTTCGTCCCGTCGCGCCTTTCCGCGTTTTCTTTATTGTCGGATTTGCTAGGCATTCCCTCGACGGCATATCTTTGAACAACGTCGTCATTTTCATTCACTTTCAGTTTGACACATAAAAAGCTTGGACCAACTTGCAGTTTAAGCTCAGACGAGCATTTCCACCGTTGGAACGTATTCCGACCGCCATTTATTCGCGTAATTAAACAAACACGGGTTGATAATTTCATCTTGGCCGTTCAGAAAAAAAATACACCTTAACTTTTATAAAATGCAATCGTTTATTACAACGTAAAGAAACACAAAATTAAAGAGAGGCGTGGCTTCAACGTATCCCGGCATGCTTCACGCTTCAAATGTGTTGCTTGTTGTTTATGGATTTTTATTTCCTCTACCGAATATTATACATATATATATTGTAAAAGATAGCACACTGAGCAGTAAAATAATTTGAAACGCTTTATTAAACAAAAAAAAAAAAGTCATCTTCAAAAAATATTTATTAAGTCTGTCCTCGATGGATGACACAGTCCGTGCCTGGAGACGAGCTTCATAAAAATATAATATCACCTGACGTTTTGGTTTTGAGAGAAAGCTAGTTCTCTTCCTCCGGAGGTGTTGAGTGTGGTGTGGTGGTGAAAACGTGAGATATTGTAAATTAATTGCGCTAATTTGCTTCAATGTGATATTTGAAGTTATAAAAATATACATCCGGATCCGGAAGGGCGGATCTTAGTGAACGCGCCGTGTCGGCAATGGAGATGTTTTGTGGGATTATTGCTGCCTGCTGAATGGTTTTCGCTTGCAATGAACTTTTGTTGATGAACTTCAAGAAGTGATACTGGATCCTGGGGACATAACATAATTGGCGACGAGGCAAAAACTACATTCTTGAAATGGCGGTTTATGGAAAATTGGACGAGTTCCAGGCGAAGAGAGAGTCCTGGATGCCGACATTGAGAGACATTCGTTCTATTGTATTGAGTATTGTGAGGCGAACCAGATCACCGATGAGAACAAAAAGAGGGAGATATTGCTGTCTATCGCCTGTTTCGGGTGAGTGGGTGTGTGCAGAAGTTTTTGTTGAGGTGTGCGTGCAGCAGCCGGTTTCAGGTGAGTGGGTGGGTGCAGCAGCCGGTTTCAGGTGAGTGGGGGAGTGCAGCCGCTTTGGTTTGGCTGAGGGGTGTGTGTGCAGCAGCCGGTTTCGGGTGAGTGGGTGTGTGCAGCAATTTTGGGTATGGGGTGGTGCAGCAGCCGGTTTCGGGTGAGTGTTTGTGCAGCAGCCTGTTTCGGGTGAGTGTTTGTGCAGCAGCCTGTTTCGGGTGCGTGGGTGTGTGCAGAAGTTTTGGTTGAGGGTGTGTATGTGCAGCACCCGCATAGGCTATAAGTGCATACCTCACGAAACTTGCATAACACATACTGAAACCATCCACCAACTATTTTTGAGGTCAACATAGGCCAAAGGTCAACAGCAATTTCAAATTTCTAAAATCCTCAATTTTCATCCAATTCACTTGAAATTTGAATGGGATTTACATATCAGTTAACTGCATAAAAAGAAAGCGCTGCATAAAAAAATTGAGACATGGCTTATTGTAAAGAACTCTCCATGTGTAATAACATGTGTTAATGATGTCATATGTGCCTCCGTTATGACGTCATAATTCGACAAGTACAAAACTTCATCCGATCAAGATGAAATTTATTGAGCGTCTAGTGATAAATTGGTGGAGAAAAATAATACTGATGGCGTCATCGGTCACGTGGTACGGCCGCCATATTTGTTTTAACACAAAAGCCTTAAAAACCACTGAAAACAGTCCTGGTGAGGGTCTGCAATCTCTGATTGCTCCTTACAGTTTCTTCTTGTTTCCATTCTTTTTCCAGTAACATACCTACATCCTTATTCATTTTTATGCCTCTGCCCCTGAAGGTGGCCGGAGTCATTATGTTTTCGTGATGTCCGTCCGTCCGTCCTTCCTCCCGTCCGTCGTCCCTCGCGTCCGTTGTCGTACGGGCTAAACCTCATTTTTCTCAGCAACCACATGTCCGATTAAGACGAAACTTTCAGGGTGGGAGTGACACCCATGCAGAATGATTGTCACAATTATTAGTCCTTGAGCCCAGACCCCAATTTTCACATATTGGTACCACTCAGAGGGACCAAACCAAATTGCTATTTTCAGCTTGCTAGATGTCCCTAGTTTACATTTTGGTATGATAGCCTTTGTAGATGAGTAGCTTAATGGTGGTTATCACCTCATATGTAAACATACCCTGCGCAAAAAAGACGAAACACACGTTTTTCCTTGTACTTTACTCTAAGAATAACAACTTTATTAAGATAGTTAGGAAAGAGTCAAAAGTACATTTTGAGTTATTTTTCAGTAGAAAACGATCTTAAAATGTGTCTTTTTATGAACTGGGATGTTTCACACACTTGATGGTAAATTGAAATAAATGTGTTCATACACTCAATGTTGTTACTTCTGGCAATGTCATTTCAAAGAACTTTTTATATTTACATGGATTCACACCCTTATTCTGTTTAGAAAAGCCTAAATAATAAAATAAAACCAATATGTCACTTATCATGTCATCACTTAATAACCCAAGTCAAAATTGAAATTTCTGTTACCGTGATACACACTCTCATACATGACTGTACACTGCCAAGTTAATCAGTGTCATCATCGGTGTCCGAGTCTGACGACTCTACTTCCAGCTCTTTTTCTCTGGCTTGGTTGGTGCAGGTTTGTAGTTTGCACATGTCTGTGCACTTCAAGCTATATGCCAGGCAGGTACAGTCCGGTAGTTTGCATGAGCGCACACATTTGCAGGACAGCAACTGGAGCACAGCTTCTGGTGCAGGTGATCCACGCATCCACTGCACAGCAAGCTTGCCCTCTTCATCTGTGGTCCAACCACAGTCCTTGGGGTCAGGGATGAATGGGTGACTCTGCAAACATCTCCTCCAGATGGCCACTTGATAGTTCGCACGGAGGGCATGCAGGAAGAGACAGTCCTCACAGGGAGGCGGCTGGCTAGACTCCACTTCACCACGTCTCGCACAGAACAGTTGGTATCGAAGCTTGTTGACTGTGGCAGTCTGTGCAGAAGGCATGTACAGATGGCAGGTGACCTTTTGGAGTTTACTGAACAGCTCCCCAGATACCTCCCATGACTGACCAAGTTCAGCAAAGGCCTCCAGATTGGTCTTGTCAGACTTCATTCGCTTGAAGGCAGCCAACTTGCCACGTCCAGCAAATGCGCTGACTGTATCACAGCCTGTGTAGCCATGCATACCAATCAGTGCCTCACACACCTCACCTCCCAGAGCATGGCTCAGCTTCTGGATGTCGAGGTATCTTGTCCTGGCCTTGGTGCCGCACTTCATGTACATGGGACATGGGATGGACTTGGCAACAACCAGGCACAGCACGAGGACATCTGTGTCTTCTGCACTGATCACAACGGACCTGATGCCAGATTCTGCTGCATGAACACCATGTAGTAAGATGCGGGTGTCAGCTTCTTCCTGTGAGAACTTTAGCTCTGTGGCCTCCTCCCAGTGCTCTTTCGACAGTTTGTAACATTGATGTCCACAGGTCACATACAGTAACTTGTTGTCAAGCTTCTGCCTGTGTTCTGGGCTCTTCCACGTCTGCACAAGGAACTCGATCAAGCTGGTCTTGTTGGATGAACTGGAGATGAACTTTCTCCACTGTTGAATGTTGTGCCCAGGTGCTATGGTCTTGAACTGCAATGCTGTGTCTCCTCCCCTGTTGACCCTTTCCGCATTTTTGATGGATGTGTCTGTAGACATTGAAGACGCCATCAATGCGGTGGCTCTTTCCACCTTTGTGGAGGACTTGAGACAGTGCTGATTCTGCCAGCTGTGAGAAGGTCTTTTCATTTCCTTTCAGTTTATGGATTAGGCTCATCCCATCAATGACTGTTGCTGAGGGCTCTGGGATGACTTCTGCTGGAGAAACATTATTTTCCAACTCCCTGGCAAGGGCAGCTTTGTTGGTCTTGCGGAGAGACCCATCACCATTGGCCAGAGCCCATGGCAGGGGCCCCAGTGGATGAGCCAGCACGTCACTCATGTGTAGTTTCCTGCTTTCGGCAACAAGTATCATCTGGCCAAACAGTTTCCTGTCAGCTTTGATGACTACTTCTTTGGCAGAGCTTTTACTACATGACATCTTTCTGATGTCTGAAAACGTCTTCAGCTTCTTCTTTGACATCTTGTCATGAAACATTGTAGCTGGGGCAGCTGCTTCCAAGCGATCTTGTTTGAATGTTTGATATGCCTCCTCTCCTACCTTGCGGGCGTCGAGAAGGTCCTTGGCAACTTCTGCTGGGGCCACCGCACCAGTTGACAGACTGACAAGCTCCATGGTCAAGGTTGAATGGATTCAACCAGCTGGTTTCCATCAGTGGAACCATGGACTGGATGTCATCCTCATCTCTTCTGATTCTTGGCATCTGTAGGTCAGGATGACTGAAGTTGTCATGTTGGCCTACATGAACCATGTCCCTTAGCTGTCTCATATAAGTGCTTTGGTACTCAGATGTCAGGTAGTATCTAGCCACAGCTCCAGGTTTCAGGCTGAACCCTTTTGTGCCTCCAGGTGTCTGGGTGTCCTTGTTGACAGTCTCTTCGATCGTCTGGTCCACAGGTATCCGCCCAAAGGGATTCTTGCAGCCGATCTGCACAGAAAACCCACCTTGCATAAAGTGGGCATGGATGTCAGGATGTTCGATGGGTAGCCGAGACATTGTGGCATAGTAGTTGGTCAGGAACTGGGCGTAGTTCACCTTGTCATAGGCAAAGCACCAGGGAATCATCTCTCGAATAGCTGCCAGGTGAAGCATCCAGTTACCTTCTCGAGATGCTCGGATGAGGCCCAGCATAATCTCAACCATGTCTAGGTAAGACATCCAGAAGGCTGCAAGGCTGTTCTCTCTGAGGGAGTTCAGGTAGGTTTCGAACAGCTCCAAGATACGTGTGCATGATTCATCCTGAAGCAGGTCCTGGAAGGATGCTTGGCAAACATTGTTGTGGAACTCTCCAATGCTCTTCAGGGCTACTTCTAGGTGTTGGCTGTCTTCAGGATGAGTGTTCTCTATCCACAGAAGGAAGCCTTTCCAGGCAAGCCTCATCAGTGCTTCATATGCAGTCTTGTGTGCTCTAACTGCCCGGTTGTACCTGCGACCTTCCATCAGCCCAGCCACAGACCCTTCTGCAATGACACCTGATTCAACAAACACATCTCTGAGTCCTGCATCTTCAAATCTCTTCCCTAGGATGGACAGGAGGTTGCAGATTGTGTGGAAGATGCCCATCCTGATGATGATGTTCTTGAATTTGTCATGTTTCCACACTATCTCAGCAGCCTTGGCAAAGAGTGCTTGGTCAAACACACAGACGATCTTGTTGAGCTGTAAGGACTGCATGATGCCAAGTGTTTGCTCCAATACGTCATTCACAGTTGACATCTCAGTTGCAGGAGCATTGATTGTGGGAAGGTAGCTCACAGTGTCCTGGATCACTGTCACATCATTGCGGATCTGGATGTTGAACCCTGTCCAGCTGCTTATGGTCTGGTTCTCAGGATCTGACATTCGAGTCAGGAGCCAGACATGGTTCTTCTTCTTTGCATCTTGAACTTCTTTGTTTGTGTCGGAATCAAGGGTCTCAGTCTTAGGTGGCCCAGTTTGCTGTCCAACATTGTAGGTTGGTAGCATCAATGGGGCAGGACTGATGCTCCTATTCTTGGATTTGCTGACTGCAGGCAGGACCTTCTGTGGCATGGGCCCTGCAACTTTGGGTTGGACAGCAATGCCATTGACCCTGTGAGAGGTGCCTTCTCCACTCAGTGTCTCCAAGACGGTCAATGTTATCCCAGGCCAGGGTGGTAAACACACCAGGATGCATGTCTTCTGGCAGTGGTATGTCCTCTGCTGAGCGTTCCAGCTTCTGGACACAAAGAGCTGTGTCAATCTCCTCTACTTGGGAGTAGGAAATAGCATGGCCAAGACGATTCAGACTTCTTATCAGTTCTGTGTTTCCTGTCAGTGACCTCACAGCAAATGGGAGGAGTATGTGCTTGGGTGGCTTAGTCTTGCCACAGGTGACAGCAAAGACTAGATCACTGCCAAAAGAAGCAGCAAGACGCTGGACTCTTTCAGAGGGATTTGCACACTCAGTATCCCCAGTCAGCAGGGTATACAGGAACTTTGTGACAGCTTCAGGGATGACACTTTTCTGTGTATCAGGTGGCCATGACTGTTGGACATCTTGTTTCTTGATCTGGTTCCTCAGCTGTATGGCTGCTTTGGTGAGGACATCCATGGATTTGATAGACTGTGCTTCACGTATATCTTGCTTCATGTTGTGGGCTTCCTTGACAAGGTCATCCATTGACAGGCTGTCTGGATAGAGAAGCACCCTTCCTTTCTCATTTGAGACAAAGTGAAGTGACCCTTCCAGCTCACTTTCAAGCTTGCGACGAACATGCTTCTTTGTCGAGGGTTTGATCTTGGTGATGCCATGGGAGTTCATGGATCTCTCAAGCCTGGCTGTGAGGTCTGTTAAAGGCAATATTTCAGGGTTTGGGAGGAATTCAGTCCTCACATGCATGAACAGTTCCTCATAGGCTTGTCTCTCTGTCTCCTCATAATCTGCTGCCTCACTCTCTTCCTGTTGCACTTCTGAAGAGCTGGTCGAAGACACTCTTCTTGTGTACTCTTTGTAGCACGTCTTGTGGTAATTCCCCTCTGCGGCAACTAGGTCTCTGCTCAGCAATGCAAGCACTCTTAGATCACATTTCTTTATTGCCGCCTTGCGGATGGTGTCGTCTGCTCGTAACTCAAGACACTGCATAAGAGGTTCCCTTGATTTTTGTCCTTTGATGTATTTTGGCTTCTGGCAGAAGATGCAGATCTTGTCATACAGTCTTGAAGTAGGCCTACTTGGTGCATCCCTGGTCCTGGATGATGATCTTCTGGAAGCAGCTTCTGTGGGTTCAGCACTGGCACCTTTGGAGAGGATCGAGTCCAAAGACTTCTTCATGGTAAACATGCTGCGGCATTTGCGATGGTACTGTACCTGAGGTACTTCCCCTTCTTTTAGTCCTTTTGCCAAGTCAAGGACTGGGGCATGCTGTCTGATCTCTGCAGCCCGGAGCAAAGCCTTCCATGAATCCAGATCCCTCAATGTCACCAGGGAATCAGTCATCGTCTGAGCAATGAATAAGACAGTTTGTGCACGGCCGCTTCTTCGGCAGGGTGGTACCTTGATCCATCGACATCACTCTGATCACTGTACAACACTATCTGCAACATACAAAAAGATAATATTGGTTAAGATATTAGTTTTGAAAGAAAAGATAATATAAGTATAATTGGTGAAAAAAAAACGCTTAAATCTACCTGTAATTCAAAATGTTAAGTTTCCAGCTGAAGATAAATACAATTATTGCAGGCAGTAAACACAATACAATGTAAAAAATAGTGTGAATCACATTTATTTTGCATTTTGCTTTTTAATCACAAGGAAATAACCTTATTTGCATTGTTTTAATCCACATTGGTGGAGATAGAAATTTGACACTGGCGTATCTTTCATTTTTTGCAAATTACACAATGGCGCTAATGACAAAAAAATGAGTTTTAAAAATTATTGACAAAGCTACCTATCTCAAAAGGCTATCATATCTTATTACACTCATATCAACCCTATAAACATTTTAGTACTACTTTGGTTTGGTTGGCCCCCCCAGGTGGTACCGATATCTGCTCTGGCCCATGGACTATATGACATCGGAGGTCACGTGGTATGGCAGCCATCTTGGAATAAACACAAAAATAAAAAAATGATTTCTCGGAAACGGCTGAATGGAAAAATTTGAGACTTGGCACATTGTCAAGTACTCCCAATGGGGAACAAAAGCATGATAATGATGGCATCATAGGTGAAGTGGTATACCAGCCAAAAATGTTATAATCTAATTCCTTATCCTAAAAATCGAAAATTGCATGCACATGATCGATGAGCTATTTGTATGGATATATTAAATTTATGACATCATATGTCACATGGGTTGGCAGCTATATTGGATTTAAAGGGCCTATCTCATTGGCGGAGACGTCGCCGCGACTAATCCGTCGCGGCAACTCGTGGACCCTCGGGCGACTGGGACCAAAAAATGGCTTGCGCTCTCACCAAGGCGACGCCAGGGCGATGATATTCATCACTACTCCTTTCGCTACATTTTTTACATATTTTTGCATGTATTTATTTTAATGCAATTAAATATAAATTCAATGCAATTTAAATATACACTCACATGTAGGTAGGGGCTTCTTGATCTCCTCGAAGATGTTCTGCATATCAACAAGGAAGGTTTCAACCGCTGCTTTCTTGTATTGGTTATCTTTGTATCTTGCATACGATTTATCGTAAAATTCCGGATTATCCTCCCAGAAGTCAGCCATTGCCTCTTGATGCCCCTCTTTCCAATCATATTGTTTTCTAGTCGGATCGCCGCTGGAACCATGTTCCTCATCTTCTCTAGCATCAACTGCTGCCTCAGCATCCACAAACTGCGCTGAAGCTGCTACAACTGCTTCATCCTCCTTCTTCTTGCCCTTCCGGCCCCCACTGCCCTTGGGTGGCATGGTGGAAGGACAGTACTACTCTGGAGTTGGAGCTGTCCCCTGGCAAGACAAGATGGTGGGGCCTCTTCCAAGGCAGTACAAGGAGCAGCAGCAGTAGCAGGAACAAGTACCAAATGATGAAGACCTTGACCGGATCCTGTACCTGACTTGGACCAGGAGTGAAGGCGTCTCGATGATGCCAGCACGCGCTCAGTCACGTGGTCTCTAAAGTGGGTCAAGCAGCGTCAAGCAGCGTCGCGGAGACGTCGCCGCAACGTCTCCTCAGTCTCCTTGGTCTCCAGCAGGTCGCGGAGACGTCGCGGAGACGTCTCCCCAGTCGCGGACAAAATTAGTCTCCGCGACGTCGCCGAAAAATCGAACATGTTTGAATTTCCCGCGACTTCCCGGAGACCCGGCTAGTCTCCAGCCGCAACCAGCGGAGACTCGAGTCGCCACCAGGTCGCCACCTAGCCTCCAGGCCAATGAGATAGGCCCTTAACCTTCAACCTTAAAAAAATCTTCTCCCAAACCACCAAATCAATTGACTCGAAACTTTACATGTGTCATTGACTAGGCATGGCGATTAAAAGATGATCACAAAAACATCATTGGTCACATGGCGTGGCAGCCATGTTGAATTGAAGGAAAATATGAAATAATTATATTTCTGAAACCACTTACCCTATCGAAGCGAAATTTTACAAATATCATCTAGCACCACTGTTGCATATAGATGGAAAATAATGACATCATAGGTCATGTGGTTTGGCAGCCATTTTGAATAGAAAAAGGAACCTTATCCGATCAACACGAAACTTCACAAACGTGATCCTCTACCCATACAAATGCAGTGTGCACATTTTTCATGTTATTTGTCATCTGGTGTGGAAGCCATATTAGCTTGAAAGCCGATATTTCAAAAAATCCCTTCTCTGAAAGTGCTTCACCTGTCGATGTGAAACCTGTCAAGGCTGGTAAAAATGTGATACTTTAAAACAGCTGAGGGGATTTAAATCAAACTTGTTTATTTTTAAGACAGTGAAAGAGGGCATCTACCCGTTGTGGGACTATGCAGAGGCATATTGGCAACACAGTCGCATCGCTGTAGTTTTAAATGTTTTTATTACTAGTTAAATAGCTTTCCAACGACCTCAAAGTAAATCGAGTGAAATTTACTGTGAATCGTTTAGTCGATGTTACGTCATTTCATCCATCTTGTGGAGATACCTTGAGGATGTAAGTCAGCATTATCTTAATTCTTAACATACTCGGCATTAGGCCCACATAAGCTATCCTGGCAGTAATGAACAGCGATTTACATTTGACGTAGGTCATTGTTGGCCACATGTCACACTGGTTGACCTATACTACTATCCTGTCGAGTTTGGTTACAATTGGTACAGGCATAGCCGAGACATGACGATATATTGCCCATGAAAGTGTGAACAGACTGATACACGCAGAGACAGACAGACAGACAGAGCTGGTCATTCTGATACTTCACTAACCCCTCCGGAACCGAGGTATGAATTGATTCTTTGCCTGAATATCTGTCACCAAATTATTAGCCCTCCAATGGAAAGGGCCCCACAGATGAGGTTTGCTGGGGGCCCCCACATACACAGCAGAGACTGAGTTGGCCATCTTTGATCAGATTGCAAAATAAAGTGAGGCGCACGTGTATGCCATCATGTACTGTGCTTTTGACACGTTCGAATAAAATCGGACCATGCATGGCCAATAAATTGTTTTGAAATGTTTATGGTAGGTTTATGTTTTTTTTGAAAAACAAAATCGAACCATATATCGTGTCCACATTCGTTGTAACAATGATTATTTGTGAGACTGTAACTTTGGCTTTGTGTACGCATTCCCAGGTGAAGGTAAAAAGTATTCTCCGAAATGTATCTGCACCTGGAGATGTCATTCTTGGAGCTTTTTTCCCCGTGCATTTCTCTGTCCTGAAAGATCGTCCAACTTTGACTGAACAGCCTTCACCACATCGATGCACTGCCTGAGTTTCTAAAGTTTCTAAATAAATAAAATAAATAAAAGTTTAATAAAATTGATCAACTGAATTTAATAAATAAATTGTTAGTTTCTAAATGACTTCAAAATGAAAATCCTTGTATTTCGTGATATTACGAATGGAATTCAAACTATTCTATCAAGGTGGAATTTGCTATTGTTATGATGAGATATTCAGTAATCCAAGACATATCATTGCCTTTTTTCATCACGTGTTTTATGAATTGTACACGTATAGTCGTATACTTTAACGTTATATGAAATGTACACGTCCACTTTACAGTTATATGAAATGTACACGTCCACTTTACAGTTATAGTAAGTTTTGTTCGTTAATAATCCCTTTATCAATCTGTGGGTAGCAAGTATAATGTGACACACAAGAGTAAAACCCAAGTTTTACCCAATCAAGTAAACATTCTGACCCATAATTATCCCTGCAGGATGTTTTCCCTTCTCTTCCTCCTCTACTCCAATTGGTTCAACTGATCACGTGCCAGTCAACATCTCTCTGGTTATTGTCGGAGACCTGCCTCAGCGCCGCAGAGTCCGGCAGTTCATCGAAGCTGACTGGCAGGGACTGCTTGCTGCCCCTCTCATGTCATGACTGGTCCTTCATTTCCACCTCTTCTGATATTAATATTACCTGGGAATCCTTCCATGCAAGCTTGCTTTCCCTTATGCACGTATTTAGACCATCTCGTCTGCAGTTATCAAACCCATCCTGTCGCCCCTAGTAAACAGAATTATGTGGTGAGATGGTTGCCTTCAAACAACTTCCTTCTCTTCCTGGAAAGCAAATCCAACTGAAGGCAATCTATATCATTCCACAACGCCCAGAGGAAATGTGTGTTCACGCTCAGGAAAACCAGAAAACACTGAAAACTCAAAGCTTTCCTGTTTTTGTATCCAACATCAAGGCTCGTGGAAGAGCTAGAACGCTGAATGGATCAGGAGCCAACAGAAGAGAGGGAGAGGGAGACGCAATGTGCCAACAGCAGGGTTGAAGGATAAAATAGAGGGAGACTGGGACAAATAATGGGTGTGGGAAGGAATGAATGGTTGGACGGATAGTTACATGGGGTGGACAAGATGTACCGTGTACAGAAACAACATCTCGGGAAGGAAAACTAAATTTGGAGAGGGGTGGGAGAGGAGTTGTTGTGGGGTGGCGGGAGGGAGGGAGGATGTGGGTTCCACGGGCGGAGAAAAAGAAGAACAACTTATTCTACGACTTGTGGACACCTTGTCAAGTCTCTCTCTGGTGTATGTATGCTTTCCATCCCTCTCCTCACTTAAAATGGCGCCACAGTCGACTGCGGATCAAAAGGCGGAATGCCTTAATTATGTGTTTGCTTCCAAATCTTGTGTACTCAACCCCTCACTCCCATACCTAACCTCCACTCTCATACCCACCTGTTCCTGGATACTGAGAAGGTTGATAGGTTTCTGGAAAACCTCGACTCAGACTGCGTCAGCCCCAGACGGCATCAGTGCGTGGCCGAAGAACCTGCTCTGCTGCTTTTCCACATCCTCTTTCTACTCTGTTTACTCGATCATTCTCCTTGGGTCAGTTTCTGACTGCCTGGAAGTTATCCGACATCTCTGCAGACCGCCATACACAAACATGGTGCACAAACTCATCTTTGACTACAGGGCATTGATCTTGTTTCAAATTATTATAAGCAAGGTCATGGAATGTAGCATTACCTCACCTGGACTTTAGTCCAGTGAGCTTATGCGATCGAGAGTGTCCTTGCGTCAGGCAGTGAGTGAGTCTGTAATCACTTCATCAGTAGACACAGTCATTATTGCGTGAACCAAACACACAATTTCATTGAAACTTGGCCACAAGCTTAATATCTGATCCCGAACGAAGGTGTCTTGACTGCATCAAAATCTGCACTCATAAAGGTGTTTTACGGGGGGGTGGAGGTGGGAAAAGGTTGACCCCCTAAAATAGGTATTTGCTCTGTTTTCCAAAACTACACACACAATTTCGATATATGTGTATATATATATATATATATATATATATATATATATATATATATATATATATACCGTTACGGACGCGGTTAAAGATGTTATTTTGACCGAGCGGTGGTATTACCGCGACCGAACAGTTATTCCCCGATTTGCCCCAAACTTTGGCCGGATCGCGCCATCGCTATTCAATCGGGAAAACTCTAAAACGACCGAATGCAAAGAGGAAAAGGAATAAGATGAGAAAAGGGTAATTGGATTTATTATTTACACATATAATCAAGAAGAACGCAGTCACATTTATTTACAGACGAGATTAGATACACAGTGCAACGCTAGCTTACCTACAGTCTTAATTAACCCAGGGACAGAACAAACAAGGACAGACTCACGCAGGGAATCATGATAGGACTGGTGGGAGATGGATGGATTGCGGGATAGGGAGGTCCAACTGGTCCTGCAACCGATCGACTCGTTGGGCAGCCGCCGGCCCCTTCGCGGCCCTGCTCCAAACTGCCGTCCAGGCCTCACGCTGCTGTGGCTGCAGTTTCAGTGGCTCCAGCTGCAGTAAATGCAGTTTCAGTGGCTCGAGCTGCAGTTCAACCCTGGACTTCTTTCGGACTCAACTCTTGGACTCCCTCTCGTCTCTCGGTGAAAAGCTCATCTCCCGTCTGCCTTGGGAACGCCCTGCCTGCGGGTTATATAGGCCCCGTCCCTCAACCTTCGCGAACCTCCTCGATGTTTCTCTCCACACCCTCTCCAAGTCCAACCCCTTGTTCGTGGTTGGTTGAGTGGGGCTGACTCACTCCTCCCCTCTATGATGAGGTGGGGACCCGCCTTTCTTCCCCAACCCTGCCTCGTGGTCAATGGCGGATGAAGAGAAAACCACCTAAAATGCAGTTGGCAATGCGAATGGCAATTGACGAAAAGGGGGAATGGAAGTTTTGGGAGTGGGAATGAAAGGAATCTATCTCTTTCACTGGTGCAATGGAGTATTTCAATTAATGGGAGACACAGCCTTACCCTAAAACACATAATAACATATAAGCTATCGAACAGGGGTATTCTATGATTAGCTGTGGTGTGGATGCTTTATGGACTAATTATGGGACGTCCTTTGACCCTTACACAGCTCCGGAGGCAGGAGGCGCAGAATAAACAATAATCATCACCAATTTACCACAATACAACACAATCAAAAAAAATACAGTCCTCATATCCGCAACAATACACACGAGGTGTGTTCAAAAACGTATCTGACGTTTGTCCATAAAAAATACTCGTATCCAGATACAACAAACTTACACTAATCTCCTTCAAAGTAGTCCCCTTGGGCTGCCACACACTTCTCCCAACGGTTCTGCCACTGTCGGAAGCAGCGCTGGAACGCCTCTTTTGGGATGGCGCGCAGCTGGTCCGTCGCATTCCGCATGATGTCTTCTCTGGACTGAAATCTGGTCCCTTTAAGGGGCATTTTCAGCTTGGAGAAAAGCCAGAAGTCACACGGAGCCATGTGGGGAGAGTAGGGAGCCTGGCGAAGCACAGGTGTGTTGTGTTTGGCCAAGAAACTCTGTATCAAATGTGAAGAATGGGCGGGTGCGTTATCGTGATGGAGCTGCCAATTGCCCGCTGCCCACAGGTCCGACCGTTTGCGTCGCACAGCGTCACGAAGGTGACGCAGAACCTCTTGGTAATACTCCTTGGTGATGGTTGTGCCGTCTGGTGCGTACTCGTGATGAACCACGCCACTGGAGTCGAAGAAGACGGTCAGCATGACTTTGACATTGCTGCGGACCTGCTTTGCTTTTTTTGGCCTCGGGGATGTTGGATGCTTCCATTGTGATGACTGCAACTTGGTTTTTGGGTCGTACCCATAAACCCAGGACTCATCGCCATTGATCACTGTGTTGAGGAAGCTGGGGTCGCTGTTCACAGTCTCCAGCATGTCCTGTGCGATCTCCAAACGGAGTTGCTTCTGCTCAATCGTTAGCAGCTTTGGTACGAACTTCGCTGAGATTCTCCTGAAGCCCAAATCCTCCTTCATAATGGAATGAACGGATCCAATGCTGACGCCCACCTCGTCTGCAAGTTCTCTGATCGTGATTCGACGATCCTGCATCACCAGGGTCCTCAATTGGTCAATGACGATCTCATTTCGGGATGTTGAGGGCCTACCCGAACGTGCTCCACTCTCCACTGATGTGCGGCCATCTTTGAAGCGGTTGTACCACTCCTTTATCTGTGTGGTGCTCATTGCTTCGTCCCCGAAGGCCTGTTGAATCTTGCGGATCGTTTCCACTTGGGAATCGCCAAGCTTTACACAAAATTTGATGCAGTAGCGTTGTTCAAGTTTTTCTGTCATTTTGTCAAAAACGAAAATCCGACGGCGCTCACTTACACTTCCTCACTCATCGGCGGTCTGCCGTCGAATGACAGCTTCTGCAGGTGGGAAAAAAATTCACGCGTGCGCATTAGGATCGCCGACATACGTGCACCAATCAACGCCTCCCTAGCTTCATTTGTTTACGCACGACAAATGAAGGTCGCATACTTTTTGAACACACCTCGTATGTATATATATATATATGTGTATATATATATATATATGTAATGGCACAATATTCGCTAACTTTTGTGTCTGCAGTTTATTCATTCTTCTGGCTTGCAAAGTAGTCATACCATGAAAGTATCCTTGTTATATGATATGTGTATATGTATAAAGATATAAAAGAAATAAATAAAAAAACTTTGATGTGTGTATTGTGTGTTTTATTCACTATTTTTATTGTGAACATTAGCCCAAAATGGCATCCAAAAATGGGACATCACGTGACAAGTATTGTTGAAAATGAAAAATAACATGTACAGGATATTGTCTTTGTTTACATTTTGACCCTAGTTTGGTTGTGGATGAAAGAAATATATCTACAAACAATCACTTCCGGAAAGGTGGTTACCTAATCAATAAATCGATCAGACTGTTACCGGGAACGTACGTTACCTCCGTGTCCACTGAACTTTCACAGTTTGGTTAATCAATTATAACAATTCCTAACTATCTGTAGAATAGTGACTACGTGATGAACACTTCTTGCATTGAATACTTTTCCTTAGTATTCACACAAGTTCTGAAACCCTGACCTTGGGGATGAAAATTTAAAACTTTCGCCGAAGATAATATCCGTGTCCACTTTGTAACGTATGTAGAACCCCCTTAGGCTTTTACACCGCGAAAGCAAAAGACGGGTTTTCAAGCCTCGTGGGGTGGTGGAATGCCTATCACTCATCATCCAATCAGATAGATGCCTGAAGCAGCTGCCAGTTCCGAACGAACGCTGAAATATGAAACGCATTTGATGATTTGAATGAATGATGATGCGTTTGAATGATAATTACTTATAATTTTGGTTTTTACAGAATGGAGGAAACGCGTTACCACCTGAGACTGAGACTAAAGCAACCAAAAGAATCGCAGCCAACAGCACCAGACGTGAAATCAGTGAAAGCGAAAAAGAGTAAAGCAGAGCGTCAAAGAGATTGGAGAAGAAATATGAAAGTTAATCCACAACGCTATGCAGACTTCAAACAAACGGAAAGTTTGCGGGTAAAGTTGCACCTAATTAGTCCGAGTGAAGAAAAGCAAGCACGATACAGGGAGAAAACACGGTTGCGAGTCCAGCGGTATCGTGCTAAAAAGAACCTGGAGTTGGATGGAAGTCATGCAACCACAAACAAGTACACACCCAAAACGCGTTTTTGGAAAGAACGCCAGCGAGAAATCTGGAGACAGCAGAAAACCAAGCAGAGGGGAAAACAAACGGCACAAGCAAGAAGAAGATCAAATGAAAGACGTAGGCAGCTCTATCAGGAGAAGAAGGAACGATTGCAGAAATCCAACAGTGCCACTACAAATAAAACACCGGATCAAACACAGCCTTCGTGCTCCAAAGAGGCCCTATGCAAAGCAGTGTACCGTGCTAAGAAAGGGATGCCAAAAAGTGGAGATCAGTACGCGGCAGTCCTCTCACAACTTATAATCAAGACCACTCCAAGAAGAAAACAGAGACTGAAACAGCATGGCATCTATCTATAATTCCAGTAATCTCTGTACGTTTGTACGTTTGTACGTTTGTCTGTCTGTGACCGCTGTTTCTCGACAACCACGGGTCCGATATACTTTTAAC
This sequence comes from Myxine glutinosa, assembly GCF_964187855.1. Lineage (NCBI taxonomy): Eukaryota > Metazoa > Chordata > Myxini > Myxiniformes > Myxinidae > Myxine > Myxine glutinosa. The sequence continues at coordinate 85,349,369 of NC_136263.1, read as the reverse complement.
TTGCCAGGTATATTGCTGGGGACCCGAGGATGTGCCTTTTCAAGGTTTCATATTAATCGGACAATTACTTACCGAGCTATGTACAAAAAACGATTCAACCAATCAGAGAGCAGCGAACGATCGCGTGTGCCGAACGTGGCGGACACACTCTGCCTCGGATGGCACATTTGAGAGCGTATTCATTTATTTCACGTTTGCAAACTATGTTGGCGTTAAACTATGTTTTACAACTAATAAAAACGAATTTGCGATTCATTCGCTTTCCTGCGCGTTTGTGCACGCGATGGCGATTTCTTTACCAAACTCCGGAAGCCGTTCGCTTTGGACCAAACCATTGCATGTAAATAGAGGGGGGGGATTGTCACCACTCGCAAGCCGTTCGCTTTGGACCAAACCATTTCATGTAAATAGAGGGGGGGGGATATAATTTTAGATATAGATATAGTACGGGCATGCCCTAGTTATTGAAAGTCCAAGATGCAGGAAATTCTTGCAGTTTGCAGGCGAGGCAATACATGCTCTCAAAATGACAATTGTCCAGGTAAACAAGAAACGAAACTGTTCTTTTTCACTGTTTTCTTCAATTCCCCCCCCCCCCCCCCCAAAAAAAAAGACGATGTACAGTACAGCACATCTCGTGTTTGAAACTTTCATGTAAATAAGTTGACATGTTCAATAAACTGTTGTTTGCTTGAACTTGTGACTTTTGGTGTCCACCGTCATTATTGTAACTTACGTAGACGCAAGTGTTAATATGTCTATGGTTAGCCAAATAAAATTGATGTTAATGAGCTCAGTTACATTTATGTGTGTGTGTGTGTGTGTGTGTGTGTGTGTGTGTGTGTGTGTGTGTGTGTGTGTGTGTGTGTGTGTGTGTGTGTGTGTGTGTGTGTGTGTGTGTGGTTGACATATTTGTAAATAAAGGGTGCTTTGAAAGTGCAGCAATGTAGTTTAGCAGAGACCTTTGATACACCATACTACGTAAGTTACGGTGTCCACTTGATGTATTTGTGATCAAATTAAGCAGTTTTATATTTTCTCGGCATTCATAGGTATATTATCATGAGGCACTCTTAACATTATTAACAATCATTAACAACCCCTGCAAATGTGTTGTTTCAGGGAGATATAGAGGGAAAGTGGACACCATGTAACTTACGTAAAAAAAAAGATCGCTAGAGGGCTTTTTCATGATTGAGGCCATTTCATGAACAGTATGAACATTGCATTATCTTCTTGGGCTTTTTTTCTGATTGAGGACACATCCATCTGTTAAGTAAAAATTACAAGAACACTAAATGGAAGTATTTATTTTACAACCCTCGTGTCCCACTTTTGATAGCGAGTATTGTGCCATTACATATATATATATACATATACATATATATATATATATACTGTATATATATATATATATATATATATATATATATACGTAAAATATATATATATATATATATATATATATATATATATATACGTAAAATATATATATATATATATATATATATAAAGAATTAAGTTAAGCACCCCCCCCGTTTTTTTACAACCTCGCACATTACAAGTTTGTTGTCGTCAAAACAGTGTAATATACCCATGATATTGCTATATTTTCTGGAGAAGTGATATTATGGTCACATAAAAACATAACAATCATGCCGTTTTCAATATTTTATTCTGAATAATTTAAGGTGCAATTTGTTGGGAATTTTAGGCATATTTTCACCTCAATTTAAGTATGGAGCTATAGGTCCATCACGGACAGTGTGGATGACGTTTATGTTTTCTAACGTACAGTCATTGTTCTGAGAAGACCTCTAGCGATCTTTGCGTCAATAACGTGTGTAGGACCCACGTGATCGGATCACTGACTCAACCAATCACTTTTTTTCACTTTGATCACTCAATTTCATCAATGGATAATTGCTAATGTCATACCAATCATTATTTGATCTCACATACCTTAGAATATATGCCAATGTATACATATACACAAAGAATATATATTAGGGGCTGCTTACCTTAATTCGTTGTGTAGGGGTGCTTAACTTAATTCTTTGTGTATATATATATACGTAAAATATATATATATATATATATATATATATATATATATATATATACGTAAAATATATATATATATATATATATATATATATATATATATATATATATATATGTATGTATGTATGTATGTATGTATGTATATATGTATGTATATATGTATGTATGTATATATGTATATATGTATGTATATATGTATGTATGTATGTATGTATGTATGTATATATGTATGTATGTATGTATGTATATATGTATATATGTATGTATATATGTATGTATGTATGTATATATGTATGTATGTATGTATATATGTATATATGTATATATGTATATATGTATATATGTATATATGTATATATGTATATATGTATATATGTATGTATGTATATATGTATGTATGTATATATGTATATATGTATGTATGTATATATGTATATATGTATGTATGTATATATGTATATATGTATATATGTATATATGTATATATGTATATATGTATGTATGTATATATGTATGTATGTATGTATATATGTATGTATATATGTATATATGTATGTATATATGTATGTATGTATATATTGTTGCAGACGCGGCTTTTAGATGTTATATTGACCGAGCGGTGGTGTATTTAACCGCGTCCGAACAGTTACTCCCCGATTAAAACCCGATTCCACCCGACGTTGACCAGATCGCCCCACAGATATTCAATCGGGAAATCTCTAAAGCGACCGAAAGAGAATGAAAAAGAAGAAGAAGAAGAATACGGAGGAAGAACAGATTTTATTATACACACACAAGCAATGGATGGAAGAAGCAGTAACACAGCGAATCGTTAACTTACACTATTCATTTTTACTTAGCCCCAAGACAACGAGTAGGACAGGACGTTCACACTTACACAGGGGATAATGCAGGCAGGTAAGGCTTGAGGTGGATTGCTTGAGAGGGAGGCAAAGTCGGGAGGCCGCAGTTCGCAATTCCTCGCGGTTTTGGCGGGAAACCCTCCGTCGTGTATCCGCTGAGGTAGACGTCACGCGCTGGTTCGGCACACCTGCTCCTCTTCTTGGGGTGGAGCCGTCTCCCTCCTTTCAGCGCGTCTCTCCAAAGCTGGTTTCCTTGCCGAGTACCTCTCCTCTTTGGCTTGGAGCGTTTCGCATCTCACCGCCTCTTGGTGCAGTCTCTTTGCTCATCTCCCAAGGCCTCTCCAAGTCATCTCATAAAGCAGTCCCTTACAGTCGCTTTTATCACCTCGAGCGAAATCAAGCCGCCGACTCCGAGGGCACGCCTACCGGGTCGCTCACCGCGGTGTTGATTGGCTGTTAGGGCTGGTTCACTCCTTCCCTCTTATGACGAGGTGGAGACACGCCTTTCTTCCCCAAACCGACCTCGTGGCCAATGGTGGTTTGAAGAAAACCGCCCAAAATGCGGAAGGCAATTGGAAGGGAGGTTTTGGGGAAATTGGAAGGGCCTACGCTTATTTTGTTTGATACAATGCAAAGTCAATCTAGTGGGAAAACACATATTTAGCCTACATGGAATAAGGAAATACACTATTTAAAAGATATATCGTGACCTGCGTGTAAGTTTCATGCAATTAACTAGGACGCCGACTGCGACCATTATTTACATTAACAGGGTGTTACCGTACTTTTGTAACGTTCACATTGTAACGTTTCCACATTCGTTACAATATATATATATGTATATATGTATGTATATATATATGTATATATGTATATATATATATGTATATATGTATGTATATATATATATATATATGTATATATGTATATGTATATATATATATATATATGTATATATGTATATATATATGTATATATGTATATATGTATATATGTATATATGTATATATATATATATGTATGTATATATATATATATGTGGGGGTTCAGACCCCCCCCCCCCCCCCCCCCCCACCTCCCCCCTTGTGTTCTATTATCGTTTGATCTATTACCAAGTATAAACAAGAAAATGTTCTGTTTTTGATTGATTTCTGTATACTCATAATACTTTCATGTTCTTTGGAAACCTGTTATCCCAGTATTAGGCTAAAGATGTTGCTCAATTACCAAAAATAACTAATTTGTATGTGTTGCTTTGTAAACCCTATCCATTATATTTCCTGTTAAAGAATTAAGTTACTGTGATGGCATGTTCTCTTACTGTCGAAATGTTCTTTGGAAACTTGTTATAAAAAGTTATATGCTTTGTAAATCCAGACCCTGATGATATAATCCCTCTGTGAAGACCAACCTATCTTTCCCAGTCCCCCTTAAAGGACTGCGTTATATCACTTTCATGTTTGACATTTTTACGACTTGCTGAACTCCCCCAAAAATCAGATTTCTAGAGAATCGTCAACATGTTTGACCCTTAAATGACCTTGGAGACTACTCTGTCTTTCCTTTGTCTCGAGAGCAAAAACCACACCCCAATATTCCTTTTATAAAGTGAAACTCGACCGAATTATTTCAGAGCATCATGTTGGAATCCTGGTCCTTGTGGGCCTCAGTTTTATGCATTTTGCTTTCCACCAAGCTTGTGTGTTTGATGAATCAAATAAATATCTCAGTTGTTCCTTCTCTCAATCATGAGTCTTGAGTCCTAAGTCACGGATCCATCAAATGGCGAGCCAGGCAGGAGATCAGCTCCAGCAGACTCGGGACGCGGCTCCAGGCGCGAGTGAGTGGGAAAAAACACCAGCTGGTTTGATCGGTCTGGGTGAGGTGAGCCTTGGGTTTATTTTGTTATAGACTGGGATGTTAGGCTAAATTGGAACTCACTCTGTCGCTCGGTGTCGTTTGCCTGTTTCCTGCTTCGAGCCTGATCCTCGAACAAAATTTAAGAACGAGCCGTTTTTGGGCTCCAGAACAACTGAGCTGTTTATAGGATTCGTCAGGGTAACGTTACGGGACGGGAGTAAGGTGCCCCAAGAGGGCGCCGAGGATAAGGAATAAATTGGTTTCGTAAAGTAAGGTTAGAAGCGTCATAAGGACGCCGTCAAAAGTAAGGTACAGTTAGCATATATGCGGGAGAGATCTCTGATTAGGCGGCTATATGTAGGAGAGATCTCTCGGGAATAAGGAGTAAGGTTGCCTGATTACCTGGCGGTTAGCTGGACAGGTAAGATACGGTTAGCACACAGAAAGTTGTGAGGCGGGCGAACCTCTAGGAGTTGGACTAGAAAGCTAGGAGTTAGGGTAGAAAGTTGTGGGGCGGGCGTACCTCTGGAGTTAGGCTAGAGGGCTGTGAGGCGGGCGAGCCTCTCGGCTCTCGATGGCCTGAGGAAGCAGGCAAACTAATTGCAGGTGCAGGATAAGGCGGGAATAAGGAGTAAGGAATAAGATAGATAAGCGAGCCAGGGAGCGACCAATGTCGCTCGTTGAAGATCAAGACCCGTGCGTGTGGAGGGGTTAGGTAGATCAAACCCCTACCCCCCAAGCCCTAAGCTCTGTCCCGGGGCTTCAGGCAACACCCCCTGTGCAGCGAGCCACCCCCCCTAACCCCCCCTTCCCCTGCTTCACCCTTCTCACCCCTTTCCTCCCCTTGTCCCAAAAATCCCCTTTTCCTCTGAATGAAATGAGACATATACGAATGAATGGGAATTGCTGCACAAGATGTTGAACAGGATTGTACAAGGTACGCGTGTGCATGAATCCACGTGTGCTGTAATGTACGCGGTTAGTGTCAAGTTGGTCGGATATAAGGAAACGCATGAAATGCGAGCCGGTTTGACAGTCACGTGGTATGAGGAACATGAACGAATGTGGATTTTGATGATCACTTGATGTGCAACACCACTGTGTGGGCTTCAAATCATTGTGATTGGCCGCTTGCGGTGCGGGAATCCAGACCGGGATTGCCGATTCTGGCATCTATCCGAGGGTCGTGGTGATGTTCGGTAATTGACGTGTGTATTTTTATTTGTTTGGGACGAGAGGCGAACGGATGGTCTGGCGGTTCTTTTATGGTGTCCGAGCGGGCACATTGAAGTGTGTGAGGGGAGATTCAGTCGGCTTGGGGTTGGTGTAGACCTGGGTGTTCGTGAGAGGCCGCTGGTAAGGTGTGCGACAGGTACAGGGTGTGACAGGAGAGGATGCAATCAACGATTACATTGTGTATTAGCGACTCGTGTATTGGTATATCCCTGAGGCAGCTCACCTTTAGGATGATGTTATGTCACGTTTTGATGATGATGATGATGATGTCATGTGCATTTTGGGTCTGGGGGTCTGATATCCTGTCAGAGGTCAAGGATCAGAGATCCTGTTGATTGACAGCTAACTATGTTGACAGCTCAATGTTTTGACAGCGGACTGTCAAACTGTCATAACAGTCCGCTGTCAAACTCGTTTGGAAAAACTCACGTCCCGACGCGAGGTAAACCCCACCGTGAACGCGAATAGAGCGGCATGCAGGCTGGTTGCCGCGGCAACGGCCCTCGCAGGAAAACGCGAGGCGGGAGTGTTGGGATTCGTGTGGAGGCACGAGGATGCGCGCCGGGACGGGGGGCGGCGTGGCGTCGTCTCGTTGAGTTGGTTGTGCCAGGTCGATCGGCGATCTCTGAATTTAAATCGGATTTTTGTCGTGTGTATTGTGCATTCGTCATTGACGTGTGTGTGTCGATTTTAGCGTCTATCCGAGGATCCTGGCGACGTTCGTTTAATTAAAGTTCTGTTGGTGTGGAATACTGTCAGAGGTGCGAAATACACACCTTTGATCTGGAGGGGAGGTATTTTGGTAACTTACTTCCGTGATTTCCGTTTCATTGGATGGGAATTGGGAAATGCGAGCCCTGCCGGGGTTTTGAGTTTGTTGAATTGGGTTCGGAGCATGGGATTTGCTCAGAGTGCCGGTGATAACTTGCCTACACTCAGAGGGGATGTGTCCCGCACAGGGGGAGAATACTGCTATGAGGTTGCTCGGATGATGTGTGCCCAGATGCATTGTGGGTCATTGCGACTTTGCTGAATGTCGGTGAGCAAGGGAGACGTTGGTGTGTGTTTTATGCGGTGTGCTGGACGCCATGTCAGAATGGTGGGCGCCTGCGACATGCCATGCATTGTCATAAGGAATACGTTATTTAAGATGGATTTATACAAGGGGAATGCTAAATAAACGATGATAGTACGCGAGGTATATGAAATGAGACGTTTGGCGTGGTCGGATGCAGGATTTTAGGGGAATAATGAATTTCCGGTTCCAACAGGAAGTCTTGTTCATGCAGTAAACGAGGTACAGTGTGAATGATGAGATTCAGAGAGATCTCTGAATGAGGTTGTTTAGAGCGGATGAAATAGAGAATAGCAGTTGCAAGATCGAGGTGCGGATGTGATGCGGAGTGGCGGCTGGAAGATGCATCGATGCATTTGTGTTGATCGATGCGCCAGACATTGGCTTTGCTGGCAAGCGATGCTGGTAAGATTTAGTTATGAAAATGCATGTGGTCCTAAGGGCAGATAATGTGGGACAAGCTGCCTCACGGGCGGTGCAGGGAGAGTATTGGAAATTCAACAAGATTCTGTGTTCAATAATGTGAGCAGAAATGTCACGTTTTCAACCGAACACTCATTCGAGGAAGGAGGAGTGCGAGGTTTTAACTATCGGTTTGATGTGGTTCACGCCGGGCGAATGATGTGTGGATGGGTTGCGTAATGGCTAATGCATCTTGGAGATGCATCGGTGCAAAGACACAGGGAAGGTGCTGAGAGTGACACGGAGCACGAGTTGGTTGTGGCAGGTGCGAGAAGATGCACACCTGGAATGAAAGAATGCACGCTTGAGTTGGTAGTAGAGCACGTGAATGTGTGTACCTGGGAGGATATTGTTCCAGGCACGGAGATGGTAGAGCACGCCTCCCAAGAGATGTTGTGGGATTTTGGCGGGAGTTCTTGCAGAGGCAAGATGCACCTTTCTTCGTTTGAAATTTGACCTTTTTTTGAAGTTCATTTGACCTATGTTTGAGAACGATTTGAGATCATGGGAATGATTTGGAATGGGAATGAGGTCAGAGTGAATTCGCTAGCCTTGAAAGGGCCACAGGCTGAGTCAATCTATTGGGTGTTAGTTCTACGAATTGATATAGAAGTTAAATCGGAAAAAGGAACGATATATTGTTGGTTAAAACAAATTGTGGACGTAATTTGTGGATAGAAGAATATCGGTTTCTGAAATTTGTAAGTTGTGGTGGTGGGCGTCTTAATAGGTGATGTCCCTTGTTGGGGCTTGTGATACGCCTCTGTTATCTGTCTGACTGTCTGTGAGTTAGTGTGTTTGGAGAGGAGGTCAGTCAGGTAGGATGGGGCCAAATTATGGAGGGCTTTGTAGGTTAAGAGGAGGATTTTGTACTGGATTCTCTGGGGAATGAGGAGCCAGTTTCAGTTATAATGATGGGGGGGTGATGTGGTCACGGGTCCGGGAATGGGTAAGTAGACGGGCAGCGGAGTTCTGACTCTTGGATTATTGAGGTTTGGTGATTATTGATGATTATCGAGGGTGAACCATAGAGAAGGCTGTCTTTGTGATCTGTTTGGTGTATTTGTCGAAGGAGAGGGTTTGGTCAAAGATGGTGCCAAGATTCCGGTTGTGAGTGGAGGCGGATACTGGGAAACCGTCGATGTTGGGGGCAAAGTTATGGGTGGATTTGGTAAGCGGTTTTGGGTAAATGAAGATTAATTCAGATTTAGCATAGTTAAGTTTGAGGAAGTCGATTTGAAGCCAGGATTTTATTTCAGTAATGCAGTTTTGTCAGGAGATGGCGGAGGAGCACAATTTGGTGGAGATGAAAGCTGGATGTCATCGGTGAAGCAGTGGAATTGGAGACCATGGTGCATTGGCCATGGTGCACGACGGATTAAGTGACCGAGGGGGGATAGGTACAGGATGAAGAGGAGCGTTTTGGGCCAAAAACTGAACCTTGAGGGGGAGCGAATTGTGGTGATTAAGCTGGTGTAGATGCTGTCAATTTTGCTTTGGATGAATGAAAGGAAGGAAATGCAGTTTCTACTGCAAAGGACTGGTGGTGGTGTTCAGTGCGCTGAGGAGTTTGTTCGTAGTTGTATTTGAGGTTGTTTGTTCACGTTGTAGAGTTTGTTTATTTATTTGTTTGTTTATTTAGTTTGTTTTATTGTAGAGAAGAGTGCTTTTGGGTTTTCCGGAGCCAGAGTGGATAATTTGAGAGTAGCAGGCGGAGCGGAAGAGGGCATCTTTGTAGTACTGAAGGTGGTCCTTGTAGGCTTGGGAGTGAATTGTGAGACCTGTTTTATTGTGGAGTCTTTCAAGTTGGCGAGCACGAGTTTTCATCAGGCGGAGTTCAGGGGTAAACCAGGGAGCAGAATGGGTGGAAGAAACTGATTTGGGTTTAATAGGCGCAAGCTGGTCTAAGCAGGGTGAGGAGGATGGTGTGATTGATGATGTCAAAGGCGGTGCTGAGGTCGAGGAGGATGAGAATGTTGAGGTTGCCGGCGTCAGAGGAAACAGAAGGTCATTGGTGATTTTGAGGAGAGCAGTTTCAGTGCCGTGGTTGAGGCGGAATTCGGGTTGGAATGTTTCATACAGGTTATTGGCAGAGAGGTGATGTTTGAGTTGTGGCCACAGAGCGTTCCAAAACTTTGACAGAAAGGGTAGGTTGGAGATGTGTCTGAAGTTATTTAGGGAGTCAGGGTTTAGTCCAGGTTTTTTCCAGAATGGGAGTGAAGTTTCACGAGGTTTTGGGAAATCGGTATGTGAAGCTGGATTAAGTTTGAGTGGTTATTACATATGCTCTGGGTCCATGTGGTTAATGTGATGTGGCTTTAAAAAAATGAATTGGAATCGTTGTAAACAGTGTAGATGGGGAAAAAAAAAAGAGATGGACAGGGACAATGGGCTGCTTGGTGAGCCATGGAGATGGATTGGATGTTTTGTTGTTGGTTGTCTGGGAGTTCGGTTGTTGCATTGCCAAAGGTTTCTGTGTGGTGGACACACTTGTTGTCTTGTCTTGTGTGACGTGGGTGAAGATTGGACCAGAGGCTGAAACAACCTTGTAGGGAATTCTTGTAGGGAATTTGTAAAACGTGAGGTGTCCTCACGTCCGCGGGTTTGGTGATAAAGAATTTGGAAGAATTTGGAGAGATAAAAAGAAAGAGATAAAGAATTTGGAGGCCACCAAAGGGCGGAACCTGATGTTGCTCGGGGCAACGCAAGGGCGGACAGGAAGGGCCGCCAACCCATGGATAGGATGCACAGATTGTCAAAAGGATAGGACGCACAGTTTGCCAAAATTAGGGCAGGAATAGGGAGATGGTTGAGAATGCCGGCGATAACTCACCGATGTGTGTGTCCCTGTGTCTGTCTGGTCGTCTAGCAGGCCATGGAGTTATATTTCTGAAACATGGATTTCAAAGAGGCAGGTGAGAAAATTTTCTGAGAAATTTCCTGCGAAAATTTTCTGATGGATTTTCTGATGGATTTTTGGATGGATGGGTTTGATGGATTTTGATGGAGCGGGGACTTTTGATGGGTCTTTCTGTGTAGATGTTGTCACGTGACAGGGCTGCTGTCGTGTGGACTGTGGAACGAGGGCGGTGTAGGTGACGTGAGGGGAATGCCACGCACTGCGACCGTCTCCCCCCCAAGACCGAGGTTGTCGGGGACATGAGTGGGATGTCGATTGCAGTGATGTGGGATGTCGATCACAACCTGACGATGTTGTTCGTGGAGGAGGTGTTAAAGTTGGGATGCGTTGCTGGGGATGTGGGTGGCTGGCACCCCGTGTGGTTGGGGGTTGCAGGTTCACAGAAGGAGGTTGGAATCCAGTGTTATGTTCGGAGCACGCAAGGCTGAGCAGGATGGATTGCCATTGGGACGTGTTCTCAAATGATTTTATCAAAATGATGGCTCCTGAGTAAGGGGAGGGAGCAGGGAAAAATATTCACTGTAACAGGTGTTGTTAAACTGTTTGTCTGCATGAGGATGGCAGAGTTGGCCTTCAAGACTCATGTGAGTTGTGTCTGGAGGCAAGATTCGGGAGGGAGTGTGAAGAAGGAAAGACAAAGGGTTGTAAAAAGTTGATGGTAAGGCAGGGTATAAGGGAAAGTGGTTGTGAAATGCTGTCTTATTGATGAGGAAGTGTTGGTGGTTGGCCTGCACTGGGAAGAGTGTGACAATGAATGGAAAGTTGTGGCTTTTATTTGACAAAATGGTGCTAGGTTGCCACAACACAGGTTGGGGCTGGTGCAGATGGGATCACGGCTCTGCAGACCAGGTGAGCAGAACTCCACCAGGTACGCTGGAATGACATCAGTTGAATTATTGCTCGGAAAGGAAGGTATTTTCGGAAATTGGTGAAAGTAAAAATAACATTTGAATTTCCAGACATGACGCAGGAAATGCAGCTATAAATAGAGATGAGGTAACTAAATGCCAATTGGTGGGCAGGGGGGCTAGGAATACTAATCAAGGATTTAGTCCTTGCATGTGTGAGCAAATGTTCCACAGGATGAACCCAAATGAACCTCCGGCTGTCGACGTGACTGCGGACCCTGGAACGACGACCCGAACGAGCCACTGAGCAGCAATGATGAGATCTCCGCGTCTGAAGAATGTTCTTCCATTTTATTTTGAAAATGATTTTGATTAGACTGAAAAATTGAATTTGGATCCGGATGTGGACTTGCTTTTCACGGACCCAGTCTAGTAATTCTCTTGTGACTTATGTCTCACGAGCTCACAGCAGTTCAACCCTTGCTGTCCCAGCCCTGGATTTTGACTCGGCTCCGGACCCAGATGCATCGCTGGGCCCGCCTGCCAGGAAACCGATTATCCTGGATCCCAACATGTCGCATGCAGATGCAAACGACTACTTAAAGGAAGTTTCTCTCTTTTTCATGGAATGTAAGGCTCTGACTGCTGGTCTTCTCGGCTGCAGGTCTAAGCCACTTGATACTAATGTTGTTATGCTTTCCCCGGCAGAACGACGGCACATCAAAGGTCTTATGAGCATGGAGATCGATTGAGCGCCGAAGATTCATAGGGACTGCGCCTGCGAACACTTGGGCGAGCTCTCGCTAGAGGTGGGTCCCGGCTGCACCTCCGTGGCCAAAGGGTGGGCCGGGAGACCTTCTCGAGTGTGGACCCCTGTGGGACCAGTCGTCTTCGTTGTGGATCCGACGCGCCATTGGATAAACATGTTTCTATGGCCAACACACACACACACACACACACACACACACACACACACACACACACACACACACACACACACACACACACACACACGCGCGCGAATCGTCCTGCTGGGTGCTATGCGAGGTGCTTTGGGTGCGGGGCATGCCCACTGGGCCGCATTCGCGTGGTATTTTCATTGACTGTCTCCCTACCTTGATTTAATAAAGGCCCTTTTTTTGGCTCGTAGATAGCGTTGTATCTTTGATCCAAGAGGACGGTATGTGGGGGTTCGTGCAGCTCTCCCAGCAGGTCGACCCACCTGCACACCTCCACCACTGTAGTTGCCTCCGAGCTTACCTGCTCCTCACCCTAACCTATCTAACTGGGGCAGGCCCTCTGGCGCTCTCCCCACTCGGTGCCCTCTCTGGCACTGGGCTACCCGGGTCCGTCCTCCGGATCCTCGGGCCCCATACACAACTCTACCGGCTCCCAGAGTCCACCTGCGGCCTCACCTGGCCGACATCCTCACAGTGGTGGAGTGCTCAACCAACTACACACACTAACAGGCCACACGCCCAGCCATTTCCACGACACTAATGCACCCATCCAAATACCATTCTTCCACCACGCACCACAGATGCCAATATCCAACCACAATTTACCTGTACCCTCTACCTAACACTTACACTACCCTGCCCGGGTATTCGTGATAGGGGTCCCACTCTTCCCCCATTCACACCTTCGCACCATCCACTCCACTCCACAGTTTCCACCATACTCACTCCATACCATCCATTCCATACTCCATATATTCCACACAACCATTCTCCATACCTATAGTTGCACACCTGTGCCATCACACCTGGTGCTTCCTGCACCCTCCTTCCTCCCAGGACCATTCGGTCAACCCAACACACATCACCATCACTCACTCATACACTGCTCCATACACCTGTTCACTTGCACACCTGTGCAATCACAATTGTCCCTCACTCACTGCTCCATACACTTCCACGCTCAATACAACTCACAATCACCTTCTCACAATACACTCCTGAGTACACCTCCAACACTCACACGGCATCATCTAATCTACCTGGTGCCCTGCTAAAACTCGCGCTTCCCCGTCGCCCCTTACATTATTGCGCTCCCTCGTCATTATCATCCAACTACCCTCTCTATGTCCCCACTACCTGTCCAATGTCGCTACCTAACCTTACCGTTACCTATGGTCATCTTCTCTAGATCCCTACGCACTTTATCCTAACCCTCCCGGGCTAGTTTTCACTGCCATAAACCCCATAAACCTATTGCTCCTTTGCCCCCGGTGTGAGGGATGGCAGAGTTGCCATCCCACCACATCGGGCATCTCTCACTACCACCCCACCACCCCCCAGTCCTCTGACGCTAGGAGCCCCCGTCGCAAGAGGTACTGGGTCCTGCCTCGGCATCTAGAGCCGAGGCGATCCATGAGGGCGCCTGCTCGCCGGCATAAGGTCTTATCCGGTCGGCATGGACGATCCGAGGGAGGGCCCGTGGCCCCATTTTGATCTTAACGACCACGTCACAGACGTGCGACAGGACGACTCCCGGGCCTTGCCAGGGGGAGGTGAGTTTCGGGCACTTACCCTTCCGCCTCCGGGGATTAAAGAACCAAATCTTCATCCCCGGAGCGTACTGACTCTGACTCCCCTGGCTCCGGTCATCGTACCTGCGCTTCATCTTGGCCCCCGCCAGGTGGAGCTGGCGGCGGGCGAAGGCATGGACCCTCTTCATGCCTTCCTCCAGGTGACATGCGTAACCCTCCCTCGGCGGGATATCTGTGGTGTCTGGCACAGGACCGCATAGCAAGTCGGCGGGAGCCCGTAACTCCCGCCCACACATAAGCAACGCTGGACTGCATGCGGTGGCTCCGTGCTGGCTGGTTCGGTAGGCCATTAACAAGTACGGGAGATGTTCGTCCCAGTCATCCTGACGGGTGATGGTGAACAATGCCAGTTGTTGGACCAATGTTCGGTTGAATCTCTCCACCATCCCGTCAGATTGTGGCCGCAAGGGCGTGGTCCTGGTTTTCCGAATTGACAGGAGTCTGCACACATCTTTTAATAATTGGCTTTCAAAATTTCGACCCTAATCGGTGTGCAGCTCCTGTGGAATCCCGTGCCGACATACAAATCCTTCCACGAAGGCCTGTGCCACCACCCCGGCTTCTTGGTTGGGGAGGGCATAGGCCTCCGGCCACTTGGTGAAATAGTCCATTACGAGGATGTACTTATTACCTTGGCGGGTGCGGGGCAGCGGTCCTAGAATATCCATAGCCACCCGCTCAAGGGGGGCCACCACCTGATGTAATTGAAGGGGGGGGGGGGCCTCCTCCTCCGTGCTGGTCCCTTTTTGGCAGAACAGGCGTCGCATCTCCGACACCAGTCCTGTATGTCGTGCCCCATATTAACCCAATAGAACCTCCGGCGGACCCGAGATGTTGTCTTTGTCCTGCCCAAATGGCCGCCGGAGCGGGTACCATGCACCTGTTGTAATATGACGTTCTTAAATTTGTCAGGGACTATCACCAACCAGGAAGTTCTCTCAGAGGGAACCTCTACCCACTTGCGATACAAGATGTTGCCTTTCAATTCCAGGGTCTGCCACTGAGCCCAATATGCCTTTGTTTGCGCCCCGAGGGGGGTGACCTCTTCCCCCTTTGGTCTTTGCCCCAATTTGACCCATTTGAACACCGGCCCCAGAACGGGATCCTCCTGCTGGGCCGTGCTCCATGCCAAATTTCCAAATTCCTCGTCTGCGGTTAGTGGCAAAATGGGCCCTCTCACCCGGGTTGCCGGGACGACGAGAATCGGGGCAGATTCGCCCAATTGCTCCCTCTCCTCGTGTCTCGCACAAAATTTGCAGTTTTCCCCCAGACAAGGACGCCGAGAGAGTGCGTCTGCATTACCATGGGCCTTCCCGGCCCTATGGGTCACATCAAAATCCTACTGCTGCAACTTTTCCAACCACCTTGCAATTTGGCCCTCCGGTTCCTTGAACCGAAGGAGCCATTGCAAGGAAGAATGGTCAGTTCGAACCGAAAATTTCCGCCCGTACAGGTACGGGTGGAAATGGTTCATGGCAGCCAGCATAGCCAATAACTCTTTGCGAGTGATACAATAATTTCGTTCGGGCCGACTTAAGGCCCGACTATAATAACCATTCACTCTCTCCACGCCCTCCTGTGTCTAAGACAAAACTGCGCCCAATCCTTCCTGGCTCGCATCCGTGTCCAGGGTAAATGTCCCGTCGCTAGTGGGGTAAGCTAGAAGGGGTGCGGATGTCAAACACCCCTTCAATTTTAGGAAGGCCTCTTGGCACTCCCTTGTCCAATTAAATCGCGTCCCCTTCTCCGTAAGCCGGTGGAGGGGACGGGCCAGCTCTGCAAATTTCACCACAAAGCGCCGGTAGTAGGAGCAGCGTCCCAAAAATCCCCGCACCTGCTTGATGGTACGTGGTGCGGGCCACTCCTCTACCGCTGTAATTTTGCCTGGGCCCGTTTTTACCCCCTCGCAACCGATAACATGACCTAGATAGGCCACCTCTCTTGCAAACAAAGTGCACTTACTCGGGTTCAGCTTCAACCCTGCCTGTCTGAGGCACCCGAACACCTGGTCCAAATTAGCTAAAGCCTGGGGGGAAGGTCTTGGCATGTACTAGGACGTCATCCAGGTATACCAGGCATGATTGCCATGGCATGCCGCCTAGTACATGTTCCATTAATCGCTCAAAGGTGGCGGGGGCGTTACACAAACCAAACGGCATCACAGTGAACTGATACAGCCCCTTACCTGTGGAAAATGCTGTTTTCTCCTTCCCTGTCCGATCCATCTCCACCTGCCAATACCCACTCTTGAGGTCTAAAGTTGAAAACCAATTTGAGCCCGCAACGGCATCGAGGGTGTCATCAATTCTTGGCAGGGGATATGAGTCCTTGAGCGTCACGTTGTTTAACTGGCGATAGTCCACGCAGAACCGCGTGGTCCCATCTTTCTTTTTAACCAGCACAACAGGTGACATCCAGGGACTTCCCGAGGGCTCTGACGCCTGCATCGAGCATCTTTTCAACTTGCTCGTCAGCTTCTGCCCTCTTCCTCCAAGGGAGCCGTCGAGCGGCCTGACGAATAGGCCGGGCCTCACCAGTGTGGATCTGTTTCACCAGGCCCGTACGTCCAATATCCTCGGTGGACAAGGAGAAGAGATCCAAATGGGATCCAACCAGTTTGTGTAAGGCCTCCCTCTGGGTACCTCCCAACTCTATGCTCCTTCGATTTACCATCTCGCAAATGGGATCGGGCCAATTCCTACTACTTATTGAAGGCTCCCCCTGGGGCCGGCTCGGCTGGATGTTCTCGCCCCTCACTGACGCGACTTCGCTAACTGGGGTGCAGCCAGCTAGCTTCGTGCCTCTCACGATAGTGCGTGGTTCCGTAATAATATTAATTACTCGGACGGCCACCACCGGCCCGTCCGTTTTTACAAGGGTGCGGCCCACGATCAAACCAGGTATGGATCGCGCTGCCACCGGTTCGACCAGGCCGCAGGACTCCTGCCATGTCGGGCGAGCTGACCATCGGGCCGGCACTATGGCCTTGGCCCCTGGAGGGATGGTCACGGCCTCAGGAGCCTCCAGCTCCACCCTCTCGGCCGTGCTCACCCCCTCCAATGGTAGCTCTTCCACTCCCCATTGCAGGATCCCCCGGCTCAAGTGGATTTTACAACCGCTGGCAGTCAACAAATACAACCCTATTAAGCATGGGTCGCACACCTCCGCCACCCAAACCTCTATCTCTCTCTTTACCGATCCCAACTTGAGGGTTGCAAAACCACGCCCTATGATCGGAGCCGTTGCCCCGGTAGCCAGATGCAAACTATGATTTTCCAGACGCTGGATTTTACCCCAGCCGTCTGCACTCGAATTAAGGATCACGGGGCTGATGATCGTGGCGCTGGCTCCCGTGTCCACAACGGCGTCTACCCCCACGCCGGCAATTTTGCACCGAATTGTCAAACTACCGGTTCCAATTTGGCCACAATGAATGACCTGTCGCGTCAATGAGGGCTCCTCTCCATCCCCGACTGCCGAACACCGCCCTGCATGCCCGGCACGTTCTAGTTTCCCAGGACCTGGCGAGGGGGTGTCTGAGGTCGGCTAGGCCGATCTATACTGGGCGGAGTTGAGGGCATCGGCTGGCGGGGAATGTCCCGGCGTGGAGCTCTGCACTCCCACGCACGGTGACCCATCCGAGCACAATTATAGCACCTCACCTGGTAAGGTGCTTGCCTCCGGTATTCCAAATTCCCCCCCCTGTATGTCCGAATTGGGGTACTCTGTCGTGGGTTACCGGGTGCCAGTGCTGGAGCCGCCTGCCATGGTCCAGGTCCCGCTAGGCGCCGATCCACCAGCCTCCGAACCATGCTCTCCAGGTCAGGGCCCCTGTCGGGGGCGGGCCCCTGTCGGGGGGGGGCCGCCCCCCATCACGGGCCCTACCTGACGCACCGCCACTGCGTGGCGCTCGCCTCCCCGGGCCAGGGGCCTCGCTGCTTCCCAACGGGCTGCAGCGTCGGCCGCCTGACTCATGGTCTGCTGGTGCCACATGGCGAGCTGTTGTCGGAGCTCCAGATCCGGAAGGGCCTGGATAAAGTGATCCAGCGCCAGGCTTTCCTGGGAACTCGCTGCCATGTCCGCGTGTGCAATCCCCACTGCACGGCGAATGTCATGGGCAAGCTCCCCGATGGTCTCCTGGGGCTTGCGTTTTCGCTGCGCCAGCTGGGCTTTAACAAGCTCGCTTTGCTGTTCAATACCAAAACGATTAATTAAAGCCGCACGGAGAGCCGACAGGGTGAGAGCACCCGGTAGTAAAGCTGTCAGCACCTCCGCCGCCGCACTGCGCAGTGCAGTGCCCCCACAATAGTCAGGTTCACTATGTTTTTTCGTTCAAAATTTTGGTAGATTAGCAAAACTATACATTTTTGGAATATTCAGAGCATGAGGAATCCAAAACTTAATGTTTACATTTGCGTAGACACCTTTGCGAAAATGACTCGGGACAGTGATGAAGATCTGTAAAAGCATATTCCTGAACGGTATAGACCTCGTAGATCCTGTGTATACAACTTATAGTTCAATCTGATACTACCTATAACAACCTATAACTTCAAAGGACTTGCGATATCATGTATTATGTAATACAGTTATATCACAAATATAAAGACAATGGTTTTCAATCACCTTTGTTTGTTGCTTTTCTATAATCCTGAGCACTATTTTGAGGCCTTTATTGGATTCCTTGACCCAGAAAACATAGGATTAGCATATTTAATTAAGTCTCTAGGTTGACTAGGAAGCCGAGATCGCGCAAAATATGTATGTTATGGCGGCCATTTTCAAAATCCAAAATGGCGGCCATGCAGGTGTCTGTGCAAATGCCAACATTGATTTTCAGATTCTCCATGCTCTGAAGATTCCAAAAATGTACAGGTTTGCTCATCCCAAAATTTTGAAAGAAATTATATTTGTTAACATAGTGAACCTGACTATCTTCATCACTGTCCTGAGTATACCAGGCATGGCATCCACGTCGAGATCCACGTCGCATCCTATCCACGTCGAGAGCTCGCCCATACATACATATATATATATATATATATAATACATATATACATACATATATATATACATATACATATATACATACATATATATATATATATATACATACATATATATGATGGATCCGTGACTTCGGACTCAAGACTCATGATTGAGAGAAGGAACAACTGAGATATTTATTTGATTCATCAAACACACAAGCTTGGTGGAAAGCAAAATGCATAACACTGAGGCCCACAAGGACCAGGATTCCAACATGATGCTCTGAAATAATTCGGTCGAGTTTCACTTTATAAAAGGAATATTGGGGTGTGGTTTTTGCTCTCGAGACAAAGGAAAGACAGAGTAGTCTCCAAGGTCATTTAAGGGTCAAACATGTTGACGATTCTCTAGAAACCTGATTTTTGGGGGAGTTCAGCAAGTCGTAAAAATGTCAAACATGAAAGTGATATAACGCAGTCCTTTAAGGGTGACTGGGAAAGATAGGTTGGTCTTCACAGAGGGATTATATCATCAGGGTCTGGATTTACAAAGCATATAACTTTTTATAACAAGTTTCCAAAGAACATTTCGACAGTAAGAGAACATGCCATCACAGTAACTTAATTCTTTAACAGGAAACATAATGGATAAGGTTTACAAAGCAACACATACAAATTAGTTATTTTTGGTAATTGAGCAACATCTTTAGCCTAATACTGGGATAACAGGTTTCCAAAGAACATGAAAGTATTATGAGTATACAGAAATCAATCAAAAACAGAACATTTTCTTGTTTATACTTGGCAATAGGTCAAATGATAATAGAACACAAGGGGGGAGGTGGGGGTGGGGGGGTCTGAACCCCCACATACCGTCCTCTTGGATCAAAGATACAACGCTATCTACGAGCCAAAAAAAGGGCCTTTATTAAATCAAGGTAGGGAGACAGTCAATGAAAATACCACGCGAATGCGGCCCAGTGGGCATGCCCCGCACCCAAAGCACCTCGCATAGCACCCAGCAGGACGATTCGTGTGTGTGTGTGTGTGTGTGTGTGTGTGTGTGTGTGTGTGTGTGTGTGTGTGTGTGTGTGTGTGTGTGTGTGTGTGTGTGTGTGTGTGTGTGTGTGTGTGTGTGTGTGTGTGTGTGTGTGTGTGTGTTGGCCATAGAAACATGTTTATCCAATGGCGCGTCGGATCCACAACGAAGACGACTGGTCCCACAGGGGTCCACACTCGAGAAGGTCTCCCGGCCCACCCTTTGGCCACGGAGGTGCAGCCGGGACCCTCCTCTAGCGAGAGCTCGCCCAAGTGTTCGCAGGCGCAGTCCCTATGAATCTTCGGCGCTCAATCGATCTCCATGCTCATAAGACCTTTGATGTGCCGTCGTTCTGCAGGGGAAAGCATAACAACATTAGTATCAAGTGGCTTAGACCTGCAGCCTAGAAGACCAGCAGTCAGAGCCTTACATTCCATGAAAAAGAGAGAAACTTCCTTTAAGTAGTCGTTTGCGTCTGCATGCGACATGTTGGGATCCAGGATAATCGGTTTCCTGGCAGGCGGGCCCAGCGATGCATCTGGGTCCGGAGCCGAGTCAAAATCCAGGGCTGGGACAGCAAGGGTTGAACTGCTGTGAGCTCGTGAGACATAAGTGACAAGAGAATTACAAGACTGGGTCCGTGAAAAGCAAGTCCACATCCGGATCCAAATTCAATTTTTCAGTATAATCAAAATCATTTTCAAAATAAAATGGAAGAACATTCTTCAGACGCGGAGATCTCGTCATTGCTGCTCAGTGGTTCGTTCGGGTCGTCGTTCCAAGGTCCGCAGTCACGTCGACAGCCGGAGGTTCATTTGGGTTCATCCTGTGGAACATTTGCTCACACATGCAAGGACTAAATCCTTGATTTGTATTCCTAGCCCCCCTGCCCACCAATTCGCATTTAGTTACCTCATCTCTATTTATAGCTGCATTTCCTGCGTCATGTCTGGAAATTCAAATGTTATTTTTACTTTCACCAATTTCCGAAAATACCTTCCTTGCCGAGCAATAATTCAACTGATGTGATTCCAGCGTACCTGGTGGAGTTCTGCTCACCTGGTCTGCAGAGCCGTGATCCCATCTGCACCAGCCCCAACCTGTGTTGTGGCAACCCAGCACCATTTTGTCAAATAAAAGCCACAACTTTCCATTCATTGTCACACTCTTCCCAGTGCAGGCCAACCACCAACACTTCCTCATCACTAAGACAGCATTTCACAACCACTTTCCCTTATACCCTGCCTTACCATCAACTTTTTACAACCCTTTGTCTTTCCTTCTTCACACTCCCTCCCGAATCTTGCCTCCAGACACAACTCACATGAGTCTTGAAGGCCAACTCTGCCATCCTCATGCAGACAAACAGTTTAACAACACCTGTTACAGTGAATATTTTTCCCTGCTCCCTCCCCTTACTCAGGAGCCATCATTTTGATAAAATCATTTGAGAACACGTCCCAATGGCAATCCATCCTGCTCAGCCTTGCGTGCTCCGAACATAACACTGGATTCCAACCTCCTTCTGTGAACCTGCAACCCCCAACCACACGGGGTGCCAGCCACCCACATCCCCAGCAACGCGTCCCAACTTTAACACAAGACCTCCTCCACGAACAACATCGTCAGGTTGTGATCGACATCCCACATCACTGCAATCGACATCCCACTCATGTCCCCGACAACCTCGGTCTTGGGGGGAGACGGTCGCAGTGCGTGGCATTCCCCTCACGTCACCTACGCCGCCCTCGTTCCCCAGTCCACACGACAGCAGCCCTGTCACGCGACAACATCTACACAGAAAGACCCATCAAAAGTGCCCGCTCCATCAAAATCCATCAAACCCATCCATCCAAAAATCCATCAGAAAATCCATCAGAAAATTTTCGCAGGAAATTTCTCAGAAAATTTTCTCACCTGCCTCTTTGAAACCCATGTTTCAGAAATATAACTCCATGGCCTGCTAGACGACCAGACAGACACAGGGACACACACATCGGTGAGTTATCGCCGGCATTCTCAACCATCTCCCTATTCCTGCCCTAATTTTAGCAAACTGTGCGTCCTATCCTTTTGACAATCTGTGCATCCTATCCATGGGTTGGCGGCCCTTCCTGTCCGCCCTTGCGTTGCCCCGAGCAACGTCAGGTCCGCCCTTTGGTGGCCTCCAAATTCTTTATCTCTTTATCTTTTTATCTCTCCAAATTCTTCCAAATTCTTTATCACCGAACCCGCGGACGTGAGGACACCTCACGTTTTCCAAATTCCCTACAAGAATTCCCTACAAGGTTGTTTCAGCCTCTGGCCCAATCTTCACCCACGTCACACAAGACAAGACAACAAGTGTGTCCACCACACAGAAACCTTTGGCAATGCAACAACCGAACTCCCAGACAACCAACAACAAAACATCCAATCCATCTCCATGGCTCACCAAGCAGCCCATTGTCCCTGTCTATCTCTTTTTTTCCCCCCCATCTACACTGTTTACAGCGATTCCAATTCATTTTTTTAAAGTCACATCACATTAACCACATGGACCCAGAGCATATGTAATAACCACTCAAACTTAATCCAGCTTCACATACCGATTTCCCAAAACCTCGTGAAACTTCACTCCCATTCTGGAAAAAACCTGGACTAAACCCTGACTCCCTAAATAACTTCAGACCCATCTCCAACCTACCCTTTCTGTCAAAGTTTTGGAACGCTCTGTGGCCACAACTCAAACATCACCTCTCTGCCAATAACCTGTATGAAACATTCCAACCCGAATTCCGCCTCAACCACGGCACTGAAACTGCTCTCCTCAAATCACCAATGACCTTCTGTTTCCTCTGACGCCGGCAACCTCAACATTCTCATCCTCCTCGACCTCAGCACCACCTTTGACATCATCAATCACACCATCCTCCTCACCCTGCTTAGACCAGCTTGCGCCTATTAAACCCAAATCAGTTTCTTCCACCCATTCTGCTCCCTGGTTTACCCCTGAACT
Organism: Myxine glutinosa; assembly: GCF_964187855.1. NCBI lineage: Eukaryota > Metazoa > Chordata > Myxini > Myxiniformes > Myxinidae > Myxine > Myxine glutinosa. The sequence goes on along the minus strand of NC_136263.1, from coordinate 85,326,465 downwards.
CCGCCTGATGAAAACTCGTGCTCGCCAACTTGAAAGACTCCACAATAAAACAGGTCTCACAATTCACTCCCAAGCCTACAAGGACCACCTTCAGTACTACAAAGATGCCCTCTTCCGCTCCGCCTGCTACTCTCAAATTATCCACTCTGGCTCCGGAAAACCCAAAAGCACTCTTCTCTACAATAAAACAAACTAAATAAACAAACAAATAAATAAACAAACTCTACAACGTGAACAAACAACCTCAAATACAACTACGAACAAACTCCTCAGCGCCCTGAACACCACCACCAGTCCTTTACAGTAGAAACTGCATTTCCTTCCTTTCATTCATCCAAAGCAAAATTGACAGCATCTACACCAGCTTAATCACCACAATTCGCTCCCCTCAAGGTTCAGTTTTTGGCCCAAAACGCTCCTCTTCATCCTGTACCTATCCCCCCTCGGTCACTTAATCCGTCGTGCACCATGGCCAATGCACCATGGTCTCCAATTCCACTGCTTCACCGATGACATCCAGCTTTCATCTCCACCAAATTGTGCTCCTCCGCCATCTCCTGACAAACTGCATTACTGAAATAAAATCCTGGCTTCAAATCGACTTCCTCAAACTTAACTATGCTAAATCTGAATTAATCTTCATTTACCCAAAACCGCTTACCAAATCCACCCATAACTTTGCCCCCAACATCGACGGTTTCCCAGTATCCGCCTCCACTCACAACCGGAATCTTGGCACCATCTTTGACCAAACCCTCTCCTTCGACAAATACACCAAACAGATCACAAAGACAGCCTTCTCTATGGTTCAACCTCGATAATCATCAATAATCACCAAACCTCAATAATCCAATACGGTCAGAACTCCGCTGCCCGTCTACTTACCCATTCCCGGACCCGTGACCACATCACCCCCCATCATTATAACTGAAACTGGCTCCTCATTCCCCAGAGAATCCAGTACAAAATCCTCCTCTTAACCTACAAAGCCCTCCATAATTTGGCCCCATCCTACCTGACTGACCTCCTCTCCAGACACACTGTAACTCACAGACAGTCAGACAGATAACAGAGGTGTATCACAAGCCCCAACAAAGGACATCACCTATTAAGACGTCCACCACAACAACTTACAAATTTCAGAAACCGATATTCTTCTATCCACAAATTACGTCCACAATTTGTTTTAACCAACAATATATCGTTCCTTTTTCCGATTTAACTTCTATATCAATTCGTTGAACTAACACCCAATAGATTGACTCAGCCTGTCGCCCTTTCAAGGCTAGCGAATTCACTCTGACCTCATTCCCAATCCAAATCATTCCCATGATCTCAAATCGTTCTCAAACATAGGTCAAATGAACTTCAAAAAAAGGTCAAATTTCAAACGAAGAAAGGTGCATCTTGCCTCTGCAAGAACTCCCGCCAAAATCCCACAGCATCTCTTGGGAAGCGTGCTCTACCATCTCCGTGCCTGGAACAATATCCTCCCAGGTACACACATTCACGTGCTCTACTACCAACTCAAGCGTGCATTCTTTCATTCCAGCTGTGCATCTTCTCGCACCTGCCACAACCAACTCGTGCTCCGTGTCACTCTCAGCACCTTCCCTGTGTCTTTGCACCGATGCATCTCCAAGATGCATTAGCCATTACGCAACCCATCCACACATCATTCGCCCGGCGTGAACCACATCAAACCGATAGTTAAAACCTCGCACTCCTCCTTCCTCGAATGAGCGTTCGGTTGAAAACGTGACATTTCTGCTCAAATTATTGAACACAGAATCTTGTTGAATTTCCAATACTCTCCCTGCACCGCCCGTGAGGCAGCTTGTCCCACATTATCTGCCCTTAGAACCACATGCATTTTCATAACTAAATCTTACCAGCATCGCTCGCCAGCAAAGCCAATGTCCGGCGCATCGATCAACACAAATGCATCGATGCATCTTCCAGCCGCCACTCCGCATCACATCCGCACCTCGATCTTGCAACTGCTATTCTCTATTTCATCCGCTCTAGACAACCTCATTCAGAGATCTCTCTGAATCTCATCATTCACACTGTACCTCGTTTACTGCATGAACAAGACTTCCTGTTGGAACCGGAAATTCATTATTCCCCTAAAATCCTGCATCCGACCACGCCAAACGTCTCATTTCATATACCTCGCGTACTATCATCGTTTATTTAGCATTCCCCTTATATAAATCCATCTTAAATAACGTATTCCTTATGACAATGCATGGCATGTCGCAGGCGCCCACCATTCTGACATGGCGTCCAGCACACCGCTTAAAACACACACGAACGTCTCCCTTGCTCACCGACATTCAGCAAAGTCGCAATGACCCACAATGCATCTGGGCACACATCATCCGAGAAACCTCATAGCAGTATTCACCCCCTGTGCGGGACACATCCCCTCTGAGTGTAGGCAAGTTATCACCGGCACTCTGAGCAAATCCCATGCTCCGAACCCAATTCAACAAACTCAAAACCCCGGCAGGGCTCGCATTTCCCAATTCCCATCCAATGAAACGGAAATCACGGAAGTAAGTTACCAAAATACCTCCCCTCCAGATCAAAGGTGTGTATTTCGCACCTCTGACAGCATTCCACACCAACAGAACTTTAATTAAACGAACGTCGCCAGGATCCTCGGATAGACGCTAAAATCGACACACACACGTCAATGACGAATGCACAATACACACGACAAAAATCCGATTTAAATTCAGAGATCGCCGATCGACCTGGCACAACCAACTCAACGCGACGACGCCACGCCGCCCCCCGTCCCGGCGCGCATCCTCGTGCCTCCACACGAATCCCAACACTCCCGCCTCGCGTTTTCCTGCGAGGGCCGTTGCCGCGGCAACCAGCCTGCATGCCGCTCTATTCGCGTTCACGGTGGGGTTTACCTCGCGTCGGGAGGTGAGTTTTTCCAAACGAGTTTGACAGCGGACTGTTATGACAGTTTGACAGTCCGCTGTCAAAACATTGAGCTGTCAACATAGTTAGCTGTCAATCAACAGGATCTCTGATCCTTGACCTCTGACAGGATATCAGACCCCCAGACCCAAAATGCACATGACGTCATCATCATCATCATCACCGACGCCGAGAGGATACCCGGAGGAACCTCGGAGGAGGAGCTGCGACGCCGAGAGGATACCCGGAGGATACTCGGAGGAGGAGCTACGACGCCGAGAGGATACCCGGAGGAACCTCGGAGGCCAAGCTACGACGCTGAGAGGATTCCCGGAGGAATCTCGGAGGCGGAGCTACGACGCCGAGAGGATACCCGGAGGAACCTCGGAGGAGGAGCTCCGACGCCGAGAGGATACCCGGAGGAACCTCGGAGGAGGAACTCCGACGCCGACAGGATACGCGGAGGAACCTCGGAGGAGGAGCTCCGACGCCGAGAGGATACCCGGAGGAACCTCGGAGGAGGAACTCCGACGCCGACAGGATACGCGGAGGAACCTCGGAGGAGGAACTCCGACGCCGAGAGGATATCCGGAGGAACCTCGGAGGAGGATCTGCGACGCCAAGAGCATTCCCAGAGGAACCTCTGAGGAGGAGCTGCGACACCGAGAGCATTCCCGGAGGAACCTCGGAGGAGGAGCTGCGATGCCGAGAGTATACCCGGAGGAACCTCGGAGGAGGAGCTACGACGCCGAGAGGATACCCGGAGGAACCTCGGAGGAGGAGCTACGACGCCGAGAGGATACCCGGAGGAACCTCGGAGGAGTAGTTACGACGCCGAGAGGATACCCGGAGGAACCTCGGAGGAGGAGCTGCGACGCCGAGAGGATACCCGGAGGAACCTCGGAGGCGGAGCTACGACGCCGAGAGGATACCCGGAGGAAACTCAGAGGCGGAGCTCCGACGGCGAGAGGACTCCCGGAGGAACCTCGGAGGAGGAGCTGCGACGCCGAGAGGATACCCGGAGGAACCTCGGAGGAGGAAGGCAACGCCGACCATCCAGAGGAGGAAGCTGCCACCGACCACCCTGACCTTCGTGAGGTATGCACTTGTAGCCTGTGCCGAGAGTTTCCAGAGGAACCTCGAAGGAGGAGCTACGACGCCGAGAGCATTCCCGGAGGAACCTCGGAGGTGGAGCTACGATGCCGAGAGGATACCCGGAGGAACCTCGGAGGAGGAGCTACGACGCCGAGAGGATACCTGGAGGAACCTCGGAGGAGGAGCTGCGACGCCGAGAGGATACCCGGAGGAACCTCGGAGGAGGAGCTGCGACGCCGAGAGGAATCCCCGAGGATACTCGGAGGAGGAGCTACGACGCCGAGAGGATACCCGGAGGAACCTCGGAGGAGGAGCTCCGACGCCGAGAGGATACTCGGAGGAGGAGCTCCGACGCCGAGAGGATACTCGGAGGAGGAGCTGTGATGCCGAGAGGATACCCAGAGGAACCTCGGAGGAGGAGCTGCGACGCCGAGAGGATACCCGGAGGAACCTCGGAGGAGGAGCTCCGACGCCGAGAGGATACCCGGAGGAACCTCGGAGGAGGAACTCCGACGCCGACAGGATACCCGGAGGAACCTCGGAGGAGGAGCTACGACGCCGAGAGGATACCCGGAGGAACCTCGGAGGAGGAGCTCCGACGCCGAGAGGATACCCGGAGGAACCTCGGAGGAGGAACTCCGACGCCGACAGGATACCCGGAGGAACCTCGGAGGAGGAACTCCGACGCCGACAGGATACCCGGAGGAACCTCGGAGGAGGAGCTCCGACGCCGAGAGGATACCCGGAGGAACCTCGGAGGAGGAGCTACGACGCCGAGAGGATATCCGGAGGAACCTCGGAGGAGGAGCTCCGACGCCGAGAGGATACCCGGAGGAACCTCGGAGGAGGAGCTGCGACGCCAAGCGGATACCCGGAGGAACCTCGGAGGAAGAGCTGCGACGCCGAGAGGATACCCGGAGGAACCTCGGAGGAGGAGCTGCGACGCCGAGAGGATACCCGGAGGAACCTCGGAGGAGGATCTGCGACGCCCAGAGCATTCCCAGAGGAACCTCGGAGGAGGAGCTGCGACGCTGAGAGCATTCTCGGAGGAGGAGCTACGACACCGAGAGCATTCCCGGAGGAACCTCAGAGGAGTAGTTACGATGCCGAGAGGATACCCGGAGGAACCTCGGAGGAGGAGCTCCGACGCCGAGAGGATACCCGGAGGAACCTCGGAGGAGGAGCTCCGACGCCGAGAGGATACCCAGAGGAACCTCTGAGGAGGAGCTCCGACGCCGAGAGGATACCCAGAGGAACCTCGGAGGAGTAGCTACGATGCCGAGAGGATACCCGGAGGAACCTCGGAGGAGTAGCTACGACGCCGAGAGGATACACGGAGGAACCTCGGTGGAGTAGCTACGACGCCGAGAGGATACCCGGAGGAACCTCGGAGGAGTAGCTACGACGCCGAGAGGATATCCGGAGGAACCTTGGAGAAGGAGCTCCGACGCCGAGAGCATTCCCGGAGGAACCTCGGAGGAGGAGCTGCGACGCCGAGAGGATACCCGGAGGAACCTCGGAGGAGGTAGACGACGCCGACCATCCAGAGGGGGAAGCTGCCACCGACCACCCTGACCTTCGTGAGGTATGCACTTGTAGCCTGTCCCAGCTGCGACACACACCCACTCACCCGAAACCACGCTAAGATTTTATGTGGCCTGGCGAAATAATGTTCCTTCATTCACCCTCTTCACTATCTCCTCGTATGTTACTTCTTCAGGCTTGGAAGGTGACACCCTCATCTCCGACCACTCTGAGGATGACGCCGACCATCCAGAGGACGGAAGGAGGAGCGACAACGCCGAGAGGATACCCGGAGGAACCTCGGAGGCGGAGCTACGACGCCGAGAGGACTCCCGGAGGAACCTCCGAGGAGGAGCTGCGACGCCGAGAGGATACCTGGAGGAACCTCGGAGGAGGAAGGCAACGCCGACCATCCAGAGGAGGAAGCTGCCACCGACCACCCTGACCTTCGTGAGGTATGCACTTGTAGCCTGTGCCGAGAGTTTCCAGAGGAACCTCGAAGGAGGAGCTACGACGCCGAGAGGATACCCGGAGGAACCTCGGAGGAGGAGCTCCGACGCCGAGAGGATACTCGGAGGAGGAGCTGCGACGCCGAGAGGATACCCGGAGGAACCTCGGAGGAGGAGCTCCGACGCCGAGAGGATACTCGGAGGAGGAGCTGCGACGCCGAGAGGATACCCGGAGGAACCTTGGAGGAGGAGCTGCAACGCCGAGAGGATACCCGGAGGATACTCGGAGGAGGAGCTACGACGCCGAGAGGATACCCGGAGGAACCTCGGAGGCCGAGCTACGACGCCGAGAGGATTCCCGGAGGAATCTCGGAGGCGGAGCTACGACGCCGAGAGGATACCCGGAGGAACCTCGGAGGAGGAGCTCCGACGCAGAGACGATACCCGGAGGAACCTCGGAGGAGGAACGCCGACGCCGACAGGATACCCGCAGGAACCTCGGAGGAGGAACTCCGACGCCGAGAGGATACCCGGAGGAACCTCGGAGGAGGATCTGCGACGCCGAGAGCATTCCCAGAGGAACCTCGGAGGAGGAGCTGCGACGCCGAGAGCATTCTCGGAGGAGGAGCTGCGACGCCGAGAGCATTCTCGGAGGAGGAGCTACGACGCCGAGAGCATTCCCGGAGGAACCTCTGAGGAGGAGCTGCGACGCCGAGAGTATACCCGGAGGAACCTCGGAGGAGGAGCTTCGACGCCGAGAGGATACCCGGAGGAAACTCAGAGGCGGAGCTCCGACGGCGAGAGGACTCCCGGAGGAACCTCGGAGGAGGAGCTGCGACGCCGAGAGGATACCCGGAGGAACCTCGGAGGAGGAAGGCAACGCCGACCATCCAGAGGAGGAAGCTGCCACCGACCACCCTGACCTTCGTGAGGTATGCACTTGTAGCCTGTGCCGAGAGTTTCCAGAGGAACCTCGAAGGAGGAGCTACGACGCCGAGAGCATTCCCGGAGGAACCTCGGAGGTGGAGCTACGATGCCGAGAGGATACCCGGAGGAACCTCGGAGGAGGAGCTACGACGCCGAGAGGATACCTGGAGGAACCTCGGAGGAGGAGCTGCGACGCCGAGAGGATACCCGGAGGAACCTCGGAGGAGGAGCTGCGACGCCGAGAGGAATCCCCGAGGATACTCGGAGGAGGAGCTACGACGCCGAGAGGATACCCGGAGGAACCTCGGAGGAGGAGCTCCGACGCCGAGAGGATACTCGGAGGAGGAGCTCCGACGCCGAGAGGATACTCGGAGGAGGAGCTGTGATGCCGAGAGGATACCCAGAGGAACCTCGGAGGAGGAGCTGTGATGCCGAGAGGATACCCAGAGGAACCTCGGAGGAGGAGCTGCGACGCCGAGAGGATACCCGGAGGAACCTCGGAGGAGGAGCTCCGACGCCGAGAGGATACCCGGAGGAACCTCGGAGGAGGAACTCCGACGCCGACAGGATACCCGGAGGAACCTCGGAGGAGGAACTCCGACGCCGACAGGATACCCGGAGGAACCTCGGAGGAGGAGCTACGACGCCGAGAGGATACCCGGAGGAACCTCGGAGGAGGAGCTCCGACGCCGAGAGGATACCCGGAGGAACCTCGGAGGAGGAACTCCGACGCCGACAGGATACCCGGAGGAACCTCGGAGGAGGAACTCCGACGCCGACAGGATACCCGGAGGAACCTCGGAGGAGGAGCTCCGACGCCGAGAGGATACCCGGAGGAACCTCGGAGGAGGAGCTACGACGCCGAGAGGATATCCGGAGGAACCTCGGAGGAGGAGCTCCGACGCCGAGAGGATACCCGGAGGAACCTCGGAGGAGGAGCTGCGACGCCAAGCGGATACCCGGAGGAACCTCGGAGGAAGAGCTGCGACGCCGAGAGGATACCCGGAGGAACCTCGGAGGAGGAGCTGCGACGCCGAGAGGATACCCGGAGGAACCTCGGAGGAGGATCTGCGACGCCCAGAGCATTCCCAGAGGAACCTCGGAGGAGGAGCTGCGACGCTGAGAGCATTCTCGGAGGAGGAGCTACGACACCGAGAGCATTCCCGGAGGAACCTCAGAGGAGTAGTTACGATGCCGAGAGGATACCCGGAGGAACCTCGGAGGAGGAGCTCCGACGCCGAGAGGATACCCGGAGGAACCTCGGAGGAGGAGCTCCGACGCCGAGAGGATACCCAGAGGAACCTCTGAGGAGGAGCTCCGACGCCGAGAGGATACCCAGAGGAACCTCGGAGGAGTCGCTACGATGCCGAGAGGATACCCGGAGGAACCTCGGAGGAGTAGCTACGACGCCGAGAGGATACACGGAGGAACCTCGGTGGAGTAGCTACGACGCCGAGAGGATACCCGGAGGAACCTCGGAGGAGTAGCTACGACGCCGAGAGGATATCCGGAGGAACCTTGGAGAAGGAGCTCCGACGCCGAGAGCATTCCCGGAGGAACCTCGGAGGAGGAGCTGCGACGCCGAGAGGATACCCGGAGGAACCTCGGAGGAGGTAGACGACGCCGACCATCCAGAGGGGGAAGCTGCCACCGACCACCCTGACCTTCGTGAGGTATGCACTTGTAGCCTGTCCCAGCTGCGACACACACCCACTCACCCGAAACCACGCTAAGATTTTATGTGGCCTGGCGAAATAATGTTCCTTCATTCACCCTCTTCACTATCTCCTCGTATGTTACTTCTTCAGGCTTGGAAGGTGACACCCTCATCTCCGACCACTCTGAGGATGACGCCGACCATCCAGAGGAGGAAGCTGCCACCGACCACCCTGACCTTCGTGAGGTATGCACTTGTAGCCTGTGCCGAGAGTTTCCAGAGGAACCTCGAGGGAGGAGCTACGACGCCGAGAGGATACCCGGAGGAACCTCGGAGGAGGAGCTCCGACGCCGAGAGGATACTCGGAGGAGGAGCTGCGACGCCGAGAGGATACCCGGAGGAACCTCGGAGGAGGAGCTCCGACGCCGAGAGGATACTCGGAGGAGGAGCTGCGACGCCGAGAGGATACCCGGAGGAACCTTGGAGGAGGAGCTGCAACGCCGAGAGGATACCCGGAGGATACTCGGAGGAGGAGCTACGACGCCGAGAGGATACCCGGAGGAACCTCGGAGGCCGAGCTACGACGCCGAGAGGATTCCCGGAGGAATCTCGGAGGCGGAGCTACGACGCCGAGAGGATACCCGGAGGAACCTCGGAGGAGGAGCTCCGACGCAGAGACGATACCCGGAGGAACCTCGGAGGAGGAACGCCGACGCCGACAGGATACCCGCAGGAACCTCGGAGGAGGAACTCCGACGCCGAGAGGATACCCGGAGGAACCTCGGAGGAGGATCTGCGACGCCGAGAGCATTCCCAGAGGAACCTCGGAGGAGGAGCTGCGACGCCGAGAGCATTCTCGGAGGAGGAGCTGCGACGCCGAGAGCATTCTCGGAGGAGGAGCTACGACGCCGAGAGCATTCCCGGAGGAACCTCTGAGGAGGAGCTGCGACGCCGAGAGTATACCCGGAGGAACCTCGGAGGAGGAGCTTCGACGCCGAGAGGATACCCGGAGGAACCTCGGAGGAGGAGCTACGACGCCGTGAGGATACCCGGAGGAACCTCGGAGGAGTAGTTACGATGCCGAGAGGATACCCGGAGGAACCTCGGAGGAGGAGCTCCGACGCCGAGAGGATACCCGGAGGAACCTCGGAGGAGGAGCTCCGACGCCGAGAGGATACCCGGAGGAACCTCGGAGGAGGAGCTGCGACGCCGAGAGGATACCCGGAGGAACCTCGGAGGAGGAGCTGTGACGCCGAGAGGATACCCGGAGGAACCTCGGAGGAGGAGCTGCGACGCCGAGAGGATACCCGGAGGAACCTAGGAGGTGGAAGACGACGCCGACCATCCAGAGGAGGAAGCTGCCACCGACCACCCTGACCTTCGTGAGGTATGCACTTGTAGCCTGTCCCAGCTGCGACACACACCCACTCACCCGAAACCACGCTAAGATTTTATGTGGCCTGGCGAAATAATGTTCCTTTATTCACCCTCTTCACAATCGCCTCATATGTTACTTCTTCAGGCTTGGAACGTGACACCCTCGTCTCCGACCACCCTGAGGACGATGCCGAGAGGATACCCGGGGGAACCTCGGAGGAGGAGCTCCGACGCCGAGAGGATACCTGGAGGTACCTCGGAGGAGAAACTCCGACGCCGAGAGGATACCCGGAGGAACCTCGGAGGAGGATCTGCGACGCCGAGAGGATACCCGGAGGAACCTTGGAGGAGGAGGTCCGATGCCGAGAGGATACCCGGAGGAACCTCGTAGGAGTAGCTACGATGCCGAGAGGATACCCGGAGGAACCTCGGAGGAGGAGCTCCGACGCCGAGAGGATACCCGGAGGAACCTCGGAGGAGGAGCTCCGACGCCGAGAGGATACCCGGAGGAACCTCGGAGGAGGAGCTCCGACGCCGAGAGGATACCCGGAGGAACCTCGGAGGAGGAGCTCCGACGCCGAGAGGATACCCGGAGGAACCTCGGAGGAGTAGCTACGACGCCGAGAGGATACCCGGAGGAACCTCGGTGGAGTAGCTACGACGCCGAGAGGATACCCGGAGGAACCTCGGAGGAGTAGCTACGATGCCGAGAGGATATCCGGAGGAACCTCGGAGGAGGAGCTCCGACGCCGAGAGGATATCCGGAGGAACCTCGGAGGAGGAGCTCCGACGCCGAGAGGCTACCCGGAGGAACCTCGGAGGAGGAGCTCCGACGCCGAGAGGTTACCCAGAGGAACCTCGGAGGAGGAGCTCCGACGCCGAGAGGTTACCCGGAGGAACCTCGGAGGAGGAGCTCCGACGCCGAGAGGTTACCCGGAGGAACCTCGGAGGAGGAGCTACGACGCCGAGAGGATATCCGGAGGAACCTCGGACGAGGAGCTCCGACGCCGAGAGGATACCCGGAGGAACCTCGGAGGAGGAGCTGCGACGCCGAGAGGATACCCGGAGGAACCTCGGAGGAGGAGCTGTGACGCCGAGAGGATACCCGGAGGAACCTCGGAGGAGGAGCTGCGACGCCGAGAGGATACCCGGAGGAACCTAGGAGGTGGAAGACGACGCCGACCATCCAGAGGAGGAAGCTGCCACCGACCACCCTGACCTTCGTGAGGTATGCACTTGTAGCCTGTCCCAGCTGCGACACACACCCACTCACCCGAAACCACGCTAAGATTTTATGTGGCCTGGCGAAATAATGTTCCTTTATTCACCCTCTTCACAATCGCCTCATATGTTACTTCTTCAGGCTTGGAACGTGACACCCTCGTCTCCGACTACCCTGAGGACGATGCCGAGAGGATACCCGGGGGAACCTCGGAGGAGGAGCTGCGACGCCGAGATGATACCCGGAGGAACCTCGGAGGAGGAAGACGGCGCCGACCATCCAGAGGGGGAAGCTGCCACCGACCACCCTGACCTTCGTGAGGTATGCACTTGTAGCCTGTCCCAGCTGCGACACACACCCACTCACCTGAAACCAAGCTAAGATTTTATGTGGCCTGGCGAAATAATGTTCCTTCATTCACCCTCCTCACTATCTCCTCGTATGTTACTTCGTCAGGCTTGGAAGGTGACACCCTCATCTCCGACCACCATGAGGACGACGCCGACCATCCAGAGGACGGAAGGAGGAGCGACGATGCCGAGAGGATACCCGGAGGAACCTCGGAGGAGGAGCTGCGACGCCGAGAGGATACCCGGAGGAACCTCGGAGGAGGAGCTGCTACGCCGAGAGGATACCCGGAGGAACCTCGGAGGAGGAAGACGGCGCCGACCATCCAGAGGGGGAAGCTGCCACCGACCACCCTGACCTTCGTGAGGTATGCACTTGTAGCCTGTCCCAGCTGCGACACACACCCACTCACCCGAAACCACGCTAAGATTTTATGTGGCCTGGCGAAATAATGTTCCTTCATTCACCCTCTTCACTATCTCCTCGTATGTTACTTCTTCAGGCTTGGAAGGTGACACCCTCATCTCCGACCACTCTGAGGATGACGCCGACCATCCAGAGGACGGAAGGAGGAGCGACAACGCCGAGAGGATACCCGGAGGAACCTCGGAGGCGGAGCTACGATGCCGAGAGGATACCCGGAGGAAACTCAGAGGCGGAGCTACGACGCCGAGAGGACTCCCGGAGGAACCTCGGAGGAGGAGCTGCGACGCCGAGGGGATACCCGGAGGAACCTCGGAGGAGGAAGGCAACGCCGACCATCCAGAGGAGGAAGCTGCCACCGACCACCCTGACCTTCGTGAGGTATGCACTTGTAGCCTGTGCCGAGAGTTTACAGAGGAACCTCGAAGGAGGAGCTACGACGCCGAGAGCATTCCCGGAGGAACCTCGGAGGTGGAGCTACGATGCCGAGATGATACCCGTAGGAACCTCGGAGGAGGAGCTACGACGCCGAGAGGATACCTGGAGGAACCTCGGAGGAGGAGCTGCGACGCCGAGAGGATACCCGGAGGAACCTCGGAGGAGGAGCTGCGACGCCGAGAGGAATCCCCGAGGATACTCGGAGGAGGAGCTACGACGCCGAGAGGATACCCGGAGGAACCTCGGAGGAGGAGCTGCGACGCCGAGAGGATATCCAGAGGAACCTCGGAGGTGGAAGACGACGCCGACCAACCAGAGGAGGGAAGCTGCCACCGCCCACCCTGACCTTCGTGAGGTATGCACTTGTAGCCTGTCCCAGCTGCGACACACACCCACTCACCCGAAACCACGCTAAGATTTTATGTGGCCTGGCGAAATAATGTTCCTTCATTCACCCTCTTCACTATCTCCTCGTTTGTTACTTCTTCAGACTTGGAAGGTGACACCCTCATCTCTGACCACCATGAGGACGACGCCGACCATCCAGAGGACGGAAGGAGGATGTCCGACGCCGAGAGGATACCCGGAGGAACCTCGGAGGAGGAGCTCCGACGCCGAGAGGATACCCGGAGGAACCTCGGAGGAGGAGCTGCGACGCCGAGAGGATACCCGGAGGAACCTCGCAGGAGGAGCTGCGACGCCGAGAGTATAGCCGGAGAAACCTCGGAGGAGGAGCTGCGACGCCGAGAGGATACCCGGAGGAACCTCGGAGGTGGAAGACGACGCCGACCATCCAGAGGAGGAAGCTGCCACCGACCACCCTGACCTTCGTGAGGTATGCACTTGTAGCCTGTCCCAGCTGCGACACACACCCTCTCACCCGAAACCACGCTAAGATTTTATGTGGCTTGGCGAAATAATGTTCCTTCATTCACCCTCTTCACTTTCTCCTCGTATGTTACTTCTTCAGGCTTGGAAGGTGACACCCTCATCTCCGACCACTCTGAGGACGACGCCGACCATCCAGAGGACGGAAGGAGGAGCGACAACGCCGAGAGGATACCCGGAGGAACCTCGGAGGCGGAGCAACGATGCCGAGAGGATACCCGGAGGAACCTCGGAGGCGGAGCTACGACGCCGACAGGATACCTGGAGGAACCTCGGAGGAGGATCTGCGACGCCGAGAGCATTCCCAGAGGAACCTCGGAGGAGGAGCTGCGACGCCGAGAGCATTCCCGGAGGAACCTCGGAGGAGGAGCTACGACGCCGAGAGCATTCCCAGAGGAACCTCGGAGGAGGAGCTACGACGCCGAGAGGATACCCGGAGGAACCTCGGAGGAGGAGCTGCGACGCCGAGAGTATAGCCGGAGAAACCTCGGAGGAGGAGCTGAGACGCCGAGAATATACCCGGAGGAACCTCGGAGGAGGAGCTGCGACGCCGAGAGTATCGCCGGAGAAACCTTGGAGGAGGAGCTGCGACGCCGAGAGGATACCCGGAGGAACCTCGGAGGAGGAGCTGCGACGCCGAGAGTATAGCCGGAGAAACCTCGGAGGAAGAGCTGCGACGCCGAGAGTATACCCGGAGGAACCTCGGAGGAGGAGCTACGACGCCGAGAGGATACCCGGAGGAGTAGTTACGACGTCGAGAGGATACCCGGAGGAACCTCGGAGGAGTAGTTACGACGCCGAGAGGACACCCGGAGGAACCTCGGAGGAGTAGTTACGACACCGAGAGGATACCCGGAGGAACCTTGGAGGAGGAGCTCCGACGCCGAGAGAATACCCGGAGGAACCTCGGAGGTGGAAGACGACGCCGACCATCCAGAGGAGGAAGCTGCCACCGACCACCCTGACCTTCGTGAGGTATGCACTTGTAGCCTGTCCCAGCTGCGACACACACCCACTCACCCGAAACCACGCTAAGATTTTATGTGGCCTGGCGAAATAATGTTCCTTCATTCACCCTCTTCACTATCTCCTCGTATGTTACTTCTTCAGGCTTGGAAGGTGACACCCTCATCTCCGACCACTCTGAGGACGACGCCAACCATCCAGAGGACGGAAGGAGGAGCGACAACGCCGAGAGGATACCCGGAGGAACCTCGGAGGCGGAGCTACGACGCCGACAGCATTCCTGGAAGAACCTCGGAGGAGGAGTTGCGACGCCGAGAGGATACCCGGAGGAACCTCGGAGGAGGAGCTGCTACGCCGAGAGGATACCCGGAGGAACCTCGGAGGAGGAAGACGGCGCCGACCATCCAGAGGGGGAAGCTGCTACCGACCACCCTGACCTTCGTGAGGTATGCACTTGTAGCCTGTCCCAGCTGCGACACACACCCACTCACCTGAAACCACGCTAAGATTTTATGTGGCCTGGCGAAATAATGTTCCTTCATTCACCCTCCTCACTATCTCCTCGTATGTTACTTCTTCAGGCTTGGAAGGTGACACCCTCATCTCCGACCACCATGAGGACGACGCCGACCATCCAGAGGACGGAGGAGGAGCGACGATGCCGAGAGGATTCCCGGAGGAATCTCGGAGGCGGAGCTACGACGCCGAGAGGATACCCGGAGGAACCTCGGAGGAGGAGCTCCGACGCCGAGAGGATACCCGGAGGAACCTCG
The DNA here is from genome assembly GCF_964187855.1 of Myxine glutinosa. Classification (NCBI taxonomy): domain Eukaryota; kingdom Metazoa; phylum Chordata; class Myxini; order Myxiniformes; family Myxinidae; genus Myxine; species Myxine glutinosa. Next base: position 85,311,438 of record NC_136263.1, on the reverse strand, counting down.
GAGGAGGAACTCCGACGCCGACAGGATACCCGGAGGAACCTCAGAGGAGGAACTCCGACGCCGAGAGGATACCCGGAGGAACTCGGAGGAGGATCTGCGACGCCGAGAGCATTCCCAGAGGAACCTCAGAGGAGGAGCTGCGATGCCGAGAGCATTCCCGGATGAACCTCGGAGGAGGAGCTACGACGCCGAGAGCATTCTCGGCGGAACCTCGGAGGAGGAGCTGCGACGCCGAGAGTATACCCGGAGGAACCTCGGAGGAGGAGTTGCGACGCCGAGAGGATACCCAGAGGAACCTCGGAGGAGGAGCTGCGACGCCGAGAGTATAGCCGGAGAAACCTCGGAGGAGGAGCTGCGACGCCGAGAGTATACCCGGAAGAACCTCAGAGGAGGAGCTACGACACCGAGAGGATACCCGGAGGAACCTCGGAGGAGGAGCTCCGACGCCGAGAGGATACCCGGAGGAACCTCGGAGGTGGAAGACGACGCCGACCATCCAGAGGAGGAAGCTGCCACCGACCACCCTGACCTTCGTGAGGTATGCACTTGTAGCCTGTCCCAGCTGCGACACACACCCACTCACCCGAAACCACGCTAAGATTTTATGTGGCCTGGCGAAATAATGTTCCTTCATTCACCCTCTTCACTATCTCCTCGTATGTTACTTCTTCAGGCTTGGAAGGTGACACCCTCATCTCCGACCACCCTGAGGATGACGCCGACCATCCAGAGGACGGAAGGAGGAGCGACGACGCAGAGAGCATTCCCGGAGGAACCTCGGAGGTGGAGCTACGACGCCGAAGGAAACTCGGAGGAACCTCGGAGGAGGAGCTCCGACGCCGAGAGGATACCCGGAGAAACCTCGGAGGAGGAGGTCCGATGCCGAGAGGCTACCCGGAGGAACCTCGGAGGAAGAGGTCCGACGCCGAGAGGATACCCGGAGGAACCTCGGAGGAGGAGCTACGACGCCGAGAGGATACCCGGGGGAACCTCGGAGGAGGAGCTCCAGCGCCGAGAGGATACCTGGAGGAACCTCGGAGGAGAAGCTGCGACGCCGAGAGGATCACCTGGAGGAACCTCGGAGGAGGAGCTGCGACGCCGAGAGGATACCTGGAGGAACCTCGGAGGAGGAGCTGCGACGCCGAGAGGATACCCGGAGGAACCTAGGAGGTGGAAGACGACGCCGACCATCCAGAGGAGGAAGCTGCGACCGACCACCCTGACCTTCGTGAGGTATGCACTTGTAGCCTGTCCCAGCTGCGACACACACCCACTCACCCGAAACCACGCTAAGATTTTATGTGGCCTGGCGAAATAATGTTCCTTTATTCACCCTCTTCACAATCGGCTCGTATTTTACTTCTTCAGGCTTGGAACGTGACACCCTCGTCTCCGACCACCCTGAGGACGATGCCAAGAGGATACCCGGAGGAACCTCGGAGAAGGAGCTCCGACGCCGAGAGCATTCCTGGAAGAATCTCGGAGGAGGAGTTGCGACGCCGAGAGGATACCCGGAGGAACCTCGGAGGAGGAGCTGCTACGCCGAGAGGATACCCGGAGGAACCTCGGAGGAGGAAGACGGCGCCGACCATCCAGAGGGGGAAGCTGCCACCGACCACCCTGACCTTCGTGAGGTATGCACTTGTAGCCTTTCCCAGCTGCGACACACACCCACTCACCCGAAACCACGCTAAGATTTTATGTGGCCTGGCGAAATAATGTTCCTTCATTCACCCTCTTCACTATCTCCTCGTATGTTACTTCTTCAGGCTTGGAAGGTGACACCCTCATCTCCGACCACCATGAGGACGACGCCGACCATCCAGAGGACGGAAGGAGGAGCGACGATGCCGAGAGGATACCCGGAGGAACCTCGGAGAAGGAGCTCCGACGCCGAGAGCATTCCCGGAAGAACCTCGGAGGAGGAGCTGCGACGCCGAGAGGATACCCGGAGGAACCTCGGAGGAGGAGCTGCGACGCCGAGAGGATATCCGGAGGAACCTCGGAGGAGGAAGGCGGCGCCGACCATCCAGAGGGGGAAGCTGCCACCGACCACCCTGACCTTCGTGAGGTATGCACTTGTAGCCTGTCCCAGCCGCGACACACACCCACTCACCCGAAACCACGCTAAGATTTTATGTGGCCTGGCGAAATAATGTTACTTCATTCACCCTCTTCACTATCTCCTCGTATGTTACTTCTTCAGGCTTGGAAGGTGACACCCTCATCTCCGACCACCCTGAGGACGACGCCGACCATCCAGAGGACGGAAGGAGGAGGTCCGACGCCGAGAGGATACCCGGAGGAACCTCGGAGGAGGAACTCCGACGCCGAGAGGATACCCGGAGGAACCTCGGAGGAGGATCTGCGACGCCGAGAGGACTCCCGGAGGAACCTCGGAGGAGGAGCTGCGACGCCGAGAGGATACCCGGAGGAACCTCGGAGGAGGAGCTGCGACGCCGAGAGGACACCCGGAGGAACCTCGGAGGAGGAGCTGCGACGCCGAGAGGATACCCGGAGGAACCTCGGTGGTGGAGCTACAACGCCGAGAGGATACCCGGAGGAACCTCGGAGGAGGAGCTACGACGCCGAGAGGATACCCGGAGGAACCTCGGAGGAGGAGCTGCGACGCCGAGAGGATACCCGGAGGAACCTCGGAGGAGGAGCTCCGACGCCGAGAGGATCCCGGAGGAACCTCGGAGGAGGAGCTGCGACGCCGAGAGGATACCCGGAGGAACCTCGGAGGAGGAGCTGCGACGCCGAGAGTATACCCCTAGGAACCTCAGAGGAGGAGCTGCGACGCCGAGAGGATACCCGGAGGCACCTAGGAGGTGGAAGACGACGCCGACCATCCAGAGGAGGAAGCTGCGACCGACCACCCTGACCTTCGTGAGGTATGCACTTGTAGCCTGTCCCAGCTGCGACACACACCCACTCACCCGAAATCACGCTAAGATTTTATGTGGCCTGGCGAAATAATGTTCCTTTATTCACCCTCTTCACAATCGCCTCGTATGTTACTTCTTCAGGCTTGGAACGTGACACCCTCGTCTCCGACCACCCTGAGGACGATGCCTAGAGGATACCCGGAGGAACCTCGGAGAAGGAGCTCCGACGCCGACAGCATTCCTGGAAGAACCTCGGAGGAGGAGTTGCGACGCCGAGAGGATACCCGGAGGAACCTCGGAGGAGGAGCTGCGACGCCGAGAGTATAGCCGGAGAAACCTCGGAGGAGGAGCTGAGACGCCGAGAATATACCCGGAGGAACCTCGGAGGAGGAGCTGCGACGCCGAGAGTATCGCCGGAGAAACCTCGGAGGAGGAGCTGCGACGCCGAGAGGATACCCGGAGGAACCTCGGAGGAGGAGCTGCGACGCCGAGAGTATAGCCGGAGAAACCTCGGAGGAAGAGCTGCGACGCCGAGAGTATACCCGGAGCAACCTCGGAGGAGGAGCTACGACGCCGAGAGGATACCCGGAGGAGTAGTTACGACGTCGAGAGGATACCCGGAGGAACCTCGGAGGAGTAGTTACGACGCCGAGAGGATACCCGGAGGAACCTCGGAGGAGTAGTTACGACGCCGAGAGGATACCCGGAGGAACCTTGGAGGAGGAGCTCCGACGCCGAGAGAATACCCGGATGAACCTCGGAGGTGGAAGACGACGCCGACCATCCAGAGGAGGAAGCTGCCACCGACCACCCTGACCTTCGTGAGGTATGCACTTGTAGCCTGTCCCAGCTGCGACACACACCCACTCACCCGAAACCACGCTAAGATTTTATGTGGCCTGGCGAAATAATGTTCCTTCATTCACCCTCTTCACTATCTCCTCGTATGTTACTTCTTCAGGCTTGGAAGGTGACACCCTCATCTCCGACCACTCTGAGGACGACGCCGACCATCCAGAGGACGGAAGGAGGAGCGACAACGCCGAGAGGATACCCGGAGGAACCTCGGAGGCGGAGCTACGACGCCGAGAGGACTCCCGGAGGAACCTCGGAGGAGGAGCTGCGACGCCGAGAGGATACCCGGAGGAACCTCGGAGGAGGAGCTGCGACGCCGAGAGGATACCCGGAGGAACCTAGGAGGTGGAAGACGACGCCGACCATCCAGAGGAGGAAGCTGCGACCGACCACCCTGACCTTCGTGAGGTATGCACTTGTAGCCTGTCCCAGCTGCGACACACACCCACTCACCGGAAACCACGCTAAGATTTTATGTGGCCTGGCGAAATAATGTTCCTTTATTCACCCTCTTCACAATCGCCTCGTATGTTACTTCTTCAGGCTTGGAACGTGACACCCTCGTCTCCGACCACCCTGAGGACGATGCCGAGAGGATACCCGGAGGAAGGTGACACCCTCATCTCCGACCACCCTGAGGACGACGCCGACCATCCAGAGGACGGAAGGAGGAGGTCCGACGCCGAGAGGATACCCGGAGGAACCTCGGAGGAGGAGCTCCGACGCCGAGAGGATACCCGGAGGAACCTCGGAGGAGGAGCTGCGACGCCGAGAGTATAGCCGGAGAAATCTCGGAGGAGGAGCAACTACGCCGAGAGGATACCCGGAGGAACCTCGGAGGAGGAGCTACGACGCCGAGAGGATACGCGGATGAACCTCGGAGGAGTAGCTACGACGCCGAGAGGATACCCGGAGGAACCTCGGAGGAGGAGCTGCGACACCGAGAGGATACCCGGAGGAACCTCGGAGGTGGAAGACGACGCCGACCATCCAGAGGACGGAAGGAGGAGCGACAACGCCGAGAGGATACCCGGAGGAACCTCGGAGGCGGAGCTACGACGCCGAGAGGACTCCCTGAGGAACCTCGGAGGAGGAGCTGCGACGCCGAGAGCATTCCCGGAGGAACCTCGGAGGTGGAGCTACGACGCCAAGAGGATACCAGGAGAAACCTCGGAGGAGGAAGGCAACGCCGACCATCCAGAGGAGGAAGCTGCCACCGACCACCCTGACCTTCGTGAGGTATGCACTTGTAGCCTGTGCCCAGAGCATTCCCAGGGGAACCTCGAAGGAGGAGCTACGACGCCGAGAGCATTCCCGGAGGAACCTCGGAGGTGGAGCTACGACGCCAAGAGGATACCCGGAGAAACCTCGGAGGAGGAGCTACGACGCCGAGAGGATACCCGGAGGAACCTCGGAGGAGGAGCTCCAGCGCCGAGAGGATACCCGGAGGAACCTCGGAGGAGGAGCTGCGACGCCGAGAGGATACCCGGAGGAACCTCGGAGGAGGAGCTGCGACGCCGAGAGGATACCCGGAGGAACCTCGGAGGAGGAGCTGCGACGCCGAGAGGATACCCGGAGGAACCTAGGAGGTGGAAGATGACGCCGACCATCCAGAGGAGGAAGCTGCGACCGACCACCCTGACCTTCGTGAGGTATGCACTTGTAGCCTGTCCCAGCTGCGACACACACCCACTCACCCGAAACCACGCTAAGATTTTATGTGGCCTGGCGAAATAATGTTCCTTTATTCACCCTCTTCACAATCGCCTCGTATGTTACTTCTTCAGGCTTGGAACGTGACACCCTCGTCTCCGACCACCCTGAGGACGATGCCGAGAGGATACCCGGAGGAACCTCGGAGAAGGAGCTCCGACGCCGACAGCATTCCTGGAAGAACCTCGGAGGAGGAGTTGCGACGCCGAGAGGATACCCGGAGGAACCTCGGAGGAGGAGCTGCTCCGCCGAGAGGATACCCGGAGGAACCTCGGAGGAGGAAGACGGCGCCGACCATCCAGAGGGGGAAGCTGCTACCGACCACCCTGACCTTCGTGAGGTATGCACTTGTAGCCTGTCCCAGCTGCGACACACACCCACTCACCTGAAACCACGCTAAGATTTTATGTGGCCTGGCAAAATAATGTTCCTTCATTCACCCTCCTCACTATCTCCTCGTATGTTACTTCTTCAGGCTTGGAAGGTGACACCCTCATCTCCGACCACCATGAGGACGACGCCGACCATCCAGAGGACGGAGGAGGAGCGACGATGCCGAGAGGATTCCCGGAGGAATCTCGGAGGCGGAGCTACGACGCCGAGAGGATACCCGGAGGAACCTCGGAGGAGGAGCTCCGACGCCGAGAGGATACCCGGAGGAACCTCGGAGGAGGAGCTACGACGCCGAGAGGATACTCGGGGGAACCTCGGAGGAGGAGCTCCAGCGCCGAGAGGATACCTGGAGGAACCTCGGAGGAGAAGCTGCGACGCCGAGAGGATCACCTGGAGGAACCTCGGAGGAGGAGCTGCGACGCCGAGAGGATACCTGGAGGAACCTCGGAGGAGGAGCTGCGACGCCGAGAGGATACCCGGAGGAACCTAGGAGGTGGAAGACGACGCCGACCATCCAGAGGAGGAAGCTGCGACCGACCACCCTGACCTTCGTGAGGTATGCACTTGTAGCCTGTCCCAGCTGCGACACACACCCACTCACCCGAAACCACGCTAAGATTTTATGTGGCCTGGCGAAATAATGTTCCTTTATTCACCCTCTTCACAATCGGCTCGTATTTTACTTCTTCAGGCTTGGAACGTGACACCCTCGTCTCCGACCACCCTGAGGACGATGCCGAGAGGATACCCGGAGGAACCTCGGAGAAGGAGCTCCGACGCCGAGAGCATTCCTGGAAGAATCTCGGAGGAGGAGTTGCGACGCCGAGAGGATACCCGGAGGAACCTCGGAGGAGGAGCTGCTACGCCGAGAGGATACCCGGAGGAACCTCGGAGGAGGAAGACGGCGCCGACCATCCAGAGGGGGAAGCTGCCACCGACCACCCTGACCTTCGTGAGGTATGCACTTGTAGCCTTTCCCAGCTGCGACACACACCCACTCACCCGAAACCACGCTAAGATTTTATGTGGCCTGGCGAAATAATGTTCCTTCATTCACCCTCTTCACTATCTCCTCGTATGTTACTTCTTCAGGCTTGGAAGGTGACACCCTCATCTCCGACCACCATGAGGACGACGCCGACCATCCAGAGGACGGAAGGAGGAGCGACGATGCCGAGAGGATACCCGGAGGAACCTCGGAGAAGGAGCTCCGACGCCGAGAGCATTCCCGGAAGAACCTCGGAGGAGGAGCTGCGACGCCGAGAGGATACCCGGAGGAACCTCGGAGGAGGAGCTGCGACGCCGAGAGGATATCCGGAGGAACCTCGGAGGAGGAAGGCGGCGCCGACCATCCAGAGGGGGAAGCTGCCACCGACCACCCTGACCTTCGTGAGGTATGCACTTGTAGCCTGTCCCAGCCGCGACACACACCCACTCACCCGAAACCACGCTAAGATTTTATGTGGCCTGGCGAAATAATGTTACTTCATTCACCCTCTTCACTATCTCCTCGTATGTTACTTCTTCAGGCTTGGAAGGTGACACCCTCATCTCCGACCACCCTGAGGACGACGCCGACCATCCAGAGGACGGAAGGAGGAGGTCCGACGCCGAGAGGATACCCGGAGGAACCTCGGAGGAGGAACTCCGACGCCGAGAGGATACCCGGAGGAACCTCGGAGGAGGATCTGCGACGCCGAGAGGACTCCCGGAGGAACCTCGGAGGAGGAGCTGCGACGCCGAGAGGATACCCGGAGGAACCTCGGAGGAGGAGCTGCGACGCCGAGAGGACACCCGGAGGAACCTCGGAGGAGGAGCTGCGACGCCGAGAGGATACCCGGAGGAACCTCGGTGGTGGAGCTACAACGCCGAGAGGATACCCGGAGGAACCTCGGAGGAGGAGCTACGACGCCGAGAGGATACCCGGAGGAACCTCGGAGGAGGAGCTGCGACGCCGAGAGGATACCCGGAGGAACCTCGGAGGAGGAGCTCCGACGCCGAGAGGATCCCGGAGGAACCTCGGAGGAGGAGCTGCGACGCCGAGAGGATACCCGGAGGAACCTCGGAGGAGGAGCTGCGACGCCGAGAGTATACCCCTAGGAACCTCAGAGGAGGAGCTGCGACGCCGAGAGGATACCCGGAGGCACCTAGGAGGTGGAAGACGACGCCGACCATCCAGAGGAGGAAGCTGCGACCGACCACCCTGACCTTCGTGAGGTATGCACTTGTAGCCTGTCCCAGCTGCGACACACACCCACTCACCCGAAATCACGCTAAGATTTTATGTGGCCTGGCGAAATAATGTTCCTTTATTCACCCTCTTCACAATCGCCTCGTATGTTACTTCTTCAGGCTTGGAACGTGACACCCTCGTCTCCGACCACCCTGAGGACGATGCCTAGAGGATACCCGGAGGAACCTCGGAGAAGGAGCTCCGACGCCGACAGCATTCCTGGAAGAACCTCGGAGGAGGAGTTGCGACGCCGAGAGGATACCCGGAGGAACCTCGGAGGAGGAGCTGCGACGCCGAGAGTATAGCCGGAGAAACCTCGGAGGAGGAGCTGAGACGCCGAGAATATACCCGGAGGAACCTCGGAGGAGGAGCTGCGACGCTGAGAGTATCGCCGGAGAAACCTCGGAGGAGGAGCTGCGACGCCGAGAGGATACCCGGAGGAACCTCGGAGGAGGAGCTGCGACGCCGAGAGTATAGCCGGAGAAACCTCGGAGGAAGAGCTGCGACGCCGAGAGTATACCCGGAGCAACCTCGGAGGAGGAGCTACGACGCCGAGAGGATACCCGGAGGAGTAGTTACGACGTCGAGAGGATACCCGGAGGAACCTCGGAGGAGTAGTTACGACGCCGAGAGGATACCCGGAGGAACCTCGGAGGAGTAGTTACGACGCCGAGAGGATACCCGGAGGAACCTTGGAGGAGGAGCTCCGACGCCGAGAGAATACCCGGATGAACCTCGGAGGTGGAAGACGACGCCGACCATCCAGAGGAGGAAGCTGCCACCGACCACCCTGACCTTCGTGAGGTATGCACTTGTAGCCTGTCCCAGCTGCGACACACACCCACTCACCCGAAACCACGCTAAGATTTTATGTGGCCTGGCGAAATAATGTTCCTTCATTCACCCTCTTCACTATCTCCTCGTATGTTACTTCTTCAGGCTTGGAAGGTGACACCCTCATCTCCGACCACTCTGAGGACGACGCCGACCATCCAGAGGACGGAAGGAGGAGCGACAACGCCGAGAGGATACCCGGAGGAACCTCGGAGGCGGAGCTACGACGCCGAGAGGACTCCCGGAGGAACCTCGGAGGAGGAGCTGCGACGCCGAGAGGATACCCGGAGGAACCTCGGAGGAGGAGCTGCGACGCCGAGAGGATACCCGGAGGAACCTAGGAGGTGGAAGACGACGCCGACCATCCAGAGGAGGAAGCTGCGACCGACCACCCTGACCTTCGTGAGGTATGCACTTGTAGCCTGTCCCAGCTGCGACACACACCCACTCACCGGAAACCACGCTAAGATTTTATGTGGCCTGGCGAAATAATGTTCCTTTATTCACCCTCTTCACAATCGCCTCGTATGTTACTTCTTCAGGCTTGGAACGTGACACCCTCGTCTCCGACCACCCTGAGGACGATGCCGAGAGGATACCCGGAGGAAGGTGACACCCTCATCTCCGACCACCCTGAGGACGACGCCGACCATCCAGAGGACGGAAGGAGGAGGTCCGACGCCGAGAGGATACCCGGAGGAACCTCGGAGGAGGAGCTCCGACGCCGAGAGGATACCCGGAGGAACCTCGGAGGAGGAGCTGCGACGCCGAGAGTATAGCCGGAGAAATCTCGGAGGAGGAGCAACTACGCCGAGAGGATACCCGGAGGAACCTCGGAGGAGGAGCTACGACGCCGAGAGGATACGCGGATGAACCTCGGAGGAGTAGCTACGACGCCGAGAGGATACCCGGAGGAACCTCGGAGGAGGAGCTGCGACACCGAGAGGATACCCGGAGGAACCTCGGAGGTGGAAGACGACGCCGACCATCCAGAGGACGGAAGGAGGAGCGACAACGCCGAGAGGATACCCGGAGGAACCTCGGAGGCGGAGCTACGACGCCGAGAGGACTCCCTGAGGAACCTCGGAGGAGGAGCTGCGACGCCGAGAGCATTCCCGGAGGAACCTCGGAGGTGGAGCTACGACGCCAAGAGGATACCAGGAGAAACCTCGGAGGAGGAAGGCAACGCCGACCATCCAGAGGAGGAAGCTGCCACCGACCACCCTGACCTTCGTGAGGTATGCACTTGTAGCCTGTGCCCAGAGCATTCCCAGGGGAACCTCGAAGGAGGAGCTACGACGCCGAGAGCATTCCCGGAGGAACCTCGGAGGTGGAGCTACGACGCCAAGAGGATACCCGGAGAAACCTCGGAGGAGGAGCTACGACGCCGAGAGGATACCCGGAGGAACCTCGGAGGAGGAGCTCCAGCGCCGAGAGGATACCCGGAGGAACCTCGGAGGAGGAGCTGCGACGCCGAGAGGATACCCGGAGGAACCTCGGAGGAGGAGCTGCGACGCCGAGAGGATACCCGGAGGAACCTCGGAGGAGGAGCTGCGACGCCGAGAGGATACCCGGAGGAACCTAGGAGGTGGAAGATGACGCCGACCATCCAGAGGAGGAAGCTGCGACCGACCACCCTGACCTTCGTGAGGTATGCACTTGTAGCCTGTCCCAGCTGCGACACACACCCACTCACCCGAAACCACGCTAAGATTTTATGTGGCCTGGCGAAATAATGTTCCTTTATTCACCCTCTTCACAATCGCCTCGTATGTTACTTCTTCAGGCTTGGAACGTGACACCCTCGTCTCCGACCACCCTGAGGACGATGCCGAGAGGATACCCGGAGGAACCTCGGAGAAGGAGCTCCGACGCCGACAGCATTCCTGGAAGAACCTCGGAGGAGGAGTTGCGACGCCGAGAGGATACCCGGAGGAACCTCGGAGGAGGAGCTGCTCCGCCGAGAGGATACCCGGAGGAACCTCGGAGGAGGAAGACGGCGCCGACCATCCAGAGGGGGAAGCTGCTACCGACCACCCTGACCTTCGTGAGGTATGCACTTGTAGCCTGTCCCAGCTGCGACACACACCCACTCACCTGAAACCACGCTAAGATTTTATGTGGCCTGGCAAAATAATGTTCCTTCATTCACCCTCCTCACTATCTCCTCGTATGTTACTTCTTCAGGCTTGGAAGGTGACACCCTCATCTCCGACCACCATGAGGACGACGCCGACCATCCAGAGGACGGAGGAGGAGCGACGATGCCGAGAGGATTCCCGGAGGAATCTCGGAGGCGGAGCTACGACGCCGAGAGGATACCCGGAGGAACCTCGGAGGAGGAGCTCCGACGCCGAGAGGATACCCGGAGGAACCTCGGAGGAGGAACTCCGACGCCGACAGGATACCCGGAGGAACCTCAGAGGAGGAACTCCGACGCCGAGAGGATACCCGGAGGAACTCGGAGGAGGATCTGCGACGCCGAGAGCATTCCCAGAGGAACCTCAGAGGAGGAGCTGCGATGCCGAGAGCATTCCCGGATGAACCTCGGAGGAGGAGCTACGACGCCGAGAGCATTCTCGGCGGAACCTCGGAGGAGGAGCTGCGACGCCGAGAGTATACCCGGAGGAACCTCGGAGGAGGAGTTGCGACGCCGAGAGGATACCCAGAGGAACCTCGGAGGAGGAGCTGCGACGCCGAGAGTATAGCCGGAGAAACCTCGGAGGAGGAGCTGCGACGCCGAGAGTATACCCGGAAGAACCTCAGAGGAGGAGCTACGACACCGAGAGGATACCCGGAGGAACCTCGGAGGAGGAGCTCCGACGCCGAGAGGATACCCGGAGGAACCTCGGAGGTGGAAGACGACGCCGACCATCCAGAGGAGGAAGCTGCCACCGACCACCCTGACCTTCGTGAGGTATGCACTTGTAGCCTGTCCCAGCTGCGACACACACCCACTCACCCGAAACCACGCTAAGAATTTATGTGGCCTGGCGAAATAATGTTCCTTCATTCACCCTCTTCACTATCTCCTCGTATGTTACTTCTTCAGGCTTGGAAGGTGACACCCTCATCTCCGACCACCCTGAGGACGACGCCGACCATCCAGAGGACGGAAGGAGGAGCGACGACGCAGAGAGCATTCCCGGAGGAACCTCGGAGGTGGAGCTACGACGCCGAAGGAAACTCGGAGGAACCTCGGAGGAGGAGCTCCGACGCCGAGAGGATACCCGGAGGAACCTCGGAGGAGGAGCTACGACGCCGAGAGGATACGCGGAGGAACCTCGGAGGAGTAGCTACGACGCCGAGAGCATTCCTGGAAGAATCTCGGAGGAGGAGTTGCGACGCCGAGAGGATACCCGGAGGAACCTCGGAGGAGGAGCTGCTACGCCGAGAGGATACCCGGAGGAACCTCGGAGGAGGAAGACGGCGCCGACCATCCAGAGGGGGAAGCTGCCACCGACCACCCTGACCTTCGTGAGGTATGCACTTGTAGCCTTTCCCAGCTGCGACACACACCCACTCACCCGAAACCACGCTAAGATTTTATGTGGCCTGGCGAAATAATGTTCCTTCATTCACCCTCTTCACTATCTCCTCGTATTTTACTTCTTCAGGCTTGGAACGTGACACCCTCGTCTCCGACCACCCTGAGGACGATGCCGAGAGGATACCCGGAGGAACCTCGGAGAAGGAGCTCCGACGCCGAGAGCATTCCTGGAAGAATCTCGGAGGAGGAGTTGCGACGCCGAGAGGATACCCGGAGGAACCTCGGAGGAGGAGCTGCTACGCCGAGAGGATACCCGGAGGAACCTCGGAGGAGGAAGACGGCGCCGACCATCCAGAGGGGGAAGCTGCCACCGACCACCCTGACCTTCGTGAGGTATGCACGTGTAGCCTTTCCCAGCTGCGACACACACCCACTCACCCGAAACCACGCTAAGATTTTATGTGGCCTGGCGAAATAATGTTCCTTCATTCACCCTCCTCACTATCTCCTCGTATGTTACTTCTTCAGGCTTGGAAGGTGACACCCTCATCTCCGACCACCATGAGGACGACGCCGACCATCCAGAGGATGGAAGGAGGAGCGACGATGCCGAGAGGATACCCGGAGGAACCTCGGAGAAGGAGCTCCGACGCCGAGAGCATTCCCGGAAGAACCTCGGAGGAGGAGCTGCGACGCCGAGAGGATACCCGGAGGAACCTCGGAGGAGGAGCTGCGACGCCGAGAGGATACCCGGAGGAACCTCGGTGGTGGAGCTACAACGCCGAGAGGATACCCGGAGGAACCTCGGAGGAGGAGCTACGACGCCGAGAGGATACCCGGAGGAACCTCGGAGGAGGAGCTGCGACGCCGAGAGGATACCCGGAGGAACCTCGGAGGAGGAGCTCCAGCAGCCGAGAGGATCCCGGAGGAACCTCGGAGGAGGAGCTGCGACGCCGAGAGGATACCCGGAGGAACCTCGGAGGAGGAGCTGCGACGCCGAGAGGATACCCGGAGGCACCTAGGAGGTGGAAGACGACGCCGACCATCCAGAGGAGGAAGCTGCGACCGACCACCCTGACCTTCGTGAGGTATGCACTTGTAGCCTGTCCCAGCTGCGACACACACCCACTCACCCGAAACCACGCTAAGATTTTATGTGGCCTGGCGAAATAATGTTCCTTTATTCACCCTCTTCACAATCGCCTCGTATGTTACTTCTTCAGGCTTGGAACGTGACACCCTCGTCTCCGACCACCCTGAGGACGATGCCTAGAGGATACCCGGAGGAACCTCGGAGAAGGAGCTCCGACGCCGACAGCATTCCTGGAAGAACCTCGGAGGAGGAGTTGCGACGCCGAGAGGATACCCGGAGGAACCTCGGAGGAGGAGCTGCTACGCCGAGAGGATACCCGGAGGAACCTCGGAGGAGGAAGACGGCGCCGACCATCCAGAGGGGGAAGCTGCCACCGACCACCCTGACCTTCGTGAGGTATGCACTTGTAGCCTGTCCCAGCTGCGACACACACCCACTCACCCGAAAACACGCTAAGATTTTATGTGGCCTGGCGAAATAATGTTCCTTCTTTCACCCTCCTCACTATCTCCTCGTATGTTACTTCTTCAGGCTTGGAAGGTGACACCCTCATCTCCGACCACTCTGAGGACGACGCCGACCATCCAGAGGACGGAAGGAGGAGCGACAACGCCGAGAGGATACCCGGAGGAACCTCGGAGGCGGAGCTACGATGCCGAGAGGATACCCGGAGGAACCTCGGAGGCGAAGCTTAGACGCCGAGAGGACTCCCTGAGGAACCTCGGAGGAGGAGCTGCGACGCCGAGAGGATACCCGGAGGAACCTCGGAGGACGACGGCAACGCCGACCATCCAGAGGAGGAATCTGCCACCGCCCACCCTGACCTTCGTGAGGTATGCACTTGTAGCCTGTGCCGAGAGCATTCCCAGAGGAACCTGGAAGGAGGAGCTACGACACCGAGAGCATTCCCGGAGGAACCTCGGAGGTGGAGCTACGACGCCAAGAGGATACCCGGAGAAACCTCGGAGGAGGAGCTACGACGCCGAGAGGATACCCGGAGGAACCTCGGAGGAGGAGCTGCGACGCCGAGAGGATACCTGGAGGAACCTCGGAGGAGGAGCTACGACGCCGAGAGCATTCCCGGAGGAGCCTCGGAGGAGGAAGAGGACGCCGACCATCCAGAGGGGGAAGCTGCCACCGACCACCCTGACCTTCGTGAGGTATGCACTTGTAGCCTGTCCCAGCTGCGACACACACCCACTCACCCGAAACCACGCTAAGATTTTATGTGGCCTGGCGAAATAATGTTCCTTCATTCACCCTCCTCACTATCTCCTCGTATGTTACTTCTTCAGGCTTGGAAGGTGACACCCTCATCTCCGACCACCATGAGGACGACGCCGACCATCCAGAGGACGGAAGGAGGAGCGACGACGCCGAGAGGATACCTGGAGGAGCCTCGGAGAAGGAGCTCCGACGCCGAGAGCATTCCCGGAAGAACCTCGGAGGAGGAGCTGCGACGCCGAGAGGATACTCGGAGGAACCTCGGAGGAGGAGCTCCGACGCCGAGAGGATACCCGGAGGAACCTCGAAGGAGGAGCTAAGACGCCGAGAGGATACGCGGAGGAACCTCGGAGGAGGAGCTCCGACGCCGAGAGGTTACCCGGAGGAACCTCGGAGGAGGAGCGACAACGCCGAGAGGATACCCGGAGGTACCTCGGAGGCGGAGCTACGACGCCGAGAGGATACCCGGAGGAACCTCGGAGGCGGAGCTACGACGCCGAGACGACTCCCGGAGGAACCTC
Source organism: Myxine glutinosa (assembly GCF_964187855.1). Taxonomy (NCBI): domain Eukaryota; kingdom Metazoa; phylum Chordata; class Myxini; order Myxiniformes; family Myxinidae; genus Myxine; species Myxine glutinosa. The sequence goes on along the minus strand of NC_136263.1, from coordinate 85,296,194 downwards.
GGAGGAGGAGCTGCGACGCCGAGAGGATACCCGGAGGAACCTCGGAGGAGGAAGGCAACACCGACCATCCAGAGGAGGAAGCTGCCACCGACCACCCTGACCTTCGTGAGGTATGCACTTGTAGCCTGTGCCGAGAGCATTCCCAGAGGAACCTCGAAGGAGGAGCTGTGACGCCGAGAGGATACCCGGAGGAACCTCGGAGGAGGAGCTCCGACGCCGAGAGGATACCCGGAGGAACCTCGGAGGAGGAGCTGCGACGCCGAGAGGATACCCGGAGGAACCTCGGAGGAGGAGCTGCGACGCCGAGAGTATACCCCTAGGAACCTTGGAGGAGGAGCTGCGACGCCGAGAGGATACCCGGAGGAGGAGCTACGACGCCGAGAGGATACCCGGAGGAACCTCGGAGGCCGAGCTACGACGCCGAGAGGATTCCCGGAGGAACCTCGGAGGAGGAGCTCCGACGCCGAGAGGATACCCGGAGGAACCTCGGAGGAGGAACTCCGACGCCGACAGGATACCCGGAGGAACCTCGGAGGAGGAACTCCGACGCCGAGAGGATACCCGGACGAACCTCGGAGGAGGATCTGCGACGCCGAGAGCATTCCCAGAGGAACCTCGGAGGAGGAGCTGCGACGCCGAGAGCATTCCCGGAGGAACCTCGGAGGAGGAGCTACGACGCCGAGAGCATTCCCGGAGGAACCTCGGAGGAGGAGCTGCGACGCCGAGAGTATACCCGGAGGAACCTCGGAGGAGGAGCTGCGACGCCGAGAGGATACCCGGAGGAACCTCGGAGGAGGAGCTGCGACGCCGAGAGTATAGCCGGAGAAACCTCGGAGGAGGAGCTGTGACGCCGAGAGTATACCCGGAAGAACCTCGGAGGAGGAGCTACGACGCCGAGAGGATACCCGGAGGAACCTCGGAGGAGGAGTTACGACGCCGAGAGGATACCCGGAGGCACCTCGGAGGAGGAGCTCCGACGCCGAGAGGATACCCGGAGGAACCTCGGAGGTGGAAGACGACGCCGACCATCCAGAGGAGGAAGCTGCCACCGACCACCCTGACCTTCGTGAGGTATGCACTTGTAGCCTGTCCCAGCTGCGACACACACCCACTCACCCGAAACCACGCTAAGATTTTATGTGGCCTGGCGAAATAATGTTCCTTCATTCACCCTCTTCACTATCTCCTCGTATGTTACTTCTTCAGGCTTGGAAGGTGACACCCTCATCTCCGACCACCCTGAGGACGACGCCGACCATCCAGAGGATGGAAGGAGGAGCGACGACGCAGAGAGCATTCCCGGAGGAACCTCGGAGGTGGGGCTACGACGCCGAAGGATACTCGGAGGAACCTCGGAGGAGGAGCTCCGACGCCGAGAGGATACCCGGTGGAACCTCGGAGGAGGAGCTACGACGCCGAGAGGATACGCAGAGGAGTAGCTACGACGCCGAGAGGATACCCGGAGGAACCTCGGAGGAGGAGCTGCGACGCCGAGAGGATACCCGGAGGAACCTCGGAGGTGGAAGACGACGCCGACCATCCAGAGGACGGAAGGAGGAGCGACAACGCCGAGAGGATACCCGGAGGAACCTCGGAGGCGGAGCTACGACGCCGAGAGGACTCCCTGAGGAACCACGGAGGAGGAGCTGCGACGCCGAGAGGATACCGGGAGGAACCTCGGAGGAGGAAGGCAACGCCGACCATCCAGAGGAGGAAGCTGCCACCGACCACCCTGACCTTCGTGAGGTATGCACTTGTAGCCTGTGCCGAGAGCATTCCCAGAGGAACCTCGAAGGAGGAGCTACGACGCCGAGAGGATACCCGGAGAAACCTCGGAGGAGGAGGTCCGATGCCGAGAGGCTACCCGGAGGAACCTCGGAGGAGGAGGTCCGACGCCGAGAGGATACCCGGAGGAACCTCGGAGGAGGAGCTACGACGGCGAGAGGATACCCGGAGGAACCTCGGAGGAGGAGCTCCAGCGCCGAGAGGACACCCGGAGGAACCTCGGAGGAGGAGCTGCGACGCCGAGAGGATACCCGGAGGAACCTCGGAGGAGGAGCTGCGACGCCGAGAGGATACCTGGAGGAACCTCGGAGGAGGAGCTGCGATGCCGAGAGGATACCCGGAGGAACCGAGGAGGTGGAAGACCACGCCGACCATCCAGAGGAGGAAGCTGCGACCGACCACCCTGACCTTCGTGAGGTATGCACTTGCACTTGTAGCCTGTCCCAGCTGCGACACACACCCACTCACCCGAAACCACGCTAAGATTTTATGTGGACTGGCGAAATAATGTTCCTTTATTCACCCTCTTCACAATCGCCTCGTATGTTACTTCTTCAGGCTTGGAACGTGACACCCTCGTCTCCGACCACCCTGAGGACGATGCCGAGAGGATACCCGGAGGAACCTCGGAGAAGGAGCTCCGACGCCGAGAGGATACCCGGAAGAACCTCGGAGGAGTAGTTACGATGCCGAGAGGATACCCGGAGGAACCTCGGAGGAGGAGCTCTGACGCCGAGAGGATACCCAGAGGAACCTCGGAGGAGGAGCTCCGACGCCGAGAGGATACCCAGAGGAACCTCGGAGGAGTAGCTACGATGCTGAGAGGATACCCGGAGGAACCTCGGAGGAGTAGCTACGACGCCGAGAGGATACCCGGAGGAACCTCGGTGGAGTAGCTACGACGCCGAGTGGATATCCGGAGGAACCTCGGAGGAGGAGCTCTGACGCCGAGAGGATACCCGGAGGAACCTCGGAGGAGGAGGTCCGATGCGGAGAGGCTACCCGGAGGAACCTCGGAGGAGGAGGTCCGACGCCGAGAGGATACCTGGAGGAACCTCGGAGGAGGAGCTACGACGCCGAGAGGATATCCGGAGGAACCTCGGAGGAGGAGCTCCGACGCCGAGAGGATACCCGGAGGAACCTCGGAGGAGGAGCTGCGACGCCGAGAGGATACCCGGAGGAACCTCGGAGGAGGAGCTGCGACGCCGAGAGGATATCGGGAGGAACCTCGGAGGAGGAGCTCCGACGCCGAGAGGATACCCGGAGGAACCTCGGAGGAGGGAGACGGCGCCGACCATCCAGAGGGGGAAGCTGCCACCGACCACCCTGACCTTCGTGAGGTATGCACTTGTAGCCTGTCCCAGCTGCGACACACACCCACTCACCCGAAACCACGCTAAGATTTTATGTGGCCTGGCGAAATAATGTTCCTTCATTCACCCTCCACACTATCTCCTCGTATGTTACTTCTTCAGGCTTGGAAGGTGACACCCTCATCTCCGACCACCATGAGGACGACGCCGACCATCCAGAGGACGGAAGGAGGAGCGACGATGCCGAGAGGATACCCGGAGGAACCTCGGAGAAGGAGCTCCGACGCCGAGAGGATACCCGGAGGAACCTCGGAGGAGGAGCTGCGACGCAGAGAGCATTCCCGGAGGAGCCTCGGAGGAGGAAGACGACGTCGACCATCCAGAGGGGGAATCTGCCACTGACCACCCTGACCTTCGTGAGGTATGCACTTTTTTTTTTTTTTTTTTCTTTTTTTTTTGTATACAAGATCGAGGCTCGTGAAAGAGCGAACATTAATCACACAGAAAGACAAACCGACACATAAAACATATAACAGGGAGCGGTAGACAAGATGGGGAGAGAGGGGGAAGGACACAAACACAACATTTGAGAGCAGGGACCGAGAGACATGGAGACATCGAGAGATCTGAGAGAGGGCGAGGGCTTTGGGCGGGGGGGGGGCGTGGGAAGGGGGCGGTGGGAGAGGTATAAAACATATGGACACTGCCAGGACTTCCAGGAAAGAAGTTGGAATTTCAAACAAGGTGGATCTGGGGTGAATTAGCGGGGGTAGAAAAGATCAAGGTTTTGGATGGGGGAAGATAAGAGATGGTGGTGAACAGCTGTTTTAAAGACCTGGAGGGAGGAGTGGGATTGAAGGGAGTGAGGGAGTTTGTTCCAGAGGCGGGAGAAAAGAGGAATGAAAGAGTGAAGGTGAGCAGAGAGCCGAGATTTCGGCAGTTTAACCATCAGAGGGTTGCTGGCAGATCTTGTGCGACCTGTAGGAATATTTGGGGGACAGAGCACAGAGAGAGCTGGGGGTGCAAGGCCGGAGAGGAGTCGGTAGAAGACAGAAAGACCACCTACCTGCCTGCGGTGAGTGAGTGAAAGGCCCTCAGAGATAGCTTCATCGCGGGAGATTCCAATAATTCTGAAAGCTTTGGTTTCAACAGCGTGAAGCCGAGCTAGGTGTGAGGCAGGAGCACCGGCCCATAGGGGAGAACAGTATTCCATTGAGCTGCGGATGAAAGCCTTGTATGTGGTGAGGAGCTCAGGTGTGCCGAGGAAGGACTTCGCACGACGGAGGATGCCCAGTCGGCGACTGGCTTTGGAGGCCAGCTTGGAAATGTGGTTTTCCCAAGAAAGATCATGGCAGATAGTGAGACCCAAAATCTTGAGCGACAGAACTTCTTGGAGAGGATTGTTGAGAAAGTAGATGGGAGGGTTGTCCAGTCGATCTTTTCGGAGAGACATAGTAAGAGTGTGAGATTTGTCAGGATTGAAAGACATGTTCCACTTGTTTGACCAGTCTGTGATTTTGTCCAGGTCTTCAGAGAGTGAGGAGGCAGCAGACTGCCGATCTGAGGGAAGAGGAATGGAGCGGCAGAGAGTGGAGTCATCAGCAAAGAGATAGAGAGGATTTTCGAGAGAGTCAGAGAGATCATTGATGAAGACCAGAAAAAGTACGGGGCCCAGAACACTGCCTTGGGGAACTCCAGCCTGAACAGGAAGAGGAGATGAGAGAAACCCATTCAGGGCCACACGTTGACGACGACTAGAGAGGAAGTCCGCCAGCCATGCGTGGAGATTTCCATGGATACCAAAGGAGGAGAGTTTGGTGAGCAGAGCGGGGTGCCAGACCGTGTCGAAGGCACGTGATATGTCGAGGGAGACAGCTCTAATTTCCTGTTTGGCATTGAGGACCTCCATCCATTGTTGAGACAGCAGAAGCAGCATGTCCAGAGTAGAGTGACCTGGTCTGAAACCAAATTGATGATCAGAGATCAAGCCATTGGAGAAGAGGAAAGATTTCATATCCGAAGCAATGATGGATTCCATGACTTTGCTGATAATTGGGAGAAGGCTGATTGGTCTGTAGTTGCTAGGATCTGTTTTTGCACCTTTTTTGTGCAAAGCGGTGATGTTGGCTGATTTCCAAGCAGATGGCAGTTGACCTTGAGCAAAAGAGAGGGTGAAGAGAACAGAGAGAGGGTGAGATAGAGCAGCAGAGCAGGATTTTAGGACCCGTGGGCTGATGCCGTCGGGTCCAGTTGCAGAATCAGAGTCGAGGGTTGACAGAAACTTTTCCACCTTGTCAGGAGGAAAGGACACGGAGTCCAGGAGCAGCAGGGTACGACTGGGTATGGTGGGTACAGAGAGGGATGGGTTTGGGACACAAGATTTAGAGGCAAACACAGAGTTGAGGCATTCAGCTTGTAGCCTGTCCCAGCTGCGACACGCACCCACTCACCCGAAACCACGCTAAGATTTTATGTGGCCTTGCGAAATAATGTTCCTTCATTCACCCTCTTCACTATCTCCTCGTATGTTACTTCTTGTGGCTTGGAAAGTGACACCCTCATCTCTGACCACCCTGAGGATGACGCTGACCATCCAGAGGACGGAAGGAGGAGTGACGACGCAGAGAGCATTCCCGGAGGAACCTCGGAGGTGGAGCTACGACGCCGAGAGGATACTCGGAGGAACCTCGGAGGAGGACCTCCGACGCCGAGAGGGTACCCGGAGGAACCTCGGAGGAGGAGCTAAGACGCCGAGAGGATACGTGGAGGAACCTCGGAGGAGTAGCTACGACGCCGAGAGGATACACGGAGGAACCTCGGAGGAGGAGCTCCGACGCCGAGAGGATACCCGGAGGAACCTCGGAGGAGGAGCTGCGACGCCGAGAGGATACCCGTAGGAACCTCGGAGGAGGAGCTGCTACGCCGAGAGGATACCCGGAGGAACCTCGGAGGAGGAAGACGGCGCCGACCATCCAGAGGGGGAAGCTTCCACCGACCACCCTGACCTTCGTGAGGTATGCACTTGTAGCCTGTCCCAGCTGCGACACACACCCACTCACCCGAAACCACGCTAAGATTTTATGTGGCCTGGCGAAATAATGTTCCTTCATTCACCCTCCACACTATCTCCTCGTATGTTACTTCTTCAGGCTTGGAAGGTGACACCCTCATCTCCGACCACCATGAGGATGACGCCGACCATCCAGAGGACGGAAGGAGGAGCGACGATGCCGAGAGGATACCCGGAGGAACTTCGGAGAAGGAGCTCCGACGCCGAGAGGATACCCGGAGGAACCTCGGAGGAGGAGCTGCGACGCAGAGAGCATTCCCGGAGGAACCTCGGAGGAGGAGCTACGACGCCGAGAGCATTCCCGGAGGAGCCTCGGAGGAGGAAGACGACGTCGACCATCCAGAGGGGGAATCTGCCACTGACCACCCTGACCTTCGTGAGGTATGCACTTGTAGCCTGTCCCAGCTGCGACACGCACCCACTCACCCGAAACCACGCTAAGATTTTATGTGGCCTGGCGAAATAATGTTCCTTCATTCACCCTCTTCACTATCTCCTCGTATGTTACTTCTTCAGGCTTGGAAAGTGACACCCTCATCTCTGACCACCCTGAGGACGACGCTGACCATCCAGAGGACGGAAGGAGGAGCGACGGCGCAGAGAGCATTCCCGGAGGAACCTCGGAGGTGGAGCTACGACGCCGAGAGGATACTCGGAGGAACCTCGGAGGAGGAGCTCCGACGCCGAGAGGATACCCGGAGGAACCTCGGAGGAGGAGCTAAGACGCCGAGAGGATACGCGGAGGAACCTCTGAGGAGTAGCTACGACGCCGAGAGGATACCCGGAGGAACCTCGGAGGAGGAGCTACGACGCCGAGAGGATACCCGGAGGAACCTCGGAGGAGGAGCTCCGACGCCGAGAGGATACTTGGAGGAACCTCGGAGGAGGAGCTGCGACGCCGAGAGGATATCCGGAGGAACCTCGGAGGTGGAAGACGACGCCGACCATCCAGAGGAGGGAAGCTGCCACCGACCACCCTGACCTTCGTGAGGTATGCACTAGCCTGTCCCAGCTGCGACACACACCCACTCACCCGAAACCACGCTAAGATTTTATGTGGCCTGGCGAACGTAGGAGGAGCTATGTGGCCTTGTGTTTCGCACTTGTTAGTGCAGGAAACCACTTTTGCACTTGTATTAGTGTGGAAAAAACACTTTTTGCACTTGTGTTGGTGCAGGAAACCACTTTTGCACTTGTATTAGTGTGGAAAAAACACTTTTCGCACTTGTGTTGGTGCAGGAAACCACTTTTGCACTTGTATTAGTGTGGAAAAAACACTTTTCGCACTTGTGTTAATGTTGAACAAGCGCTTTTCGCACTTGTGTTAATGTTGAAAAACCACTTTTCGCACTTGTGTTGGTGCAGGAAACCACTTTTGCACTTGTATTAGTGTGGAAAAAACACTTTTTGCACTTGTGATTGTGTTGAAAAACCACTTTTCGCACTTGTGTTAGTGTTGAAAAACTACTTTTCGCACTTGTGTTGGTGCAGGAAACCACTTTTGCACTTGTATTAGTGTGGAAAAAACACTTTTTGCACTTGTGATAGTGTTGAAAAACCACTTTTCGCACTTGTGTTAGTGTTGAAAAACCACTTTTCGCACTTGTGTTGGTGCAGGAAACCACTTTTGCACTTGTATTAGTGTGGAAAAACCACTTTTCGCACTTGTGTTAGTGTTGAAAAAACACTTTTCGCACTTGTGTTGGTGCAGGAAACCACTTTTGCACTTGTATTAGTGTGGAAAAAACACTTTTTGCACTTGTGATAGTGTTGAAAAACCACTTTTCGCACTTGTGTTAGTGTTGAAAAACCACTTTTCGCACTTGTGTTAGTGTTGAAAAACCACTTTTCGCACTTGTGTTGGTGCAGGAAACCACTTTTGCACTTGTATTAGTGTGGAAAAAACACTTTTTGCACTTGTGATAGTGTTGAAAAACCACTTTTCGCACTTGTGTTAGTGTTGAAAAACCACTTTTCACACTTGTGTTGGTGCAGGAAACCACTTTTGCACTTGTATTAGTGTGGAAAAACCACTTTTCGCACTTGTGTTAGTGTTGAAAAAACACTTTTCGCACTTGTGTTGGTGCAGGAAACCACTTTTGCACTTGTATTAGTGTGGAAAAAACACTTTTTGCACTTGTGGTAGTGTTGAAAAACCACTTTTCGCACTTGTGTTAGTGTTAAAACCACTTTTCGCACTTGTGTTGGTGCAGGAAACCACTTTTGCACTTGTATTAGTGTGGAAAAAACACTTTTTGCACTTGTGATAGTGTTGAAAAACCACTTTTCGCACTTGTGTTAGTGTTGAAAAACCACTTTTCGCACTTGTGTTAGTGTTGAAAAACCACGTTTCGCACTTGTGTTGGCGCAGGAAACCACTTTTGCACTTGTATTAGTGTGGAAAAAACACTTTTTGCACTTTTGATAGTGTTGAAAAACCACTTTTCGCACTTGTGTTAGTGTTGAAAAACCACTTTTCGCACTTGTGTTGGTGCAGGAAACCACTTTTCGCACTTGTGTTAGTGTTGAAAAACCACTTTTCGCACTTGTGTTAGTGTTGAAAAACCACTTTTCGCACTTGTGTTAGTGTTGAAAAACCACTTTTCGCACTTGTGTTGGTGCAGGAAACCACTTTTGCACTTGTATTAGTGTGGAAAAAACACTTTTTGCACTTGTGATAGTGTTGAAAAACCACTTTTCGCACTTGTGTTAGTGTTGAAAAACCACTTTTCGCACTGGTGTTAGTGTTGAAAAACCACTTTTCGCACTTGTGTTGGTGTTGAAAAACCACGTTTCGCACTTGTGTTGGCGCAGGAAACCACTTTTGCACTTGTATTAGTGTGGAAAAACACTTTTCACACTTGTGTTAGTGTTGAAAAACCACTTTTCGCACTTGTGTTAGTGTTGAAAAACCACTTTTCGCACTTGTGTTGGTGCAGGAAACCACTTTTGCACTTGTATTAGTGTGGAAAAAACACTTTTTGCACTTGTGATAGTGTTAAAAAACCACTTTTCGCACTTGTGTTAGTGTTGAAAAACCTCTTTTCGCACTGGTGTTAGTGTTGAAAAACCACTTTTCGCACTTGTGTTGGTGCAAGAAACCACATTTGCACTTGTATTAGTGTGGAAAATACACTTTTTGCACTTGTGATAGTGTTGAAAAACCACTTTTTGCACTCGTGTTAGTGTTGAAAAACCACTTTTCGCACTTGTGTTGGTGCAGGAAACCACTTTTGCACTTGTATTAGTGTGGAAAAAACACTTTTTGCACTCGTGTTAGTGTTGAAAAACCACTTTTTGCAGTTGTGTTAGTGTTGAAAAACCATTTTTCGCACTTGTGTTAGTGTTGAAAAACCACTTTTCGCACTTGTGTTAGTGTTGAAAAACCACGTTTCGCACTTGTGTTGGCGCAGGAAACCACTTTTGCACTTGTATTAGTGTGGCAAAAACACTTTTTGCACTTGTGATAGTGTTGAAAAACCACTTTTCGCACTTGTGTTAGTGTTGAAAAACCACTTTTCGCACTTGTGTTGGTGCAGGAAACCACTTTTGCACTTGTATTAGTGTGGAAAAACCACTTTTCGCACTTGTGTTAGTGTTGAAAAACCACTTTTCGCACTTGTGTTAGTGTTGAAAAACCACTTTTCGCACTTGTGTTGGTGCAGGAAACCACTTTTGCACTTGTATTAGTGTGGAAAAACCACTTTTCGCACTTGTGTTAGTGTTGAAAAAACACTTTTCGCACTTGTGTTGGTGCAGGAAACCACTTTTGCACTTGTATTAGTGTGGAAAAAACACTTTTTGCACTTGTGATAGTGTTGAAAAACCACTTTTCGCACTTGTGTTAGTGTTGAAAAACCACTTTTCGCACTTGTGTTAGTGTTGAAAAACCACTTTTCGCACTTGTGTTGGTGCAGGAAACCACTTTTGCACTTGTATTAGTGTGGAAAAAACACTTTTTGCACTTGTGATAGTGTTGAAAAACCACTTTTCGCACTTGTGTTAGTGTTGAAAAACCACTTTTCGCACTTGTGTTGGTGCAGGAAACCACTTTTGCACTTGTATTAGTGTGGAAAAACCACTTTTCGCACTTGTGTTGGTGCAGGAAACCACTTTTGCACTTGTATTAGTGTGGAAAAAATACTTTTCGCACTTGTGTTAGTGTTGAAAAAGCGTTTTTCGCACTTGTGTTAGTGTTGAAAAACCACTTTTCGCACTTGTGTTGGTGCAGGAAACCACATTTGCACTTGTATTAGTGTGGAAAAACCACTTTTCACACTTGTGTTAGTGTTGAAAAACCACTTTTTGCACTTGTGTTGGTGCAGGAAACCACTTTTGCACTTGTATTAGTGTGGAAAAAACACTTTTTGCACTTGTGATAGTGTTGAAAAACCACTTTTCGCACTTGTGTTAGTGTTGAAAAACCACTTTTCGCACTTGTGTTGGTGCAGGAAACCACTTTTGCACTTGTATTAGTGTGGAAAAAACACTTTTTGCACTTGTGATAGTGTTGAAAAACCACTTTTCGCACTTGTGTTAGTGTTGAAAAACCACTTTTTGCACTTGTGTTAGTGTTGAAAAACCACGTTTCGCACATGTGTTGGCGCAGGAAACCACTTTTGCACTTGTATTAGTGTGGGAAAAACACTTTTTGCACTTGTGATAGTGTTGAAAAACCACTTTTCGCACTTGTGTTAGTGTTGAAAAACCACTTTTCGCACTTGTGTTGGTGCAGGAAACCACTTTTGCACTTGTATTAGTGTGGAAAAACCACTTTTCGCACTTGTGTTAGTGTTGAAAAACCACTTTTCGCACTTGTGTTAGTGTTGAAAAACCACTTTTCGCACTTGTGTTGGTGCAGGAAACCACTTTTGCACTTGTATTAGTGTGGAAAAACCACTTTTCGCACTTGTGTTAGTGTTGAAAAAACACTTTTCGCACTTGTGTTGGTGCAGGAAACCACTTTTGCACTTGTATTAGTGCGGAAAAAACACTTTTTGCACTTGTGATAGTGTTGAAAAACCACTTTTCACACTTGTGTTAGTGTTGAAAAACCACTTTTCGCACTTGTGTTAGTGTTGAAAAACCACTTTTTGCCCTTGTGTTGGTGCAGGAAACCACTTTTGCACTTGTATTAGTGTGGAAAAACCACTTTTCGCACTTGTGTTAGTGTTGAAAGACCACTTTTCACACTTGTGTTGGTGCAGGAAACCACTTTTGCACTTGTATTAGTGTGGAAAAAACACTTTTTGCACTTGTATTAGTGTGGAAAAACCAGTTTTTGCACTTGTGATAGTGTTGAAAAACCACTTTTCGCACTTCTGTTGGTGTTGAAAAACCTCTTTTCGCACTTGTGCTGGTGCAGGAAACCACTTTTGCACTTGTATTAGTGTGGAAAAAACACTTTTTGCACTTGTGATAGTGTTGAAAAACCACTTTTCGCACTTGTGTTAGTGTTGAAAAACTACTTTTCGCACTTGTGTTGGTGCAGGAAACCACTTTTACACTTGTATTAGTGTGGAAAAACCACTTTTCGCACTGGTGTTAGTGTTGAAAACCCGCTTTTCGCACTTGTGTTGGTGCAGGAAACCACTTTTGCACTTGTATTAGTGTGGAAAAAACACTTTTTGCACTTGCGATAGTGTTGAAAAACCACTTTTTGCACTTGTGTTAGTGTTGAAAAACCACTTTTTGCACTTGTGTTAGTGTTGAAAGACCACTTTTCACACTTGTGTTGGTGCAGAAAACCACTTTTGCATTTGTATTAGTGTGGAAAAAACACTTTTTGCACTTGTGATAGTGTTGAAAAACCATTTTTCGCACTTGTGTTAGTGTTGAAAAACCACTTTTCGCACTTGTGTTAGTGTTGAAAAACCACTTTTCGCACTTGTGTTGGTGCAGGAAACCACTTTTGCACTTGTATTAGTGTGGAAAAAACACTTTTTGCACTTGTGATAGTGTTGAAAAACCACTTTTCGCACTTGTGTTAGTGTTGAAAAACCACTTTTCGCACTTGTGTTAGTGTTGAAAAACCACTTTTCGCACTTGTGTTGGTGCAGGAAACCACTTTTGCACTTGTATTAGTGTGGAAAAAACACTTTTCGCACTTGTGTTAGTGTTGAAAAACCACTTTTCGCACTTGTGTTGGTGCAGGAAACCACTTTTGCACTTGTATTAGTGTGGAAAAAACACTTTTCGCACTTGTGTTAGTGTTGAAAAACCACTTTTCGCACTTGTGTTAGTGTTGAAAAACCACTTTTCGCACTTGTGTTGGTGCAGGAAACCACTTTTGCACTTGTATTAGTGTGGAAAAACACTTTTTGCACTTGTGATAATGTTGAAAAAACACTTTTCGCACTTGTGTTAGTGTTGAAAAACCACTTTTCCCACTTCTGTTAGTGTTGAAAAACCACTTTTCGCACTTGTGTTGGTGCAGGAAACCACTTTTGCACTTGTGTTGGTGCAGGAAATGACTTTTGCACTTGTATTAGTGTGGAAAAAACACTTTTTGCACTTGTGTTAGTGTTGAAAAACCACTTTTCGCACTTGTGTTAGTGTTGAAAGACCACTTTTCACACTTGTGTCGGTGCAGAAAACCACTTTTGCATTTGTATTAGTGTGGAAAAAACACTTTTTGCACTTGTGATAGTGTTGAAAAACCACTTTTCGCACTTGTGTTGGTGCAGGAAACCACTTTTGCACTTGTATTAGTGTGGAAAAAACACTTTTTGCACTTGTGATAGTGTTGAAAAACCACTTTTCGCACTTGTGTTAGTCTTGAAAAACCACTTTTCGCACTTGTGTTAGTGTTGAAAAACCACTTTTCGCACTTGTGTTGGTGCAGGAAACCACTTTTGCACTTGTATTAGTGTGGAAAAAACACTTTTTGCACTTGTGATAGTGTTGAAAAACCAATTTTCGCACTTGTGTTAGTGTTGAAAAACCACTTTTCGCACTTCTGTTGGTGCAGGAAACCACTTTTGCACTTGTATTAGTGTGGAAAACCACTTTTCGCACTTGTGTTAGTGTTGAAAAACCACTTTTCGCACTTGTGTTAGTGTTGAAAAAACACTTTTCGCACTTGTGTTGGTGCAGGAAACCACTTTTGCACTTGTATTAGTGTGGAAAAAACACTTTTTGCACTTGTGGTAGTGTTGAAAAACCACTTTTCGCACTTGTGTTAGTGTTAAAACCACTTTTCGCACTTGTGTTGGTGCAGGAAACCACTTTTGCACTTGTATTAGTGTGGAAAAAACACTTTTTGCACTTGTGATAGTGTTGAAAAACCACTTTTCGCACTTGTGTTAGTGTTGAAAAACCACTTTTCGCACTTGTGTTAGTGTTGAAAAACCACGTTTCGCACTTGTGTTGGCGCAGGAAACCACTTTTGCACTTGTATTAGTGTGGAAAAAACACTTTTTGCACTTTTGATAGTGTTGAAAAACCACTTTTCGCACTTGTGTTAGTGTTGAAAAACCACTTTTCGCACTTGTGTTGGTGCAGGAAACCACTTTTACACTTGTATTAGTGTGGAAAAACCACTTTTCGCACTTGTGTTAGTGTTGAAAAACCACTTTTCGCACTTGTGTTAGTGTTGAAAAACCACTTTTCGCACTTGTGTTGGTGCAGGAAACCACTTTTGCACTTGTATTAGTGTGGAAAAAACACTTTTTGCACTTGTGATAGTGTTGAAAAACCACTTTTCGCACTTGTGTTAGTGTTGAAAAACCACTTTTCGCACTGGTGTTAGTGTTGAAAAACCACTTTTCGCACTTGTGTTGGTGTTGAAAAACCACGTTTCGCACTTGTGTTGGCGCAGGAAACCACTTTTGCACTTGTATTAGTGTGGAAAAACACTTTTCACACTTGTGTTAGTGTTGAAAAACCACTTTTCGCACTTGTGTTAGTGTTGAAAAACCACTTTTCGCACTTGTGTTGGTGCAGGAAACCACTTTTGCACTTGTATTAGTGTGGAAAAAACACTTTTTGCACTTGTGATAGTGTTAAAAAACCACTTTTCGCACTTGTGTTAGTGTTGAAAAACCACTTTTCGCACTGGTGTTAGTGTTGAAAAACCACTTTTCGCACTTGTGTTGGTGCAAGAAACCACATTTGCACTTGTATTAGTGTGGAAAATACACTTTTTGCACTTGTGATAGTGTTGAAAAACCACTTTTTGCACTCGTGTTAGTGTTGAAAAACCACTTTTCGCACTTGTGTTGGTGCAGGAAACCACTTTTGCACTTGTATTAGTGTGGAAAAAACACTTTTTGCACTCGTGTTAGTGTTGAAAAACCACTTTTTGCAGTTGTGTTAGTGTTGAAAAACCATTTTTCGCACTTGTGTTAGTGTTGAAAAACCACTTTTCGCACTTGTGTTAGTGTTGAAAAACCACGTTTCGCACTTGTGTTGGCGCAGGAAACCACTTTTGCACTTGTATTAGTGTGGCAAAAACACTTTTTGCACTTGTGATAGTGTTGAAAAACCACTTTTCGCACTTGTGTTAGTGTTGAAAAACCACTTTTCGCACTTGTGTTGGTGCAGGAAACCACTTTTGCACTTGTATTAGTGTGGAAAAACCACTTTTCGCACTTGTGTTAGTGTTGAAAAACCACTTTTCGCACTTGTGTTAGTGTTGAAAAACCACTTTTCGCACTTGTGTTGGTGCAGGAAACCACTTTTGCACTTGTATTAGTGTGGAAAAACCACTTTTCGCACTTGTGTTAGTGTTGAAAAAACACTTTTCGCACTTGTGTTGGTGCAGGAAACCACTTTTGCACTTGTATTAGTGTGGAAAAAACACTTTTTGCACTTGTGATAGTGTTGAAAAACCACTTTTCGCACTTGTGTTAGTGTTGAAAAACCACTTTTCGCACTTGTGTTAGTGTTGAAAAACCACTTTTCGCACTTGTGTTGGTGCAGGAAACCACTTTTGCACTTGTATTAGTGTGGAAAAAACACTTTTTGCACTTGTGATAGTGTTGAAAAACCACTTTTCGCACTTGTGTTAGTGTTGAAAAACCACTTTTCGCACTTGTGTTGGTGCAGGAAACCACTTTTGCACTTGTATTAGTGTGGAAAAACCACTTTTCGCACTTGTGTTGGTGCAGGAAACCACTTTTGCACTTGTATTAGTGTGGAAAAAATACTTTTCGCACTTGTGTTAGTGTTGAAAAAGCGTTTTTCGCACTTGTGTTAGTGTTGAAAAACCACTTTTCGCACTTGTGTTGGTGCAGGAAACCACATTTGCACTTGTATTAGTGTGGAAAAACCACTTTTCACACTTGTGTTAGTGTTGAAAAACCACTTTTTGCACTTGTGTTGGTGCAGGAAACCACTTTTGCACTTGTATTAGTGTGGAAAAAACACTTTTTGCACTTGTGATAGTGTTGAAAAACCACTTTTCGCACTTGTGTTAGTGTTGAAAAACCACTTTTCGCACTTGTGTTGGTGCAGGAAACCACTTTTGCACTTGTATTAGTGTGGAAAAAACACTTTTTGCACTTGTGATAGTGTTGAAAAACCACTTTTCGCACTTGTGTTAGTGTTGAAAAACCACTTTTTGCACTTGTGTTAGTGTTGAAAAACCACGTTTCGCACATGTGTTGGCGCAGGAAACCACTTTTGCACTTGTATTAGTGTGGGAAAAACACTTTTTGCACTTGTGATAGTGTTGAAAAACCACTTTTCGCACTTGTGTTAGTGTTGAAAAACCACTTTTCGCACTTGTGTTGGTGCAGGAAACCACTTTTGCACTTGTATTAGTGTGGAAAAACCACTTTTCGCACTTGTGTTAGTGTTGAAAAACCACTTTTCGCACTTGTGTTAGTGTTGAAAAACCACTTTTCGCACTTGTGTTGGTGCAGGAAACCACTTTTGCACTTGTATTAGTGTGGAAAAACCACTTTTCGCACTTGTGTTAGTGTTGAAAAACCACTTTTCCCACTTCTGTTAGTGTTGAAAAACCACTTTTCGCACTTGTGTTGGTGCTGGAAACCACTTTTGCACTTGTATTAGTGTGGAAAAAACACTTTTTGCACTTCTGTTAGTGTTGAAAAACCTCTTTTCGCACTTGTGCTGGTGCAGGAAACCACTTTTGCACTTGTATTAGTGTGGAAAAAACACTTTTTGCACTTGTGATAGTGTTGAAAAACCACTTTTCGCACTTGTGTTAGTGTTGAAAAACTACTTTTCGCACTTGTGTTGGTGCAGGAAACCACTTTTGCACTTGTATTAGTGTGGAAAAACCACTTTTTGCACTTGTGATAGTGTTGAAAAACCACTTTTTGCACTTGTGTTAGTGTTGAAAAACCACTTTTCGCACTTGTGTTAGTGTTGAAAAACCACTTTTCGCACTTGTGTTGGTGCAGGAAACCACTTTTGCACTTGTATTAGTGTGGAAAAAACACTTTTTGCACTTGTATTAGTGTGGAAAAACCACTTTTTGCACTTGTGATAGTGTTGAAAAACCACTTTTCGCACTTGTGTTAGTGTTGAAAAACCACTTTTCGCACTTGTGTTGGTGCAGGAAACCACTTTTGCACTTGTATTAGTGTGGAAAAACCACTTTTTGCACTTGTGTTAGTGTTGAAAAACCACTTTTCGCACTTGTGTTAGTGTTGAAAAACCACTTTTCGCACTTCTGTTAGTGTTGAAAAACCTCTTTTCGCACTTGTGGCTGGTGCAGGAACCACTTTTGCACTTGTATTAGTGTGGAAAAAACACTTTTTGCACTTGTGATAGTGTTGAAAAACCACTTTTCGCACTTGTGTTAGTGTTGAAAAACTACTTTTCGCACTTGTGTTGGTGCAGGAAACCACTTTTGCACTTGTATTAGTGTGGAAAAACCACTTTTTGCACTTGTGTTAGTGTTGAAAACCCGCTTTTCGCACTTGTGTTGGTGCAGGAAACCACTTTTGCACTTGTATTAGTGTGGAAAAAACACTTTTTGCACTTGTGATAGTGTTGAAAAACCACTTTTTGCACTTATGTTAGTGTTGAAAAACCACTTTTCGCACTTGTGTTGGTGCAGGAAACCACATTTGCACTTGTATTAGTGTGGAAAAACCACTTTTTGCACTTGTGTTAGTGTTGAAAAACCACTTTTCGCACTTGTGTTAGTGTTGAAAAACCACTTTTTGCACTTCTGTTGGTGTTGAAAAACCTCTTTTCGCACTTGTGCTGGTGCAGGAAACCACTTTTGCACTTGTATTAGTGTGGAAAAAACACTTTTCGCACTTGTGTTAGTGTTGAAAAAGCGCTTTTCGCACTTCTGTTAGTGTTGAAAAACCACTTTTCGCACTTGTGTTGGTGCAGGAAACCACATTTGCACTTGTATTAGTGTGGAAAACCCACTTTTCGCACTTGTGTTAGTGTTGAAAAACCACTTTTTGCACTTGTGTTGGTGCAGGAAACCACATTTGCACTTGTATTAGTGTGGAAAAACCACTTTTTGCACTTGTGTTAGTGTTGAAAAACCACTTTTCGCACTTGTGTTAGTGTTGAAAAACCACTTTTCGCACTTCTGTTGGTGTTGAAAAACCTCTTTTCGCACTTGTGCTGGTGCAGGAAACCACTTTTGCACTTGTATTAGTGTGGAAAAAACACTTTTCGCACTTGTGTTAGTGTTGAAAAAGCGCTTTTCGCACTTGTGTTAGTGTTGAAAAACCACTTTTCGCACTTGTGTTGGTGCAGGAAACCACATTTGCACTTGTATTAGTGTGGAAAACCCACTTTTCGCACTTGTGTTAGTGTTGAAAAACCACTTTTTGCACTTGTGTTGGTGCAGGAAACCAC
The DNA here is from genome assembly GCF_964187855.1 of Myxine glutinosa. Taxonomy (NCBI): domain Eukaryota; kingdom Metazoa; phylum Chordata; class Myxini; order Myxiniformes; family Myxinidae; genus Myxine; species Myxine glutinosa. The sequence continues at coordinate 85,278,230 of NC_136263.1, read as the reverse complement.
TTTTGCACTTGTATTAGTGTGGAAAAAACACTTTTTGCACTTGTGATAGTGTTGAAAAACCACTTTTCGCACTTGTGTTAGTGTTGAAAAACCACTTTTCACACTTGTGTTGGTGCAGGAAACCACTTTTGCACTTGTATTAGTGTGGAAAAACCACTTTTCGCACTTGTGTTAGTGTTGAAAAACCACTTTTCGCACTTGTGTTGGTGCAGGAAACCACTTTTGCACTTGTATTAGTGTGGAAAAAACACTTTTTGCACTTGTGATTGTGTTGAAAAACCACTTTTTGCACTTGTGTTAGTGTTGAAAAACTACTTTTCGCACTTGTGTTGGTGCAGGAAACCACTTTTGCACTTGTATTAGTGTGGAAAAAACACTTTTTGCACTTGATAGTGTTGAAAAACCACTTTTCGCACTTGTGTTAGTGTTGAAAAACCACTTTTCGCACTTGTGTTGGTGCAGGAAACCACTTTTGCACTTGTATTAGTGTGGAAAAACCACTTTTCGCACTTGTGTTAGTGTTGAAAAAACACTTTTCGCACTTGTGTTGGTGCAGGAAACCACTTTTGCACTTGTATTAGTGTTGAAAAACCACTTTTCGCACTTGTGTTAGTGTTGAAAAACCACGTTTCGCACTTGTGTTGGTGCAGGAAACCACTTTTTGCACTTGTGTTGGTGCAGGAAACCACTTTTGCACTTGTATTAGTGTGGAAAAAACACTTTTTGCACTTGTGTTAGTGTTGAAAAACCACTTTCCGCACTTGTGTTAGTGTTGAAAAACCACTTTTCGCACTTGTGTTGGTGCAGGAAACCACTTTTGCACTTGTATTAGTGTGGAAAAAACACTTTTTGCACTTGTGATAGTGTTGAAAAACCACTTTTCGCACTTGTGTTAGTGTTGAAAAACCACTTTTTGCACTTGTGTTAGTGTTGAAAAACCACGTTTCGCACTTGTCTTGGCGCAGGAAACCACTTTTGCACTTGTATTAGTGTGGAAAAACCACTTTTCGCACTTGTGTTAGTGTTGAAAAACCACTTTTCGCACTTGTGTTAGTGTTGAAAAACCACTTTTCGCACTTGTGTTGGGGCAGGAAACGACTTTTGCACTTGTATTAGTGTGGAAAAAACACTTTTTGCACTTGTGATAGTGTTGAAAAACCACTTTTCGCACTTGTGTTAGTGTTGAAAAACCACTTTTCGCACTTGTGTTAGTGTTGAAAAACCACTTTTCGCACTTGTGTTAGTGTTGAAAAACCACTTTTCGCACTTGTGTTAGTGTTGAAAAACCACTTTTCGCACTTGTGTTAGTGTTGAAAAACCACTTTTCGCACTTGTGTTAGTGTTGAAAAACCACTTTTCGCACTTGTGTTGGTGCAGGAAACCACTTTTGCACTTGTATTAGTGTGGAAAAACCACTTTTCGCACTTGTGTTAGTGTTGAAAAAACACTTTTCGCACTTGTGTTGGTGTGGAAAAAACACTTTTTGCACTTGTGATAGTGTTGAAAAACCACTTTTCGCACTTGTGTTAGTGTTGAAAAACCACTTTTCGCACTTGTGTTGGTGCAGGAAACCACTTTTGCACTTGTATTAGTGTGGAAAAAACACTTTTTGCACTTGTGATAGTGTTGAAAAACCACTTTTCGCACTTGTGTTAGTGTTGAAAAACCACTTTTCGCACTTGTGTTGGCGCAGGAAACCACTTTTGCACTTGTATTAGTGTGGGAAAAACACTTTTCGCACTTGTGTTAGTGTTGAAAAACCACTTTTCGCACTTGTGTTGGTGCAGGAAACCACTTTTGCACTTGTATTAGTGTGGAGAAAACACTTTTCGCACTTGTGTTGGTGCAGGAAACCACTTTTGCACTTGTATTAGTGTGGAAAAAACACTTTTTGCCCTTGTGATAGTGTTGAAAAACCACTTTTCGCACTTGTGTTGGTGTTGAAAAACCACTTTTCGCACTTGTGTTGGTGCAGGAAACCACTTTTGCACTTGTATTAGTGTGGGAAAAATACTTTTCGCACTTGTGTTAGTGTTGAAAAACCACTTTCGCACTTGTGTTGGTTCAGGAAACCACTTTTGCACTTGTATTAGTGTGGAAAAAACACTTTTTGCACTTGTGATAGTGTTGAAAAACCACTTTTCGCACTTGTGTTAGTGTTGAAAAACCACTTTTCGCACTTGTGTTGGTGCAGGAAACCACTTTTGCACTTGTATTAGTGTGGAAAAAACACTTTTTGCACTTGTATTAGTGTGGAAAAACCACTTTTTGCACTTGTGATAGTGTTGAAAAACCACTTTTCGCAATTGTGTTAGTGTTGAAAAACCACTTTTCGCACTTGTGTTGGTGCAGGAAACCACTTTTGCACTTGTATTAGTGTGGAAAAACCACTTTTTGCACTTGTGTTAGTGTTGAAAAACCACTTTTCGCACTTGTGTTAGTGTTGAAAAACCACTTTTGCACTTGTGTTAGTGTTGAAAAACCACTTTTCGCACTTGTGTTAGTGTTGAAAAAACACTTTTCGCACTTGTGTTGATGCAGGAAACCACTTTTGCACTTGTATTAGTGTGGAAAAAACACTTTTTGCACTTGTGGTAGTGTTGAAAAACCACTTTTCGCACTTGTGTTAGTGTTGAAAAACCACTTTTCGCACTTGTGTTGGTGCAGGAAACCACTTTTGCACTTGTATTAGTGTGGAAAAAACACTTTTTGCACTTGTGATAGTGTTGAAAAACCACTTTTCGCACTTGTGTTAGTGTTGAAAAACCACTTTTCGCACTTGTGTTAGTGTTGAAAAACCACTTTTCGCACTTGTGTTGGTGCAGGAAACCACTTTTGCACTTGTATTAGTGTGGAGAAAACACTTTTCGCACTTGTGTTGGTGCAGGAAACCACTTTTGCACTTGTATTAGTGTGGGAAAATACTTTTCGCACTTGTGTTAGTGTTGAAAAGCCACTTTTCGCACTTGTGTTGGTGCAGGAAACCACTTTTGCACTTGTATTAGTGTGGAAAAACCACTTTTTGCACTTGTGATAGTGTTGAAAAACCACTTTTCGCACTTGTGTTAGTGTTGAAAAACCACTTTTCGCACTTGTGTTGGTGCAGGAAACCACTTTTGCACTTGTATTAGTGTGGAAAAAACACTTTTTGCACTTGTGTTAGTGTTGAAAAACCACTTTTCGCACTTGTGTTAGTGTTGAAAAACCACTTTTCGCACTTGTGTTAGTGTTGAAAAACCACTTTTCGCACTTGTGTTAGTGTTGAAAAACCACTTTTCGCACTTGTGTTAGTGTTGAAAAAACACTTTTCGCACTTGTGTTAGTGTTGAAAAACCACTTTTCGCACTTGTGTTAGTGTTGAAAAACCACTTTTCGCACTTGTGTTGGTGCAAGAAACCATTTTTGCACTTGTATTAGTGTGGAAAAAACACTTTTTGCACTTGTGATAGTGTTGAAAAACCACTTTTCGCACTTGTGTTAGTGTTGAAAAACCACTTTTCGCACTTGTGTTGGTGCAGGAAACCACTTTTGCACTTGTATTAGTGTTGAAAAACCACTTTTCGCACTTGTGTTAGTGTTGAAAAACCACTTTTCCCACTTCTGTTAGTGTTGAAAAACCACTTTTCGCACTTGTGTTGGTGCTGGAAACCACTTTTGCACTTGTATTAGTGTGGAAAAAACACTTTTTGCACTTCTGTTAGTGTTGAAAAACCTCTTTTCGCACTTGTGCTGGTGCAGGAAACCACTTTTGCACTTGTATTAGTGTGGAAAAAACACTTTTTGCACTTGTGATAGTGTTGAAAAACTACTTTTCGCACTTGTGTTGGTGCAGGAAACCACTTTTGCACTTGTATTAGTGTGGAAAAACCACTTTTTGCACTTGTGATAGTGTTGAAAAACCACTTTTTGCACTTGTGTTAGTGTTGAAAAACCACTTTTCGCACTTGTGTTAGTGTTGAAAAACCACTTTTCGCACTTGTGTTGGTGCAGGAAACCACTTTTGCACTTGTATTAGTGTGGAAAAAACACTTTTTGCACTTGTATTAGTGTGGAAAAACCACTTTTTGCACTTGTGATAGTGTTGAAAAACCACTTTTCGCACTTGTGTTGGTGCAGGAAACCACTTTTGCACTTGTATTAGTGTGGAAAAAACACTTTTTGCACTTGTGATAGTGTTGAAAAACCACTTTTCGCACTTGTGTTAGTGTTGAAAAACCACTTTTCGCACTTGTGTTGGTGCAGGAAACCACTTTTGCACTTGTATTAGTGTGGAAAAAACACTTTTTGCACTTGTGATAGTGTTGAAAAACCACTTTTCGCACTTGTGTTAGTGTTGAAAAACCACTTTTCGCACTTGTGTTGGTGCAGGAAACCACTTTTGCACTTGTATTAGTGTGGAGAAAACACTTTTCGCACTTGTGTTGGTGCAGGAAACCACTTTTGCACTTGTATTAGTGTGGCAAAAACACTTTTTGCCCTTGTGATAGTGTTGAAAAACCACTTTTCGCACTTGTGTTGGTGTTGAAAAACCACTTTTCGCACTTGTGTTGGTGCAGGAAACCACTTTTGCACTTGTATTAGTGTGGGAAAAATACTTTTCGCACCTGTGTTAGTGTTGAAAAACCACTTTTCGCACTTGTGTTGGTGCAGGAAACCACTTTTGCACTTGTATTAGTGTGGAAAAAACACTTTTTGCACTTGTGATAGTGTTGAAAAACCACTTTTCGCACTTGTGTTAGTGTTGAAAAACCACTTTTCGCACTTGTGTTGGTGCAGGAAACCACTTTTGCACTTGTATTAGTGTGGAAAAACCACTTTTTGCACTTGTGTTAGTGTTGAAAAACCACTTTTTGCACTTGTGTTAGTGTTGAAAAACCACTTTTCGCACTTGGGTTAGTGTTGAAAAACCACTTTTCGCACTTGTGTTGGTGCAGGAAACCACTTTTGCACTTGTATTAGTGTGGAAAAAACACTTTTTGCACTTGTGTTAGTGTTGAAAAACCACTTTTCGCACTTGTGTTGGTGCAGGAAACCACTTTTGCACTTGTATTAGTGTGGAAAAACCACTTTTCGCACTTGTGTTAGTGTTGAAAAAACACTTTTCGCACTTGTGTTAGTGTTGAAAAACCACTTTTCGCACTTGTGTTGGTGCAGGAAACCACTTTTGCACTTGTATTAGTGTGGAAAAACCACTTTTCGCACTTGTGTTAGTGTTGAAAAAACACTTTTCGCACTTGTGTTGGTGCAGGAAACCACTTTTGCACTTGTATTTGTGTGGAAAAAACACTTTTTGCACTTGTGATAGTGTTGAAAAACCACTTTTCGCACTTGTGTTAGTGTTGAAAAACCACTTTTCGCACTTGTGTTGGTGCAGGAAACCACTTTTGCACTTGTATTAGTGTGGAAAAAACACTTTTTGCACTTGTGATAGTGTTGAAAAACCACTTTTCGCACTTGTGTTAGTGTTGAAAAACTACTTTTCGCACTTGTGTTGGTGCAGGAAACCACTTTTGCACTTGTATTAGTGTGGAAAAACCACTTTTCGCACTTGTGTTAGTGTTGAAAACCCACTTTTCGCACTTGTGTTGGTGCAGGAAACCACTTTTGCACTTGTATTAGTGTGGAAAAAACACTTTTTGCACTTGTGATAGTGTTGAAAAACCACTTTTTGCACTTATGTTAGTGTTGAAAAACCACTTTTCGCACTTGTGTTAGTGTTGAAAAACCTCTTTTCGCACTTGTGCTGGTGCAGGAAACCACTTTTGCACTTGTATTAGTGTGGAAAAACCACTTTTCGCACTTGTGTTGGTGCAGGAAACCACTTTTGCACTTGTATTAGTGTGGAAAAACCACTTTTTGCACTTGTGTTAGTGTTGAAAAACCACTTTTCGCACTTGTGTTAGTGTTGAAAAACCACTTTTCGCACTTGGGTTAGTGTTGAAAAACCACTTTTCGCACTTGTGTTGGTGCAGGAAACCACTTTTGCACTTGTATTAGTGTGGAAAAAACACTTTTTGCACTTGTGTTAGTGTTGAAAAACCACTTTTTGCACTTGTGTTGGTGCAGGAAACCACTTTTGCACTTGTATTAGTGTGGAAAAACCACTTTTCGCACTTGTGTTAGTGTTGAAAAACCACTTTTCGCACTTGGGTTAGTGTTGAAAAACCACTTTTCGCACTTGTGTTGGTGCAGGAAACCACTTTTGCACTTGTATTAGTGTGGAAAAAACACTTTTTGCACTTGTGTTAGTGTTGAAAAACCACTTTTCGCACTTGTGTTGGTGCAGGAAACCACTTTTGCACTTGTATTAGTGTGGAAAAACCACTTTTCGCACTTGTGTTAGTGTTGGTGCAGGAAACCACTTTTGCACTTGTATTAGTGTGGAAAAAACACTTTTTGCACTTGTGATAGTGTTGAAAAACCACTTTTTGCACTTATGTTAGTGTTGAAAAACCACTTTTCGCACTTGTGTTAGTGTTGAAAAACCTCTTTTCGCACTTGTGCTGGTGCAGGAAACCACTTTTGCACTTGTATTAGTGTGGGAAAAACACTTTTTGCACTTGTGATAGTGTTGAAAAACCACTTTTCGCACTTGTGTTAGTGTTGAAAAACTACTTTTCGCACTTGTGTTGGTGCAGGAAACCACTTTTGCACTTGTATTAGTGTGGAAAAACCACTTTTCGCACTTGTGTTGGTGCAGGAAACCACTTTTGCACTTGTATTAGTGTGGAAAAACCACTTTTTGCACTTGTGTTAGTGTTGAAAAACCACTTTTCGCACTTGTGTTAGTGTTGAAAAACCACTTTTCGCACTTGTGTTGGTGCAGGAAACCACTTTTGCACTTGTATTAGTGTGGAAAAAACACTTTTTGCACTTGTGTTAGTGTTGAAAAACCACTTTTCGCACTTGTGTTGGTGCAGGAAACCACTTTTGCACTTGTATTAGTGTGGAAAAACCACTTTTCGCACTTGTGTTAGTGTTGAAAAAACACTTTTCGCACTTGTGTTAGTGTTGAAAAACCACTTTTCGCACTTGTGTTGGTGCAGGAAACCACTTTTGCACTTGTATTAGTGTGGAAAAACCACTTTTCGCACTTGTGTTAGTGTTGAAAAAACACTTTTTGCACTTGTGTTGGTGCAGGAAACCACTTTTGCACTTGTATTAGTGTGGAAAAAACACTTTTTGCACTTGTGATAGTGTTGAAAAACCACTTTTCGCACTTGTGTTAGTGTTGAAAAACCACTTTTCGCACTTGTGTTAGTGTTGAAAAACCACTTTTCGCACTTGTGTTGGTGCAGGAAACCACTTTTGCACTTGTATTAGTGTGGAGAAAACACTTTTCGCACTTGTGTTGGTGCAGGAAACCACTTTTGCACTTGTATTAGTGTGGAAAAAACACTTTTTGCACTTGTATTAGTGTGGAAAAACCACTTTTTGCACTTGTGATAGTGTTGAAAAACCACTTTTCGCACTTGTGTTAGTGTTGAAAAACCACTTTTCGCACTTGTGTTGGTGCAGGAAACCACTTTTGCACTTGTATTAGTGTGGAAAAAACACTTTTTGCACTTGTATTAGTGTGGAAAAACCACTTTTTGCACTTGTGATAGTGTTGAAAAACCACTTTTCGCACTTGTGTTAGTGTTGAAAAACCACTTTTCGCACTTGTGTTGGTGCAGGAAACCACTTTTGCACTTGTATTAGTGTGGAAAAACCACTTTTTGCACTTGTGTTAGTGTTGAAAAACCACTTTTCGCACTTGTGTTAGTGTTGAAAAACCACTTTTCGCACTTGGGTTAGTGTTGAAAAACCACTTTTCGCACTTGTGTTGGTGCAGGAAACCACTTTTGCACTTGTATTAGTGTGGAAAAAACACTTTTTGCACTTGTGTTAGTGTTGAAAAACCACTTTTCGCACTTGTGTTGGTGCAGGAAACCACTTTTGCACTTGTATTAGTGTGGAAAAACCACTTTTCGCACTTGTGTTAGTGTTGAAAAAACACTTTTCGCACTTGTGTTGGTGCAGGAAACCACTTTTGCACTTGTATTAGTGTGGAAAAAACACTTTTTGCACTTGTGATAGTGTTGAAAAACCACTTTTCGCACTTGTGTTAGTGTTGAAAAACTACTTTTCGCACTTGTGTTGGTGCAGGAAACCACTTTTGCACTTGTATTAGTGTGGAAAAACCACTTTTCGCACTTGTGTTAGTGTTGAAAAACTACTTTTCGCACTTGTGTTGGTGCAGGAAACCACTTTTGCACTTGTATTAGTGTGGAAAAAACACTTTTTGCACTTGTGATAGTGTTGAAAAACCACTTTTTGCACTTATGTTAGTGTTGAAAAACCACTTTTCGCACTTGTGTTAGTGTTGAAAAACCTCTTTTCGCACTTGTGCTGGTGCAGGAAACCACTTTTGCACTTGTATTAGTGTGGAAAAACCACTTTTCGCACTTGTGTTGGTGCAGGAAACCACTTTTGCACTTGTATTAGTGTGGAAAAACCACTTTTTGCACTTGTGTTAGTGTTGAAAAACCACTTTTCGCACTTGTGTTAGTGTTGAAAAACCACTTTTCGCACTTGGGTTAGTGTTGAAAAACCACTTTTCGCACTTGTGTTGGTGCAGGAAACCACTTTTGCACTTGTATTAGTGTGGAAAAAACACTTTTTGCACTTGTGTTAGTGTTGAAAAACCACTTTTTGCACTTGTGTTGGTGCAGGAAACCACTTTTGCACTTGTATTAGTGTGGAAAAACCACTTTTCGCACTTGTGTTAGTGTTGAAAAACCACTTTTCGCACTTGGGTTAGTGTTGAAAAACCACTTTTCGCACTTGTGTTGGTGCAGGAAACCACTTTTGCACTTGTATTAGTGTGGAAAAAACACTTTTTGCACTTGTGTTAGTGTTGAAAAACCACTTTTCGCACTTGTGTTGGTGCAGGAAACCACTTTTGCACTTGTATTAGTGTGGAAAAACCACTTTTCGCACTTGTGTTAGTGTTGGTGCAGGAAACCACTTTTGCACTTGTATTAGTGTGGAAAAAACACTTTTTGCACTTGTGATAGTGTTGAAAAACCACTTTTTGCACTTATGTTAGTGTTGAAAAACCACTTTTCGCACTTGTGTTAGTGTTGAAAAACCTCTTTTCGCACTTGTGCTGGTGCAGGAAACCACTTTTGCACTTGTATTAGTGTGGGAAAAACACTTTTTGCACTTGTGATAGTGTTGAAAAACCACTTTTCGCACTTGTGTTAGTGTTGAAAAACTACTTTTCGCACTTGTGTTGGTGCAGGAAACCACTTTTGCACTTGTATTAGTGTGGAAAAACCACTTTTCGCACTTGTGTTGGTGCAGGAAACCACTTTTGCACTTGTATTAGTGTGGAAAAACCACTTTTTGCACTTGTGTTAGTGTTGAAAAACCACTTTTCGCACTTGTGTTAGTGTTGAAAAACCATTTTTCGCACTTGGGTTAGTGTTGAAAAACCACTTTTCGCACTTGTGTTGGTGCAGGAAACCACTTTTGCACTTGTATTAGTGTGGAAAAAACACTTTTTGCACTTGTGTTAGTGTTGAAAAACCACTTTTCGCACTTGTGTTGGTGCAGGAAACCACTTTTGCACTTGTATTAGTGTGGAAAAACCACTTTTCGCACTTGTGTTAGTGTTGAAAAAACACTTTTCGCACTTGTGTTAGTGTTGAAAAACCACTTTTCGCACTTGTGTTGGTGCAGGAAACCACTTTTGCACTTGTATTAGTGTGGAAAAACCACTTTTCGCACTTGTGTTAGTGTTGAAAAAACACTTTTTGCACTTGTGTTGGTGCAGGAAACCACTTTTGCACTTGTATTAGTGTGGAAAAAACACTTTTTGCACTTGTGATAGTGTTGAAAAACCACTTTTCGCACTTGTGTTAGTGTTGAAAAACCACTTTTCGCACTTGTGTTAGTGTTGAAAAACCACTTTTCGCACTTGTGTTGGTGCAGGAAACCACTTTTGCACTTGTATTAGTGTGGAGAAAACACTTTTCGCACTTGTGTTGGTGCAGGAAACCACTTTTGCACTTGTATTAGTGTGGAAAAAACACTTTTTGCACTTGTATTAGTGTGGAAAAACCACTTTTTGCACTTGTGATAGTGTTGAAAAACCACTTTTCGCACTTGTGTTAGTGTTGAAAAACCACTTTTCGCACTTGTGTTGGTGCAGGAAACCACTTTTGCACTTGTATTAGTGTGGAAAAAACACTTTTTGCACTTGTATTAGTGTGGAAAAACCACTTTTTGCACTTGTGATAGTGTTGAAAAACCACTTTTCGCACTTGTGTTAGTGTTGAAAAACCACTTTTCGCACTTGTGTTGGTGCAGGAAACCACTTTTGCACTTGTATTAGTGTGGAAAAACCACTTTTTGCACTTGTGTTAGTGTTGAAAAACCACTTTTCGCACTTGTGTTAGTGTTGAAAAACCACTTTTCGCACTTGGGTTAGTGTTGAAAAACCACTTTTCGCACTTGTGTTGGTGCAGGAAACCACTTTTGCACTTGTATTAGTGTGGAAAAAACACTTTTTGCACTTGTGTTAGTGTTGAAAAACCACTTTTCGCACTTGTGTTGGTGCAGGAAACCACTTTTGCACTTGTATTAGTGTGGAAAAACCACTTTTCGCACTTGTGTTAGTGTTGAAAAAACACTTTTCGCACTTGTGTTAGTGTTGAAAAACCACTTTTCGCACTTGTGTTGGTGCAGGAAACCACTTTTGCACTTGTATTAGTGTGGAAAAACCACTTTTCGCACTTGTGTTAGTGTTGAAAAAACACTTTTCGCACTTGTGTTGGTGCAGGAAACCACTTTTGCACTTGTATTAGTGTGGAAAAAACACTTTTTGCACTTGTGATAGTGTTGAAAAACCACTTTTCGCACTTGTGTTAGTGTTGAAAAACCACTTTTCGCACTTGTGTTGGTGCAGGAAACCACTTTTGCACTTGTATTAGTGTGGAAAAAACACTTTTTGCACTTGTGATAGTGTTGAAAAACCACTTTTCGCACTTGTGTTAGTGTTGAAAAACCACTTTTCGCACTTGTGTTAGTGTTGAAAAACCACTTTTCGCACTTGTGTTGGTGCAGGAAACCACTTTTGCACTTGTATTAGTGTGGAGAAAACACTTTTCGCACTTGTGTTGGTGCAGGAAACCACTTTTGCACTTGTATTAGTGTGGGAAAAATACTTTTCGCACTTGTGTTAGTGTTGAAAAACCACTTTTCGCACTTGTGTTGGTGCAGGAAACCACTTTTGCACTTGTATTAGTGTGGAAAAAACACTTTTTGCACTTGTGATAGTGTTGAAAAACCACTTTTCGCACTTGTGTTAGTGTTGAAAAACCACTTTTCGCACTTGTGTTGGTGCAGGAAACCACTTTTGCACTTGTATTAGTGTGGAAAAAACACTTTTTGCACTTGTATTAGTGTGGAAAAACCACTTTTTGCACTTGTGATAGTGTTGAAAAACCACTTTTCGCACTTGTGTTAGTGTTGAAAAACCACTTTTCGCACTTGTGTTGGTGCAGGAAACCACTTTTGCACTTGTATTAGTGTGGAAAAACCACTTTTTGCACTTGTGTTAGTGTTGAAAAACCACTTTTCGCACTTGTGTTAGTGTTGAAAAACCACTTTTCGCACTTGTGTTAGTGTTGAAAAACCACTTTTCGCACTTGTGTTAGTGTTGAAAAACCACTTTTCGCACTTGTGTTAGTGTTGAAAAACCACTTTTCGCACTTGTGTTAGTGTTGAAAAAACACTTTTCGCACTTGTGTTAGTGTTGAAAAACCACTTTTCGCACTTGTGTTAGTGTTGAAAAACCACTTTTCGCACTTGTGTTGGTGCAGGAAACCATTTTTGCACTTGTTTTGGTGTGGAAAAAACACTTTTTGCACTTGTGATAGTGTTGAAAAACCACTTTTCGCACTTGTGTTAGTGTTGAAAAACCACTTTTCGCACTTGTGTTGGTGCAGGAAACCACTTTTGCACTTGTATTAGTGTGGAAAAAACACTTTTCGCACTTGTGTTAGTGTTGAAAAACCACTTTTTGCACTTGTGTTAGTGTTGAAAAACCACTTTTCGCACTTGTGTTGGTGCAGGAAACCACTTTTGCACTTGTATTATTGTGGAAAAACACTTTTTGCACTTGTGATAATGTTGAAAAACCACTTTTCGCACTTGTGTTAGTGTTGAAAAACCACTTTTCCCACTTCTGTTAGTGTTGAAAAACCACTTTTCGCACTTGTGTTGGTGCAGGAAACCACTTTTGCACTTGTATTAGTGTGGAGAAAACACTTTTCGCACTTGTGTTGGTGCAGGAAACCACTTTTGCACTTGTATTAGTGTGGGAAAAATACTTTTCGCACTTGTGTTAGTGTTGAAAAACCACTTTTCGCACTTGTGTTGGTGCAGGAAACCACTTTTGCACTTGTATTAGTGTGGAAAAAACACTTTTTGCACTTGTGATAGTGTTGAAAAACCACTTTTCGCACTTGTGTTAGTGTTGAAAAACCACTTTTCGCACTTGTGTTGGTGCAGGAAACCACTTTTGCACTTGTATTAGTGTGGAAAAAACACTTTTTGCACTTGTATTAGTGTGGAAAAACCACTTTTTGCACTTGTGATAGTGTTGAAAAACCACTTTTCGCACTTGTGTTAGTGTTGAAAAACCACTTTTCGCACTTGTGTTGGTGCAGGAAACCACTTTTGCACTTGTATTAGTGTGGAAAAACCACTTTTTGCACTTGTGTTAGTGTTGAAAAACCACTTTTCGCACTTGTGTTAGTGTTGAAAAACCACTTTTCGCACTTGTGTTAGTGTTGAAAAACCACTTTTCGCACTTGTGTTAGTGTTGAAAAACCACTTTTCGCACTTGTGTTAGTGTTGAAAAACCACTTTTCGCACTTGTGTTAGTGTTGAAAAAACACTTTTCGCACTTGTGTTAGTGTTGAAAAACCACTTTTCGCACTTGTGTTAGTGTTGAAAAACCACTTTTCGCACTTGTGTTGGTGCAGGAAACCATTTTTGCACTTGTTTTGGTGTGGAAAAAACACTTTTTGCACTTGTGATAGTGTTGAAAAACCACTTTTCGCACTTGTGTTAGTGTTGAAAAACCACTTTTCGCACTTGTGTTGGTGCAGGAAACCACTTTTGCACTTGTATTAGTGTGGAAAAAACACTTTTCGCACTTGTGTTAGTGTTGAAAAACCACTTTTTGCACTTGTGTTAGTGTTGAAAAACCACTTTTCGCACTTGTGTTGGTGCAGGAAACCACTTTTGCACTTGTATTATTGTGGAAAAACACTTTTTGCACTTGTGATAATGTTGAAAAACCACTTTTCGCACTTGTGTTAGTGTTGAAAAACCACTTTTCCCACTTCTGTTAGTGTTGAAAAACCACTTTTCGCACTTGTGTTGGTGCTGGAAACCTCTTTTGCACTTGTATTAGTGTGGAAAAAACACTTTTTGCACTTCTGTTAGTGTTGAAAAACCTCTTTTCGCACTTGTGCTGGTGCAGGAAACCACTTTTGCACTTGTATTAGTGTGGAAAAAACACTTTTTGCACTTGTGATAGTGTTGAAAAACCACTTTTCGCACTTGTGTAAGTGTTGAAAAACTACTTTTCGCACTTGTGTTGGTGCAGGAAACCACTTTTGCACTTGTATTAGTGTGGAAAAACCACTTTTTGCACTTGTGATAGTGTTGAAAAACCACTTTTTGCACTTGTGTTAGTGTTGAAAAACCACTTTTCGCACTTGTGTTAGTGTTGAAAAACCACTTTTCGCACTTGTGTTGGTGCAGGAAACCACTTTTGCACTTGTATTAGTGTGGAAAAAACACTTTTTGCACTTATATTAGTGTGGAAAAACCACTTTTTGCACTTGTGATAGTGTTGAAAAACCACTTTTCGCACTTGTGTTAGTGTTGAAAAACCACTTTTCGCACTTGTGTTGGTGCAGGAAACCACTTTTGCACTTGTATTAGTGTGGAAAAACCACTTTTTGCACTTGTGTTAGTGTTGAAAAACCACTTTTCGCACTTGTGTTAGTGTTGAAAAACCACTTTTCGCACTTCTGTTGGTGTTGAAAAACCTCTTTTCGCACTTGTGCTGGTGCAGGAAACCACTTTTGCACTTGTATTAGTGTGGAAAAACCACATTTTGCACTTGTGTTGGTGCAGGAAACCATTTTTGCACTTGTTTTGGTGTGGAAAAAACACTTTTTGCACTTGTGATAGTGTTGAAAAACCACTTTTCGCACTTGTGTTAGTGTTGAAAAACCACTTTTCGCACTTGTGTTGGTGCAGGAAACCACTTTTGCACTTGTATTAGTGTGGAAAAAACACTTTTCGCACTTGTGTTAGTGTTGAAAAACCACTTTTTGCACTTGTGTTAGTGTTGAAAAACCACTTTTCGCACTTGTGTTGGTGCAGGAAACCACTTTTGCACTTGTATTATTGTGGAAAAACACTTTTTGCACTTGTGATAATGTTGAAAAACCACTTTTCGCACTTGTGTTAGTGTTGAAAAACCACTTTTCCCACTTCTGTTAGTGTTGAAAAACCACTTTTCGCACTTGTGTTGGTGCAGGAAACCACTTTTGCACTTGTATTAGTGTGGAGAAAACACTTTTCGCACTTGTGTTGGTGCAGGAAACCACTTTTGCACTTGTATTAGTGTGGGAAAAATACTTTTCGCACTTGTGTTAGTGTTGAAAAACCACTTTTCGCACTTGTGTTGGTGCAGGAAACCACTTTTGCACTTGTATTAGTGTGGAAAAAACACTTTTTGCACTTGTGATAGTGTTGAAAAACCACTTTTCGCACTTGTGTTAGTGTTGAAAAACCACTTTTCGCACTTGTGTTGGTGCAGGAAACCACTTTTGCACTTGTATTAGTGTGGAAAAAACACTTTTTGCACTTGTATTAGTGTGGAAAAACCACTTTTTGCACTTGTGATAGTGTTGAAAAACCACTTTTCGCACTTGTGTTAGTGTTGAAAAACCACTTTTCGCACTTGTGTTGGTGCAGGAAACCACTTTTGCACTTGTATTAGTGTGGAAAAACCACTTTTTGCACTTGTGTTAGTGTTGAAAAACCACTTTTCGCACTTGTGTTAGTGTTGAAAAACCACTTTTCGCACTTGTGTTAGTGTTGAAAAACCACTTTTCGCACTTGTGTTAGTGTTGAAAAACCACTTTTCGCACTTGTGTTAGTGTTGAAAAACCACTTTTCGCACTTGTGTTAGTGTTGAAAAAACACTTTTCGCACTTGTGTTAGTGTTGAAAAACCACTTTTCGCACTTGTGTTAGTGTTGAAAAACCACTTTTCGCACTTGTGTTGGTGCAGGAAACCATTTTTGCACTTGTTTTGGTGTGGAAAAAACACTTTTTGCACTTGTGATAGTGTTGAAAAACCACTTTTCGCACTTGTGTTAGTGTTGAAAAACCACTTTTCGCACTTGTGTTGGTGCAGGAAACCACTTTTGCACTTGTATTAGTGTGGAAAAAACACTTTTCGCACTTGTGTTAGTGTTGAAAAACCACTTTTTGCACTTGTGTTAGTGTTGAAAAACCACTTTTCGCACTTGTGTTGGTGCAGGAAACCACTTTTGCACTTGTATTATTGTGGAAAAACACTTTTTGCACTTGTGATAATGTTGAAAAACCACTTTTCGCACTTGTGTTAGTGTTGAAAAACCACTTTTCCCACTTCTGTTAGTGTTGAAAAACCACTTTTCGCACTTGTGTTGGTGCTGGAAACCTCTTTTGCACTTGTATTAGTGTGGAAAAAACACTTTTTGCACTTCTGTTAGTGTTGAAAAACCTCTTTTCGCACTTGTGCTGGTGCAGGAAACCACTTTTGCACTTGTATTAGTGTGGAAAAAACACTTTTTGCACTTGTGATAGTGTTGAAAAACCACTTTTCGCACTTTTGTTAGTGTTGAAAAACTACTTTTCGCACTTGTGTTGGTGCAGGAAACCACTTTTGCACTTGTATTAGTGTGGAAAAACCACTTTTTGCACTTGTGATAGTGTTGAAAAACCACTTTTTGCACTTGTGTTAGTGTTGAAAAACCACTTTTCGCACTTGTGTTAGTGTTGAAAAACCACTTTTCGCACTTGTGTTGGTGCAGGAAACCACTTTTGCACTTGTATTAGTGTGGAAAAAACACTTTTTGCACTTATATTAGTGTGGAAAAACCACTTTTTGCACTTGTGATAGTGTTGAAAAACCACTTTTCGCACTTGTGTTAGTGTTGAAAAACCACTTTTCGCACTTGTGTTGGTGCAGGAAAGCACTTTTGCACTTGTATTTGTGTGGAAAAACCACTTTTTGCACTTGTGTTAGTGTTGAAAAACCACTTTTCGCACTTGTGTTAGTGTTGAAAAACCACTTTTCGCACTTCTGTTGGTGTTGAAAAACCTCTTTTCGCACTTGTGCTGGTGCAGGAAACCACTTTTGCACTTGTATTAGTGTGGAAAAACCACATTTTGCACTTGTGTTAGTGTTGAAAAACCACTTTTCGCACTTGTGTTAGTGTTGAAAAACCACTTTTCGCACTTGGGTTAGTGTTGAAAAACCACTTTTCGCACTTGTGTTGGTGCAGGAAACCACTTTTGCACTTGTATTAGTGTGGAAAAAACACTTTTTGCACTTGTGTTAGTGTTGAAAAACCACTTTTCGCACTTGTGTTGGTGCAGGAAACCACTTTTGCACTTGTATTAGTGTGGAAAAACCACTTTTCGCACTTGTGTTAGTGTTGAAAAAACACTTTTCGCACTTGTGTTAGTGTTGAAAAACCACTTTTCGCACTTGTGTTGGTGCAGGAAACCACTTTTGCACTTGTATTAGTGTGGAAAAACCACTTTTCGCACTTGTGTTAGTGTTGAAAAAACACTTTTCGCACTTGTGTTGGTGCAGGAAACCACTTTTGCACTTGTATTAGTGTGGAAAAAACACTTTTTGCACTTATGATAGTGTTGAAAAACCACTTTTCGCACTTGTGTTAGTGTTGAAAAACCACTTTTCGCACTTGTTTTGGTGCAGGAAACCACTTTTGCACTTGTATTAGTGTGGAAAAAACACTTTTTGCACTTGTGATAGTGTTGAAAAACCACTTTTCGCACTTGTGTTAGTGTTGAAAAACCACTTTTCGCACTTGTTAGTGTTGAAAAACCACTTTTCGCACTTGTGTTGGTGCAGGAAACCACTTTTGCACTTGTATTAGTGTGGAGAAAACACTTTTCGCACTTGTGTTGGTGCAGGAAACCACTTTTGCACTTGTATTAGTGTGGAAAAAACACTTTTTGCCCTTGTGATAGTGTTGAAAAACCACTTTTCGCACTTGTGTTGGTGTTGAAAAACCACTTTTCGCACTTGTGTTGGTGCAGGAAACCACTTTTGCACTTGTATTAGTGTGGGAAAAATACTTTTCGCACTTGTGTTAGTGTTGAAAAACCACTTTTCGCACTTGTGTTGGTGCAGGAAACCACTTTTGCACTTCTATTAGTGTGGAAAAAACACTTTTTGCACTTGTGATAGTGTTGAAAAACCACTTTTCGCACTTGTGTTAGTGTTGAAAAACCACTTTTCGCACTTGTGTTGGTGCAGGAAACCACTTTTGCACTTGTATTAGTGTGGAAAAAACACTTTTTGCACTTGTATTAGTGTGGAAAAACCACTTTTTGCACTTGTGATAGTGTTGAAAAACCACTTTTCGCACTTGTGTTGGTGTTGAAAAACCACTTTTCGCACTTGTGTTGGTGCAGGAAACCACTTTTGCACTTGTATTAGTGTGGGAAAAATACTTTTCGCACTTGTGTTAGTGTTGAAAAACCACTTTTCGCACTTGTGTTGGTGCAGGAAACCACTTTTGCACTTCTATTAGTGTGGAAAAAACACTTTTTGCACTTGTGATAGTGTTGAAAAACCACTTTTCGCACTTGTGTTAGTGTTGAAAAACCACTTTTCGCACTTGTGTTGGTGCAGGAAACCACTTTTGCACTTGTATTAGTGTGGAAAAAACACTTTTTGCACTTGTATTAGTGTGGAAAAACCACTTTTTGCACTTGTGATAGTGTTGAAAAACCACTTTTCGCACTTGTGTTAGTGTTGAAAAACCACTTTTCGCACTTGTGTTGGTGCAGGAAACCACTTTTGCACTTGTATTAGTGTGGAAAAACCACTTTTTGCACTTGTGTTAGTGTTGAAAAACCACTTTTCGCACTTGTGTTAGTGTTGAAAAACCACTTTTCGCACTTGGGTTAGTGTTGAAAAACCACTTTTCGCACTTGTGTTGGTGCAGGAAACCACTTTTGCACTTGTATTAGTGTGGAAAAAACACTTTTTGCACTTGTGTTAGTGTTGAAAAACCACTTTTCGCACTTGTGTTGGTGCAGGAAACCACTTTTGCACTTGTATTAGTGTGGAAAAACCACTTTTCGCACTTGTGTTAGTGTTGAAAAAACACTTTTCGCACTTGTGTTAGTGTTGAAAAACCACTTTTCGCACTTGTGTTGGTGCAGGAAACCACTTTTGCACTTGTATTAGTGTGGAAAAACCACTTTTCGCACTTGTGTTAGTGTTGAAAAAACACTTTTCGCACTTGTGTTGGTGCAGGAAACCACTTTTGCACTTGTATTAGTGTGGAAAAAACACTTTTTGCACTTGTGATAGTGTTGAAAAACCACTTTTTGCACTTGTGTTAGTGTTGAAAAACCACTTTTCGCACTTGTGTTGGTGCAGGAAACCACTTTTGCACTTGTATTAGTGTGGAAAAAACACTTTTTGCACTTGTGATAGTGTTGAAAAACCACTTTTTGCACTTGTGTTAGTGTTGAAAAACCACTTTTCGCACTTGTGTTGGTGCAGGAAACCACTTTTGCACTTGTATTAGTGTGGAGAAAACACTTTTCGCACTTGTGTTGGTGCAGGAAACCACTTTTGCACTTGTATTAGTGTGGGAAAAATACTTTTCGCACTTGTGTTAGTGTTGAAAAACCACTTTTCGCACTTGTGTTGGTGCAGGAAACCACTTTTGCACTTGTATTAGTGTGGAAAAAACACTTTTGGCACTTGTGATAGTGTTGAAAAACCACTTTTCGCACTTGTGTTAGTGTTGAAAAACCACTTTTCGCACTTGTGTTGGTGCAGGAAACCACTTTTGCACTTGTATTAGTGTGGAAAAAACACTTTTTGCACTTGTATTAGTGTGGAAAAACCACTTTTTGCACTTGTGATAGTGTTGAAAAACCACTTTTCGCACTTGTGTTAGTGTTGAAAAACCACTTTTCGCACTTGTGTTGGTGCAGGAAACCACTTTTGCACTTGTATTAGTGTGGAAAAACCACTTTTTGCACTTGTGTTAGTGTTGAAAAACCACTTTTCGCACTTGTGTTAGTGTTGAAAAACCACTTTTCGCACTTGTGTTAGTGTTGAAAAACCACTTTTCGCACTTGTGTTAGTGTTGAAAAACCACTTTTCGCACTTGTGTTGGTGCAGGAAACCGCTTTTGCACTTGTATTAGTGTGGAAAAAACACTTTTTGCACTTGTATTAGTGTGGAAAAACCACTTTTTGCCCTTGTGATAGTGTTGAAAAACCACTTTTCGCACTTGTGTTAGTGTTGAAAAACGACTTTTCGCACTTGTGTTGGTGCAGGAAACCACTTTTGCCTTTGTATTAGTGTGGAAAAACCACTTTTTGCACTTGTATTAGTGTGGAAAAACCACTTTTTGCACTTGTGACGGTGTTGAAAAACTACTTTTCGCACTTGTGTTAGTGTTGAAAAACCACTTTTCGCACTTGTGTTGGTGCAGGAAACCACTTTTGCACTTGTATTAGTGTGGAAAAACCACTTTTTGCACTTGTGTTAGTGTTGAAAAACCACTTTTCGCACTTGTGTTAGTGTTGAAAAACCACTTTTCGCACTTGTGTTAGTGTTGAAAAACCACTTTTCGCACTTCTGTTAGTGTTGAAAAACCACTTTTCGCACTTGTGTTAGTGCAGGAAACCACTTTTGCACTTGTATTAGTGTGGAAAAAACACTTTTTGCACTTGTGATAGTGTTGAAAAACCACTTTTCGCACTTGTGTTAGTGTTGAAAAACCACTTTTCGCACTTGTGTTGGTGCAGGAAACCACTTTTGCACTTGTATTAGTGTGGAAAACCACTTTTCACACTTGTGTTAGTGTTGAAAAACCACTTTTCGCACTTGTGTTAGTGTTTAAAAACCACTTTTCGCACTTGTGTTGGTGCAGGAAACCACTTTTGCACTTGTATTAGTGTGGAAAAAACACTTTTTGCACTTGTGATAGTGTTGAGAAACCACTTTTTGCACTTGTGTTAGTGTTGAAAAACCACTTTTCGCACTTGTGTTAGTGTTGAAAAACCACTTTTCACACTTGTGTTGGCGCAGAAAACCACTTTTGCATTTGTATTAGTGTGGAAAAAACACTTTTTGCACTTGTGATAGTGTTGAAAAACCACTTTTCGCACTTGTGTTAGTGTTGAAAAACCACTTTTCGCACTTGTGTTAGTGTTGAAAAACCACTTTTCGCACTTGTGTTGGTGCAGGAAACCACTTTTGCACTTGTATTAGTGTGGAAAAAACACTTTTTGCACTTGTGTTAGTGTTGAAAAACCACCTTTCGCACTTGTGTTGGTGCAGGAAACCACTTTTGCACTTGTATTAGTTGGGAAAAAACACTTTTTGCACTTGTATTAGTGTGGAAAAACCACTTTTTGCACTTGTGATAGTGTTGAAAAACCACTTTTCGCACTTGTGTTAGTGTTGAAAAACCACTTTTCGCACTTGTGTTAGTGTTGAAAAACCACTTTTCGCACTTGTGTTGGTGCAGGAAACCACTTTTGCACTTGTATTAGTGTGGAAAAAACACTTTTTGCACTTGTGTTAGTGTTGAAAAACCACCTTTCGCACTTGTGTTGGTGCAGGAAACCACTTTTGCACTTGTATTAGTTGGGAAAAAACACTTTTTGCACTTGTGATAATGTTGAAAAACCACTTTTCGCACTTGTGTTAGTGTTGAAAAACCACTTTTCCCACTTCTGTTAGTGTTGAAAAACCACTTTTCGCACTTGTGTTGGTGCAGGAAACCACTTTTGCACTTGTATTAGTGTGGAAAAAACACTTTTTGCACTTCTGTTAGTGTTGAAAAACCTCTTTTCGCACTTGTGCTGGTGCAGGGAACCACTTTTGCACTTGTATTAGTGTGGAAAAACCACTTTTCGCACTTGTGTTGGTGCAGGAAACCACTTTTGCACTTGTATTAGTGTGGAAAAACCACTTTTCGCACTTGTGTTAGTGTTGAAAAACCACTTTTCACACTTGTGTTAGTGTTGAAAAACCACTTTTCGCACTTGTGTTGGTGCAGGAAACCACTTTTGCACTTGTATTAGTTTGGAAAAAACACTTTTTGCACTTGTGATAGTGTTGAAAAACCACTTTTCGCACTTGTGTTAGTGTTGAAAAACCACTTTTCGCACTTGTGTTGGTGCAGGAAACCACTTTTGCACTTGTATTAGTGTGGCAAAAACACTTTTTGCACTTGTGATAGTGTTGAAAAACCACTTTTCGCACTTGTGTTAGTGTTGAAAAACCACTTTTCGCACTTGTGTTGGTGCAGGAAACCACTTTTGCACTTGTATTAGTGTGGAAAAAACACTTTTTGCACTTGTATTAGTGTGGAAAAACCACTTTTTGCACTTGTGATAGTGTTGAAAAACCACTTTTCGCACTTGTGTTAGTGTTGAAAAACCACTTTTCGCACTTGTGTTGGTGCAGGAAACCACTTTTGCACTTGTATTAGTGTGGAAAAACCACTTTTTGCACTTGTGTTAGTGTTGAAAAACCACTTTTCGCACTTGTGTTAGTGTTGAAAAACCACTTTTCGCACTTGTGTTAGTGTTGAAAAACCACTTTTCGCACTTGTGTTAGTGTTGAAAAACCACTTTTCGCACTTGTGTTAGTGTTGAAAAAACACTTTTCGCACTTGTGTTAGTGTTGAAAAACCACTTTTCGCACTTGTGTTAGTGTTGAAAAACCACTTTTCGCACTTGTGTTGGTGCAGGAAACCATTTTTGCACTTGTATTAGTGTGGAAAAAACACTTTTTGCACTTGTGATAGTGTTGAAAAACCACTTTTCGCACTTGTGTTAGTGTTGAAAAACCACTTTTCGCACTTGTGTTGGTGCAGGAAACCACTTTTGCACTTGTATTAGTGTAGAAAAAACACTTTTTGCACTTGTGATAGTGTTGAAAAACCACTTTTTGCACTTGTGTTAGTGTTGAAAAACCACTTTTCGCACTTGTGTTGGTGCAGGAAACCACTTTTGCACTTGTATTAGTGTGGAAAAAACACTTTTTGCACTTCTGTTAGTGTTGAAAAACCTCTTATCGCACTTGTGCTGGTGCAGGCCAAACCACTTTTGCACTTGTATTAGTGTGGAAAAAAAACTTTTTGCACTTGTGATAGTGTTGAAAAACCACTTTTCGCACTTGTGTTAGTGTTGAAAAACTACTTTTCGCACTTGTGTTGGTGCAGGAAACCACTTTTGCACTTGTATTAGTGTGGAAAAACCACTTTTCGCACTTGTGTTAGTGTTGAAAAACCGCTTTTCGCACTTGTGTTAGTG
The DNA here is from genome assembly GCF_964187855.1 of Myxine glutinosa. Classification (NCBI taxonomy): domain Eukaryota; kingdom Metazoa; phylum Chordata; class Myxini; order Myxiniformes; family Myxinidae; genus Myxine; species Myxine glutinosa. The sequence goes on along the minus strand of NC_136263.1, from coordinate 85,255,554 downwards.
TTGAAAAACCACCTTTCGCACTTGTGTTGGTGCAGGAAACCACTTTTGCACTTGTATTAGTGTGGAAAAACCACTTTCCGCACTTGTGTTGGTGCAGGAAACCACTTTTGCACTTGTATTAGTGTGGAAAAACCACTTTTTGCACTTGTGTTAGTGTTGAAAAACCACTTTTCGCACTTGTGTTAGTGTTGAAAAACCACTTTTCACACTTGTGTTGGTGCAGGAAACCACTTTTGCATTTGTATTAGTGTGGAAAAAACACTTTTTGCACTTGTGATAGTGTTGAAAAACCATTTTTCGCACTTGTGTTAGTGTTGAAAAACCACTTTTCGCACTTGTGTTAGTGTTGAAAAACCTCTTTTCGCACTTGTGTTGGTGCAGGAAACCACTTTTGCACTTGTATTAGTGTGGAAAAAACACTTTTTGCACTTGTGATAGTGTTGAAAAACCACTTTTCGCACTTGTGTTAGTGTTGAAAAACCACTTTTCGCACTTGTGTTGGTGCAGGAAACCACTTTTGCACTTGTATTAGTGTGGAAAAAACACTTTTTGCACTTGTATTAGTGTGGAAAAACCACTTTTTGCACTTGTGATAGTGTTGAAAAACCACTTTTCGCACTTGTGTTAGTGTTGAAAAACCACTTTTCGCACTTGTGTTAGTGTTGAAAAACCACTTTTCGCACTTGGGTTAGTGTTGAAAAACCACTTTTCGCACTTGTGTTGGTGCAGGAAACCACTTTTGCACTTGTATTAGTGTGGAAAAAACACTTTTTGCACTTGTGTTAGTGTTGAAAACCACTTTTCGCACTTGTGTTGGTGCAGGAAACCACTTTTGCACTTGTATTAGTGTGGAAAAAACACTTTTTGCACTTCTGTTAGTGTTGAAAAACCTCTTTTCGCACTTGTGCTGGTGCAGGAAACCACTTTTGCACTTGTATTAGTGTGGAAAAAACACTTTTTGCACTTGTGATAGTGTTGAAAAACTACTTTTCGCACTTGTGTTGGTGCAGGAAACCACTTTTGCACTTGTATTAGTGTGGAAAAACCACTTTTTGCACTTGTGATAGTGTTGAAAAACCACTTTTTGCACTTGTGTTAGTGTTGAAAAACCACTTTTCGCACTTGTGTTAGTGTTGAAAAACCATTTTTGCACTTGTGTTGGTGCAGGAAACCACTTTTGCACTTGTATTAGTGTGGAAAAAACACTTTTTGCACTTGTATTAGTGTGGAAAAACCACTTTTTGCACTTGTGATAGTGTTGAAAAACCACTTTTCGCACTTGTGTTAGTGTTGAAAAACCACTTTTCGCACTTGTGTTGTGCAGGAAACCACTTTTGCACTTGTATTAGTGTGGAAAAACCACTTTTTGCACTTGTGTTAGTGTTGAAAAACCACTTTTCGCACTTCTGTTGGTGTTGAAAAACCTCTTTTCGCACTTGTGCTGGTGCAGGAAACCACTTTTGCACTTGTATTAGTGTGGAAAAAACACTTTTTGCACTTGTGATAGTGTTGAAAAGCCACATTTCGCACTTGTGTTAGTGTTGAAAAACTACTTTTCGCACTTGTGTTGGTGCAGGAAACCACTTTTGCACTTGTATTAGTGTGGAAAAACCACTTTTCGCACTTGTGTTAGTGTTGAAAACCCGCTTTTCGCACTTGTGTTGGTGCAGGAAACCACTTTTGCACTTGTATTAGTGTGGAAAAAACACTTTTTGCACTTGTGATAGTGTTGAAAAACCACTTTTTGCACTTATGTTAGTGTTGAAAAACCACTTTTCACACTTGTGTTAGTGTTGAAAAACCTCTTTTCGCACTTGTGCTGGTGCAGGAAACCACTTTTGCACTTGTATTAGTGTGGGAAAAACACTTTTTGCACTTGTGATAGTGTTGAAAAACCACTTTTCGCACTTGTGTTAGTGTTGAAAAACTACTTTTCGCACTTGTGTTGGTGCAGGAAACCACTTTTGCACTTGTATTAGTGTGGAAAAACCAATTTTCGCACTTGTGTTGGTGCAGGAAACCACTTTTGCACTTGTATTAGTGTGGAAAAACCACTTTTTGCACTTGTGTTAGTGTTGAAAAACCACTTTTCGCACTTGTGTTAGTGTTGAAAAACCATTTTTCGCACTTGGGTTAGTGTTGAAAACCACTTTTCGCACTTGTGTTGGTGCAGGAAACCACTTTTGCACTTGTATTAGTGTGGAAAAAACACTTTTTGCACTTGTGTTAGTGTTGAAAAACCACTTTTCGCACTTGTGTTGGTGCAGGAAACCACTTTTGCACTTGTATTAGTGTGGAAAAACCACTTTTCGCACTTGTGTTAGTGTTGAAAAAACACTTTTCGCACTTGTGTTAGTGTTGAAAAACCACTTTTCGCACTTGTGTTGGTGCAGGAAACCACTTTTGCACTTGTATTAGTGTGGAAAAACCACTTTTCGCACTTGTGTTAGTGTTGAAAAAACACTTTTTGCGCTTGTGTTGGTGCAGGAAACCACTTTTGCACTTGTATTAGTGTGGAAAAAACACTTTTTGCACTTGTGATAGTGTTGAAAAACCACTTTTCGCACTTGTGTTAGTGTTGAAAAACCACTTTTCGCACTTGTGTTAGTGTTGAAAAACCACTTTTCGCACTTGTGTTGGTGCAGGAAACCACTTTTGCACTTGTATTAGTGTGGAGAAAACACTTTTCGCACTTGTGTTGGTGCAGGAAACCACTTTTGCACTTGTACTAGTGTGGAAAAAACACTTTTTGCACTTGTATTAGTGTGGAAAAACCACTTTTTGCACTTGTGATAGTGTTGAAAAACCACTTTTCGCACTTGTGTTAGTGTTGAAAAACCACTTTTCGCACTTGTGTTGGTGCAGGAAACCACTTTTGCACTTGTATTAGTGTGGAAAAAACACTTTTTGCACTTGTATTAGTGTGGAAAAACCACTTTTTGCACTTGTGATAGTGTTGAAAAACCACTTTTCGCACTTGTGTTAGTGTTGAAAAACCACTTTTCGCACTTGTGTTGGTGCAGGAAACCACTTTTGCACTTGTATTAGTGTGGAAAAACCACTTTTTGCACTTGTGTTAGTGTTGAAAAACCACTTTTCGCACTTGTGTTAGTGTTGAAAAACCACTTTTCGCACTTGGGTTAGTGTTGAAAAACCACTTTTCGCACTTGTGTTGGTGCAGGAAACCACTTTTGCACTTGTATTAGTGTGGAAAAAACACTTTTTGCACTTGTGTTAGTGTTGAAAAACCACTTTTCGCACTTGTGTTGGTGCAGGAAACCACTTTTGCACTTGTATTAGTGTGGAAAAACCACTTTTCGCACTTGTGTTAGTGTTGAAAAAACACTTTTCGCACTTGTGTTAGTGTTGAAAAACCACTTTTCGCACTTGTGTTGGTGCAGGAAACCACTTTTGCACTTGTATTAGTGTGGAAAAACCACTTTTCGCACTTGTGTTAGTGTTGAAAAAACACTTTTCGCACTTGTGTTGGTGCAGGAAACCACTTTTGCACTTGTATTAGTGTGGAAAAAACACTTTTTGCACTTGTGATAGTGTTGAAAAACCACTTTTCGCACTTGTGTTAGTGTTGAAAAACCACTTTTCGCACTTGTGTTGGTGCAGGAAACCACTTTTGCACTTGTATTAGTGTGGAAAAAACACTTTTTGCACTTGTGATAGTGTTGAAAAACCACTTTTCGCACTTGTGTTAGTGTTGAAAAACCACTTTTCGCACTTGTGTTAGTGTTGAAAAACCACTTTTCGCACTTGTGTTGGTGCAGGAAACCACTTTTGCACTTGTATTAGTGTGGAGAAAACACTTTTCGCACTTGTGTTGGTGCAGGAAACCACTTTTGCACTTGTATTAGTGTGGGAAAAATACTTTTCGCACTTGTGTTAGTGTTGAAAAACCACTTTTCGCACTTGTGTTGGTGCAGGAAACCACTTTTGCACTTGTATTAGTGTGGAAAAAACACTTTTTGCACTTGTGATAGTGTTGAAAAACCACTTTTCGCACTTGTGTTAGTGTTGAAAAACCACTTTTCGCACTTGTGTTGGTGCAGGAAACCACTTTTGCACTTGTATTAGTGTGGAAAAAACACTTTTTGCACTTGTATTAGTGTGGAAAAACCACTTTTTGCACTTGTGATAGTGTTGAAAAACCACTTTTCGCACTTGTGTTGGTGCAGGAAACCACTTTTGCACTTGTATTAGTGTGGAAAAAACACTTTTTGCACTTCTGTTAGTGTTGAAAAACCTCTTTTCGCACTTGTGCTGGTGCAGGAAACCACTTTTGCACTTGTATTAGTGTGGAAAAAACACTTTTTGCACTTGTGATAGTGTTGAAAAACTACTTTTCGCACTTGTGTTGGTGCAGGAAACCACTTTTGCACTTGTATTAGTGTGGAAAAACCACTTTTTGCACTTGTGATAGTGTTGAAAAACCACTTTTTGCACTTGTGTTAGTGTTGAAAAACCACTTTTCGCACTTGTGTTAGTGTTGAAAAACCACTTTTCGCACTTGTGTTAGTGTTGAAAAACCATTTTCGCACTTGTGTTGGTGCAGGAAACCACTTTTGCACTTGTATTAGTGTGGAAAAAACACTTTTTGCACTTGTATTAGTGTGGAAAAACCACTTTTTGCACTTGTGATAGTGTTGAAAAACCACTTTTCGCACTTGTGTTAGTGTTGAAAAACCACTTTTCGCACTTGTGTTGGTGCAGGAAACCACTTTTGCACTTGTATTAGTGTGGAAAAACCACTTTTTGCACTTGTGTTAGTGTTGAAAAACCACTTTTCGCACTTGTGTTAGTGTTGAAAAACCACTTTTCGCACTTCTGTTGGTGTTGAAAAACCTCTTTTCGCACTTGTGCTGGTGCAGGAAACCACTTTTGCACTTGTATTAGTGTGGAAAAAACACTTTTTGCACTTGTGATAGTGTTGAAAAGCCACATTTCGCACTTGTGTTAGTGTTGAAAAACTACTTTTCGCACTTGTGTTGGTGCAGGAAACCACTTTTGCACTTGTATTAGTGTGGAAAAACCACTTTTCGCACTTGTGTTAGTGTTGAAAACCCGCTTTTCGCACTTGTGTTGGTGCAGGAAACCACTTTTGCACTTGTATTAGTGTGGAAAAAACACTTTTTGCACTTGTGATAGTGTTGAAAAACCACTTTTTGCACTTATGTTAGTGTTGAAAAACCACTTTTCGCACTTGTGTTAGTGTTGAAAAACCTCTTTTCGCACTTGTGCTGGTGCAGGAAACCACTTTTGCACTTGTATTAGTGTGGGAAAAACACTTTTTGCACTTGTGATAGTGTTGAAAAACCACTTTTCGCACTTGTGTTAGTGTTGAAAAACTACTTTTCGCACTTGTGTTGGTGCAGGAAACCACTTTTGCACTTGTATTAGTGTGGAAAAACCAATTTTCGCACTTGTGTTGGTGCAGGAAACCACTTTTGCACTTGTATTAGTGTGGAAAAACCACTTTTTGCACTTGTGTTAGTGTTGAAAAACCACTTTTCGCACTTGTGTTAGTGTTGAAAAACCATTTTTCGCACTTGGGTTAGTGTTGAAAAACCACTTTTCGCACTTGTGTTGGTGCAGGAAACCACTTTTGCACTTGTATTAGTGTGGAAAAAACACTTTTTGCACTTGTGTTAGTGTTGAAAAACCACTTTTCGCACTTGTGTTGGTGCAGGAAACCACTTTTGCACTTGTATTAGTGTGGAAAAACCACTTTTCGCACTTGTGTTAGTGTTGAAAAAACACTTTTCGCACTTGTGTTAGTGTTGAAAAACCACTTTTCGCACTTGTGTTGGTGCAGGAAACCACTTTTGCACTTGTATTAGTGTGGAAAAACCACTTTTCGCACTTGTGTTAGTGTTGAAAAAACACTTTTTGCACTTGTGTTGGTGTAGGAAACCACTTTTGCACTTGTATTAGTGTGGAAAAAACACTTTTTGCACTTGTGATAGTGTTGAAAAACCACTTTTCGCACTTGTGTTAGTGTTGAAAAACCACTTTTCGCACTTGTGTTAGTGTTGAAAAACCACTTTTCGCACTTGTGTTGGTGCAGGAAACCACTTTTGCACTTGTATTAGTGTGGAGAAAACACTTTTCGCACTTGTGTTGGTGCAGGAAACCACTTTTGCACTTGTATTAGTGTGGAAAAAACACTTTTTGCACTTGTATTAGTGTGGAAAAACCACTTTTTGCACTTGTGATAGTGTTGAAAAACCACTTTTCGCACTTGTGTTGGGGCAGGAAACCACTTTTGCACTTGTATTAGTGTGGAAAAAACACTTTTTGCACTTGTGATAGTGTTGAAAAACCACTTTTTGCACTTGTGTTAGTGTTGAAAAACCACTTTTCGCACTTGTGTTGGTGCAGGAAACCACTTTTGCACTTGTATTATTGTGGAAAAACACTTTTTGCACTTGTGATAATGTTGAAAAACCACTTTTCGCACTTGTGTTAGTGTTGAAAAACCACTTTTCCCACTTCTGTTAGTGTTGAAAAACCACTTTTCGCACTTGTGTTGGTGCTGGAAACCTCTTTTGCACTTGTATTAGTGTGGAAAAAACACTTTTTGCACTTCTGTTAGTGTTGAAAAACCTCTTTTCGCACTTGTGCTGGTGCAGGAAACCACTTTTGCACTTGTATTAGTGTGGAAAAAACACTTTTTGCACTTGTGATAGTGTTGAAAAACCACTTTTCGCACTTGTGTTAGTGTTGAAAAACTACTTTTCGCACTTGTGTTGGTGCAGGAAACCACTTTTGCACTTGTATTAGTGTGGAAAAACCACTTTTTGCACTTGTGATAGTGTTGAAAAACCACTTTTTGCACTTGTGTTAGTGTTGAAAAACCACTTTTCGCACTTGTGTTAGTGTTGAAAAACCACTTTTCGCACTTGTGTTGGTGCAGGAAACCACTTTTGCACTTGTATTAGTGTGGAAAAAACACTTTTTGCACTTATATTAGTGTGGAAAAACCACTTTTTGCACTTGTGATAGTGTTGAAAAACCACTTTTCGCACTTGTGTTAGTGTTGAAAAACCACTTTTCGCACTTGTGTTGGTGCAGGAAACCACTTTTGCACTTGTATTAGTGTGGAAAAACCACTTTTTGCACTTGTGTTAGTGTTGAAAAACCACTTTTCGCACTTGTGTTAGTGTTGAAAAACCACTTTTCGCACTTCTGTTGGTGTTGAAAAACCTCTTTTCGCACTTGTGCTGGTGCAGGAAACCACTTTTGCACTTGTATTAGTGTGGAAAAACCACATTTTGCACTTGTGTTAGTGTTGAAAAACCACTTTTCGCACTTGTGTTAGTGTTGAAAAACCACTTTTCGCACTTGGGTTAGTGTTGAAAAACCACTTTTCGCACTTGTGTTGGTGCAGGAAACCACTTTTGCACTTGTATTAGTGTGGAAAAAACACTTTTTGCACTTGTGTTAGTGTTGAAAAACCACTTTTCGCACTTGTGTTGGTGCAGGAAACCACTTTTGCACTTGTATTAGTGTGGAAAAACCACTTTTCGCACTTGTGTTAGTGTTGAAAAAACACTTTTCGCACTTGTGTTAGTGTTGAAAAACCACTTTTCGCACTTGTGTTGGTGCAGGAAACCACTTTTGCACTTGTATTAGTGTGGAAAAACCACTTTTCGCACTTGTGTTAGTGTTGAAAAAACACTTTTCGCACTTGTGTTGGTGCAGGAAACCACTTTTGCACTTGTATTAGTGTGGAAAAAACACTTTTTGCACTTATGATAGTGTTGAAAAACCACTTTTCGCACTTGTGTTAGTGTTGAAAAACCACTTTTCGCACTTGTTTTGGTGCAGGAAACCACTTTTGCACTTGTATTAGTGTGGAAAAAACACTTTTTGCACTTGTGATAGTGTTGAAAAACCACTTTTCGCACTTGTGTTAGTGTTGAAAAACCACTTTTCGCACTTGTTAGTGTTGAAAAACCACTTTTCGCACTTGTGTTGGTGCAGGAAACCACTTTTGCACTTGTATTAGTGTGGAGAAAACACTTTTCGCACTTGTGTTGGTGCAGGAAACCACTTTTGCACTTGTATTAGTGTGGAAAAAACACTTTTTGCCCTTGTGATAGTGTTGAAAAACCACTTTTCGCACTTGTGTTGGTGTTGAAAAACCACTTTTCGCACTTGTGTTGGTGCAGGAAACCACTTTTGCACTTGTATTAGTGTGGGAAAAATACTTTTCGCACTTGTGTTAGTGTTGAAAAACCACTTTTCGCACTTGTGTTGGTGCAGGAAACCACTTTTGCACTTGTATTAGTGTGGAAAAAACACTTTTTGCACTTGTGATAGTGTTGAAAAACCACTTTTCGCACTTGTGTTAGTGTTGAAAAACCACTTTTCGCACTTGTGTTGGTGCAGGAAACCACTTTTGCACTTGTATTAGTGTGGAAAAAACACTTTTTGCACTTGTATTAGTGTGGAAAAACCACTTTTTGCACTTGTGATAGTGTTGAAAAACCACTTTTCGCACTTGTGTTAGTGTTGAAAAACCACTTTTCGCACTTGTGTTGGTGCAGGAAACCACTTTTGCACTTGTATTAGTGTGGAAAAACCACTTTTTGCACTTGTGTTAGTGTTGAAAAACCACTTTTCGCACTTGTGTTAGTGTTGAAAAACCACTTTTCGCACTTGGGTTAGTGTTGAAAAACCACTTTTCGCACTTGTGTTGGTGCAGGAAACCACTTTTGCACTTGTATTAGTGTGGAAAAAACACTTTTTGCACTTGTGTTAGTGTTGAAAAACCACTTTTCGCACTTGTGTTGGTGCAGGAAACCACTTTTGCACTTGTATTAGTGTGGAAAAACCACTTTTCGCACTTGTGTTAGTGTTGAAAAAACACTTTTCGCACTTGTGTTAGTGTTGAAAAACCACTTTTCGCACTTGTGTTGGTGCAGGAAACCACTTTTGCACTTGTATTAGTGTGGAAAAACCACTTTTCGCACTTGTGTTAGTGTTGAAAAAACACTTTTCGCACTTGTGTTGGTGCAGGAAACCACTTTTGCACTTGTATTAGTGTGGAAAAAACACTTTTTGCACTTGTGATAGTGTTGAAAAACCACTTTTTGCACTTGTGTTAGTGTTGAAAAACCACTTTTCGCACTTGTGTTGGTGCAGGAAACCACTTTTGCACTTGTATTAGTGTGGAAAAAACACTTTTTGCACTTGTGTTAGTGTTGAAAAACCACTTTTCGCACTTGTGTTGGTGCAGGAAACCACTTTTGCACTTGTATTAGTGTGGAGAAAACACTTTTCGCACTTGTGTTGGTGCAGGAAACCACTTTTGCACTTGTATTAGTGTGGGAAAAATACTTTTCGCACTTGTGTTAGTGTTGAAAAACCACTTTTCGCACTTGTGTTGGTGCAGGAAACCACTTTTGCACTTGTATTAGTGTGGAAAAAACACTTTTGGCACTTGTGATAGTGTTGAAAAACCACTTTTCGCACTTGTGTTAGTGTTGAAAAACCACTTTTCGCACTTGTGTTGGTGCAGGAAACCACTTTTGCACTTGTATTAGTGTGGAAAAAACACTTTTTGCACTTGTATTAGTGTGGAAAAACCACTTTTTGCACTTGTGATAGTGTTGAAAAACCACTTTTCGCACTTGTGTTAGTGTTGAAAAACCACTTTTCGCACTTGTGTTGGTGCAGGAAACCACTTTTGCACTTGTATTAGTGTGGAAAAACCACTTTTTGCACTTGTGTTAGTGTTGAAAAACCACTTTTCGCACTTGTGTTAGTGTTGAAAAACCACTTTTCGCACTTGTGTTAGTGTTGAAAAACCACTTTTCGCACTTGTGTTAGTGTTGAAAAACCACTTTTCGCACTTGTGTTGGTGCAGGAAACCGCTTTTGCACTTGTATTAGTGTGGAAAAAACACTTTTTGCACTTGTATTAGTGTGGAAAAACCACTTTTTGCCCTTGTGATAGTGTTGAAAAACCACTTTTCGCACTTGTGTTAGTGTTGAAAAACGACTTTTCGCACTTGTGTTGGTGCAGGAAACCACTTTTGCCTTTGTATTAGTGTGGAAAAACCACTTTTTGCACTTGTATTAGTGTGGAAAAACCACTTTTTGCACTTGTGACGGTGTTGAAAAACTACTTTTCGCACTTGTGTTAGTGTTGAAAAACCACTTTTCGCACTTGTGTTGGTGCAGGAAACCACTTTTGCACTTGTATTAGTGTGGAAAAACCACTTTTTGCACTTGTGTTAGTGTTGAAAAACCACTTTTCGCACTTGTGTTAGTGTTGAAAAACCACTTTTCGCACTTGTGTTAGTGTTGAAAAACCACTTTTCGCACTTCTGTTAGTGTTGAAAAACCACTTTTCGCACTTGTGTTAGTGCAGGAAACCACTTTTGCACTTGTATTAGTGTGGAAAAAACACTTTTTGCACTTGTGATAGTGTTGAAAAACCACTTTTCGCACTTGTGTTAGTGTTGAAAAACCACTTTTCGCACTTGTGTTGGTGCAGGAAACCACTTTTGCACTTGTATTAGTGTGGAAAACCACTTTTCACACTTGTGTTAGTGTTGAAAAACCACTTTTCGCACTTGTGTTAGTGTTTAAAAACCACTTTTCGCACTTGTGTTGGTGCAGGAAACCACTTTTGCACTTGTATTAGTGTGGAAAAAACACTTTTTGCACTTGTGATAGTGTTGAGAAACCACTTTTTGCACTTGTGTTAGTGTTGAAAAACCACTTTTCGCACTTGTGTTAGTGTTGAAAAACCACTTTTCACACTTGTGTTGGCGCAGAAAACCACTTTTGCATTTGTATTAGTGTGGAAAAAACACTTTTTGCACTTGTGATAGTGTTGAAAAACCACTTTTCGCACTTGTGTTAGTGTTGAAAAACCACTTTTCGCACTTGTGTTAGTGTTGAAAAACCACTTTTCGCACTTGTGTTGGTGCAGGAAACCACTTTTGCACTTGTATTAGTGTGGAAAAAACACTTTTTGCACTTGTGTTAGTGTTGAAAAACCACCTTTCGCACTTGTGTTGGTGCAGGAAACCACTTTTGCACTTGTATTAGTTGGGAAAAAACACTTTTTGCACTTGTATTAGTGTGGAAAAACCACTTTTTGCACTTGTGATAGTGTTGAAAAACCACTTTTCGCACTTGTGTTAGTGTTGAAAAACCACTTTTCGCACTTGTGTTAGTGTTGAAAAACCACTTTTCGCACTTGTGTTGGTGCAGGAAACCACTTTTGCACTTGTATTAGTGTGGAAAAAACACTTTTTGCACTTGTGTTAGTGTTGAAAAAACACCTTTCGCACTTGTGTTGGTGCAGGAAACCACTTTTGCACTTGTATTAGTTGGGAAAAAACACTTTTTGCACTTGTGATAATGTTGAAAAACCACTTTTCGCACTTGTGTTAGTGTTGAAAAACCACTTTTCCCACTTCTGTTAGTGTTGAAAAACCACTTTTCGCACTTGTGTTGGTGCAGGAAACCACTTTTGCACTTGTATTAGTGTGGAAAAAACACTTTTTGCACTTCTGTTAGTGTTGAAAAACCTCTTTTCGCACTTGTGCTGGTGCAGGAAACCACTTTTGCACTTGTATTAGTGTGGAAAAACCACTTTTCGCACTTGTGTTGGTGCAGGAAACCACTTTTGCACTTGTATTAGTGTGGAAAAACCACTTTTCGCACTTGTGTTAGTGTTGAAAAACCACTTTTCACACTTGTGTTAGTGTTGAAAAACCACTTTTCGCACTTGTGTTGGTGCAGGAAACCACTTTTGCACTTGTATTAGTGTGGAAAAAACACTTTTTGCACTTGTGATAGTGTTGAAAAACCACTTTTCGCACTTGTGTTAGTGTTGAAAAACCACTTTTCGCACTTGTGTTGGTGCAGGAAACCACTTTTGCACTTGTATTAGTGTGGAAAAAACACTTTTTGCACTTGTATTAGTGTGGAAAAACCACTTTTTGTACTTGTGATAGTGTTGAAAAACCACTTTTCGCACTTGTGTTAGTGTTGAAAAACCACTTTTCGCACTTGTGTTGGTGCAGGAAACCACTTTTGCACTTGTATTAGTGTGGAAAAACCACTTTTTGCACTTGTGTTAGTGTTGAAAAACCACTTTTCGCACTTGTGTTAGTGTTGAAAAACCACTTTTCGCACTTGTGTTAGTGTTGAAAAACCACTTTTCGCACTTGTGTTAGTGTTGAAAAACCACTTTTCGCACTTGTGTTAGTGTTGAAAAAACACTTTTCGCACTTGTGTTAGTGTTGAAAAACCACTTTTCGCACTTGTGTTAGTGTTGAAAAACTACTTTTCGCACTTGTGTTGGTGCAGGAAACCACTTTTGCACTTGTATTAGTGTGGAAAAACCACTTTTCGCACTTGTGTTAGTGTTGAAAAACCGCTTTTCGCACTTGTGTTAGTGTTGAAAAACCACCTTTCGCACTTGTGTTGGTGCAGGAAACCACTTTTGCACTTGTATTAGTGTGGAAAAACCACTTTTCGCACTTGTGTTGGTGCAGGAAACCACTTTTGCACTTGTATTAGTGTGGAAAACCACTTTTTGCACTTGTGTTAGTGTTGAAAAACCACTTTTCGCACTTGTGTTAGTGTTGAAAAATCACTTTTCACACTTGTGTTGGTGCAGGAAACCACTTTTGCATTTGTATTAGTGTGGAAAAAACACTTTTTGCACTTGTGATAGTGTTGAAAAACCATTTTTCGCACTTGTGTTAGTGTTGAAAAACCACTTTTCGCACTTGTGTTAGTGTTGAAAAACCACTTTTCGCACTTGTGTTGGTGCAGGAAACCACTTTTGCACTTGTATTAGTGTGGAAAAAACACTTTTTGCACTTGTGATAGTGTTGAAAAACCACTTTTCGCACTTGTGTTAGTGTTGAAAAACCACTTTTCGCACTTGTGTTAGTGTTGAAAAACCACTTTTCGCACTTGTGTTGGTGCAGGAAACCATTTTTGCACTTGTATTAGTGTGGAAAAAACACTTTTTGCACTTGTGATAGTGTTGAAAAACCACTTTTCGCACTTGTGTTAGTGTTGAAAAACTACTTTTCGCACTTGTGTTGGTGCAGGAAACCACTTTTGCACTTGTATAAGTGTGGAAAAAACACTTTTCGCACTTGTGTTAGTGTTGAAAAACCACTTTTTGCACTTGTGTTAGTGTTGAAAAACCACTTTTCGCACTTGTGTTGGTGCAGGAAACCACTTTTGCACTTGTATTAGTGTGGAAAAACACTTTTTGCACTTCTGTTAGTGTTGAAAAACCTCTTTTCGCACTTGTGCTGGTGCAGGAAACCACTTTTGCACTTGTATTAGTGTGGAAAAAACACTTTTTGCACTTGTGATAGTGTTGAAAAACCACTTTTCGCACTTGTGTTAGTGTTGAAAAACTACTTTTCGCACTTGTGTTGGTGCAGGAAACCACTTTTGCACTTGTATTAGTGTGGAAAAACCACTTTTCGCACTTGTGTTAGTGTTGAAAAACTACTTTTCGCACTTGTGTTGGTGCAGGAAACCACTTTTGCACTTGTATTAGTGTGGAAAAACCACTTTTTGCACTTGTGATAGTGTTGAAAAACCACTTTTTGCACTTGTGTTAGTGTTGAAAAACCACTTTTCGCACTTGTGTTAGTGTTGAAAAACCACTTTTTGCACTTGTGTTGGTGCAGGAAACCACTTTTGCACTTGTATTAGTGTGGAAAAAACACTTTTCGCACTTGTGTTAGTGTTGAAAAACCACTTCGCACTTGTGTTAGTGTTGAAAAACCACCTTTCGCACTTGTGTTGGTGCAGGAAACCACTTTTGCACTTGTATTAGTGTGGAAAAAACACTTTTTGCACTTGTATTAGTGTGGAAAAACCACTTTTTGCACTTGTGATAGTGTTGAAAAACCACTTTTCGCACTTGTGTTAGTGTTGAAAAAACACTTTTCGCACTTGTGTTGGTGCAGGAAACCACTTTTGCACTTGTATTAGTGTGGAAAAACCACTTTTTGCACTTGTGTTAGTGTTGAAAAACCACTTTTCGCACTTGTGTTAGTGTTGAAAAACCACTTTTCGCACTTGTGTTAGTATTGAAAAACCACTTTTCGCACTTCTGTTGGTGTTGAAAAACCTCTTTTCGCACTTGTGCTGGTGCAGGAAACCACTTTTGCACTTGTATTAGTGTGGAAAAAACACTTTTTGCACTTGTGATAGTGTTGAAAAACCACTTTTCGCACTTGTGTTAGTGTTGAAAAACTACTTTTCGCACTTGTGTTGGTGCAGGAAACCACTTTTGCACTTGTATTAGTGTGGAAAAACCACTTTTCGCACTTGTGTTAGTGTTGAAAACCCGCTTTTCGCACTTGTGTTGGTGCAGGAAACCACTTTTGCACTTGTATTAGTGTGGAAAAAACACTTTTTGCACTTGTGATAGTGTTGAAAAACCACTTTTTGCACTTGTGTTAGTGTTGAAAAACCACTTTTCGCACTTGTGTTAGTGTTGAAAAACCTCTTTTCGCACTTGTGCTGGTGCAGGAAACCACTTTTGCACTTGTATTAGTGTGGGAAAAACACTTTTTGCACTTGTGATAGTGTTGAAAAACCACTTTTCGCACTTGTGTTAGTGTTGAAAAACTACTTTTCGCACTTGTGTTGGTGCAGGAAACCACTTTTGCACTTGTATTAGTGTGGAAAAACCACTTTTCGCACTTGTGTTGGTGCAGGAAACCACTTTTGCACTTGTATTAGTGTGGAAAAACCACTTTTTGCACTTGTGTTAGTGTTGAAAAACCACTTTTCGCACTTGTGTTAGTGTTGAAAAACCACTTTTCGCACTTGTGTTAGTGTTGAAAAACCACTTTTTGCACTTGGGTTAGTGTTGAAAAACCACTTTTCGCACTTGTGTTGGTGCAGGAAACCACTTTTGCACTTGTATTAGTGTGGAAAAAACACTTTTTGCACGTGTGTTAGTGTTGAAAAACCACTTTTCGCACTTGTGTTGGTGCAGGAAACCACTTTTGCACTTGTATTAGTGTGGAAAAACCACTTTTCGCACTTGTGTTAGTGTTGAAAAAACACTTTTCGCACTTGTGTTAGTGTTGAAAAACCACTTTTCGCACTTGTGTTGGTGCAGGAAACCACTTTTGCACTTGTATTAGTGTGGAAAAAACACTTTTTGCACTTGTGATAGTGTTGAAAAACCACTTTTCGCACTTGTGTTAGTGTTGAAAAATCACTTTTCGCACTTGTGTTAGTGTTGAAAAACCACTTTTCGCACTTGTGTTGGTGCAGGAAACCACTTTTGCACTTGTATTAGTGTGGAGAAAACACTTTTCGCACTTGTGTTGGTGCAGGAAACCACTTTTGCACTTGTATTAGTGTGGGAAAAATACTTTTCGCACTTGTGTTAGTGTTGAAAAACCACTTTTCGCACTTGTGTTGGTGCAGGAAACCACTTTTGCACTTGTATTAGTGTGGAAAAAACACTTTTGGCACTTGTGATAGTGTTGAAAAACCACTTTTCGCACTTGTGTTAGTGTTGAAAAACCACTTTTCGCACTTGTGTTGGTGCAGGAAACCACTTTTGCACTTGTATTAGTGTGGAAAAAACACTTTTTGCACTTGTATTAGTGTGGAAAAACCACTTTTTGCACTTGTGATAGTGTTGAAAAACCACTTTTCGCACTTGTGTTAGTGTTGAAAAACCACTTTTCGCACTTGTGTTGGTGCAGTAAACCACTTTTGCACTTGTATTAGTGTGGAAAAACCACTTTTTGCACTTGTGTTAGTGTTGAAAAACCACTTTTCGCACTTGTGTTAGTGTTGAAAAACCACTTTTCGCACTTGTGTTAGTGTTGAAAAACCACTTTTCGCACTTGTGTTGGTGCAGGAAACCACTTTTGCACTTGTATTAGTGTGGAAAAAACACTTTATGCACTTGTATTAGTGTGGAAAAACCACTTTTTGCACTTGTGATAGTGTTGAAAAACCACTTTTCGCACTTGTGTTAGTGTTGAAAAACGACTTTTCGCACTTGTGTTGGTGCAGGAAACCACTTTTGCCTTTGTATTAGTGTGGAAAAACCACTTTTTGCACTTGTATTAGTGTGGAAAAACCACTTTTTGCACTTGAGTGTTGAAAAACCACTTTTCGCACTTCTGTTAGTGTTGAAAAACCACTTTTCGCACTTGTGTTAGTGCAGGAAACCACTTTTGCACTTGTATTAGTGTGGAAAAAACACTTTTTGCACTTGTGATAGTGTTGAAAAACCACTTTTCGCACTTGTGTTAGTGTTGAAAAACCACTTTTCGCACTTGTGTTGGTGCAGGAAACCACTTTTGCACTTGTATTAGTGTGGAAAACCACTTTTCACACTTGTGTTAGTGTTGAAAAACCACTTTTCGCACTTGTGTTAGTGTTTAAAAACCACTTTTCGCACTTGTGTTGGTGCAGGAAACCACTTTTGCACTTGTATTAGTGTGGCAAAAACACTTTTTGCACTTGTGTTAGTGTTGAAAAACCACTTTTCGCACTTGTGTTAGTGTTGAAAAACCACTTTTCACACTTGTGTTGGTGCAGA
The DNA here is from genome assembly GCF_964187855.1 of Myxine glutinosa. Lineage (NCBI taxonomy): Eukaryota > Metazoa > Chordata > Myxini > Myxiniformes > Myxinidae > Myxine > Myxine glutinosa. The sequence goes on along the minus strand of NC_136263.1, from coordinate 85,238,964 downwards.
AAACCACTTTTGCATTTGTATTAGTGTGGAAAAAACACTTTTTGCACTTGTGATAGTGTTGAAAAACCACTTTTCGCACTTGTGTTAGTGTTGAAAAACCACTTTTCGCACTTGTGTTAGTGTTGAAAAACCACTTTTCGCACTTGTGTTGGTGCAGGAAACCAGTTTTGCACTTGTATTAGTGTGGAAAAAACACTTTTTGCACTTGTGTTAGTGTTGAAAAACCACCTTTCGCACTTGTGTTGGTGCAGGAAACCACTTTTGCACTTGTATTAGTTGGGAAAAAACACTTTTTGCACTTGTATTAGTGTGGAAAAACCACTTTTTGCACTTGTGATAGTGTTGAAAAACCACTTTTCACACTTGTGTTAGTGTTGAAAAACCACTTTTCGCACTTGTGTTAGTGTTGAAAAACCACTTTTCGCACTTGTGTTGGTGCAGGAAACCACTTTTGCACTTGTATTAGTGTGGAAAAAACACTTTTTGCACTTGTGTTAGTGTTGAAAAACCACCTTTCGCACTTGTGTTGGTGCAGGAAACCACTTTTGCACTTGTATTAGTTGGGAAAAAACACTTTTTGCACTTGTATTAGTGTGGAAAAACCACTTTTTGCACTTGTGATAGTGTTGAAAAACCACTTTCCGCACTTGTGTTAGTGTTGAAAAACCACTTTTCGCACTTGTGTTGGTGCAGGAAACCACTTTTGCACTTGTATTAGTGTGGAAAAACCACTTTTTGGACTTGTGTTAGTGTTGAAAAACCACTTTTCGCACTTGTGTTAGTGTTGAAAAACCACTTTTCGCACTTCTGTTGGTGTTGAAAAACCTCTTTTCGCACTTGTGCTGGTGCAGGAAACCACTTTTGCACTTGTATTAGTGTGGAAAAAACACTTTTTGCACTTGTGATAGTGTTGAAAAACCACTTTTCGCACTTGTGTTAGTGTTGAAAAACTACTTTTCGCACTTGTGTTGGTGCAGGAAACCACTTTTGCACTTGTATTAGTGTGGAAAAACCACTTTTCGCACTTGTGTTAGTGTTGAAAACCCGCTTTTCGCACTTGTGTTGGTGCAGGAAACCACTTTTGCACTTGTATTAGTGTGGAAAAAACACTTTTTGCACTTGTGGTAGTGTTGAAAAACCACTTTTTGCACTTGTGTTAATGTTGAAAAACCACTTTTCGCACTTGTGTTAGTGTTGAAAGACCACTTTTCACACTTGTGTTGGTGCAGAAAACCACTTTTTGCACTTGTGTTAATGTTGAAAAAACACTTTTTGCACTTGTGATAGTGTTGAAAAACCACTTTTCGCACTTGTGTTAGTGTTGAAAAACTACTTTTCGCACTTGTGTTGGTGCAGGAAACCACTTTTGCACTTGTATTAGTGTGGAAAAACCACTTTTCGCACTTGTGTTAGTGTTGAAAAACCGCTTTTCGCACTTGTGTTAGTGTTGAAAAACCACCTTTCGCACTTGTGTTGGTGCAGGAAACCACTTTTGCACTTGTATTAGTGTGGAAAAACCACTTTTTGCACTTGTGTTAGTGTTGAAAAACCACTTTTCGCACTTGTGTTAGGGTTGAAAAACCACTTTTCACACTTGTGTTGGTGCAGGAAACCACTTTTGCATTTGTATTAGTGTGGAAAAAACACTTTTTGCACTTGTGATAGTGTTGAAAAACCATTTTTCGCACTTGTGTTAGTGTTGAAAAACCACTTTTCGCACTTGTTTTAGTGTTGAAAAACCACTTTTCGCACTTGTGTTGGTGCAGGAAACCACTTTTGCACTTGTATTAGTGTGGAAAAAACACTTTTTGCACATGTGATAGTGTTGAAAAACCAATTTTCGCACTTGTGTTAGTGTTGAAAAACCACTTTTCGCACTTGTGTTGGTGCAGGAAACCACTTTTGCACTTGTATTAGTGTGGAAAAAACACTTTTCGCACTTGTGTTAGTGTTGAAAAACCACTTTTCGCACTTGTGTTAGTGTTGAAAAACCACTTTTCGCACTTGTGTTGGTGCAGGAAACCACTTTTGCACTTGTATTAGTGTGGAAAAACACTTTTTGCACTTGTGATAATGTTGAAAAACCACTTTTCGCACTTGTGTTAGTGTTGAAAAACCACTTTTCCCACTTCTGTTAGTGTTGAAAAACCACTTTTCGCACTTGTGTTGGTGCAGGAAACCACTTTTGCACTTGTATTAGTGTGGAAAAAACACTTTTTGCACTTCTGTTAGTGTTGAAAAACCTCTTTTCGCACTTGTGCTGGTGCAGGAAACCACTTTTGCACTTGTATTAGTGTGGAAAAACCACTTTTCGCACTTGTGTTGGTGCAGGAAACCACTTTTGCACTTGTATTAGTGTGGAAAAACCACTTTTCGCACTTGTGTTAGTGTTGAAAAACCACTTTTCACACTTGTGTTAGTGTTGAAAAACCACTTTTCGCACTTGTGTTGGTGCAGGAAACCACTTTTGCACTTGTATTAGTGTGGAAAAAACACTTTTTGCACTTGTGATAGTGTTGAAAAACAACTTTTCGCACTTGTGTTAGTGTTGAAAAACCACTTTTCGCACTTGTGTTGGTGCAGGAAACCACTTTTGCACTTGTATTAGTGTGGAAAAAACACTTTTTGCACTTGTATTAGTGTGGAAAAACCACTTTTTGTACTTGTGATAGTGTTGAAAAACCACTTTTCGCACTTGTGTTAGTGTTGAAAAACCACTTTTCGCACTTGTGTTGGTGCAGGAAACCACTTTTGCACTTGTATTAGTGTGGAAAACCACTTTTTGCACTTGTATTAGTGTTGAAAAACCACTTTTCGCACTTGTGTTAGTGTTGAAAAACCACTTTTCGCACTTGTGTTAGTGTTGAAAAACCACTTTTCGCACTTGTGTTAGTGTTGAAAAACCACTTTTCGCACTTGTGTTAGTGTTGAAAAAACACTTTTCGCACTTGTGTTAGTGTTGAAAAACCACTTTTCGCACTTGTGTTGGTGCAGGAAACCACTTTTGCACTTGTATTAGTGTGGAAAAAACACTTTTTGCACTTGTATTAGTGTGGAAAAACCACTTTTTGCACTTGTGATAGTGTTGAAAAACCACTTTTCGCACTTGTGTTAGTGTTGAAAAACCAATTTTCGCACTTGTGTTGGTGCAGGAAACCACTTTTACATTTGTATTAATGTGGAAAAACCACTTTTTGCACTTGTATTAGTCTGGAAAACCCACTTTTTGCACTTGTGATAGTGTTGAAAAACCACTTTTCGCACTTGTGTTAGTGTTGAAAAACCACTTTTCGCACTTGTGTTAGTGTTGAAAAACCACTTTTCGCACTTGTGTTAGTGTTGAAAAACCACTTTTCGCACTTCTGTTAGTGTTGAAAAACCACTTTTCGCACTTGTGTTAGTGCAGGAAACCACTTTTGCACTTGTATTAGTTTGGAAAAAACACTTTTTGCACTTGTGATAGTGTTGAAAAACCACTTTTCGCACTTGTGTTAGTGTTGAAAAACCACTTTTCGCACTTGTGTTGGTGCAGGAAACCACTTTTGCACTTGTATTAGTGTGGAAAAACCACTTTTCACACTTGTGTTAGTGTTGAAAAACCACTTTTCGCACTTGTGTTGGTGCAGGAAACCACTTTTGCACTTGTATTAGTGTAGAAAAAACACTTTTTGCACTTGTGATAGTGTTGAAAAACCACTTTTTGCACTTCTGTTAGTGTTGAAAAACCTCTTTTCGCACTTGTGCTGGTGCAGGCCAAACCACTTTTGCACTTGTATTAGTGTGGAAAAAACACTTTTTGCACTTGTGATAGTGTTGAAAAACCACTTTTCGCACTTGTGTTAGTGTTGAAAAACTACTTTTCGCACTTGTGTTGGTGCAGGAAACAACTTTTGCACTTGTATTAGTGTGGAAAAACCACTTTTCGCACTTATGTTAGTGTTGAAAAACCGCTTTTCGCACTTGTGTTAGTGTTGAAAAACCACCTTTCGCACTTGTGTTGGTGCAGGAAACCACTTTTGCACTTGTATTAGTGTGGAAAAACCACTTTTCGCACTTGTGTTGGTGCAGGAAACCACTTTTGCACTTGTATTAGTGTGGAAAAACCACTTTTTGCACTTGTGTTAGTGTTGAAAAACCACTTTTCGCACTTGTGTTAGTGTTGAAAAATCACTTTTCACACTTGTGTTGCTGCAGGAAACCACTTTTGCATTTGTATTAGTGTGGAAAAAACACTTTTTGCACTTGTGATAGTGTTGAAAAACCATTTTTCGCACTTGTGTTAGTGTTGAAAAACCACTTTTCGCACTTGTGTTAGTGTTGAAAAACCACTTTTCGCACTTGTGTTGGTGCAGGAAACCACTTTTGCACTTGTATTAGTGTGGAAAAAACACTTTTTGCACTTGTGATAGTGTTGAAAAACCACTTTTCGCACTTGTGTTAGTGTTGAAAAACCACTTTTCGCACTTGTGTTAGTGTTGAAAAACCACTTTTCGCACTTGTGTTAGTGTTGAAAAAACACTTTTCGCACTTGTGTTAGTGTTGAAAAACCACTTTTCGCACTTGTGTTGGTGCAGGAAACCACTTTTGCACTTGTATTAGTGTGGAAAAAACACTTTTTGCACTTGTATTAGTGTGGAAAAACCACTTTTTGCACTTGTGATAGTGTTGAAAAACCACTTTTCGCACTTGTGTTAGTGTTGAAAAACCAATTTTCGCACTTGTGTTGGTGCAGGAAACCACTTTTGCATTTGTATTAATGTGGAAAAACCACTTTTTGCACTTGTATTAGTCTGGAAAAACCACTTTTTGCACTTGTGATAGTGTTGAAAAACCACTTTTCGCACTTGTGTTAGTGTTGAAAAACCACTTTTCGCACTTGTGTTGGTGCAGGAAACCACTTTTGCACTTGTATTAATGTGGAAAAACCACTTTTTGCACTTGTGTTAGTGTTGAAAAACCACTTTTCGCACTTGTGTTAGTGTTGAAAAACCACTTTTCGCACTTGTGTTAGTGTTGAAAAACCACTTTTCGCACTTCTGTTAGTGTTGAAAAACCACTTTTCGCACTTGTGTTAGTGCAGGAAACCACTTTTGCACTTGTATTAGTGTGGAAAAAACACTTTTTGCACTTGTGATAGTGTTGAAAAACCACTTTTCGCACTTGTGTTAGTGTTGAAAAACCACTTTTCGCACTTGTGTTGGTGCAGGAAACCACTTTTGCACTTGTATTAGTGTGGAAAAACCACTTTTCACACTTGTGTTAGTGTTGAAAAACCAGTTTTCGCACTTGTGTTAGTGTTGAAAAACCACTTTTCGCACTTGTGTTGGTGCAGGAAACCACTTTTGCACTTGTATTAGTGTGGAAAAAACACTTTTGGCACTTGTGATAGTGTTGAAAAACCACTTTTCGCACTTGTGTTAGTGTTGAAAAACCACTTTTCGCACTTGTGTTGGTGCAGGAAACCACTTTTGCACTTGTATTAGTGTGGAAAAAACACTTTTTGCACTTGTATTAGTGTGGAAAAACCACTTTTTGCACTTGTGATAGTGTTGAAAAACCACTTTTCGCACTTGTGTTAGTGTTGAAAAACCACTTTTCGCACTTGTGTTGGTGCAGTAAACCACTTTTGCACTTGTATTAGTGTGGAAAAACCACTTTTTGCACTTGTGTTAGTGTTGAAAAACCACTTTTCGCACTTGTGTTAGTGTTGAAAAACCACTTTTCGCACTTGTGTTAGTGTTGAAAAACCACTTTTCGCACTTGTGTTGGTGCAGGAAACCACTTTTGCACTTGTATTAGTGTGGAAAAAACACTTTATGCACTTGTATTAGTGTGGAAAAACCACTTTTTGCACTTGTGATAGTGTTGAAAAACCACTTTTCGCACTTGTGTTAGTGTTGAAAAACGACTTTTCGCACTTGTGTTGGTGCAGGAAACCACTTTTGCCTTTGTATTAGTGTGGAAAAACCACTTTTTGCACTTGTATTAGTGTGGAAAAACCACTTTTTGCACTTGTGAGTGTTGAAAAACCACTTTTCGCACTTCTGTTAGTGTTGAAAAACCACTTTTCGCACTTGTGTTAGTGCAGGAAACCACTTTTGCACTTGTATTAGTGTGGAAAAAACACTTTTTGCACTTGTGATAGTGTTGAAAAACCACTTTTCGCACTTGTGTTAGTGTTGAAAAACCACTTTTCGCACTTGTGTTGGTGCAGGAAACCACTTTTGCACTTGTATTAGTGTGGAAAACCACTTTTCACACTTGTGTTAGTGTTGAAAAACCACTTTTCGCACTTGTGTTAGTGTTTAAAAACCACTTTTCGCACTTGTGTTGGTGCAGGAAACCACTTTTGCACTTGTATTAGTGTGGAAAAAACACTTTTTGCACTTGTGTTAGTGTTGAAAAACCACTTTTCGCACTTGTGTTAGTGTTGAAAAACCACTTTTCACACTTGTGTTGGTGCAGAAAACCACTTTTGCATTTGTATTAGTGTGGAAAAAACACTTTTTGCACTTGTGATAGTGTTGAAAAACCACTTTTCGCACTTGTGTTAGTGTTGAAAAACCACTTTTCGCACTTGTGTTAGTGTTGAAAAACCACTTTTCGCACTTGTGTTGGTGCAGGAAACCAGTTTTGCACTTGTATTAGTGTGGAAAAAACACTTTTTGCACTTGTGTTAGTGTTGAAAAACCACCTTTCGCACTTGTGTTGGTGCAGGAAACCACTTTTGCACTTGTATTAGTTGGGAAAAAACACTTTTTGCACTTGTATTAGTGTGGAAAAACCACTTTTTGCACTTGTGATAGTGTTGAAAAACCACTTTTCACACTTGTGTTAGTGTTGAAAAACCACTTTTCGCACTTGTGTTAGTGTTGAAAAACCACTTTTCGCACTTGTGTTGGTGCAGGAAACCACTTTTGCACTTGTATTAGTGTGGAAAAAACACTTTTTGCACTTGTGTTAGTGTTGAAAAACCACCTTTCGCACTTGTGTTGGTGCAGGAAACCACTTTTGCACTTGTATTAGTTGGGAAAAAACACTTTTTGCACTTGTATTAGTGTGGAAAAACCACTTTTTGCACTTGTGATAGTGTTGAAAAACCACTTTCCGCACTTGTGTTAGTGTTGAAAAACCACTTTTCGCACTTGTGTTGGTGCAGGAAACCACTTTTGCACTTGTATTAGTGTGGAAAAACCACTTTTTGGACTTGTGTTAGTGTTGAAAAACCACTTTTCGCACTTGTGTTAGTGTTGAAAAACCACTTTTCGCACTTCTGTTGGTGTTGAAAAACCTCTTTTCGCACTTGTGCTGGTGCAGGAAACCACTTTTGCACTTGTATTAGTGTGGAAAAAACACTTTTTGCACTTGTGATAGTGTTGAAAAACCACTTTTCGCACTTGTGTTAGTGTTGAAAAACTACTTTTCGCACTTGTGTTGGTGCAGGAAACCACTTTTGCACTTGTATTAGTGTGGAAAAACCACTTTTCGCACTTGTGTTAGTGTTGAAAACCCGCTTTTCGCACTTGTGTTGGTGCAGGAAACCACTTTTGCACTTGTATTAGTGTGGAAAAAACACTTTTTGCACTTGTGGTAGTGTTGAAAAAACACTTTTTGCACTTGTGTTAATGTTGAAAAACCACTTTTCGCACTTGTGTTAGTGTTGAAAGACCACTTTTCACACTTGTGTTGGTGCAGAAAACCACTTTTTGCACTTGTGTTAATGTTGAAAAAACACTTTTTGCACTTGTGATAGTGTTGAAAAACCACTTTTCGCACTTGTGTTAGTGTTGAAAAACTACTTTTCGCACTTGTGTTGGTGCAGGAAACCACTTTTGCACTTGTATTCGTGTGGAAAAACCACTTTTCGCACTTGTGTTAGTGTTGAAAAACCGCTTTTCGCACTTGTGTTAGTGTTGAAAAACCACCTTTCGCACTTGTGTTGGTGCAGGAAACCACTTTTGCACTTGTATTAGTGTGGAAAAACCACTTTTTGCACTTGTGTTAGTGTTGAAAAACCACTTTTCGCACTTGTGTTAGGGTTGAAAAACCACTTTTCACACTTGTGTTGGTGCAGGAAACCACTTTTGCATTTGTATTAGTGTGGAAAAAACACTTTTTGCACTTGTGATAGTGTTGAAAAACCATTTTTCGCACTTGTGTTAGTGTTGAAAAACCACTTTTCGCACTTGTTTTAGTGTTGAAAAACCACTTTTCGCACTTGTGTTGGTGCAGGAAACCACTTTTGCACTTGTATTAGTGTGGAAAAAACACTTTTTGCACATGTGATAGTGTTGAAAAACCAATTTTCGCACTTGTGTTAGTGTTGAAAAACCACTTTTCGCACTTGTGTTGGTGCAGGAAACCACTTTTGCACTTGTATTAGTGTGGAAAAAAACACTTTTCGCACTTGTGTTAGTGTTGAAAAACCACTTTTCGCACTTGTGTTAGTGTTGAAAAACCACTTTTCGCACTTGTGTTGGTGCAGGAAACCACTTTTGCACTTGTATTAGTGTGGAAAAACACTTTTTGCACTTGTGATAATGTTGAAAAACCACTTTTCGCACTTGTGTTAGTGTTGAAAAACCACTTTTCCCACTTCTGTTAGTGTTGAAAAACCACTTTTCGCACTTGTGTTGGTGCAGGAAACCACTTTTGCACTTGTATTAGTGTGGAAAAAACACTTTTTGCACTTCTGTTAGTGTTGAAAAACCTCTTTTCGCACTTGTGCTGGTGCAGGAAACCACTTTTGCACTTGTATTAGTGTGGAAAAACCACTTTTCGCACTTGTGTTGGTGCAGGAAACCACTTTTGCACTTGTATTAGTGTGGAAAAACCACTTTTCGCACTTGTGTTAGTGTTGAAAAACCACTTTTCACACTTGTGTTAGTGTTGAAAAACCACTTTTCGCACTTGTGTTGGTGCAGGAAACCACTTTTGCACTTGTATTAGTGTGGAAAAAACACTTTTTGCACTTGTGATAGTGTTGAAAAACAACTTTTCGCACTTGTGTTAGTGTTGAAAAACCACTTTTCGCACTTGTGTTGGTGCAGGAAACCACTTTTGCACTTGTATTAGTGTGGAAAAAACACTTTTTGCACTTGTATTAGTGTGGAAAAACCACTTTTTGTACTTGTGATAGTGTTGAAAAACCACTTTTCGCACTTGTGTTAGTGTTGAAAAACCACTTTTCGCACTTGTGTTGGTGCAGGAAACCACTTTTGCACTTGTATTAGTGTGGAAAACCACTTTTTGCACTTGTATTAGTGTTGAAAAACCACTTTTCGCACTTGTGTTAGTGTTGAAAAACCACTTTTCGCACTTGTGTTAGTGTTGAAAAACCACTTTTCGCACTTGTGTTAGTGTTGAAAAACCACTTTTCGCACTTGTGTTAGTGTTGAAAAAACACTTTTCGCACTTGTGTTAGTGTTGAAAAACCACTTTTCGCACTTGTGTTGGTGCAGGAAACCACTTTTGCACTTGTATTAGTGTGGAAAAAACACTTTTTGCACTTGTATTAGTGTGGAAAAACCACTTTTTGCACTTGTGATAGTGTTGAAAAACCACTTTTCGCACTTGTGTTAGTGTTGAAAAACCAATTTTCGCACTTGTGTTGGTGCAGGAAACCACTTTTACATTTGTATTAATGTGGAAAAACCACTTTTTGCACTTGTATTAGTCTGGAAAAACCACTTTTTGCACTTGTGATAGTGTTGAAAAACCACTTTTCGCACTTGTGTTAGTGTTGAAAAACCACTTTTCGCACTTGTGTTAGTGTTGAAAAACCACTTTTCGCACTTGTGTTAGTGTTGAAAAACCACTTTTCGCACTTCTGTTAGTGTTGAAAAACCACTTTTCGCACTTGTGTTAGTGCAGGAAACCACTTTTGCACTTGTATTAGTTTGGAAAAAACACTTTTTGCACTTGTGATAGTGTTGAAAAACCACTTTTCGCACTTGTGTTAGTGTTGAAAAACCACTTTTCGCACTTGTGTTGGTGCAGGAAACCACTTTTGCACTTGTATTAGTGTGGAAAAACCACTTTTCACACTTGTGTTAGTGTTGAAAAACCACTTTTCGCACTTGTGTTGGTGCAGGAAACCACTTTTGCACTTGTATTAGTGTAGAAAAAACACTTTTTGCACTTGTGATAGTGTTGAAAAACCACTTTTTGCACTTCTGTTAGTGTTGAAAAACCTCTTTTCGCACTTGTGCTGGTGCAGGCCAAACCACTTTTGCACTTGTATTAGTGTGGAAAAAACACTTTTTGCACTTGTGATAGTGTTGAAAAACCACTTTTCGCACTTGTGTTAGTGTTGAAAAACTACTTTTCGCACTTGTGTTGGTGCAGGAAACAACTTTTGCACTTGTATTAGTGTGGAAAAACCACTTTTCGCACTTGTGTTAGTGTTGAAAAACCGCTTTTCGCACTTGTGTTAGTGTTGAAAAACCACCTTTCGCACTTGTGTTGGTGCAGGAAACCACTTTTGCACTTGTATTAGTGTGGAAAAACCACTTTTCGCACTTGTGTTGGTGCAGGAAACCACTTTTGCACTTGTATTAGTGTGGAAAAACCACTTTTTGCACTTGTGTTAGTGTTGAAAAACCACTTTTCGCACTTGTGTTAGTGTTGAAAAATCACTTTTCACACTTGTGTTGCTGCAGGAAACCACTTTTGCATTTGTATTAGTGTGGAAAAAACACTTTTTGCACTTGTGATAGTGTTGAAAAACCATTTTTCGCACTTGTGTTAGTGTTGAAAAACCACTTTTCGCACTTGTGTTAGTGTTGAAAAACCACTTTTCGCACTTGTGTTGGTGCAGGAAACCACTTTTGCACTTGTATTAGTGTGGAAAAAACACTTTTTGCACTTGTGATAGTGTTGAAAAACCACTTTTCGCACTTGTGTTAGTGTTGAAAAACCACTTTTCGCACTTGTGTTAGTGTTGAAAAACCACTTTTCGCACTTGTGTTAGTGTTGAAAAAACACTTTTCGCACTTGTGTTAGTGTTGAAAAACCACTTTTCGCACTTGTGTTGGTGCAGGAAACCACTTTTGCACTTGTATTAGTGTGGAAAAAACACTTTTTGCACTTGTATTAGTGTGGAAAAACCACTTTTTGCACTTGTGATAGTGTTGAAAAACCACTTTTCGCACTTGTGTTAGTGTTGAAAAACCAATTTTCGCACTTGTGTTGGTGCAGGAAACCACTTTTGCATTTGTATTAATGTGGAAAAACCACTTTTTGCACTTGTATTAGTCTGGAAAAACCACTTTTTGCACTTGTGATAGTGTTGAAAAACCACTTTTCGCACTTGTGTTAGTGTTGAAAAACCACTTTTCGCACTTGTGTTGGTGCAGGAAACCACTTTTGCACTTGTATTAATGTGGAAAAACCACTTTTTGCACTTGTGTTAGTGTTGAAAAACCACTTTTCGCACTTGTGTTAGTGTTGAAAAACCACTTTTCGCACTTGTGTTAGTGTTGAAAAACCACTTTTCGCACTTCTGTTAGTGTTGAAAAACCACTTTTCGCACTTGTGTTAGTGCAGGAAACCACTTTTGCACTTGTATTAGTGTGGAAAAAACACTTTTTGCACTTGTGATAGTGTTGAAAAACCACTTTTCGCACTTGTGTTAGTGTTGAAAAACCACTTCGCACTTGTGTTGGTGCAGGAAACCACTTTTGCACTTGTATTAGTGTGGAAAAACCACTTTTCACACTTGTGTTAGTGTTGAAAAACCACTTTTCGCACTTGTGTTAGTGTTGAAAAACCACTTTTCGCACTTGTGTTGGTGCAGGAAACCACTTTTGCACTTGTATTAGTGTGGAAAAAGCACTTTTTGCACTTGTGATTGCGTTGAAAAACCACTTTTCGCACTTGTGATAGTGTTGAAAAACCATTTTTCGTACTTGTGTTAGTGTTGAAAAACCACTTTTCGCACTTGTGTTAGTGTTGAAAAACCACTTTTCGCACTTGTGTTGGTGCAGGAAACCACTTTTGCACTTGTATTAGTGTGGAAAAAACACTTTTTGCACTTGTGATAGTGTTGAAAAACCACTTTTCGCACTTGTGTTAGTGTTGAAAAACCACTTTTCGCACTTGTGTTAGTGTTGAAAAACCACTTTTCGCACTTGTGTTGGTGCAGGAAACCATTTTTGCACTTGTATTAGTGTGGAAAAAACACTTTTTGCACTTGTGATAGTGTTGAAAAACCACTTTTCGCACTTGTGTTAGTGTTGAAAAACTACTTTTCGCACTTGTGTTGGTGCAGGAAACCACTTTTGCACTTGTATAAGTGTGGAAAAAACACTTTTCGCACTTGTGTTAGTGTTGAAAAACCACTTTTTGCACTTGTGTTAGTGTTGAAAAACCACTTTTCGCACTTGTGTTGGTGCAGGAAACCACTTTTGCACTTGTATTAGTGTGGAAAAACACTTTTTGCACTTGTGATAATGTTGAAAAACCACTTTTCGCACTTGTGTTAGTGTTGAAAAACCACGTTTCCCACTTCTGTTAGTGTTGAAAAACCACTTTTCGCACTTGTGTTGGTGCAGGAAACCACTTTTGCACTTGTATTAGTGTGGAAAAAACACTTTTTGCACATCTGTTAGTGTTGAAAAACCTCTTTTCGCACTTGTGCTGGTGCAGGAAACCACTTTTGCACTTGTATTAGTGTGGAAAAAACACTTTTTGCACTTGTGATAGTGTTGAAAAACCACTTTTCGCACTTGTGTTAGTGTTGAAAAACTACTTTTCGCACTTGTGTTGGTGCAGGAAACCACTTTTGCACTTGTATTAGTGTGGAAAAACCACTCTTTGCACTTGTGATAGTGTTGAAAAACCACTTTTTGCACTTGTGTTAGTGTTGAAAAACCACTTTTCGCACTTGTGTTAGTGTTGAAAAACCACTTTTTGCACTTGTGTTGGTGCAGGAAACCACTTTTGCACTTGTATTAGTGTGGAAAAAACACTTTTCGCACTTGTGTTAGTGTTGAAAAACCACTTCGCACTTGTGTTAGTGTTGAAAAACCACCTTTCGCACTTGTGTTGGTGCAGGAAACCACTTTTGCACTTGTATTAGTGTGGAAAAAACACTTTTTGCACTTGTATTAGTGTGGAAAAACCACTTTTTGCACTTGTGATAGTGTTGAAAAACCACTTTTCGCACTTGTGTTAGTGTTGAAAAACCACTTTTCGCACTTGTGTTGGTGCAGGAAACCACTTTTGCACTTGTATTAGTGTGGAAAAACCACTTTTTGCACTTGTGTTAGTATTGAAAAACCACTTTTCGCACTTGTGTTAGTGTTGAAAAACCACTTTTCGCACTTCTGTTGGTGTTGAAAAACCTCTTTTCGCACTTGTGCTGGTGCAGGAAACCACTTTTGCACTTGTATTAGTGTGGAAAAAACACTTTTTGCACTTGTGATAGTGTTGAAAAACCACTTTTCGCACTTGTGTTAGTGTTGAAAAACTACTTTTCGCACTTGTGTTGGTGCAGGAAACCACTTTTGCACTTGTATTAGTGTGGAAAAACCACTTTTCGCACTTGTGTTAGTGTTGAAAACCCGCTTTTCGCACTTGTGTTGGTGCAGGAAACCACTTTTGCACTTGTATTAGTGTGGAAAAAACACTTTTTGCACTTGTGATAGTGTTGAAAAACCACTTTTTGCACTTGTGTTAGTGTTGAAAAACCACTTTTCGCACTTGTGTTAGTGTTGAAAAACCTCTTTTCGCACTTGTGCTGGTGCAGGAAACCACTTTTGCACTTGTATTAGTGTGGGAAAAACACTTTTTGCACTTGTGATAGTGTTGAAAAACCACTTTTCGCACTTGTGTTAGTGTTGAAAAACTACTTTTCGCACTTGTGTTGGTGCAGGAAACCACTTTTGCACTTGTATTAGTGTGGAAAAACCACTTTTCGCACTTGTGTTGGTGCAGGAAACCACTTTTGCACTTGTATTAGTGTGGAAAAACCACTTTTTGCACTTGTGTTAGTGTTGAAAAACCACTTTTCGCACTTGTGTTAGTGTTGAAAAACCACTTTTCGCACTTGTGTTGGTGCAGGAAACCACTTTTGCACTTGTATTAGTGTGGAAAAAACACTTTTTGCACTTGTGATAGTGTTGAAAAACCACTTTTCGCACTTGTGTTGGTGCAGGAAACCACCTTTGCACTTGTATTAGTGTGGAAAAACCACTTTTCGCACTTGTGTTAGTGTTGAAAAACCACTTTTCGCACTTGTGTTAGTGTTGGAAAAACCACTTTTCGCACTTGTGTTGGTGCAGGAAACCACTTTTGCACTTGTATTAGTGTGGAAAAAACACTTTTTGCACTTGTGATTGCGTTGAAAAACCACTTTTCGCACTTGTGTTAGTGTTGAAAAACCACTTTTCGCACTTGTGTTAGTGTTGAAAAACTACTTTTCGCACTTGTGTTGGTGCAGGAAACCACTTTTGCACTTGTATTAGTGTGGAAAAAACACTTTTTGCACTTGTGATAGTGTTGAAAAACCACTTTTCGCACTTGTGTTAGTGTTGAAAAACCACTTTTCGCACTTGTGTTGGTGCAGGAAACCACTTTTGCACTTGTATTAGTGTGGAAAACCACTTTTCGCACTTGTGTTGGTGCAGGAAACCACTTTTGCACTTGTATTAGTGTGGAAAAAACACTTTTTGCACTTGTGATAGTGTTGAAAAACCACTTTTCGCACTTGTGTTAGTGTTGAAAAACCACTTTTCGCACTTGTGTTAGTGTTGAAAAACCACGTTTCGCACTTGTGTTGGTGCAGGAAACCACTTTTGCACTTGTATTAGTGTGGAAAAAACACTTTTTGCACTTGTGATAGTGTTGAAAAACCACGTTTCGCACTTGTGTTGGTGCAGGAAACCACTTTTGCACTTGTATTAGTGTGGAAAAAACACTTTTTGCACTTGTGATGATAGTGTTGAAAAACCACTTTTCGCACTTGTGTTAGTGTTGAAAAACCACTTTTCGCACTTGTGTTGGTGCAGGAAACCACTTTTACACTTCTATTAGTGTGGAAAAACCACTTTTCGCACTTGTGTTAGTGTTGAAAAACAACTTTTCGCACTTGTGTTAGTGTTGAAAAACCACTTTTCGCACTTGTGTTGGTGCAGGAAACCACTTTTGCACTTGTATTAGTGTGGAAAAACCACTTTTTGCACTTGTGTTAGTGTTGAAAAACCACTTTTCGCACTTGTGTTAGTGTTGAAAAACCACTTTTCGCACTTGTGTTAGTGTTGAAAAACCACATTTCGCACTTGTGTTAGTGTTGAAAAACCACTTTTCGCACTTGTGTTAGTGTTGAAAAACCACTTTTCGCACTTGTGTTAGTGTTGAAAAACCACATTTCGCACTTGTGTTAGTGTTGAAAAACCACTTTTCGCACTTGTGTTGGTGCAGGAAACCACTTTTGCACTTGTATTAGTGTGGAAAAAACACTTTTTGCACTTGTATTAGTGTGGAAAAAACTACTTTTTGCACTTGTGATAGTGTTGAAAAACCACTTTTTGCACTTGTGTTAGTGTTGAAAAACCACTTTTCGCACTTGTGTTGATGCAGTAAACCACTTTTGCACTTGTATTAGTGTGGAAAAACCACTTTTTGCTCTTGTGTTAGTGTTGAAAAACCACTTTTCGTACTTGTGATAGTGTTGAAAAACCACTTTTCGCACTTGTGTTAGTGTTGAAAAACCACTTTTCGCACTTGTGTTGGTGCAGGAAACCACTTTTGCACTTGTATTAGTGTGGAAAACCACTTTTTGCACTTGTATTAGTGTTGAAAAACCACTTTTCGCACTTGTGTTAGTGTTGAAAAACCACTTTTCGCACTTGTGTTAGTGTTGAAAAACCACTTTTCGCACTTGTGTTAGTGTTGAAAAACCACTTTTCGCACTTGTGTTAGTGTTGAAAAAACACTTTTCGCACTTGTGTTAGTGTTGAAAAACCACTTTTCGCACTTGTGTTGGTGCAGGAAACCACTTTTGCACTTGTATTAGTGTGGAAAAAACACTTTTTGCACTTGTATTAGTGTGGAAAAACCACTTTTTGCACTTGTGATAGTGTTGAAAAACCACTTTTCGCACTTGTGTTAGTGTTGAAAAACCAATTTTCGCACTTGTGTTGGTGCAGGAAACCACTTTTACATTTGTATTAATGTGGAAAAACCACTTTTTGCACTTGTATTAGTCTGGAAAAACCACTTTTTGCACTTGTGATAGTGTTGAAAAACCACTTTTCGCACTTGTGTTAGTGTTGAAAAACCACTTTTCGCACTTGTGTTAGTGTTGAAAAACCACTTTTCGCACTTGTGTTAGTGTTGAAAAACCACTTTTCGCACTTCTGTTAGTGTTGAAAAACCACTTTTCGCACTTGTGTTAGTGCAGGAAACCACTTTTGCACTTGTATTAGTTTGGAAAAAACACTTTTTGCACTTGTGATAGTGTTGAAAAACCACTTTTCGCACTTGTGTTAGTGTTGAAAAACCACTTTTCGCACTTGTGTTGGTGCAGGAAACCACTTTTGCACTTGTATTAGTGTGGAAAAACCACTTTTCACACTTGTGTTAGTGTTGAAAAACCACTTTTCGCACTTGTGTTGGTGCAGGAAACCACTTTTGCACTTGTATTAGTGTAGAAAAAACACTTTTTGCACTTGTGATAGTGTTGAAAAACCACTTTTTGCACTTCTGTTAGTGTTGAAAAACCTCTTTTCGCACTTGTGCTGGTGCAGGCCAAACCACTTTTGCACTTGTATTAGTGTGGAAAAAACACTTTTTGCACTTGTGATAGTGTTGAAAAACCACTTTTCGCACTTGTGTTAGTGTTGAAAAACTACTTTTCGCACTTGTGTTGGTGCAGGAAACAACTTTTGCACTTGTATTAGTGTGGAAAAACCACTTTTCGCACTTGTGTTAGTGTTGAAAAACCGCTTTTCGCACTTGTGTTAGTGTTGAAAAACCACCTTTCGCACTTGTGTTGGTGCAGGAAACCACTTTTGCACTTGTATTAGTGTGGAAAAACCACTTTTCGCACTTGTGTTGGTGCAGGAAACCACTTTTGCACTTGTATTAGTGTGGAAAAACCACTTTTTGCACTTGTGTTAGTGTTGAAAAACCACTTTTCGCACTTGTGTTAGTGTTGAAAAATCACTTTTCACACTTGTGTTGCTGCAGGAAACCACTTTTGCATTTGTATTAGTGTGGAAAAAACACTTTTTGCACTTGTGATAGTGTTGAAAAACCATTTTTCGCACTTGTGTTAGTGTTGAAAAACCACTTTTCGCACTTGTGTTAGTGTTGAAAAACCACTTTTCGCACTTGTGTTGGTGCAGGAAACCACTTTTGCACTTGTATTAGTGTGGAAAAAACACTTTTTGCACTTGTGATAGTGTTGAAAAACCACTTTTCGCACTTGTGTTAGTGTTGAAAAACCACTTTTCGCACTTGTGTTAGTGTTGAAAAACCACTTTTCGCACTTGTGTTAGTGTTGAAAAAACACTTTTCGCACTTGTGTTAGTGTTGAAAAACCACTTTTCGCACTTGTGTTGGTGCAGGAAACCACTTTTGCACTTGTATTAGTGTGGAAAAAACACTTTTTGCACTTGTATTAGTGTGGAAAAACCACTTTTTGCACTTGTGATAGTGTTGAAAAACCACTTTTCGCACTTGTGTTAGTGTTGAAAAACCAATTTTCGCACTTGTGTTGGTGCAGGAAACCACTTTTGCATTTGTATTAATGTGGAAAAACCACTTTTTGCACTTGTATTAGTCTGGAAAAACCACTTTTTGCACTTGTGATAGTGTTGAAAAACCACTTTTCGCACTTGTGTTAGTGTTGAAAAACCACTTTTCGCACTTGTGTTGGTGCAGGAAACCACTTTTGCACTTGTATTAGTGTGGAAAAACCACTTTTTGCACTTGTGTTAGTGTTGAAAAACCACTTTTCGCACTTGTGTTAGTGTTGAAAAACCACTTTTCGCACTTGTTAGTGTTGAAAAACCACTTTTCGCACTTCTGTTAGTGTTGAAAAACCACTTTTCGCACTTGTGTTAGTGCAGGAAACCACTTTTGCACTTGTATTAGTGTGGAAAAAACACTTTTTGCACTTGTGATAGTGTTGAAAAACCACTTTTCGCACTTGTGTTAGTGTTGAAAAACCACTTTTCGCACTTGTGTTGGTGCAGGAAACCACTTTTGCACTTGTATTAGTGTGGAAAAACCACTTTTCACACTTGTGTTAGTGTTGAAAAACCACTTTTCGCACTTGTGTTAGTGTTGAAAAACCACTTTTCGCACTTGTGTTGGTGCAGGAAACCACTTTTGCACTTGTATTAGTGTGGAAAAAGCACTTTTTGCACTTGTGATTGCGTTGAAAACCACTTTTCGCACTTGTGATAGTGTTGAAAAACCATTTTTCGTACTTGTGTTAGTGTTGAAAAACCACTTTTCGCACTTGTGTTAGTGTTGAAAAACCACTTTTCGCACTTGTGTTGGTGCAGGAAACCACTTTTGCACTTGTATTAGTGTGGAAAAAACACTTTTTGCACTTGTGATAGTGTTGAAAAACCACTTTTCGCACTTGTGTTAGTGTTGAAAAACCACTTTTCGCACTTGTGTTAGTGTTGAAAAACCACTTTTCGCACTTGTGTTGGTGCAGGAAACCATTTTTGCACTTGTATTAGTGTGGAAAAAACACTTTTGCACTTGTGATAGTGTTGAAAAACCACTTTTCGCACTTGTGTTAGTGTTGAAAAACTACTTTTCGCACTTGTGTTGGTGCAGGAAACCACTTTTGCACTTGTATAAGTGTGGAAAAAACACTTTTCGCACTTGTGTTAGTGTTGAAAAACCACTTTTTGCACTTGTGTTAGTGTTGAAAAACCACTTTTCGCACTTGTGTTGGTGCAGGAAACCACTTTTGCACTTGTATTAGTGTGGAAAAACACTTTTTGCACTTGTGATAATGTTGAAAAACCACTTTTCGCACTTGTGTTAGTGTTGAAAAACCACGTTTCCCACTTCTGTTAGTGTTGAAAAACCACTTTTCGCACTTGTGTTGGTGCAGGAAACCACTTTTGCACTTGTATTAGTGTGGAAAAAACACTTTTTGCACATCTGTTAGTGTTGAAAAACCTCTTTTCGCACTTGTGCTGGTGCAGGAAACCACTTTTGCACTTGTATTAGTGTGGAAAAAACACTTTTTGCACTTGTGATAGTGTTGAAAAACCACTTTTCGCACTTGTGTTAGTGTTGAAAAACTACTTTTCGCACTTGTGTTGGTGCAGGAAACCACTTTTGCACTTGTATTAGTGTGGAAAAACCACTCTTTGCACTTGTGATAGTGTTGAAAAACCACTTTTTGCACTTGTGTTAGTGTTGAAAAACCACTTTTCGCACTTGTGTTAGTGTTGAAAAACCACTTTTTGCACTTGTGTTGGTGCAGGAAACCACTTTTGCACTTGTATTAGTGTGGAAAAAACACTTTTCGCACTTGTGTTAGTGTTGAAAAACCACTTCGCACTTGTGTTAGTGTTGAAAAACCACCTTTCGCACTTGTGTTGGTGCAGGAAACCACTTTTGCACTTGTATTAGTGTGGAAAAAACACTTTTTGCACTTGTATTAGTGTGGAAAAACCACTTTTTGCACTTGTGATAGTGTTGAAAAACCACTTTTCGCACTTGTGTTGGTGCAGGAAACCACTTTTGCACTTGTATTAGTGTGGAAAAACCACTTTTTGCACTTGTGTTAGTATTGAAAAACCACTTTTCGCACTTGTGTTAGTGTTGAAAAACCACTTTTCGCACTTCTGTTGGTGTTGAAAAACCTCTTTTCGCACTTGTGCTGGTGCAGGAAACCACTTTTGCACTTGTATTAGTGTGGAAAAAACACTTTTTGCACTTGTGATAGTGTTGAAAAACCACTTTTCGCACTTGTGTTAGTGTTGAAAAACTACTTTTCGCACTTGTGTTGGTGCAGGAAACCACTTTTGCACTTGTATTAGTGTGGAAAAACCACTTTTCGCACTTGTGTTAGTGTTGAAAACCCGCTTTTCGCACTTGTGTTGGTGCAGGAAACCACTTTTGCACTTGTATTAGTGTGGAAAAAACACTTTTTGCACTTGTGATAGTGTTGAAAAACCACTTTTTGCACTTGTGTTAGTGTTGAAAAACCACTTTTCGCACTTGTGTTAGTGTTGAAAAACCTCTTTTCGCACTTGTGCTGGTGCAGGAAACCACTTTTGCACTTGTATTAGTGTGGAAAAAACACTTTTTGCACTTGTATTAGTGTGGAAAAACCACTTTTTGCACTTGTGATAGTGTTGAAAAACCACTTTTCACACTTGTGTTAGTGTTGAAAAACCAATTTTCGCACTTGTGTTGGTGCAGGAAACCACTTTTACATTTGTATTAATGTGGAAAAACCACTTTTTGCACTTGTATTAGTCTGGAAAAACCACTTTTTGCACTTGTGATAGTGTTGAAAAACCACTTTTCGCACTTGTGTTAGTGTTGAAAAACCACTTTTCGCACTTGTGTTAGTGTTGAAAAACCACTTTTCGCACTTGTGTTAGTGTTGAAAAACCACTTTTCGCACTTCTGTTAGTGTTGAAAAACCACTTTTCGCACTTGTGTTAGTGCAGGAAACCACTTTTGCACTTGTATTAGTTTGGAAAAAACACTTTTTGCACTTGTGATAGTGTTGAAAAACCACTTTTCGCACTTGTGTTAGTGTTGAAAAACCACTTTTCGCACTTGTGTTGGTGCAGGAAACCACTTTTGCACTTGTATTAGTGTGGAAAAACCACTTTTCACACTTGTGTTAGTGTTGAAAAACCACTTTTCGCACTTGTGTTGGTGCAGGAAACCACTTTTGCACTTGTATTAGTGTAGAAAAAACACTTTTTGCACTTGTGATAGTGTTGAAAAACCACTTTTTGCACTTCTGTTAGTGTTGAAAAACCTCTTTTCGCACTTGTGCTGGTGCAGGCCAAACCACTTTTGCACTTGTATTAGTGTGGAAAAAACACTTTTTGCACTTGTGATAGTGTTGAAAAACCACTTTTCGCACTTGTGTTAGTGTTGAAAAACTACTTTTCGCACTTGTGTTGGTGCAGGAAACAACTTTTGCACTTGTATTAGTGTGGAAAAACCACTTTTCGCACTTGTGTTAGTGTTGAAAAACCGCTTTTCGCACTTGTGTTAGTGTTGAAAAACCACCTTTCGCACTTGTGTTGGTGCAGGAAACCACTTTTGCACTTGTATTAGTGTGGAAAAACCACTTTTCGCACTTGTGTTGGTGCAGGAAACCACTTTTGCACTTGTATTAGTGTGGAAAAACCACTTTTTGCACTTGTGTTAGTGTTGAAAAACCACTTTTCGCACTTGTGTTAGTGTTGAAAAATCACTTTTCACACTTGTGTTGCTGCAGGAAACCACTTTTGCATTTGTATTAGTGTGGAAAAAACACTTTTTGCACTTGTGATAGTGTTGAAAAACCATTTTTCGCACTTGTGTTAGTGTTGAAAAACCACTTTTCGCACTTGTGTTAGTGTTGAAAAACCACTTTTCGCACTTGTGTTGGTGCAGGAAACCACTTTTGCACTTGTATTAGTGTGGAAAAAACACTTTTTGCACTTGTGATAGTGTTGAAAAACCACTTTTCGCACTTGTGTTAGTGTTGAAAAACCACTTTTCGCACTTGTGTTAGTGTTGAAAAACCACTTTTCGCACTTGTGTTAGTGTTGAAAAAACACTTTTCGCACTTGTGTTAGTGTTGAAAAACCACTTTTCGCACTTGTGTTGGTGCAGGAAACCACTTTTGCACTTGTATTAGTGTGGAAAAAACACTTTTTGCACTTGTATTAGTGTGGAAAAACCACTTTTTGCACTTGTGATAGTGTTGAAAAACCACTTTTCGCACTTGTGTTAGTGTTGAAAAACCAATTTTCGCACTTGTGTTGGTGCAGGAAACCACTTTTGCATTTGTATTAATGTGGAAAAACCACTTTTTGCACTTGTATTAGTCTGGAAAAACCACTTTTTGCACTTGTGATAGTGTTGAAAAACCACTTTTCGCACTTGTGTTAGTGTTGAAAAACCACTTTTCGCACTTGTGTTGGTGCAGGAAACCACTTTTGCACTTGTATTAGTGTGGAAAAACCACTTTTTGCACTTGTGTTAGTGTTGAAAAACCACTTTTCGCACTTGTGTTAGTGTTGAAAAACCACTTTTCGCACTTGTTAGTGTTGAAAAACCACTTTTCGCACTTCTGTTAGTGTTGAAAAACCACTTTTCGCACTTGTGTTAGTGCAGGAAACCACTTTTGCACTTGTATTAGTGTGGAAAAAACACTTTTTGCACTTGTGATAGTGTTGAAAAACCACTTTTCGCACTTGTGTTAGTGTTGAAAAACCACTTTTCGCACTTGTGTTGGTGCAGGAAACCACTTTTGCACTTGTATTAGTGTGGAAAAACCACTTTTCACACTTGTGTTAGTGTTGAAAAACCACTTTTCGCACTTGTGTTAGTGTTGAAAAACCACTTTTCGCACTTGTGTTGGTGCAGGAAACCACTTTTGCACTTGTATTAGTGTGGAAAAAGCACTTTTTGCACTTGTGATTGCGTTGAAAACCACTTTTCGCACTTGTGATAGTGTTGAAAAACCATTTTTCGTACTTGTGTTAGTGTTGAAAAACCACTTTTCGCACTTGTGTTAGTGTTGAAAAACCACTTTTCGCACTTGTGTTGGTGCAGGAAACCACTTTTGCACTTGTATTAGTGTGGAAAAAACACTTTTTGCACTTGTGATAGTGTTGAAAAACCACTTTTCGCACTTGTGTTAGTGTTGAAAAACCACTTTTCGCACTTGTGTTAGTGTTGAAAAACCACTTTTCGCACTTGTGTTGGTGCAGGAAACCATTTTTGCACTTGTATTAGTGTGGAAAAAACACTTTTGCACTTGTGATAGTGTTGAAAAACCACTTTTCGCACTTGTGTTAGTGTTGAAAAACTACTTTTCGCACTTGTGTTGGTGCAGGAAACCACTTTTGCACTTGTATAAGTGTGGAAAAAACACTTTTCGCACTTGTGTTAGTGTTGAAAAACCACTTTTTGCACTTGTGTTAGTGTTGAAAAACCACTTTTCGCACTTGTGTTGGTGCAGGAAACCACTTTTGCACTTGTATTAGTGTGGAAAAACACTTTTTGCACTTGTGATAATGTTGAAAAACCACTTTTCGCACTTGTGTTAGTGTTGAAAAACCACGTTTCCCACTTCTGTTAGTGTTGAAAAACCACTTTTCGCACTTGTGTTGGTGCAGGAAACCACTTTTGCACTTGTATTAGTGTGGAAAAAACACTTTTTGCACATCTGTTAGTGTTGAAAAACCTCTTTTCGCACTTGTGCTGGTGCAGGAAACCACTTTTGCACTTGTATTAGTGTGGAAAAAACACTTTTTGCACTTGTGATAGTGTTGAAAAACCACTTTTCACACTTGTGTTAGTGTTGAAAAACTACTTTTCGCACTTGTGTTGGTGCAGGAAACCACTTTTGCACTTGTATTAGTGTGGAAAAACCACTCTTTGCACTTGTGATAGTGTTGAAAAACCACTTTTTGCACTTGTGTTAGTGTTGAAAAACCACTTTTCGCACTTGTGTTAGTGTTGAAAAACCACTTTTTGCACTTGTGTTGGTGCAGGAAACCACTTTTGCACTTGTATTAGTGTGGAAAAAACACTTTTCGCACTTGTGTTAGTGTTGAAAAACCACTTCGCACTTGTGTTAGTGTTGAAAAACCACCTTTCGCACTTGTGTTGGTGCAGGAAACCACTTTTGCACTTGTATTAGTGTGGAAAAAACACTTTTTGCACTTGTATTAGTGTGGAAAAACCACTTTTTGCACTTGTGATAGTGTTGAAAAACCACTTTTCGCACTTGTGTTAGTGTTGAAAAACCACTTTTCGCACTTGTGTTGGTGCAGGAAACCACTTTTGCACTTGTATTAGTGTGGAAAAACCACTTTTTGCACTTGTGTTAGTATTGAAAAACCACTTTTCGCACTTGTGTTAGTGTTGAAAAACCACTTTTCGCACTTCTGTTGGTGTTGAAAAACCTCTTTTCGCACTTGTGCTGGTGCAGGAAACCACTTTTGCACTTGTATTAGTGTGGAAAAAACACTTTTTGCACTTGTGATAGTGTTGAAAAACCACTTTTCGCACTTGTGTTAGTGTTGAAAAACTACTTTTCGCACTTGTGTTGGTGCAGGAAACCACTTTTGCACTTGTATTAGTGTGGAAAAACCACTTTTCGCACTTGTGTTAGTGTTGAAAACCCGCTTTTCGCACTTGTGTTGGTGCAGGAAACCACTTTTGCACTTGTATTAGTGTGGAAAAAACACTTTTTGCACTTGTGATAGTGTTGAAAAACCACTTTTTGCACTTGTGTTAGTGTTGAAAAACCACTTTTCGCACTTGTGTTAGTGTTGAAAAACCTCTTTTCGCACTTGTGCTGGTGCAGGAAACCACTTTTGCACTTGTATTAGTGTGGGAAAAACACTTTTTGCACTTGTGATAGTGTTGAAAAACCACTTTTCGCACTTGTGTTAGTGTTGAAAAACTACTTTTCGCACTTGTGTTGGTGCAGGAAACCACTTTTGCACTTGTATTAGTGTGGAAAAACCACTTTTCGCACTTGTGTTGGTGCAGGAAACCACTTTTGCACTTGTATTAGTGTGGAAAAACCACTTTTTGCACTTGTGTTAGTGTTGAAAAACCACTTTTCGCACTTGTGTTAGTGTTGAAAAACCACTTTTCGCACTTGTGTTGGTGCAGGAAACCACTTTTGCACTTGTATTAGTGTGGAAAAAACACTTTTTGCACTTGTGATAGTGTTGAAAAACCACTTTTCGCACTTGTGTTGGTGCAGGAAACCACTTTTGCACTTGTATTAGTGTGGAAAAACCACTTTTCGCACTTGTGTTAGTGTTGAAAAACCACTTTTCGCACTTGTGTTAGTGTTGGAAAAACCACTTTTCGCACTTGTGTTGGTGCAGGAAACCACTTTTGCACTTGTATTAGTGTGGAAAAAACACTTTTTGCACTTGTGATTGCGTTGAAAAACCACTTTTCGCACTTGTGTTAGTGTTGAAAAACCACTTTTCGCACTTGTGTTAGTGTTGAAAAACTACTTTTCGCACTTGTGTTGGTGCAGGAAACCACTTTTGCACTTGTATTAGTGTGGAAAAAACACTTTTTGCACTTGTGATAGTGTTGAAAAACCACTTTTCGCACTTGTGTTAGTGTTGAAAAACCACTTTTCGCACTTGTGTTGGTGCAGGAAACCACTTTTGCACTTGTATTAGTGTGGAAAACCACTTTTCGCACTTGTGTTGGTGCAGGAAACCACTTTTGCACTTGTATTAGTGTGGAAAAAACACTTTTTGCACTTGTGATAGTGTTGAAAAACCACTTTTCGCACTTGTGTTAGTGTTGAAAAACCACTTTTCGCACTTGTGTTAGTGTTGAAAAACCACGTTTCGCACTTGTGTTGGTGCAGGAAACCACTTTTGCACTTGTATTAGTGTGGAAAAAACACTTTTTGCACTTGTGATAGTGTTGAAAAACCACGTTTCGCACTTGTGTTGGTGCAGGAAACCACTTTTGCACTTGTATTAGTGTGGAAAAACCACTTTTTGCACTTGTGTTAGTGTTGAAAAACCACTTTTCGCACTTGTGTTAGTGTTGAAAAACCACTTTTCGCACTTGTGTTAGTGTTGAAAAACCACATTTCGCACTTGTGTTAGTGTTGAAAAACCACTTTTCGCACTTGTGTTGGTGCAGGAAACCACTTTTGCACTTGTATTAGTGTGGAAAAAACACTTTTTGCACTTGTATTAGTGTGGAAAAAACTACTTTTTGCACTTGTGATAGTGTTGAAAAACCACTTTTTGCACTTGTGTTAGTGTTGAAAAACCACTTTTCGCACTTGTGTTGATGCAGTAAACCACTTTTGCACTTGTATTAGTGTGGAAAAACCACTTTTTGCTCTTGTGTTAGTGTTGAAAAACCACTTTTCGCACTTGTGTTAGTGTTGAAAAACCACTTTTTGCACGTGTGTTAGTGTTGAAAAACCACATTTCGCACTTGTGTTGGTGCAGGAAACCACTTTTGTACTTGTATTAGTGTGGAAAAAACACTTTTTGCACTTGTGATAGTGTTGAAAAACCACTTTTCGCACTTGTGTTAGTGTTGAAAAACCACTTTTCGCACTTCTGTTGGTGCAGGAAACCACTTTTGCACTTGTATTAGTGTGGAAAAACCACTTTTCGCACTTGTGTTAGTGTTGAAAAACCACTTTTCGCACTGGTGTTAGTGTTGAAAAACCACTTTTCGCACTTATGTTGGTGCAGGAAACCACATTTGCATTTGTATTAGTGTGGAAAATACACTTTTTGCACTTGTGATAGTGTTGAAAAACCACTTTTTGCACTCGTGTTAGTGTTGAAAAACCACGTTTCCCACTTCTGTTAGTGTTGAAAAACCACTTTTCGCACTTGTGTTGGTGCAGGAAACCACTTTTGCACTTGTATTAGTGTGGAAAAAACACTTTTTGCACATCTGTTAGTGTTGAAAAACCTCTTTTCGCACTTGTGCTGGTGCAGGAAACCACTTTTGCACTTGTATTAGTGTGGAAAAAACACTTTTTGCACTTGTGATAGTGTTGAAAAACCACTTTTCGCACTTGTGTTAGTGTTGAAAAACTACTTTTCGCACTTGTGTTGGTGCAGGAAACCACTTTTGCACTTGTATTAGTGTGGAAAAACCACTTTTTGCACTTGTGATAGTGTTGAAAAACCACTTTTTGCACTTGTGTTAGTGTTGAAAAACCACTTTTCGCACTTGTGTTAGTGTTGAAAAACCACTTTTTGCACTTGTGTTGGTGCAGGAAACCACTTTTGCACTTGTATTAGTGTGGAAAAACCACTTTTCGCACTTGTGTTGGTGCAGGAAACCACTTTTGCACTTGTATTAGTGTGGAAAAACCACTTTTTGCACTTGTGTTAGTGTTGAAAAACCACTTTTCGCACTTGTGTTAGTGTTGAAAAACCACTTTTCGCACTTGTGTTGGTGCAGGAAACCACTTTTGCACTTGTATTAGTGTGGAAAAAACACTTTTTGCACTTGTGATAGTGTTGAAAAACCACTTTTCGCACTTGTGTTGGTGCAGGAAACCACTTTTGCACTTGTATTAGTGTGGAAAAACCACTTTTCGCACTTGTGTTAGTGTTGAAAAACCACTTTTCGCACTTGTGTTAGTGTTGGAAAAACCACTTTTCGCACTTGTGTTGGTGCAGGAAACCACTTTTGCACTTGTATTAGTGTGTAAAAAACACTTTTTGCACTTGTGATTGCGTTGAAAAACCACTTTTCGCACTTGTGTTAGTGTTGAAAAACCACTTTTCGCACTTGTGTTAGTGTTGAAAAACTACTTTTCGCACTTGTGTTGGTGCAGGAAACCACTTTTGCACTTGTATTAGTGTGGAAAAAACACTTTTTGCACTTGTGATAGTGTTGAAAAACCACTTTTCGCACTTGTGTTAGTGTTGAAAAATCACTTTTCGCACTTGTGTTGGTGCAGGAAACCACTTTTGCACTTGTATTAGTGTGGAAAACCACTTTTCGCACTTGTGTTGGTGCAGGAAACCACTTTTGCACTTGTATTAGTGTGGAAAAAACACTTTTTGCACTTGTGATAGTGTTGAAAAACCACTTTTCGCACTTGTGTTAGTGTTGAAAAACCACTTTTCGCACTTGTGTTAGTGTGGAAAACCACTTTTCGCACTTGTGTTGGTGCAGGAAACCACTTTTGCACTTGTATTAGTGTGGAAAAAACACTTTTTGCACTTGTATTAGTGTGGAAAAAACACTTTTTGCACTTGTGATGATAGTGTTGAAAAACCACTTTTCGCACTTGTGTTAGTGTTGAAAAAGCACTTTTCGCACTTGTGTTGGTGCAGGAAACCACTTTTACACTTGTATTAGTGTGGAAAAACCACTTTTCGCACTTGTGTTAGTGTTGAAAAACAACTTTTCGCACTTGTGTTAGTGTTGAAAAACCACTTTTCGCACTTGTGTTGGTGCAGGAAACCACTTTTGCACTTGTATTAGTGTGGAAAAACCACTTTTTGCACTTGTGTTAGTGTTGAAAAACCACTTTTCGCACTTGTGTTAGTGTTGAAAAACCACTTTTCGCACTTGTGTTAGTGTTGAAAAACCACATTTCGCACTTGTGTTAGTGTTGAAAAACCACTTTTCGCACTTGTGTTGGTGCAGGAAACCACTTTTGCACTTGTATTAGTGTGGAAAAAACACTTTTTGCACTTGTATTAGTGTGGAAAAAACTACTTTTTGCACTTGTGATAGTGTTGAAAAACCACTTTTTGCACTTGTGTTAGTGTTGAAAAACCACTTTTCGCACTTGTGTTGATGCAGTAAACCACTTTTGCACTTGTATTAGTGTGGAAAAACCACTTTTTGCTCTTGTGTTAGTGTTGAAAAACCACTTTTCGCACTTGTGTTAGTGTTGAAAAACCACTTTTTGCACGTGTGTTAGTGTTGAAAAACCACATTTCGCACTTGTGTTGGTGCAGGAAACCACTTTTGTACTTGTATTAGTGTGGAAAAAACACTTTTTGCACTTGTGATAGTGTTGAAAAACCACTTTTCGCACTTGTGTTAGTGTTGAAAAACCACTTTTCGCACTTCTGTTGGTGCAGGAAACCACTTTTGCACTTGTATTAGTGTGGAAAAACCACTTTTCGCACTTGTGTTAGTGTTGAAAAACCACTTTTCGCACTGGTGTTTGTGTTGAAAAACCACTTTTCGCACTTGTGTTGGTGCAGGAAACCACATTTGCATTTGTATTAGTGTGGAAAATACACTTTTTGCACTTGTGATAGTGTTGAAAAACCACTTTTTGCACTCGTGTTAGTGTTGAAAAACCACGTTTCCCACTTCTGTTAGTGTTGAAAAACCACTTTTCGCACTTGTGTTGGTGCAGGAAACCACTTTTGCACTTGTATTAGTGTGGAAAAAACACTTTTTGCACATCTGTTAGTGTTGAAAAACCTCTTTTCGCACTTGTGCTGGTGCAGGAAACCACTTTTGCACTTGTATTAGTGTGGAAAAAACACTTTTTGCACTTGTGATAGTGTTGAAAAACCACTTTTCGCACTTGTGTTAGTGTTGAAAAACTACTTTTCGCACTTGTGTTGGTGCAGGAAACCACTTTTGCACTTGTATTAGTGTGGAAAAACCACTTTTTGCACTTGTGATAGTGTTGAAAAACCACTTTTTGCACTAGTGTTAGTGTTGAAAAACCACTTTTCGCACTTGTGTTAGTGTTGAAAAACCACTTTTTGCACTTGTGTTGGTGCAGGAAACCACTTTTGCACTTGTATTAGTGTGGAAAAAACACTTTTCGCACTTGTGTTAGTGTTGAAAAACCACTTCGCACTTGTGTTAGTGTTGAAAAACCACCTTTCGCACTTGTGTTGGTGCAGGAAACCACTTTTGCACTTGTATTAGTGTGGAAAAAACACTTTTTGCACTTGTATTAGTGTGGAAAAACCACTTTTTGCACTTGTGATAGTGTTGAAAAACCACTTTTCGCACTTGTGTTAGTGTTGAAAAACCACTTTTCGCACTTGTGTTGGTGCAGGAAACCACTTTTGCACTTGTATTAGTGTGGAAAAACCACTTTTTGCACTTGTGTTAGTATTGAAAAACCACTTTTCGCACTTGTGTTAGTGTTGAAAAACCACTTTTCGCACTTCTGTTGGTGTTGAAAAACCTCTTTTCGCACTTGTGCTGGTGCAGGAAACCACTTTTGCACTTGTATTAGTGTGGAAAAAACACTTTTTGCACTTGTGATAGTGTTGAAAAACCACTTTTCGCACTTGTGTTAGTGTTGAAAAACTACTTTTCGCACTTGTGTTGGTGCAGGAAACCACTTTTGCACTTGTATTAGTGTGGAAAAACCACTTTTCGCACTTGTGTTAGTGTTGAAAACCCGCTTTTCGCACTTGTGTTGGTGCAGGAAACCACTTTTGCACTTGTATTAGTGTGGAAAAAACACTTTTTGCACTTGTGATAGTGTTGAAAAACCACTTTTTGCACTTGTGTTAGTGTTGAAAAACCACTTTTCGCACTTGTGTTAGTGTTGAAAAACCTCTTTTCGCACTTGTGCTGGTGCAGGAAACCACTTTTGCACTTGTATTAGTGTGGGAAAAACACTTTTTGCACTTGTGATAGTGTTGAAAAACCACTTTTCGCACTTGTGTTAGTGTTGAAAAACTACTTTTCGCACTTGTGTTGGTGCAGGAAACCACTTTTGCACTTGTATTAGTGTGGAAAAACCACTTTTCGCACTTGTGTTGGTGCAGGAAACCACTTTTGCACTTGTATTAGTGTGGAAAAACCACTTTTTGCACTTGTGTTAGTGTTGAAAAACCACTTTTCGCACTTGTGTTAGTGTTGAAAAACCACTTTTCGCACTTGTGTTGGTGCAGGAAACCACTTTTGCACTTGTATTAGTGTGGAAAAAACACTTTTCGCACTTGTGTTAGTGTTGAAAAACCACTTTTCGCACTTGTGTTAGTGTTGAAAAACTACTTTTCGCACTTGTGTTGGTGCAGGAAACCACTTTTGCACTTGTATTAGTGTGGAAAAAACACTTTTTGCACTTGTGATAGTGTTGAAAAACCACTTTTCGCACTTGTGTTAGTGTTGAAAAACCACTTTTCGCACTTGTGTTGGTGCAGGAAACCACTTTTGCACTTGTATTAGTGTGGAAAACCACTTTTCGCACTTGTGTTGGTGCAGGAAACCACTTTTGCACTTGTATTAGTGTGGAAAAAACACTTTTTGCACTTGTGATAGTGTTGAAAAACCACTTTTCGCACTTGTGTTAGTGTTGAAAAACCACTTTTCGCACTTGTGTTAGTGTGGAAAACCACTTTTCGCACTTGTGTTGGTGCAGGAAACCACTTTTGCACTTGTATTAGTGTGGAAAAAACACTTTTTGCACTTGTATTAGTGTGGAAAAAACACTTTTTGCACTTGTGATGATAGTGTTGAAAAACCACTTTTCGCACTTGTGTTAGTGTTGAAAAACCACTTTTCGCACTTGTGTTGGTGCAGGAAACCACTTTTACACTTGTATTAGTGTGGAAAAACCACTTTTCGCACTTGTGTTAGTGTTGAAAAACAACTTTTCGCACTTGTGTTAGTGTTGAAAAACCACTTTTCGCACTTGTGTTGGTGCAGGAAACCACTTTTGCACTTGTATTAGTGTGGAAAAACCACTTTTTGCACTTGTGTTAGTGTTGAAAAACCACTTTTCGCACTTGTGTTAGTGTTGAAAAACCACTTTTCGCACTTGTGTTGGTGCAAGAAACCACTTTTGCACTTGTATTAGTGTGGAAAAACCACTTTTTGCACTTGTGTTAGTGTTGAAAAACCACTTTTTGCACTTGTGTTAGTGTTGAAAAACCACTTTTCGCACTTGTGTTAGTGTTGAAAAACCACTTTTCGCACTTGTGTTAGTGTTGAAAAACCACATTTCGCACTTGTGTTAGTGTTGAAAAACCACTTTTCGCACTTGTGTTGGTGCAGGAAACCACTTTTGCACTTGTATTAGTGTGGAAAAAACACTTTTTGCACTTTTGATAGTGTTGAAAAACCACTTTTCGCACTTGTGTTAGTGTGGAAAACCACTTTTCGCACTTGTGTTGGTGCAGGAAACCACTTTTGCACTTGTATTAGTGTGGAAAAAACACTTTTTGCACTTGTATTAGTGTGGAAAAAACACTTTTTGCACTTGTGATGATAGTGTTGAAAAACCACTTTTCGCACTTGTGTTAGTGTTGAAAAACCACTTTTCGCACTTGTGTTGGTGCAGGAAACCACTTTTACACTTGTATTAGTGTGGAAAAACCACTTTTCGCACTTGTGTTAGTGTTGAAAAACAACTTTTCGCACTTGTGTTAGTGTTGAAAAACCACTTTTCGCACTTGTGTTGGTGCAGGAAACCACTTTTGCACTTGTATTAGTGTGGAAAAAACACTTTTTGCACTTGTATTAGTGTGGAAAAAACTACTTTTTGCACTTGTGATAGTGTTGAAAAACCACTTTTTGCACTTGTGTTAGTGTTGAAAAACCACTTTTCGCACTTGTGTTGATGCAGTAAACCACTTTTGCACTTGTATTAGTGTGGAAAAACCACTTTTTGCTCTTGTGTTAGTGTTGAAAAACCACTTTTCGCACTTGTGTTAGTGTTGAAAAACCACTTTTTGCACGTGTGTTAGTGTTGAAAAACCACATTTCGCACTTGTGTTGGTGCAGGAAACCACTTTTGTACTTGTATTAGTGTGGAAAAAACACTTTTTGCACTTGTGATAGTGTTGAAAAACCACTTTTCGCACTTGTGTTAGTGTTGAAAAACCACTTTTCGCACTTCTGTTGGTGCAGGAAACCACTTTTGCACTTGTATTAGTGTGGAAAAACCACTTTTCGCACTTGTGTTAGTGTTGAAAAACCACTTTTCGCACTGGTGTTAGTGTTGAAAAACCACTTTTCGCACTTGTGTTGGTGCAGGAAACCACATTTGCATTTGTATTAGTGTGGAAAATACACTTTTTGCACTTGTGATAGTGTTGAAAAACCACTTTTTGCACTCGTGTTAGTGTTGAAAAACCACGTTTCCCACTTCTGTTAGTGTTGAAAAACCACTTTTCGCACTTGTGTTGGTGCAGGAAACCACTTTTGCACTTGTATTAGTGTGGAAAAAACACTTTTTGCACATCTGTTAGTGTTGAAAAACCTCTTTTCGCACTTGTGCTGGTGCAGGAAACCACTTTTGCACTTGTATTAGTGTGGAAAAAACACTTTTTGCACTTGTGATAGTGTTGAAAAACCACTTTTCGCACTTGTGTTAGTGTTGAAAAACTACTTTTCGCACTTGTGTTGGTGCAGGAAACCACTTTTGCACTTGTATTAGTGTGGAAAAACCACTTTTTGCACTTGTGATAGTGTTGAAAAACCACTTTTTGCACTTGTGTTAGTGTTGAAAAACCACTTTTCGCACTTGTGTTAGTGTTGAAAAACCACTTTTTGCACTTGTGTTGGTGCAGGAAACCACTTTTGCACTTGTATTAGTGTGGAAAAAACACTTTTCGCACTTGTGTTAGTGTTGAAAAACCACTTCGCACTTGTGTTAGTGTTGAAAAACCACCTTTCGCACTTGTGTTGGTGCAGGAAACCACTTTTGCACTTGTATTAGTGTGGAAAAAACACTTTTTGCACTTGTATTAGTGTGGAAAAACCACTTTTTGCACTTGTGATAGTGTTGAAAAACCACTTTTCGCACTTGTGTTAGTGTTGAAAAACCACTTTTCGCACTTGTGTTGGTGCAGGAAACCACTTTTGCACTTGTATTAGTGTGGAAAAACCACTTTTTGCACTTGTGTTAGTATTGAAAAACCACTTTTCGCACTTGTGTTAGTGTTGAAAAACCACTTTTCGCACTTCTGTTGGTGTTGAAAAACCTCTTTTCGCACTTGTGCTGGTGCAGGAAACCACTTTTGCACTTGTATTAGTGTGGAAAAAACACTTTTTGCACTTGTGATAGTGTTGAAAAACCACTTTTCGCACTTGTGTTAGTGTTGAAAAACTACTTTTCGCACTTGTGTTGGTGCAGGAAACCACTTTTGCACTTGTATTAGTGTGGAAAAACCACTTTTCGCACTTGTGTTAGTGTTGAAAACCCGCTTTTCGCACTTGTGTTGGTGCAGGAAACCACTTTTGCACTTGTATTAGTGTGGAAAAAACACTTTTTGCACTTGTGATAGTGTTGAAAAACCACTTTTTGCACTTGTGTTAGTGTTGAAAAACCACTTTTCGCACTTGTGTTAGTGTTGAAAAACCTCTTTTCGCACTTGTGCTGGTGCAGGAAACCACTTTTGCACTTGTATTAGTGTGGGAAAAACACTTTTTGCACTTGTGATAGTGTTGAAAAACCACTTTTCGCACTTGTGTTGGTGCAGGAAACCACTTTTGCACTTGTATTAGTGTGGAAAAACCACTTTTCGCACTTGTGTTGGTGCAGGAAACCACTTTTGCACTTGTATTAGTGTGGAAAAACCACTTTTTGCACTTGTGTTAGTGTTGAAAAACCACTTTTCGCACTTGTGTTAGTGTTGAAAAACCACTTTTCGCACTTGTGTTGGTGCAGGAAACCACTTTTGCACTTGTATTAGTGTGGAAAAAACACTTTTTGCACTTGTGATAGTGTTGAAAAACCACTTTTCGCACTTGTGTTGGTGCAGGAAACCACTTTTGCACTTGTATTAGTGTGGAAAAACCACTTTTCGCACTTGTGTTAGTGTTGAAAAACCACTTTTCGCACTTGTGTTAGTGTTGGAAAAACCACTTTTCGCACTTGTGTTGGTGCAGGAAACCACTTTTGCACTTGTATTAGTGTGGAAAAAACACTTTTTGCACTTGTGATTGCGTTGAAAAACCACTTTTCGCACTTGTGTTACTGTTGAAAAACCACTTTTCGCACTTGTGTTAGTGTTGAAAAACTACTTTTCGCACTTGTGTTGGTGCAGGAAACCACTTTTGCACTTGTATTAGTGTGGAAAAAACACTTTTTGCACTTGTGATAGTGTTGAAAAACCACTTTTCGCACTTGTGTTAGTGTTGAAAAACCACTTTTCGCACTTGTGTTGGTGCAGGAAACCACTTTTGCACTTGTATTAGTGTGGAAAACCACTTTTCGCACTTGTGTTGGTGCAGGAAACCACTTTTGCACTTGTATTAGTGTGGAAAAAACACTTTTTGCACTTGTGATAGTGTTGAAAAACCACTTTTCGCACTTGTGTTAGTGTTGAAAAACCACTTTTCGCACTTGTGTTAGTGTTGAAAAACCACGTTTCGCACTTGTGTTGGTGCAGGAAACCACTTTTGCACTTGTATTAGTGTGGAAAAAACACTTTTTGCACTTGTGATAGTGTTGAAAAACCACGTTTCGCACTTGTGTTGGTGCAGGAAACCACTTTTGCACTTGTATTAGTGTGGAAAAAACACTTTTTGCACTTGTGATGATAGTGTTGAAAAACCACTTTTCGCACTTGTGTTAGTGTTGAAAAACCACTTTTCGCACTTGTGTTGGTGCAGGAAACCACTTTTACACTTGTATTAGTGTGGAAAAACCACTTTTCGCACTTGTGTTAGTGTTGAAAAACAACTTTTCGCACTTGTGTTAGTGTTGAAAAACCACTTTTCGCACTTGTGTTGGTGCAGGAAACCACTTTTGCACTTGTATTAGTGTGGAAAAACCACTTTTTGCACTTGTGTTAGTGTTGAAAAACCACTTTTCGC
This sequence comes from Myxine glutinosa, assembly GCF_964187855.1. Classification (NCBI taxonomy): domain Eukaryota; kingdom Metazoa; phylum Chordata; class Myxini; order Myxiniformes; family Myxinidae; genus Myxine; species Myxine glutinosa. The sequence goes on along the minus strand of NC_136263.1, from coordinate 85,203,504 downwards.
ACTTGTGTTAGTGTTGAAAAACCACTTTTCGCACTTGTGTTAGTGTTGAAAAACCACATTTCGCACTTGTGTTAGTGTTGAAAAACCACTTTTCGCACTTGTGTTGGTGCAGGAAACCACTTTTGCACTTGTATTAGTGTGGAAAAAACACTTTTTGCACTTGTATTAGTGTGGAAAAAACTACTTTTTGCACTTGTGATAGTGTTGAAAAACCACTTTTTGCACTTGTGTTAGTGTTGAAAAACCACTTTTCGCACTTGTGTTGATGCAGTAAACCACTTTTGCACTTGTATTAGTGTGGAAAAACCACTTTTTGCTCTTGTGTTAGTGTTGAAAAACCACTTTTCGCACTTGTGTTAGTGTTGAAAAACCACTTTTTGCACGTGTGTTAGTGTTGAAAAACCACATTTCGCACTTGTGTTGGTGCAGGAAACCACTTTTGTACTTGTATTAGTGTGGAAAAAACACTTTTTGCACTTGTGATAGTGTTGAAAAACCACTTTTCGCACTTGTGTTAGTGTTGAAAAACCACTTTTCGCACTTCTGTTGGTGCAGGAAACCACTTTTGCACTTGTATTAGTGTGGAAAAACCACTTTTCGCACTTGTGTTAGTGTTGAAAAACCACTTTTCGCACTGGTGTTAGTGTTGAAAAACCACTTTTCGCACTTGTGTTGGTGCAGGAAACCACATTTGCATTTGTATTAGTGTGGAAAATACACTTTTTGCACTTGTGATAGTGTTGAAAAACCACTTTTTGCACTCGTGTTAGTGTTGAAAAACCACTTTTCGCACTTCTGTTAGTGTTGAAAAACCACTTTTCGCACTTGTGTTAGTGTTGAAAAACTACTTTTCGCACTTGTGTTGGTGCAGGAAACCACTTTTGCAGTTGTATTAGTGTGGAAAAACCACTTTTTGCACTTGTGTTAGTGTTGAAAAAACACTTTTCGCACTTGTGTTGGTGCAGGAAACCACTTTTGCACTTGTATTAGTGTGGAAAAAACACTTTTTGCACTTGTGATAGTGTTGAAAAACCACTTTTCGCACTTGTGTTAGTGTTGAAAAACCACTTTTCGCACTTGTGTTGGTGCAGGAAACCACTTTTGCACTTGTATTAGTGTGGAAAAAACACTTTTTGCACTTGTGATAGTGTTGAAAAACCCACTTTTCGCACTTGTGTTGGCACAGGAAACCACTTTTGCACTTGTATTAGTGTGGGAAAAACACTTTTTGCACTTGTGATAGTGTTGAAAAACCACTTTTCGCACTTGTGTTAGTGTTGAAAAACCACTTTTCGCACTGGTGTTAGTGTTGAAAAACCACTTTTCGCACTTGTGTTGGTGCAGGAAACCACATTTGCACTTGTATTAGTGTGGAAAATACACTTTTTGCACTTGTGATAGTGTTGAAAAACCACTTTTTGCACTCGTGTTAGTGTTGAAAAACCACTTTTCGCACTTGTGTTAGTGTTGAAAAACCACTTTTCACACTTGTGTTGGTGCAGGAAACCACATTTGCATTTGTATTAGTGTGGAAAATACACTTTTTGCACTTGTGATAGTGTTGAAAAACCACTTTTTGCACTCGTGTTAGTGTTGAAAAACCACTTTTCGCACTTCTGTTAGTGTTGAAAAACCACTTTTCGCACTTGTGTTAGTGTTGAAAAACTACTTTTCGCACTTGTGTTGGTGCAGGAAACCACTTTTGCAGTTGTATTAGTGTGGAAAAACCACTTTTCGCACTTGTGTTAGTGTTGAAAAACTACTTTTCGCACTTGTGTTGGTGCAGGAAACCACTTTTGCACTTGTATTAGTGTGGAAAAAACACTTTTTGCACTTGTGATAGTGTTGAAAAACCACTTTTCGCACTTGTGTTAGTGTTGAAAAAACACTTTTCGCACTTGTGTTGGTGCAGGAAACCACTTTTGCACTTGTATTAGTGTGGAAAAACCACTTTTCGCACTTGTGTTAGTGTTGAAAAACTACTTTTCGCACTTGTGTTGGTGCAGGAAACCACTTTTGCACTTGTATTAGTGTGGAAAAACCACTTTTCGCACTTGTGTTGGTGCAGGAAACCACTTTTGCACTTGTATTAGTGTGGAAAAACCACTTTTTGCACTTGTGTTAGTGTTGAAAAACCACTTTTCGCACTTGTGTTAGTGTTGAAAAACCACTTTTCGCACTTGTGTTAGTGTTGAAAAACCACTTTTCGCACTTGGGTTAGTGTTGAAAAACCACTTTTCGCACTTGTGTTGGTGCAGGAAACCACTTTTGCACTTGTATTAGTGTGGAAAAAACACTTTTTGCACTTGTGTTAGTGTTGAAAAACCACTTTTCGCACTTGTGTTGGTGCAGGAAACCACTTTTGCACTTGCATTAGTGTGGAAAAACCACTTTTCGCACTTGTGTTAGTGTTGAAAAAACACTTTTCGCACTTGTGTTAGTGTTGAAAAACCACTTTTCGCACTTGTGTTGGTGCAGGAAACCACTTTTGCACTTGTATTAGTGTGGAAAAAACACTTTTTGCACTTGTGATAGTGTTGAAAAACCACTTTTCGCACTTGTGTTAGTGTTGAAAAATCACTTTTCGCACTTGTGTTAGTGTTGAAAAACCACTTTTCGCACTTGTGTTGGTGCAGGAAACCACTTTTGCACTTGTATTAGTGTGGAGAAAACACTTTTCGCACTTGTGTTGGTGCAGGAAACCACTTTTGCACTTGTATTAGTGTGGGAAAAATACTTTTCGCACTTGTGTTAGTGTTGAAAAACCACTTTTCGCACTTGTGTTGGTGCAGGAAACCACTTTTGCACTTGTATTAGTGTGGAAAAAACACTTTTGGCACTTGTGATAGTGTTGAAAAACCACTTTTCGCACTTGTGTTAGTGTTGAAAAACCACTTTTCGCACTTGTGTTGGTGCAGGAAACCACTTTTGCACTTGTATTAGTGTGGAAAAAACACTTTTTGCACTTGTATTAGTGTGGAAAAACCACTTTTTGCACTTGTGATAGTGTTGAAAAACCACTTTTCGCACTTGTGTTAGTGTTGAAAAACCACTTTTCGCACTTGTGTTGGTGCAGTAAACCACTTTTGCACTTGTATTAGTGTGGAAAAACCACTTTTTGCACTTGTGTTAGTGTTGAAAAACCACTTTTCGCACTTGTGTTAGTGTTGAAAAACCACTTTTCGCACTTGTGTTAGTGTTGAAAAACCACTTTTCGCACTTGTGTTGGTGCAGGAAACCACTTTTGCACTTGTATTAGTGTGGAAAAAACACTTTATGCACTTGTATTAGTGTGGAAAAACCACTTTTTGCACTTGTGATAGTGTTGAAAAACCACTTTTCGCACTTGTGTTAGTGTTGAAAAACGACTTTTCGCACTTGTGTTGGTGCAGGAAACCACTTTTGCCTTTGTATTAGTGTGGAAAACCACTTTTTGCACTTGTATTAGTGTGGAAAAACCACTTTTTGCACTTGTGAGTGTTGAAAAACCACTTTTCGCACTTCTGTTAGTGTTGAAAAACCACTTTTCGCACTTGTGTTAGTGCAGGAAACCACTTTTGCACTTGTATTAGTGTGGAAAAAACACTTTTTGCACTTGTGATAGTGTTGAAAAACCACTTTTCGCACTTGTGTTAGTGTTGAAAAACCACTTTTCGCACTTGTGTTGGTGCAGGAAACCACTTTTGCACTTGTATTAGTGTGGAAAACCACTTTTCACACTTGTGTTAGTGTTGAAAAACCACTTTTCGCACTTGTGTTGGTGCAGGAAACCACTTTTGCACTTGTATTAGTGTGGAAAAAACACTTTTTGCACTTGTGATAGTGTTGAGAAACCACTTTTTGCACTTGTGTTAGTGTTGAAAAACCACTTTTCGCACTTGTGTTAGTGTTGAAAAACCACTTTTCACACTTGTGTTGGTGCAGAAAACCACTTTTGCATTTGTATTAGTGTGGAAAAAACACTTTTTGCACTTGTGATAGTGTTGAAAAACCACTTTTCGCACTTGTGTTAGTGTTGAAAAACCACTTTTCGCACTTGTGTTAGTGTTGAAAAACCACTTTTCGCACTTGTGTTGGTGCAGGAAACCACTTTTGCACTTGTATTAGTGTGGAAAAAACACTTTTTGCACTTGTGTTAGTGTTGAAAAACCACCTTTCGCACTTGTGTTGGTGCAGGAAACCACTTTTGCACTTGTATTAGTTGGGAAAAAACACTTTTTGCACTTGTATTAGTGTGGAAAAACCACTTTTTGCACTTGTGATAGTGTTGAAAAACCACTTTTCACACTTGTGTTACTGTTGAAAAACCACTTTTCGCACTTGTGTTAGTGTTGAAAAACCACTTTTCGCACTTGTGTTGGTGCAGGAAACCACTTTTGCACTTGTATTAGTGTGGAAAAAACACTTTTTGCACTTGTGTTAGTGTTGAAAAACCACCTTTCGCACTTGTGTTGGTGCAGGAAACCACTTTTGCACTTGTATTAGTTGGGAAAAAACACTTTTTGCACTTGTATTAGTGTGGAAAAACCACTTTTTGCACTTGTGATAGTGTTGAAAAACCACTTTCCGCACTTGTGTTAGTGTTGAAAAACCACTTTTCGCACTTGTGTTGGTGCAGGAAACCACTTTTGCACTTGTATTAGTGTGGAAAACCACTTTTTGGACTTGTGTTAGTGTTGAAAAACCACTTTTCGCACTTGTGTTAGTGTTGAAAAACCACTTTTCGCACTTCTGTTGGTGTTGAAAAACCTCTTTTCGCACTTGTGCTGGTGCAGGAAACCACTTTTGCACTTGTATTAGTGTGGAAAAAACACTTTTTGCACTTGTGATAGTGTTGAAAAACCACTTTTCGCACTTGTGTTAGTGTTGAAAAACTACTTTTCGCACTTGTGTTGGTGCAGGAAACCACTTTTGCACTTGTATTAGTGTGGAAAAACCACTTTTCGCACTTGTGTTAGTGTTGAAAACCCGCTTTTCGCACTTGTGTTGGTGCAGGAAACCACTTTTGCACTTGTATTAGTGTGGAAAAAACACTTTTTGCACTTGTGGTAGTGTTGAAAAACCACTTTTTGCACTTGTGTTAATGTTGAAAAACCACTTTTCGCACTTGTGTTAGTGTTGAAAGACCACTTTTCACACTTGTGTTGGTGCAGAAAACCACTTTTTGCACTTGTGTTAATGTTGAAAAAACACTTTTTGCACTTGTGATAGTGTTGAAAAACCACTTTTCGCACTTGTGTTAGTGTTGAAAAACTACTTTTCGCACTTGTGTTGGTGCAGGAAACCACTTTTGCACTTGTATTAGTGTGGAAAAACCACTTTTCGCACTTGTGTTAGTGTTGAAAAACCGCTTTTCGCACTTGTGTTAGTGTTGAAAAACCACCTTTCGCACTTGTGTTGGTGCAGGAAACCACTTTTGCACTTGTATTAGTGTGGAAAAACCACTTTTTGCACTTGTGTTAGTGTTGAAAAACCACTTTTCGCACTTGTGTTAGGGTTGAAAAACCACTTTTCACACTTGTGTTGGTGCAGGAAACCACTTTTGCATTTGTATTAGTGTGGAAAAAACACTTTTTGCACTTGTGATAGTGTTGAAAAACCATTTTTCGCACTTGTGTTAGTGTTGAAAAACCACTTTTCGCACTTGTGTTAGTGTTGAAAAACCACTTTTCGCACTTGTGTTGGTGCAGGAAACCACTTTTGCACTTGTATTAGTGTGGAAAAAACACTTTTTGCACATGTGATAGTGTTGAAAAACCAATTTTCGCACTTGTGTTAGTGTTGAAAAACCACTTTTCGCACTTGTGTTGGTGCAGGAAACCACTTTTGCACTTGTATTAGTGTGGAAAAAACACTTTTCGCACTTGTGTTAGTGTTGAAAAACCACTTTTCGCACTTGTGTTAGTGTTGAAAAACCACTTTTCGCACTTGTGTTGGTGCAGGAAACCACTTTTGCACTTGTATTAGTGTGGAAAAACACTTTTTGCACTTGTGATAATGTTGAAAAACCACTTTTCGCACTTGTGTTAGTGTTGAAAAACCACTTTTCCCACTTCTGTTAGTGTTGAAAAACCACTTTTCGCACTTGTGTTGGTGCAGGAAACCACTTTTGCACTTGTATTAGTGTGGAAAAAACACTTTTTGCACTTCTGTTAGTGTTGAAAAACCTCTTTTCGCACTTGTGCTGGTGCAGGAAACCACTTTTGCACTTGTATTAGTGTGGAAAAACCACTTTTCGCACTTGTGTTGGTGCAGGAAACCACTTTTGCACTTGTATTAGTGTGGAAAAACCACTTTTCGCACTTGTGTTAGTGTTGAAAAACCACTTTTCACACTTGTGTTAGTGTTGAAAAACCACTTTTCGCACTTGTGTTGGTGCAGGAAACCACTTTTGCACTTGTATTAGTGTGGAAAAAACACTTTTTGCACTTGTGATAGTGTTGAAAAACAACTTTTCGCACTTGTGTTAGTGTTGAAAAACCACTTTTCGCACTTGTGTTGGTGCAGGAAACCACTTTTGCACTTGTATTAGTGTGGAAAAAACACTTTTTGCACTTGTATTAGTGTGGAAAAACCACTTTTTGTACTTGTGATAGTGTTGAAAAACCACTTTTCGCACTTGTGTTAGTGTTGAAAAACCACTTTTCGCACTTGTGTTGGTGCAGGAAACCACTTTTGCACTTGTATTAGTGTGGAAAACCACTTTTTGCACTTGTATTAGTGTTGAAAAACCACTTTTCGCACTTGTGTTAGTGTTGAAAAACCACTTTTCGCACTTGTGTTAGTGTTGAAAAACCACTTTTCGCACTTGTGTTAGTGTTGAAAAACCACTTTTCGCACTTGTGTTAGTGTTGAAAAAACACTTTTCGCACTTGTGTTAGTGTTGAAAAACCACTTTTCGCACTTGTGTTGGTGCAGGAAACCACTTTTGCACTTGTATTAGTGTGGAAAAAACACTTTTTGCACTTGTATTAGTGTGGAAAAACCACTTTTTGCACTTGTGATAGTGTTGAAAAACCACTTTTCGCACTTGTGTTAGTGTTGAAAAACCAATTTTCGCACTTGTGTTGGTGCAGGAAACCACTTTTACATTTGTATTAATGTGGAAAAACCACTTTTTGCACTTGTATTAGTCTGGAAAAACCACTTTTTGCACTTGTGATAGTGTTGAAAAACCACTTTTCGCACTTGTGTTAGTGTTGAAAAACCACTTTTCGCACTTGTGTTAGTGTTGAAAAACCACTTTTCGCACTTGTGTTAGTGTTGAAAAACCACTTTTCGCACTTCTGTTAGTGTTGAAAAACCACTTTTCGCACTTGTGTTAGTGCAGGAAACCACTTTTGCACTTGTATTAGTTTGGAAAAAACACTTTTTGCACTTGTGATAGTGTTGAAAAACCACTTTTCGCACTTGTGTTAGTGTTGAAAAACCACTTTTCGCACTTGTGTTGGTGCAGGAAACCACTTTTGCACTTGTATTAGTGTGGAAAAACCACTTTTCACACTTGTGTTAGTGTTGAAAAACCACTTTTCGCACTTGTGTTGGTGCAGGAAACCACTTTTGCACTTGTATTAGTGTAGAAAAAACACTTTTTGCACTTGTGATAGTGTTGAAAAACCACTTTTTGCACTTCTGTTAGTGTTGAAAAACCTCTTTTCGCACTTGTGCTGGTGCAGGCCAAACCACTTTTGCACTTGTATTAGTGTGGAAAAAACACTTTTTGCACTTGTGATAGTGTTGAAAAACCACTTTTCACACTTGTGTTAGTGTTGAAAAACCACTTTTCGCACTTGTGTTAGTGTTGAAAAACCACTTTTCGCACTTGTGTTGGTGCAGGAAACCACTTTTGCACTTGTATTAGTGTGGAAAAAACACTTTTTGCACTTGTGTTAGTGTTGAAAAACCACCTTTCGCACTTGTGTTGGTGCAGGAAACCACTTTTGCACTTGTATTAGTTGGGAAAAAACACTTTTTGCACTTGTATTAGTGTGGAAAAACCACTTTTTGCACTTGTGATAGTGTTGAAAAACCACTTTCCGCACTTGTGTTAGTGTTGAAAAACCACTTTTCGCACTTGTGTTGGTGCAGGAAACCACTTTTGCACTTGTATTAGTGTGGAAAAACCACTTTTTGGACTTGTGTTAGTGTTGAAAAACCACTTTTCGCACTTGTGTTAGTGTTGAAAAACCACTTTTCGCACTTCTGTTGGTGTTGAAAAACCTCTTTTCGCACTTGTGCTGGTGCAGGAAACCACTTTTGCACTTGTATTAGTGTGGAAAAAACACTTTTTGCACTTGTGATAGTGTTGAAAAACCACTTTTCGCACTTGTGTTAGTGTTGAAAAACTACTTTTCGCACTTGTGTTGGTGCAGGAAACCACTTTTGCACTTGTATTAGTGTGGAAAAACCACTTTTCGCACTTGTGTTAGTGTTGAAAACCCGCTTTTCGCACTTGTGTTGGTGCAGGAAACCACTTTTGCACTTGTATTAGTGTGGAAAAAACACTTTTTGCACTTGTGGTAGTGTTGAAAAACCACTTTTTGCACTTGTGTTAATGTTGAAAAACCACTTTTCGCACTTGTGTTAGTGTTGAAAGACCACTTTTCACACTTGTGTTGGTGCAGAAAACCACTTTTTGCACTTGTGTTAATGTTGAAAAAACACTTTTTGCACTTGTGATAGTGTTGAAAAACCACTTTTCGCACTTGTGTTAGTGTTGAAAAACTACTTTTCGCACTTGTGTTGGTGCAGGAAACCACTTTTGCACTTGTATTAGTGTGGAAAAACCACTTTTCGCACTTGTGTTAGTGTTGAAAAACCGCTTTTCGCACTTGTGTTAGTGTTGAAAAACCACCTTTCGCACTTGTGTTGGTGCAGGAAACCACTTTTGCACTTGTATTAGTGTGGAAAAACCACTTTTTGCACTTGTGTTAGTGTTGAAAAACCACTTTTCGCACTTGTGTTAGGGTTGAAAAACCACTTTTCACACTTGTGTTGGTGCAGGAAACCACTTTTGCATTTGTATTAGTGTGGAAAAAACACTTTTTGCACTTGTGATAGTGTTGAAAAACCATTTTTCGCACTTGTGTTAGTGTTGAAAAACCACTTTTCGCACTTGTGTTAGTGTTGAAAAACCACTTTTCGCACTTGTGTTGGTGCAGGAAACCACTTTTGCACTTGTATTAGTGTGGAAAAAACACTTTTTGCACATGTGATAGTGTTGAAAAACCAATTTTCGCACTTGTGTTAGTGTTGAAAAACCACTTTTCGCACTTGTGTTGGTGCAGGAAACCACTTTTGCACTTGTATTAGTGTGGAAAAAACACTTTTCGCACTTGTGTTAGTGTTGAAAAACCACTTTTCGCACTTGTGTTAGTGTTGAAAAACCACTTTTCGCACTTGTGTTGGTGCAGGAAACCACTTTTGCACTTGTATTAGTGTGGAAAAACACTTTTTGCACTTGTGATAATGTTGAAAAACCACTTTTCGCACTTGTGTTAGTGTTGAAAAACCACTTTTCCCACTTCTGTTAGTGTTGAAAAACCACTTTTCGCACTTGTGTTGGTGCAGGAAACCACTTTTGCACTTGTATTAGTGTGGAAAAAACACTTTTTGCACTTCTGTTAGTGTTGAAAAACCTCTTTTCGCACTTGTGCTGGTGCAGGAAACCACTTTTGCACTTGTATTAGTGTGGAAAAACCACTTTTCGCACTTGTGTTGGTGCAGGAAACCACTTTTGCACTTGTATTAGTGTGGAAAAACCACTTTTCGCACTTGTGTTAGTGTTGAAAAACCACTTTTCACACTTGTGTTAGTGTTGAAAAACCACTTTTCGCACTTGTGTTGGTGCAGGAAACCACTTTTGCACTTGTATTAGTGTGGAAAAAACACTTTTTGCACTTGTGATAGTGTTGAAAAACAACTTTTCGCACTTGTGTTAGTGTTGAAAAACCACTTTTCGCACTTGTGTTGGTGCAGGAAACCACTTTTGCACTTGTATTAGTGTGGAAAAAACACTTTTTGCACTTGTATTAGTGTGGAAAAACCACTTTTTGTACTTGTGATAGTGTTGAAAAACCACTTTTCGCACTTGTGTTAGTGTTGAAAAACCACTTTTCGCACTTGTGTTGGTGCAGGAAACCACTTTTGCACTTGTATTAGTGTGGAAAACCACTTTTTGCACTTGTATTAGTGTTGAAAAACCACTTTTCGCACTTGTGTTAGTGTTGAAAAACCACTTTTCGCACTTGTGTTAGTGTTGAAAAACCACTTTTCGCACTTGTGTTAGTGTTGAAAAACCACTTTTCGCACTTGTGTTAGTGTTGAAAAAACACTTTTCGCACTTGTGTTAGTGTTGAAAAACCACTTTTCGCACTTGTGTTGGTGCAGGAAACCACTTTTGCACTTGTATTAGTGTGGAAAAAACACTTTTTGCACTTGTATTAGTGTGGAAAAACCACTTTTTGCACTTGTGATAGTGTTGAAAAACCACTTTTCGCACTTGTGTTAGTGTTGAAAAACCAATTTTCGCACTTGTGTTGGTGCAGGAAACCACTTTTACATTTGTATTAATGTGGAAAAACCACTTTTTGCACTTGTATTAGTCTGGAAAAACCACTTTTTGCACTTGTGATAGTGTTGAAAAACCACTTTTCGCACTTGTGTTAGTGTTGAAAAACCACTTTTCGCACTTGTGTTAGTGTTGAAAAACCACTTTTCGCACTTGTGTTAGTGTTGAAAAACCACTTTTCGCACTTCTGTTAGTGTTGAAAAACCACTTTTCGCACTTGTGTTAGTGCAGGAAACCACTTTTGCACTTGTATTAGTTTGGAAAAAACACTTTTTGCACTTGTGATAGTGTTGAAAAACCACTTTTCGCACTTGTGTTAGTGTTGAAAAACCACTTTTCGCACTTGTGTTGGTGCAGGAAACCACTTTTGCACTTGTATTAGTGTGGAAAAACCACTTTTCACACTTGTGTTAGTGTTGAAAAACCACTTTTCGCACTTGTGTTGGTGCAGGAAACCACTTTTGCACTTGTATTAGTGTAGAAAAAACACTTTTTGCACTTGTGATAGTGTTGAAAAACCACTTTTTGCACTTCTGTTAGTGTTGAAAAACCTCTTTTCGCACTTGTGCTGGTGCAGGCCAAACCACTTTTGCACTTGTATTAGTGTGGAAAAAACACTTTTTGCACTTGTGATAGTGTTGAAAAACCACTTTTCGCACTTGTGTTAGTGTTGAAAAACTACTTTTCGCACTTGTGTTGGTGCAGGAAACAACTTTTGCACTTGTATTAGTGTGGAAAAACCACTTTTCGCACTTGTGTTAGTGTTGAAAAACCACTTTTCGCACTTGTGTTAGTGTTGAAAAACCACCTTTCGCACTTGTGTTGGTGCAGGAAACCACTTTTGCACTTGTATTAGTGTGGAAAAACCACTTTTCGCACTTGTGTTGGTGCAGGAAACCACTTTTGCACTTGTATTAGTGTGGAAAAACCACTTTTTGCACTTGTGTTAGTGTTGAAAAACCACTTTTCGCACTTGTGTTAGTGTTGAAAAATCACTTTTCACACTTGTGTTGCTGCAGGAAACCACTTTTGCATTTGTATTAGTGTGGAAAAAACACTTTTTGCACTTGTGATAGTGTTGAAAAACCATTTTTCGCACTTGTGTTAGTGTTGAAAAACCACTTTTCGCACTTGTGTTAGTGTTGAAAAACCACTTTTCGCACTTGTGTTGGTGCAGGAAACCACTTTTGCACTTGTATTAGTGTGGAAAAAACACTTTTTGCACTTGTGATAGTGTTGAAAAACCACTTTTCGCACTTGTGTTAGTGTTGAAAAACCACTTTTCGCACTTGTGTTAGTGTTGAAAAACCACTTTTCGCACTTGTGTTAGTGTTGAAAAAACACTTTTCGCACTTGTGTTAGTGTTGAAAAACCACTTTTCGCACTTGTGTTGGTGCAGGAAACCACTTTTGCACTTGTATTAGTGTGGAAAAAACACTTTTTGCACTTGTATTAGTGTGGAAAAACCACTTTTTGTACTTGTGATAGTGTTGAAAAACCACTTTTCGCACTTGTGTTAGTGTTGAAAAACCACTTTTCGCACTTGTGTTGGTGCAGGAAACCACTTTTGCACTTGTATTAGTGTGGAAAACCACTTTTTGCACTTGTATTAGTGTTGAAAAACCACTTTTCGCACTTGTGTTAGTGTTGAAAAACCACTTTTCGCACTTGTGTTAGTGTTGAAAAACCACTTTTCGCACTTGTGTTAGTGTTGAAAAACCACTTTTCGCACTTGTGTTAGTGTTGAAAAAACACTTTTCGCACTTGTGTTAGTGTTGAAAAACCACTTTTCGCACTTGTGTTGGTGCAGGAAACCACTTTTGCACTTGTATTAGTGTGGAAAAAACACTTTTTGCACTTGTATTAGTGTGGAAAAACCACTTTTTGCACTTGTGATAGTGTTGAAAAACCACTTTTCGCACTTGTGTTAGTGTTGAAAAACCAATTTTCGCACTTGTGTTGGTGCAGGAAACCACTTTTACATTTGTATTAATGTGGAAAAACCACTTTTTGCACTTGTATTAGTCTGGAAAAACCACTTTTTGCACTTGTGATAGTGTTGAAAAACCACTTTTCGCACTTGTGTTAGTGTTGAAAAACCACTTTTCGCACTTGTGTTAGTGTTGAAAAACCACTTTTCGCACTTGTGTTAGTGTTGAAAAACCACTTTTCGCACTTCTGTTAGTGTTGAAAAACCACTTTTCGCACTTGTGTTAGTGCAGGAAACCACTTTTGCACTTGTATTAGTTTGGAAAAAACACTTTTTGCACTTGTGATAGTGTTGAAAAACCACTTTTCGCACTTGTGTTAGTGTTGAAAAACCACTTTTCGCACTTGTGTTGGTGCAGGAAACCACTTTTGCACTTGTATTAGTGTGGAAAAACCACTTTTCACACTTGTGTTAGTGTTGAAAAACCACTTTTCGCACTTGTGTTGGTGCAGGAAACCACTTTTGCACTTGTATTAGTGTAGAAAAAACACTTTTTGCACTTGTGATAGTGTTGAAAAACCACTTTTTGCACTTCTGTTAGTGTTGAAAAACCTCTTTTCGCACTTGTGCTGGTGCAGGCCAAACCACTTTTGCACTTGTATTAGTGTGGAAAAAACACTTTTTGCACTTGTGATAGTGTTGAAAAACCACTTTTCGCACTTGTGTTAGTGTTGAAAAACTACTTTTCGCACTTGTGTTGGTGCAGGAAACAACTTTTGCACTTGTATTAGTGTGGAAAAACCACTTTTCGCACTTGTGTTAGTGTTGAAAAACCGCTTTTCGCACTTGTGTTAGTGTTGAAAAACCACCTTTCGCACTTGTGTTGGTGCAGGAAACCACTTTTGCACTTGTATTAGTGTGGAAAAACCACTTTTCGCACTTGTGTTGGTGCAGGAAACCACTTTTGCACTTGTATTAGTGTGGAAAAACCACTTTTTGCACTTGTGTTAGTGTTGAAAAACCACTTTTCGCACTTGTGTTAGTGTTGAAAAATCACTTTTCACACTTGTGTTGCTGCAGGAAACCACTTTTGCATTTGTATTAGTGTGGAAAAAACACTTTTTGCACTTGTGATAGTGTTGAAAAACCATTTTTCGCACTTGTGTTAGTGTTGAAAAACCACTTTTCGCACTTGTGTTAGTGTTGAAAAACCACTTTTCGCACTTGTGTTGGTGCAGGAAACCACTTTTGCACTTGTATTAGTGTGGAAAAAACACTTTTTGCACTTGTGATAGTGTTGAAAAACCACTTTTCGCACTTGTGTTAGTGTTGAAAAACCACTTTTCGCACTTGTGTTAGTGTTGAAAAACCACTTTTCGCACTTGTGTTAGTGTTGAAAAAACACTTTTCGCACTTGTGTTAGTGTTGAAAAACCACTTTTCGCACTTGTGTTGGTGCAGGAAACCACTTTTGCACTTGTATTAGTGTGGAAAAAACACTTTTTGCACTTGTATTAGTGTGGAAAAACCACTTTTTGCACTTGTGATAGTGTTGAAAAACCACTTTTCGCACTTGTGTTAGTGTTGAAAAACCAATTTTCGCACTTGTGTTGGTGCAGGAAACCACTTTTGCATTTGTATTAATGTGGAAAAACCACTTTTTGCACTTGTATTAGTCTGGAAAAACCACTTTTTGCACTTGTGATAGTGTTGAAAAACCACTTTTCGCACTTGTGTTAGTGTTGAAAAACCACTTTTCGCACTTGTGTTGGTGCAGGAAACCACTTTTGCACTTGTATTAGTGTGGAAAAACCACTTTTTGCACTTGTGTTAGTGTTGAAAAACCACTTTTCGCACTTGTGTTAGTGTTGAAAAACCACTTTTCGCACTTGTGTTAGTGTTGAAAAACCACTTTTCGCACTTCTGTTAGTGTTGAAAAACCACTTTTCGCACTTGTGTTAGTGCAGGAAACCACTTTTGCACTTGTATTAGTGTGGAAAAAACACTTTTTGCACTTGTGATAGTGTTGAAAAACCACTTTTCGCACTTGTGTTAGTGTTGAAAAACCACTTTTCGCACTTGTGTTGGTGCAGGAAACCACTTTTGCACTTGTATTAGTGTGGAAAAACCACTTTTCACACTTGTGTTAGTGTTGAAAAACCACTTTTCGCACTTGTGTTAGTGTTGAAAAACCACTTTTCGCACTTGTGTTGGTGCAGGAAACCACTTTTGCACTTGTATTAGTGTGGAAAAAGCACTTTTTGCACTTGTGATTGCGTTGAAAAACCACTTTTCGCACTTGTGATAGTGTTGAAAAACCATTTTTCGTACTTGTGTTAGTGTTGAAAAACCACTTTTCGCACTTGTGTTAGTGTTGAAAAACCACTTTTCGCACTTGTGTTGGTGCAGGAAACCACTTTTGCACTTGTATTAGTGTGGAAAAAACACTTTTTGCACTTGTGATAGTGTTGAAAAACCACTTTTCGCACTTGTGTTAGTGTTGAAAAACCACTTTTCGCACTTGTGTTAGTGTTGAAAAACCACTTTTCGCACTTGTGTTGGTGCAGGAAACCATTTTTGCACTTGTATTAGTGTGGAAAAAACACTTTTTGCACTTGTGATAGTGTTGAAAAACCACTTTTCGCACTTGTGTTAGTGTTGAAAAACTACTTTTCGCACTTGTGTTGGTGCAGGAAACCACTTTTGCACTTGTATAAGTGTGGAAAAAACACTTTTCGCACTTGTGTTAGTGTTGAAAAACCACTTTTTGCACTTGTGTTAGTGTTGAAAAACCACTTTTCGCACTTGTGTTGGTGCAGGAAACCACTTTTGCACTTGTATTAGTGTGGAAAAACACTTTTTGCACTTGTGATAATGTTGAAAAACCACTTTTCGCACTTGTGTTAGTGTTGAAAAACCACGTTTCCCACTTCTGTTAGTGTTGAAAAACCACTTTTCGCACTTGTGTTGGTGCAGGAAACCACTTTTGCACTTGTATTAGTGTGGAAAAAACACTTTTTGCACATCTGTTAGTGTTGAAAAACCTCTTTTCGCACTTGTGCTGGTGCAGGAAACCACTTTTGCACTTGTATTAGTGTGGAAAAAACACTTTTTGCACTTGTGATAGTGTTGAAAAACCACTTTTCGCACTTGTGTTAGTGTTGAAAAACTACTTTTCGCACTTGTGTTGGTGCAGGAAACCACTTTTGCACTTGTATTAGTGTGGAAAAACCACTCTTTGCACTTGTGATAGTGTTGAAAAACCACTTTTTGCACTTGTGTTAGTGTTGAAAAACCACTTTTCGCACTTGTGTTAGTGTTGAAAAACCACTTTTTGCACTTGTGTTGGTGCAGGAAACCACTTTTGCACTTGTATTAGTGTGGAAAAAACACTTTTCGCACTTGTGTTAGTGTTGAAAAACCACTTCGCACTTGTGTTAGTGTTGAAAAACCACCTTTCGCACTTGTGTTGGTGCAGGAAACCACTTTTGCACTTGTATTAGTGTGGAAAAAACACTTTTTGCACTTGTATTAGTGTGGAAAAACCACTTTTTGCACTTGTGATAGTGTTGAAAAACCACTTTTCGCACTTGTGTTAGTGTTGAAAAACCACTTTTCGCACTTGTGTTGGTGCAGGAAACCACTTTTGCACTTGTATTAGTGTGGAAAAACCACTTTTTGCACTTGTGTTAGTATTGAAAAACCACTTTTCGCACTTGTGTTAGTGTTGAAAAACCACTTTTCGCACTTCTGTTGGTGTTGAAAAACCTCTTTTCGCACTTGTGCTGGTGCAGGAAACCACTTTTGCACTTGTATTAGTGTGGAAAAAACACTTTTTGCACTTGTGATAGTGTTGAAAAACCACTTTTCGCACTTGTGTTAGTGTTGAAAAACTACTTTTCGCACTTGTGTTGGTGCAGGAAACCACTTTTGCACTTGTATTAGTGTGGAAAAACCACTTTTCGCACTTGTGTTAGTGTTGAAAACCCGCTTTTCGCACTTGTGTTGGTGCAGGAAACCACTTTTGCACTTGTATTAGTGTGGAAAAAACACTTTTTGCACTTGTGATAGTGTTGAAAAACCACTTTTTGCACTTGTGTTAGTGTTGAAAAACCACTTTTCGCACTTGTGTTAGTGTTGAAAAACCTCTTTTCGCACTTGTGCTGGTGCAGGAAACCACTTTTGCACTTGTATTAGTGTGGGAAAAACACTTTTTGCACTTGTGATAGTGTTGAAAAACCACTTTTCGCACTTGTGTTAGTGTTGAAAAACTACTTTTCGCACTTGTGTTGGTGCAGGAAACCACTTTTGCACTTGTATTAGTGTGGAAAAACCACTTTTCGCACTTGTGTTGGTGCAGGAAACCACTTTTGCACTTGTATTAGTGTGGAAAAACCACTTTTTGCACTTGTGTTAGTGTTGAAAAACCACTTTTCGCACTTGTGTTAGTGTTGAAAAACCACTTTTCGCACTTGTGTTGGTGCAGGAAACCACTTTTGCACTTGTATTAGTGTGGAAAAAACACTTTTTGCACTTGTGATAGTGTTGAAAAACCACTTTTCGCACTTGTGTTGGTGCAGGAAACCACTTTTGCACTTGTATTAGTGTGGAAAAACCACTTTTCGCACTTGTGGTAGTGTTGAAAAACCACTTTTCGCACTTGTGTTAGTGTTGGAAAAACCACTTTTCGCACTTGTGTTGGTGCAGGAAACCACTTTTGCACTTGTATTAGTGTGGAAAAAACACTTTTTGCACTTGTGATTGCGTTGAAAAACCACTTTTCGCACTTGTGTTAGTGTTGAAAAACCACTTTTCGCACTTGTGTTAGTGTTGAAAAACTACTTTTCGCACTTGTGTTGGTGCAGGAAACCACTTTTGCACTTGTATTAGTGTGGAAAAAACACTTTTTGCACTTGTGATAGTGTTGAAAAACCACTTTTCGCACTTGTGTTAGTGTTGAAAAACCACTTTTCGCACTTGTGTTGGTGCAGGAAACCACTTTTGCACTTGTATTAGTGTGGAAAACCACTTTTCGCACTTGTGTTGGTGCAGGAAACCACTTTTGCACTTGTATTAGTGTGGAAAAACCACTTTTCGCACTTGTGTTAGTGTTGAAAAACCACGTTTCGCACTTGTGTTGGTGCAGGAAACCACTTTTGCACTTGTATTAGTGTGGAAAAAACACTTTTTGCACTTGTGATAGTGTTGAAAAACCACGTTTCGCACTTGTGTTGGTGCAGGAAACCACTTTTGCACTTGTATTAGTGTGGAAAAAACACTTTTTGCACTTGTGATGATAGTGTTGAAAAACCACTTTTCGCACTTGTGTTAGTGTTGAAAAACCACTTTTCGCACTTGTGTTGGTGCAGGAAACCACTTTTACACTTGTATTAGTGTGGAAAAACCACTTTTCGCACTTGTGTTAGTGTTGAAAAACAACTTTTCGCACTTGTGTTAGTGTTGAAAAACCACTTTTCGCACTTGTGTTGGTGCAGGAAACCACTTTTGCACTTGTATTAGTGTGGGAAAACCACTTTTTGCACTTGTGTTAGTGTTGAAAAACCACTTTTCGCACTTGTGTTAGTGTTGAAAAACCACTTTTCGCACTTGTGTTAGTGTTGAAAAACCACATTTCGCACTTGTGTTAGTGTTGAAAAACCACTTTTCGCACTTGTGTTGGTGCAGGAAACCACTTTTGCACTTGTATTAGTGTGGAAAAAACACTTTTTGCACTTGTATTAGTGTGGAAAAAACTACTTTTTGCACTTGTGATAGTGTTGAAAAACCACTTTTTGCACTTGTGTTAGTGTTGAAAAACCACTTTTCGCACTTGTGTTGATGCAGTAAACCACTTTTGCACTTGTATTAGTGTGGAAAAACCACTTTTTGCTCTTGTGTTAGTGTTGAAAAACCACTTTTCGTACTTGTGATAGTGTTGAAAAACCACTTTTCGCACTTGTGTTAGTGTTGAAAAACCACTTTTCGCACTTGTGTTGGTGCAGGAAACCACTTTTGCACTTGTATTAGTGTGGAAAACCACTTTTTGCACTTGTATTAGTGTTGAAAAACCACTTTTCGCACTTGTGTTAGTGTTGAAAAACCACTTTTCGCACTTGTGTTAGTGTTGAAAAACCACTTTTCGCACTTGTGTTAGTGTTGAAAAACCACTTTTCGCACTTGTGTTAGTGTTGAAAAAACACTTTTCGCACTTGTGTTAGTGTTGAAAAACCACTTTTCGCACTTGTGTTGGTGCAGGAAACCACTTTTGCACTTGTATTAGTGTGGAAAAAACACTTTTTGCACTTGTATTAGTGTGGAAAAACCACTTTTTGCACTTGTGATAGTGTTGAAAAACCACTTTTCGCACTTGTGTTAGTGTTGAAAAACCAATTTTCGCACTTGTGTTGGTGCAGGAAACCACTTTTACATTTGTATTAATGTGGAAAAACCACTTTTTGCACTTGTATTAGTCTGGAAAAACCACTTTTTGCACTTGTGATAGTGTTGAAAAACCACTTTTCGCACTTGTGTTAGTGTTGAAAAACCACTTTTCGCACTTGTGTTAGTGTTGAAAAACCACTTTTCGCACTTGTGTTAGTGTTGAAAAACCACTTTTCGCACTTCTGTTAGTGTTGAAAAACCACTTTTCGCACTTGTGTTAGTGCAGGAAACCACTTTTGCACTTGTATTAGTTTGGAAAAAACACTTTTTGCACTTGTGATAGTGTTGAAAAACCACTTTTCGCACTTGTGTTAGTGTTGAAAAACCACTTTTCGCACTTGTGTTGGTGCAGGAAACCACTTTTGCACTTGTATTAGTGTGGAAAAACCACTTTTCACACTTGTGTTAGTGTTGAAAAACCACTTTTCGCACTTGTGTTGGTGCAGGAAACCACTTTTGCACTTGTATTAGTGTAGAAAAAACACTTTTTGCACTTGTGATAGTGTTGAAAAACCACTTTTTGCACTTCTGTTAGTGTTGAAAAACCTCTTTTCGCACTTGTGCTGGTGCAGGCCAAACCACTTTTGCACTTGTATTAGTGTGGAAAAAACACTTTTTGCACTTGTGATAGTGTTGAAAAACCACTTTTCGCACTTGTGTTAGTGTTGAAAAACTACTTTTCGCACTTGTGTTGGTGCAGGAAACAACTTTTGCACTTGTATTAGTGTGGAAAAACCACTTTTCGCACTTGTGTTAGTGTTGAAAAACCGCTTTTCGCACTTGTGTTAGTGTTGAAAAACCACCTTTCGCACTTGTGTTGGTGCAGGAAACCACTTTTGCACTTGTATTAGTGTGGAAAAACCACTTTTCACACTTGTGTTGGTGCAGGAAACCACTTTTGCACTTGTATTAGTGTGGAAAAACCACTTTTTGCACTTGTGTTAGTGTTGAAAAACCACTTTTCGCACTTGTGTTAGTGTTGAAAAATCACTTTTCACACTTGTGTTGCTGCAGGAAACCACTTTTGCATTTGTATTAGTGTGGAAAAAACACTTTTTGCACTTGTGATAGTGTTGAAAAACCATTTTTCGCACTTGTGTTAGTGTTGAAAAACCACTTTTCGCACTTGTGTTAGTGTTGAAAAACCACTTTTCGCACTTGTGTTGGTGCAGGAAACCACTTTTGCACTTGTATTAGTGTGGAAAAAACACTTTTTGCACTTGTGATAGTGTTGAAAAACCACTTTTCGCACTTGTGTTAGTGTTGAAAAACCACTTTTCGCACTTGTGTTAGTGTTGAAAAACCACTTTTCGCACTTGTGTTAGTGTTGAAAAAACACTTTTCGCACTTGTGTTAGTGTTGAAAAACCACTTTTCGCACTTGTGTTGGTGCAGGAAACCACTTTTGCACTTGTATTAGTGTGGAAAAAACACTTTTTGCACTTGTATTAGTGTGGAAAAACCACTTTTTGCACTTGTGATAGTGTTGAAAAACCACTTTTCGCACTTGTGTTAGTGTTGAAAAACCAATTTTCGCACTTGTGTTGGTGCAGGAAACCACTTTTGCATTTGTATTAATGTGGAAAAACCACTTTTTGCACTTGTATTAGTCTGGAAAAACCACTTTTTGCACTTGTGATAGTGTTGAAAAACCACTTTTCGCACTTGTGTTAGTGTTGAAAAACCACTTTTCGCACTTGTGTTGGTGCAGGAAACCACTTTTGCACTTGTATTAGTGTGGAAAAACCACTTTTTGCACTTGTGTTAGTGTTGAAAAACCACTTTTCGCACTTGTGTTAGTGTTGAAAAACCACTTTTCGCACTTGTGTTAGTGTTGAAAAACCACTTTTCGCACTTCTGTTAGTGTTGAAAAACCACTTTTCGCACTTGTGTTAGTGCAGGAAACCACTTTTGCACTTGTATTAGTGTGGAAAAAACACTTTTTGCACTTGTGATAGTGTTGAAAAACCACTTTTCGCACTTGTGTTAGTGTTGAAAAACCACTTTTCGCACTTGTGTTGGTGCAGGAAACCACTTTTGCACTTGTATTAGTGTGGAAAAACCACTTTTCACACTTGTGTTAGTGTTGAAAAACCCACTTTTCGCACTTGTGTTAGTGTTGAAAAACCACTTTTCGCACTTGTGTTGGTGCAGGAAACCACTTTTGCACTTGTATTAGTGTGGAAAAAGCACTTTTTGCACTTGTGATTGCGTTGAAAAACCACTTTTCGCACTTGTGATAGTGTTGAAAAACCATTTTTCGTACTTGTGTTAGTGTTGAAAAACCACTTTTCGCACTTGTGTTAGTGTTGAAAAACCACTTTTCGCACTTGTGTTGGTGCAGGAAACCACTTTTGCACTTGTATTAGTGTGGAAAAAACACTTTTTGCACTTGTGATAGTGTTGAAAAACCACTTTTCGCACTTGTGTTAGTGTTGAAAAACCACTTTTCGCACTTGTGTTAGTGTTGAAAAACCACTTTTCGCACTTGTGTTGGTGCAGGAAACCATTTTTGCACTTGTATTAGTGTGGAAAAAACACTTTTTGCACTTGTGATAGTGTTGAAAAACCACTTTTCGCACTTGTGTTAGTGTTGAAAAACTACTTTTCGCACTTGTGTTGGTGCAGGAAACCACTTTTGCACTTGTATAAGTGTGGAAAAAACACTTTTCGCACTTGTGTTAGTGTTGAAAAACCACTTTTTGCACTTGTGTTAGTGTTGAAAAACCACTTTTCGCACTTGTGTTGGTGCAGGAAACCACTTTTGCACTTGTATTAGTGTGGAAAAACACTTTTTGCACTTGTGATAATGTTGAAAAACCACTTTTCGCACTTGTGTTAGTGTTGAAAAACCACGTTTCCCACTTCTGTTAGTGTTGAAAAACCACTTTTCGCACTTGTGTTGGTGCAGGAAACCACTTTTGCACTTGTATTAGTGTGGAAAAAACACTTTTTGCACATCTGTTAGTGTTGAAAAACCTCTTTTCGCACTTGTGCTGGTGCAGGAAACCACTTTTGCACTTGTATTAGTGTGGAAAAAACACTTTTTGCACTTGTGATAGTGTTGAAAAACCACTTTTCGCACTTGTGTTAGTGTTGAAAAACTACTTTTCGCACTTGTGTTGGTGCAGGAAACCACTTTTGCACTTGTATTAGTGTGGAAAAACCACTCTTTGCACTTGTGATAGTGTTGAAAAACCACTTTTTGCACTTGTGTTAGTGTTGAAAAACCACTTTTCGCACTTGTGTTAGTGTTGAAAAACCACTTTTTGCACTTGTGTTGGTGCAGGAAACCACTTTTGCACTTGTATTAGTGTGGAAAAAACACTTTTCGCACTTGTGTTAGTGTTGAAAAACCACTTCGCACTTGTGTTAGTGTTGAAAAACCACCTTTCGCACTTGTGTTGGTGCAGGAAACCACTTTTGCACTTGTATTAGTGTGGAAAAAACACTTTTTGCACTTGTATTAGTGTGGAAAAACCACTTTTTGCACTTGTGATAGTGTTGAAAAACCACTTTTCGCACTTGTGTTAGTGTTGAAAAACCACTTTTCGCACTTGTGTTGGTGCAGGAAACCACTTTTGCACTTGTATTAGTGTGGAAAAACCACTTTTTGCACTTGTGTTAGTATTGAAAAAACACTTTTCGCACTTGTGTTAGTGTTGAAAAACCACTTTTCGCACTTCTGTTGGTGTTGAAAAACCTCTTTTCGCACTTGTGCTGGTGCAGGAAACCACTTTTGCACTTGTATTAGTGTGGAAAAAACACTTTTTGCACTTGTGATAGTGTTGAAAAACCACTTTTCGCACTTGTGTTAGTGTTGAAAAACTACTTTTCGCACTTGTGTTGGTGCAGGAAACCACTTTTGCACTTGTATTAGTGTGGAAAAACCACTTTTCGCACTTGTGTTAGTGTTGAAAACCCGCTTTTCGCACTTGTGTTGGTGCAGGAAACCACTTTTGCACTTGTA
Source organism: Myxine glutinosa (assembly GCF_964187855.1). Classification (NCBI taxonomy): domain Eukaryota; kingdom Metazoa; phylum Chordata; class Myxini; order Myxiniformes; family Myxinidae; genus Myxine; species Myxine glutinosa. The sequence continues at coordinate 85,180,595 of NC_136263.1, read as the reverse complement.
TTAGTGTGGAAAAAACACTTTTTGCACTTGTGATAGTGTTGAAAAACCACTTTTTGCACTTGTGTTAGTGTTGAAAAACCACTTTTCGCACTTGTGTTAGTGTTGAAAAACCTCTTTTCGCACTTGTGCTGGTGCAGGAAACCACTTTTGCACTTGTATTAGTGTGGGAAAAACACTTTTTGCACTTGTGATAGTGTTGAAAAACCACTTTTCGCACTTGTGTTAGTGTTGAAAAACTACTTTTCGCACTTGTGTTGGTGCAGGAAACCACTTTTGCACTTGTATTAGTGTGGAAAAACCACTTTTCGCACTTGTGTTGGTGCAGGAAACCACTTTTGCACTTGTATTAGTGTGGAAAAACCACTTTTTGCACTTGTGTTAGTGTTGAAAAACCACTTTTCGCACTTGTGTTAGTGTTGAAAAACCACTTTTCGCACTTGTGTTGGTGCAGGAAACCACTTTTGCACTTGTATTAGTGTGGAAAAAACACTTTTTGCACTTGTGATAGTGTTGAAAAACCACTTTTCGCACTTGTGTTGGTGCAGGAAACCACTTTTGCACTTGTATTAGTGTGGAAAAACCACTTTTCGCACTTGTGTTAGTGTTGAAAAACCACTTTTCGCACTTGTGTTAGTGTTGGAAAAACCACTTTTCGCACTTGTGTTGGTGCAGGAAACCACTTTTGCACTTGTATTAGTGTGGAAAAAACACTTTTTGCACTTGTGATTGCGTTGAAAAACCACTTTTCGCACTTGTGTTAGTGTTGAAAAACCACTTTTCGCACTTGTGTTAGTGTTGAAAAACTACTTTTCGCACTTGTGTTGGTGCAGGAAACCACTTTTGCACTTGTATTAGTGTGGAAAAAACACTTTTTGCACTTGTGATAGTGTTGAAAAACCACTTTTCGCACTTGTGTTAGTGTTGAAAAACCACTTTTCGCACTTGTGTTGGTGCAGGAAACCACTTTTGCACTTGTATTAGTGTGGAAAACCACTTTTCGCACTTGTGTTGGTGCAGGAAACCACTTTTGCACTTGTATTAGTGTGGAAAAAACACTTTTTGCACTTGTGATAGTGTTGAAAAACCACTTTTCGCACTTGTGTTAGTGTTGAAAAACCACTTTTCGCACTTGTGTTAGTGTTGAAAAACCACGTTTCGCACTTGTGTTGGTGCAGGAAACCACTTTTGCACTTGTATTAGTGTGGAAAAAACACTTTTTGCACTTGTGATAGTGTTGAAAAACCACGTTTCGCACTTGTGTTGGTGCAGGAAACCACTTTTGCACTTGTATTAGTGTGGAAAAAACACTTTTTGCACTTGTGATGATAGTGTTGAAAAACCACTTTTCGCACTTGTGTTAGTGTTGAAAAACCACTTTTCGCACTTGTGTTGGTGCAGGAAACCACTTTTACACTTGTATTAGTGTGGAAAAACCACTTTTCGCACTTGTGTTAGTGTTGAAAAACAACTTTTCGCACTTGTGTTAGTGTTGAAAAACCACTTTTCGCACTTGTGTTGGTGCAGGAAACCACTTTTGCACTTGTATTAGTGTGGAAAAACCACTTTTTGCACTTGTGTTAGTGTTGAAAAACCACTTTTCGCACTTGTGTTAGTGTTGAAAAACCACTTTTCGCACTTGTGTTGGTGCAGGAAACCACTTTTGCACTTGTATTAGTGTGGAAAAAACACTTTTTGCACTTGTGATAGTGTTGAAAAACCACTTTTCGCACTTGTGTTGGTGCAGGAAACCACTTTTGCACTTGTATTAGTGTGGAAAAACCACTTTTCGCACTTGTGTTAGTGTTGAAAAACCACTTTTCGCACTTGTGTTAGTGTTGGAAAAACCACTTTTCGCACTTGTGTTGGTGCAGGAAACCACTTTTGCACTTGTATTAGTGTGGAAAAAACACTTTTTGCACTTGTGATTGCGTTGAAAAACCACTTTTCGCACTTGTGTTAGTGTTGAAAAACCACTTTTCGCACTTGTGTTAGTGTTGAAAAACTACTTTTCGCACTTGTGTTGGTGCAGGAAACCACTTTTGCACTTGTATTAGTGTGGAAAAAACACTTTTTGCACTTGTGATAGTGTTGAAAAACCACTTTTCGCACTTGTGTTAGTGTTGAAAAACCACTTTTCGCACTTGTGTTGGTGCAGGAAACCACTTTTGCACTTGTATTAGTGTGGAAAACCACTTTTCGCACTTGTGTTGGTGCAGGAAACCACTTTTGCACTTGTATTAGTGTGGAAAAACCACTTTTCGCACTTGTGTTAGTGTTGAAAAACCACGTTTCGCACTTGTGTTGGTGCAGGAAACCACTTTTGCACTTGTATTAGTGTGGAAAAAACACTTTTTGCACTTGTGATAGTGTTGAAAAACCACGTTTCGCACTTGTGTTGGTGCAGGAAACCACTTTTGCACTTGTATTAGTGTGGAAAAAACACTTTTTGCACTTGTGATGATAGTGTTGAAAAACCACTTTTCGCACTTGTGTTAGTGTTGAAAAACCACTTTTCGCACTTGTGTTGGTGCAGGAAACCACTTTTACACTTGTATTAGTGTGGAAAAACCACTTTTCGCACTTGTGTTAGTGTTGAAAAACAACTTTTCGCACTTGTGTTAGTGTTGAAAAACCACTTTTCGCACTTGTGTTGGTGCAGGAAACCACTTTTGCACTTGTATTAGTGTGGGAAAACCACTTTTTGCACTTGTGTTAGTGTTGAAAAACCACTTTTCGCACTTGTGTTAGTGTTGAAAAACCACTTTTCGCACTTGTGTTAGTGTTGAAAAACCACATTTCGCACTTGTGTTAGTGTTGAAAAACCACTTTTCGCACTTGTGTTGGTGCAGGAAACCACTTTTGCACTTGTATTAGTGTGGAAAAAACACTTTTTGCACTTGTATTAGTGTGGAAAAAACTACTTTTTGCACTTGTGATAGTGTTGAAAAACCACTTTTTGCACTTGTGTTAGTGTTGAAAAACCACTTTTCGCACTTGTGTTGATGCAGTAAACCACTTTTGCACTTGTATTAGTGTGGAAAAACCACTTTTTGCTCTTGTGTTAGTGTTGAAAAACCACTTTTCGTACTTGTGATAGTGTTGAAAAACCACTTTTCGCACTTGTGTTAGTGTTGAAAAACCACTTTTCGCACTTGTGTTGGTGCAGGAAACCACTTTTGCACTTGTATTAGTGTGGAAAACCACTTTTTGCACTTGTATTAGTGTTGAAAAACCACTTTTCGCACTTGTGTTAGTGTTGAAAAACCACTTTTCGCACTTGTGTTAGTGTTGAAAAACCACTTTTCGCACTTGTGTTAGTGTTGAAAAACCACTTTTCGCACTTGTGTTAGTGTTGAAAAAACACTTTTCGCACTTGTGTTAGTGTTGAAAAACCACTTTTCGCACTTGTGTTGGTGCAGGAAACCACTTTTGCACTTGTATTAGTGTGGAAAAAACACTTTTTGCACTTGTATTAGTGTGGAAAAACCACTTTTTGCACTTGTGATAGTGTTGAAAAACCACTTTTCGCACTTGTGTTAGTGTTGAAAAACCAATTTTCGCACTTGTGTTGGTGCAGGAAACCACTTTTACATTTGTATTAATGTGGAAAAACCACTTTTTGCACTTGTATTAGTCTGGAAAAACCACTTTTTGCACTTGTGATAGTGTTGAAAAACCACTTTTCGCACTTGTGTTAGTGTTGAAAAACCACTTTTCGCACTTGTGTTAGTGTTGAAAAACCACTTTTCGCACTTGTGTTAGTGTTGAAAAACCACTTTTCGCACTTCTGTTAGTGTTGAAAAACCACTTTTCGCACTTGTGTTAGTGCAGGAAACCACTTTTGCACTTGTATTAGTTTGGAAAAAACACTTTTTGCACTTGTGATAGTGTTGAAAAACCACTTTTCGCACTTGTGTTAGTGTTGAAAAACCACTTTTCGCACTTGTGTTGGTGCAGGAAACCACTTTTGCACTTGTATTAGTGTGGAAAAACCACTTTTCACACTTGTGTTAGTGTTGAAAAACCACTTTTCGCACTTGTGTTGGTGCAGGAAACCACTTTTGCACTTGTATTAGTGTAGAAAAAACACTTTTTGCACTTGTGATAGTGTTGAAAAACCACTTTTTGCACTTCTGTTAGTGTTGAAAAACCTCTTTTCGCACTTGTGCTGGTGCAGGCCAAACCACTTTTGCACTTGTATTAGTGTGGAAAAAACACTTTTTGCACTTGTGATAGTGTTGAAAAACCACTTTTCGCACTTGTGTTAGTGTTGAAAAACTACTTTTCGCACTTGTGTTGGTGCAGGAAACAACTTTTGCACTTGTATTAGTGTGGAAAAACCACTTTTCGCACTTGTGTTAGTGTTGAAAAACCGCTTTTCGCACTTGTGTTAGTGTTGAAAAACCACCTTTCGCACTTGTGTTGGTGCAGGAAACCACTTTTGCACTTGTATTAGTGTGGAAAAACCACTTTTCACACTTGTGTTGGTGCAGGAAACCACTTTTGCACTTGTATTAGTGTGGAAAAACCACTTTTTGCACTTGTGTTAGTGTTGAAAAACCACTTTTCGCACTTGTGTTAGTGTTGAAAAATCACTTTTCACACTTGTGTTGCTGCAGGAAACCACTTTTGCATTTGTATTAGTGTGGAAAAAACACTTTTTGCACTTGTGATAGTGTTGAAAAACCATTTTTCGCACTTGTGTTAGTGTTGAAAAACCACTTTTCGCACTTGTGTTAGTGTTGAAAAACCACTTTTCGCACTTGTGTTGGTGCAGGAAACCACTTTTGCACTTGTATTAGTGTGGAAAAAACACTTTTTGCACTTGTGATAGTGTTGAAAAACCACTTTTCGCACTTGTGTTAGTGTTGAAAAACCACTTTTCGCACTTGTGTTAGTGTTGAAAAACCACTTTTCGCACTTGTGTTAGTGTTGAAAAAACACTTTTCGCACTTGTGTTAGTGTTGAAAAACCACTTTTCGCACTTGTGTTGGTGCAGGAAACCACTTTTGCACTTGTATTAGTGTGGAAAAAACACTTTTTGCACTTGTATTAGTGTGGAAAAACCACTTTTTGCACTTGTGATAGTGTTGAAAAACCACTTTTCGCACTTGTGTTAGTGTTGAAAAACCAATTTTCGCACTTGTGTTGGTGCAGGAAACCACTTTTGCATTTGTATTAATGTGGAAAAACCACTTTTTGCACTTGTATTAGTCTGGAAAAACCACTTTTTGCACTTGTGATAGTGTTGAAAAACCACTTTTCGCACTTGTGTTAGTGTTGAAAAACCACTTTTCGCACTTGTGTTGGTGCAGGAAACCACTTTTGCACTTGTATTAGTGTGGAAAAACCACTTTTTGCACTTGTGTTAGTGTTGAAAAACCACTTTTCGCACTTGTGTTAGTGTTGAAAAACCACTTTTCGCACTTGTGTTAGTGTTGAAAAACCACTTTTCGCACTTCTGTTAGTGTTGAAAAACCACTTTTCGCACTTGTGTTAGTGCAGGAAACCACTTTTGCACTTGTATTAGTGTGGAAAAAACACTTTTTGCACTTGTGATAGTGTTGAAAAACCACTTTTCGCACTTGTGTTAGTGTTGAAAAACCACTTTTCGCACTTGTGTTGGTGCAGGAAACCACTTTTGCACTTGTATTAGTGTGGAAAAACCACTTTTCACACTTGTGTTAGTGTTGAAAAACCCACTTTTCGCACTTGTGTTAGTGTTGAAAAACCACTTTTCGCACTTGTGTTGGTGCAGGAAACCACTTTTGCACTTGTATTAGTGTGGAAAAAGCACTTTTTGCACTTGTGATTGCGTTGAAAAACCACTTTTCGCACTTGTGATAGTGTTGAAAAACCATTTTTCGTACTTGTGTTAGTGTTGAAAAACCACTTTTCGCACTTGTGTTAGTGTTGAAAAACCACTTTTCGCACTTGTGTTGGTGCAGGAAACCACTTTTGCACTTGTATTAGTGTGGAAAAAACACTTTTTGCACTTGTGATAGTGTTGAAAAACCACTTTTCGCACTTGTGTTAGTGTTGAAAAACCACTTTTCGCACTTGTGTTAGTGTTGAAAAACCACTTTTCGCACTTGTGTTGGTGCAGGAAACCATTTTTGCACTTGTATTAGTGTGGAAAAAACACTTTTTGCACTTGTGATAGTGTTGAAAAACCACTTTTCGCACTTGTGTTAGTGTTGAAAAACTACTTTTCGCACTTGTGTTGGTGCAGGAAACCACTTTTGCACTTGTATAAGTGTGGAAAAAACACTTTTCGCACTTGTGTTAGTGTTGAAAAACCACTTTTTGCACTTGTGTTAGTGTTGAAAAACCACTTTTCGCACTTGTGTTGGTGCAGGAAACCACTTTTGCACTTGTATTAGTGTGGAAAAACACTTTTTGCACTTGTGATAATGTTGAAAAACCACTTTTCGCACTTGTGTTAGTGTTGAAAAACCACGTTTCCCACTTCTGTTAGTGTTGAAAAACCACTTTTCGCACTTGTGTTGGTGCAGGAAACCACTTTTGCACTTGTATTAGTGTGGAAAAAACACTTTTTGCACATCTGTTAGTGTTGAAAAACCTCTTTTCGCACTTGTGCTGGTGCAGGAAACCACTTTTGCACTTGTATTAGTGTGGAAAAAACACTTTTTGCACTTGTGATAGTGTTGAAAAACCACTTTTCGCACTTGTGTTAGTGTTGAAAAACTACTTTTCGCACTTGTGTTGGTGCAGGAAACCACTTTTGCACTTGTATTAGTGTGGAAAAACCACTCTTTGCACTTGTGATAGTGTTGAAAAACCACTTTTTGCACTTGTGTTAGTGTTGAAAAACCACTTTTCGCACTTGTGTTAGTGTTGAAAAACCACTTTTTGCACTTGTGTTGGTGCAGGAAACCACTTTTGCACTTGTATTAGTGTGGAAAAAACACTTTTCGCACTTGTGTTAGTGTTGAAAAACCACTTCGCACTTGTGTTAGTGTTGAAAAACCACCTTTCGCACTTGTGTTGGTGCAGGAAACCACTTTTGCACTTGTATTAGTGTGGAAAAAAACACTTTTTGCACTTGTATTAGTGTGGAAAAACCACTTTTTGCACTTGTGATAGTGTTGAAAAACCACTTTTCGCACTTGTGTTAGTGTTGAAAAACCACTTTTCGCACTTGTGTTGGTGCAGGAAACCACTTTTGCACTTGTATTAGTGTGGAAAAACCACTTTTTGCACTTGTGTTAGTATTGAAAAACCACTTTTCGCACTTGTGTTAGTGTTGAAAAACCACTTTTCGCACTTCTGTTGGTGTTGAAAAACCTCTTTTCGCACTTGTGCTGGTGCAGGAAACCACTTTTGCACTTGTATTAGTGTGGAAAAAACACTTTTTGCACTTGTGATAGTGTTGAAAAACCACTTTTCGCACTTGTGTTAGTGTTGAAAAACTACTTTTCGCACTTGTGTTGGTGCAGGAAACCACTTTTGCACTTGTATTAGTGTGGAAAAACCACTTTTCGCACTTGTGTTAGTGTTGAAAACCCGCTTTTCGCACTTGTGTTGGTGCAGGAAACCACTTTTGCACTTGTATTAGTGTGGAAAAAACACTTTTTGCACTTGTGATAGTGTTGAAAAACCACTTTTTGCACTTGTGTTAGTGTTGAAAAACCACTTTTCGCACTTGTGTTAGTGTTGAAAAACCTCTTTTCGCACTTGTGCTGGTGCAGGAAACCACTTTTGCACTTGTATTAGTGTGGGAAAAACACTCTTTGCACTTGTGATAGTGTTGAAAAACCACTTTTCGCACTTGTGTTAGTGTTGAAAAACTACTTTTCGCACTTGTGTTGGTGCAGGAAACCACTTTTGCACTTGTATTAGTGTGGAAAAACCACTTTTCGCACTTGTGTTGGTGCAGGAAACCACTTTTGCACTTGTATTAGTGTGGAAAAACCACTTTTTGCACTTGTGTTAGTGTTGAAAAACCACTTTTCGCACTTGTGTTAGTGTTGAAAAACCACTTTTCGCACTTGTGTTAGTGTTGAAAAACCACTTTTCGCACTTGTGTTGGTGCAGGAAACCACTTTTGCACTTGTATTAGTGTGGAAAAAACACTTTTTGCACTTGTGATAGTGTTGAAAAACCACTTTTCGCACTTGTGTTAGTGTTGAAAAACCACTTTTCGCACTTGTGTTAGTGTTGAAAAACCACTTTTCGCACTTGTGTTAGTGTTGAAAAAACACTTTTCGCACTTGTGTTAGTGTTGAAAAACCACTTTTCGCACTTGTGTTGGTGCAGGAAACCACTTTTGCACTTGTATTAGTGTGGAAAAAACACTTTTTGCACTTGTATTAGTGTGGAAAAACCACTTTTTGCACTTGTGATAGTGTTGAAAAACCACTTTTCGCACTTGTGTTAGTGTTGAAAAACCAATTTTCGCACTTGTGTTGGTGCAGGAAACCACTTTTGCATTTGTATTAATGTGGAAAAACCACTTTTTGCACTTGTATTAGTCTGGAAAAACCACTTTTTGCACTTGTGATAGTGTTGAAAAACCACTTTTCGCACTTGTGTTAGTGTTGAAAAACCACTTTTCGCACTTGTGTTGGTGCAGGAAACCACTTTTGCACTTGTATTAGTGTGGAAAAACCACTTTTTGCACTTGTGTTAGTGTTGAAAAACCACTTTTCGCACTTGTGTTAGTGTTGAAAAACCACTTTTCGCACTTGTGTTAGTGTTGAAAAACCACTTTTCGCACTTCTGTTAGTGTTGAAAAACCACTTTTCGCACTTGTGTTAGTGCAGGAAACCACTTTTGCACTTGTATTAGTGTGGAAAAAACACTTTTTGCACTTGTGATAGTGTTGAAAAACCACTTTTCGCACTTGTGTTAGTGTTGAAAAACCACTTTTCGCACTTGTGTTGGTGCAGGAAACCACTTTTGCACTTGTATTAGTGTGGAAAAACCACTTTTCACACTTGTGTTAGTGTTGAAAAACCCACTTTTCGCACTTGTGTTAGTGTTGAAAAACCACTTTTCGCACTTGTGTTGGTGCAGGAAACCACTTTTGCACTTGTATTAGTGTGGAAAAAGCACTTTTTGCACTTGTGATTGCGTTGAAAAACCACTTTTCGCACTTGTGATAGTGTTGAAAAACCATTTTTCGTACTTGTGTTAGTGTTGAAAAACCACTTTTCGCACTTGTGTTAGTGTTGAAAAACCACTTTTCGCACTTGTGTTGGTGCAGGAAACCACTTTTGCACTTGTATTAGTGTGGAAAAAACACTTTTTGCACTTGTGATAGTGTTGAAAAACCACTTTTCGCACTTGTGTTAGTGTTGAAAAACCACTTTTCGCACTTGTGTTAGTGTTGAAAAACCACTTTTCGCACTTGTGTTGGTGCAGGAAACCATTTTTGCACTTGTATTAGTGTGGAAAAAACACTTTTTGCACTTGTGATAGTGTTGAAAAACCACTTTTCGCACTTGTGTTAGTGTTGAAAAACTACTTTTCGCACTTGTGTTGGTGCAGGAAACCACTTTTGCACTTGTATAAGTGTGGAAAAAACACTTTTCGCACTTGTGTTAGTGTTGAAAAACCACTTTTTGCACTTGTGTTAGTGTTGAAAAACCACTTTTCGCACTTGTGTTGGTGCAGGAAACCACTTTTGCACTTGTATTAGTGTGGAAAAACACTTTTTGCACTTGTGATAATGTTGAAAAACCACTTTTCGCACTTGTGTTAGTGTTGAAAAACCACGTTTCCCACTTCTGTTAGTGTTGAAAAACCACTTTTCGCACTTGTGTTGGTGCAGGAAACCACTTTTGCACTTGTATTAGTGTGGAAAAAACACTTTTTGCACATCTGTTAGTGTTGAAAAACCTCTTTTCGCACTTGTGCTGGTGCAGGAAACCACTTTTGCACTTGTATTAGTGTGGAAAAAACACTTTTTGCACTTGTGATAGTGTTGAAAAACCACTTTTCGCACTTGTGTTAGTGTTGAAAAACTACTTTTCGCACTTGTGTTGGTGCAGGAAACCACTTTTGCACTTGTATTAGTGTGGAAAAACCACTCTTTGCACTTGTGATAGTGTTGAAAAACCACTTTTTGCACTTGTGTTAGTGTTGAAAAACCACTTTTCGCACTTGTGTTAGTGTTGAAAAACCACTTTTTGCACTTGTGTTGGTGCAGGAAACCACTTTTGCACTTGTATTAGTGTGGAAAAAACACTTTTCGCACTTGTGTTAGTGTTGAAAAACCACTTCGCACTTGTGTTAGTGTTGAAAAACCACCTTTCGCACTTGTGTTGGTGCAGGAAACCACTTTTGCACTTGTATTAGTGTGGAAAAAACACTTTTTGCACTTGTATTAGTGTGGAAAAACCACTTTTTGCACTTGTGATAGTGTTGAAAAACCACTTTTCGCACTTGTGTTAGTGTTGAAAAACCACTTTTCGCACTTGTGTTGGTGCAGGAAACCACTTTTGCACTTGTATTAGTGTGGAAAAACCACTTTTTGCACTTGTGTTAGTATTGAAAAACCACTTTTCGCACTTGTGTTAGTGTTGAAAAACCACTTTTCGCACTTCTGTTGGTGTTGAAAAACCTCTTTTCGCACTTGTGCTGGTGCAGGAAACCACTTTTGCACTTGTATTAGTGTGGAAAAAACACTTTTTGCACTTGTGATAGTGTTGAAAAACCACTTTTCGCACTTGTGTTAGTGTTGAAAAACTACTTTTCGCACTTGTGTTGGTGCAGGAAACCACTTTTGCACTTGTATTAGTGTGGAAAAACCACTTTTCGCACTTGTGTTAGTGTTGAAAACCCGCTTTTCGCACTTGTGTTGGTGCAGGAAACCACTTTTGCACTTGTATTAGTGTGGAAAAAACACTTTTTGCACTTGTGATAGTGTTGAAAAACCACTTTTTGCACTTGTGTTAGTGTTGAAAAACCACTTTTCGCACTTGTGTTAGTGTTGAAAAACCTCTTTTCGCACTTGTGCTGGTGCAGGAAACCACTTTTGCACTTGTATTAGTGTGGGAAAAACACTCTTTGCACTTGTGATAGTGTTGAAAAACCACTTTTCGCACTTGTGTTAGTGTTGAAAAACTACTTTTCGCACTTGTGTTGGTGCAGGAAACCACTTTTGCACTTGTATTAGTGTGGAAAAACCACTTTTCGCACTTGTGTTGGTGCAGGAAACCACTTTTGCACTTGTATTAGTGTGGAAAAACCACTTTTTGCACTTGTGTTAGTGTTGAAAAACCACTTTTCGCACTTGTGTTAGTGTTGAAAAACCACTTTTCGCACTTGTGTTGGTGCAGGAAACCACTTTTGCACTTGTATTAGTGTGGAAAAAACACTTTTTGCACTTGTGATAGTGTTGAAAAACCACTTTTCGCACTTGTGTTGGTGCAGGAAACCACTTTTGCACTTGTATTAGTGTGGAAAAACCACTTTTCGCACTTGTGTTAGTGTTGAAAAACCACTTTTCGCACTTGTGTTAGTGTTGGAAAAACCACTTTTCGCACTTGTGTTGGTGCAGGAAACCACTTTTGCACTTGTATTAGTGTGGAAAAAACACTTTTTGCACTTGTGATTGCGTTGAAAAACCACTTTTCGCACTTGTGTTAGTGTTGAAAAACCACTTTTCGCACTTGTGTTAGTGTTGAAAAACTACTTTTCGCACTTGTGTTGGTGCAGGAAACCACTTTTGCACTTGTATTAGTGTGGAAAAAACACTTTTTGCACTTGTGATAGTGTTGAAAAACCACTTTTCGCACTTGTGTTAGTGTTGAAAAACCACTTTTCGCACTTGTGTTGGTGCAGGAAACCACTTTTGCACTTGTATTAGTGTGGAAAACCACTTTTCGCACTTGTGTTGGTGCAGGAAACAACTTTTCGCACTTGTGTTAGTGTTGAAAAACCACTTTTCGCACTTGTGTTGGTGCAGGAAACCACTTTTGCACTTGTATTAGTGTGGGAAAACCACTTTTTGCACTTGTGTTAGTGTTGAAAAACCACTTTTCGCACTTGTGTTAGTGTTGAAAAACCACTTTTCGCACTTGTGTTAGTGTTGAAAAACCACATTTCGCACTTGTGTTAGTGTTGAAAAACCACTTTTCGCACTTGTGTTGGTGCAGGAAACCACTTTTGCACTTGTATTAGTGTGGAAAAAACACTTTTTGCACTTGTATTAGTGTGGAAAAAACTACTTTTTGCACTTGTGATAGTGTTGAAAAACCACTTTTTGCACTTGTGTTAGTGTTGAAAAACCACTTTTCGCACTTGTGTTGATGCAGTAAACCACTTTTGCACTTGTATTAGTGTGGAAAAACCACTTTTTGCTCTTGTGTTAGTGTTGAAAAACCACTTTTCGTACTTGTGATAGTGTTGAAAAACCACTTTTCGCACTTGTGTTAGTGTTGAAAAACCACTTTTCGCACTTGTGTTGGTGCAGGAAACCACTTTTGCACTTGTATTAGTGTGGAAAACCACTTTTTGCACTTGTATTAGTGTTGAAAAACCACTTTTCGCACTTGTGTTAGTGTTGAAAAACCACTTTTCGCACTTGTGTTAGTGTTGAAAAACCACTTTTCGCACTTGTGTTAGTGTTGAAAAACCACTTTTCGCACTTGTGTTAGTGTTGAAAAAACACTTTTCGCACTTGTGTTAGTGTTGAAAAACCACTTTTCGCACTTGTGTTGGTGCAGGAAACCACTTTTGCACTTGTATTAGTGTGGAAAAAACACTTTTTGCACTTGTATTAGTGTGGAAAAACCACTTTTTGCACTTGTGATAGTGTTGAAAAACCACTTTTCGCACTTGTGTTAGTGTTGAAAAACCAATTTTCGCACTTGTGTTGGTGCAGGAAACCACTTTTACATTTGTATTAATGTGGAAAAACCACTTTTTGCACTTGTATTAGTCTGGAAAAACCACTTTTTGCACTTGTGATAGTGTTGAAAAACCACTTTTCGCACTTGTGTTAGTGTTGAAAAACCACTTTTCGCACTTGTGTTAGTGTTGAAAAACCACTTTTCGCACTTGTGTTAGTGTTGAAAAACCACTTTTCGCACTTCTGTTAGTGTTGAAAAACCACTTTTCGCACTTGTGTTAGTGCAGGAAACCACTTTTGCACTTGTATTAGTTTGGAAAAAACACTTTTTGCACTTGTGATAGTGTTGAAAAACCACTTTTCGCACTTGTGTTAGTGTTGAAAAACCACTTTTCGCACTTGTGTTGGTGCAGGAAACCACTTTTGCACTTGTATTAGTGTGGAAAAACCACTTTTCACACTTGTGTTAGTGTTGAAAAACCACTTTTCGCACTTGTGTTGGTGCAGGAAACCACTTTTGCACTTGTATTAGTGTAGAAAAAACACTTTTTGCACTTGTGATAGTGTTGAAAAACCACTTTTTGCACTTCTGTTAGTGTTGAAAAACCTCTTTTCGCACTTGTGCTGGTGCAGGCCAAACCACTTTTGCACTTGTATTAGTGTGGAAAAAACACTTTTTGCACTTGTGATAGTGTTGAAAAACCACTTTTCGCACTTGTGTTAGTGTTGAAAAACTACTTTTCGCACTTGTGTTGGTGCAGGAAACAACTTTTGCACTTGTATTAGTGTGGAAAAACCACTTTTCGCACTTGTGTTAGTGTTGAAAAACCGCTTTTCGCACTTGTGTTAGTGTTGAAAAACCACCTTTCGCACTTGTGTTGGTGCAGGAAACCACTTTTGCACTTGTATTAGTGTGGAAAAACCACTTTTCACACTTGTGTTGGTGCAGGAAACCACTTTTGCACTTGTATTAGTGTGGAAAAACCACTTTTTGCACTTGTGTTAGTGTTGAAAAACCACTTTTCGCACTTGTGTTAGTGTTGAAAAATCACTTTTCACACTTGTGTTGCTGCAGGAAACCACTTTTGCATTTGTATTAGTGTGGAAAAAACACTTTTTGCACTTGTGATAGTGTTGAAAAACCATTTTTCGCACTTGTGTTAGTGTTGAAAAACCACTTTTCGCACTTGTGTTAGTGTTGAAAAACCACTTTTCGCACTTGTGTTGGTGCAGGAAACCACTTTTGCACTTGTATTAGTGTGGAAAAAACACTTTTTGCACTTGTGATAGTGTTGAAAAACCACTTTTCGCACTTGTGTTAGTGTTGAAAAACCACTTTTCGCACTTGTGTTAGTGTTGAAAAACCACTTTTCGCACTTGTGTTAGTGTTGAAAAAACACTTTTCGCACTTGTGTTAGTGTTGAAAAACCACTTTTCGCACTTGTGTTGGTGCAGGAAACCACTTTTGCACTTGTATTAGTGTGGAAAAAACACTTTTTGCACTTGTATTAGTGTGGAAAAACCACTTTTTGCACTTGTGATAGTGTTGAAAAACCACTTTTCGCACTTGTGTTAGTGTTGAAAAACCAATTTTCGCACTTGTGTTGGTGCAGGAAACCACTTTTGCATTTGTATTAATGTGGAAAAACCACTTTTTGCACTTGTATTAGTCTGGAAAAACCACTTTTTGCACTTGTGATAGTGTTGAAAAACCACTTTTCGCACTTGTGTTAGTGTTGAAAAACCACTTTTCGCACTTGTGTTGGTGCAGGAAACCACTTTTGCACTTGTATTAGTGTGGAAAAACCACTTTTTGCACTTGTGTTAGTGTTGAAAAACCACTTTTCGCACTTGTGTTAGTGTTGAAAAACCACTTTTCGCACTTGTGTTAGTGTTGAAAAACCACTTTTCGGCACTTCTGTTAGTGTTGAAAAACCACTTTTCGCACTTGTGTTAGTGCAGGAAACCACTTTTGCACTTGTATTAGTGTGGAAAAAACACTTTTTGCACTTGTGATAGTGTTGAAAAACCACTTTTCGCACTTGTGTTAGTGTTGAAAAACCACTTTTCGCACTTGTGTTGGTGCAGGAAACCACTTTTGCACTTGTATTAGTGTGGAAAAACCACTTTTCACACTTGTGTTAGTGTTGAAAAACCACTTTTCGCACTTGTGTTAGTGTTGAAAAACCACTTTTCGCACTTGTGTTGGTGCAGGAAACCACTTTTGCACTTGTATTAGTGTGGAAAAAGCACTTTTTGCACTTGTGATTGCGTTGAAAAACCACTTTTCGCACTTGTGATAGTGTTGAAAAACCATTTTTCGTACTTGTGTTAGTGTTGAAAAACCACTTTTCGCACTTGTGTTAGTGTTGAAAAACCACTTTTCGCACTTGTGTTGGTGCAGGAAACCACTTTTGCACTTGTATTAGTGTGGAAAAAACACTTTTTGCACTTGTGATAGTGTTGAAAAACCACTTTTCGCACTTGTGTTAGTGTTGAAAAACCACTTTTCGCACTTGTGTTAGTGTTGAAAAACCACTTTTCGCACTTGTGTTGGTGCAGGAAACCATTTTTGCACTTGTATTAGTGTGGAAAAAACACTTTTTGCACTTGTGATAGTGTTGAAAAACCACTTTTCGCACTTGTGTTAGTGTTGAAAAACTACTTTTCGCACTTGTGTTGGTGCAGGAAACCACTTTTGCACTTGTATAAGTGTGGAAAAAACACTTTTCGCACTTGTGTTAGTGTTGAAAAACCACTTTTTGCACTTGTGTTAGTGTTGAAAAACCACTTTTCGCACTTGTGTTGGTGCAGGAAACCACTTTTGCACTTGTATTAGTGTGGAAAAACACTTTTTGCACTTGTGATAATGTTGAAAAACCACTTTTCGCACTTGTGTTAGTGTTGAAAAACCACGTTTCCCACTTCTGTTAGTGTTGAAAAACCACTTTTCGCACTTGTGTTGGTGCAGGAAACCACTTTTGCACTTGTATTAGTGTGGAAAAAACACTTTTTGCACATCTGTTAGTGTTGAAAAACCTCTTTTCGCACTTGTGCTGGTGCAGGAAACCACTTTTGCACTTGTATTAGTGTGGAAAAAACACTTTTTGCACTTGTGATAGTGTTGAAAAACCACTTTTCGCACTTGTGTTAGTGTTGAAAAACTACTTTTCGCACTTGTGTTGGTGCAGGAAACCACTTTTGCACTTGTATTAGTGTGGAAAAACCACTCTTTGCACTTGTGATAGTGTTGAAAAACCACTTTTTGCACTTGTGTTAGTGTTGAAAAACCACTTTTCGCACTTGTGTTAGTGTTGAAAAACCACTTTTTGCACTTGTGTTGGTGCAGGAAACCACTTTTGCACTTGTATTAGTGTGGAAAAAACACTTTTCGCACTTGTGTTAGTGTTGAAAAACCACTTCGCACTTGTGTTAGTGTTGAAAAACCACCTTTCGCACTTGTGTTGGTGCAGGAAACCACTTTTGCACTTGTATTAGTGTGGAAAAAACACTTTTTGCACTTGTATTAGTGTGGAAAAACCACTTTTTGCACTTGTGATAGTGTTGAAAAACCACTTTTCGCACTTGTGTTAGTGTTGAAAAACCACTTTTCGCACTTGTGTTGGTGCAGGAAACCACTTTTGCACTTGTATTAGTGTGGAAAAACCACTTTTTGCACTTGTGTTAGTATTGAAAAACCACTTTTCGCACTTGTGTTAGTGTTGAAAAACCACTTTTCGCACTTCTGTTGGTGTTGAAAAACCTCTTTTCGCACTTGTGCTGGTGCAGGAAACCACTTTTGCACTTGTATTAGTGTGGAAAAAACACTTTTTGCACTTGTGATAGTGTTGAAAAACCACTTTTCGCACTTGTGTTAGTGTTGAAAAACTACTTTTCGCACTTGTGTTGGTGCAGGAAACCACTTTTGCACTTGTATTAGTGTGGAAAAACCACTTTTCGCACTTGTGTTAGTGTTGAAAACCCGCTTTTCGCACTTGTGTTGGTGCAGGAAACCACTTTTGCACTTGTATTAGTGTGGAAAAAACACTTTTTGCACTTGTGATAGTGTTGAAAAACCACTTTTTGCACTTGTGTTAGTGTTGAAAAACCACTTTTCGCACTTGTGTTAGTGTTGAAAAACCTCTTTTCGCACTTGTGCTGGTGCAGGAAACCACTTTTGCACTTGTATTAGTGTGGGAAAAACACTCTTTGCACTTGTGATAGTGTTGAAAAACCACTTTTCGCACTTGTGTTAGTGTTGAAAAACTACTTTTCGCACTTGTGTTGGTGCAGGAAACCACTTTTGCACTTGTATTAGTGTGGAAAAACCACTTTTCGCACTTGTGTTGGTGCAGGAAACCACTTTTGCACTTGTATTAGTGTGGAAAAACCACTTTTTGCACTTGTGTTAGTGTTGAAAAACCACTTTTCGCACTTGTGTTAGTGTTGAAAAACCACTTTTCGCACTTGTGTTGGTGCAGGAAACCACTTTTGCACTTGTATTAGTGTGGAAAAAACACTTTTTGCACTTGTGATAGTGTTGAAAAACCACTTTTCGCACTTGTGTTGGTGCAGGAAACCACTTTTGCACTTGTATTAGTGTGGAAAAACCACTTTTCGCACTTGTGTTAGTGTTGAAAAACCACTTTTCGCACTTGTGTTAGTGTTGGAAAAACCACTTTTCGCACTTGTGTTGGTGCAGGAAACCACTTTTGCACTTGTATTAGTGTGGAAAAAACACTTTTTGCACTTGTGATTGCGTTGAAAAACCACTTTTCGCACTTGTGTTAGTGTTGAAAAACCACTTTTCGCACTTGTGTTAGTGTTGAAAAACTACTTTTCGCACTTGTGTTGGTGCAGGAAACCACTTTTGCACTTGTATTAGTGTGGAAAAAACACTTTTTGCACTTGTGATAGTGTTGAAAAACCACTTTTCGCACTTGTGTTAGTGTTGAAAAACCACTTTTCGCACTTGTGTTGGTGCAGGAAACCACTTTTGCACTTGTATTAGTGTGGAAAACCACTTTTCGCACTTGTGTTGGTGCAGGAAACCACTTTTGCACTTGTATTAGTGTGGAAAAAACACTTTTTGCACTTGTGATAGTGTTGAAAAACCACTTTTCGCACTTGTGTTAGTGTTGAAAAACCACTTTTCGCACTTGTGTTAGTGTTGAAAAACCACGTTTCGCACTTGTGTTGGTGCAGGAAACCACTTTTGCACTTGTATTAGTGTGGAAAAAACACTTTTTGCACTTGTGATAGTGTTGAAAAACCACGTTTCGCACTTGTGTTGGTGCAGGAAACCACTTTTGCACTTGTATTAGTGTGGAAAAAACACTTTTTGCACTTGTGATGATAGTGTTGAAAAACCACTTTTCGCACTTGTGTTAGTGTTGAAAAACCACTTTTCGCACTTGTGTTGGTGCAGGAAACCACTTTTACACTTGTATTAGTGTGGAAAAACCACTTTTCGCACTTGTGTTAGTGTTGAAAAACAACTTTTCGCACTTGTGTTAGTGTTGAAAAACCACTTTTCGCACTTGTGTTGGTGCAGGAAACCACTTTTGCACTTGTATTAGTGTGGAAAAACCACTTTTTGCACTTGTGTTAGTGTTGAAAAACCACTTTTCGCACTTGTGTTAGTGTTGAAAAACCACTTTTCGCACTTGTGTTAGTGTTGAAAAACCACATTTCGCACTTGTGTTAGTGTTGAAAAACCACTTTTCGCACTTGTGTTGGTGCAGGAAACCACTTTTGCACTTGTATTAGTGTGGAAAAAACACTTTTTGCACTTGTATTAGTGTGGAAAAAACTACTTTTTGCACTTGTGATAGTGTTGAAAAACCACTTTTTGCACTTGTGTTAGTGTTGAAAAACCACTTTTCGCACTTGTGTTGATGCAGTAAACCACTTTTGCACTTGTATTAGTGTGGAAAAACCACTTTTTGCTCTTGTGTTAGTGTTGAAAAACCACTTTTCGCACTTGTGTTAGTGTTGAAAAACCACTTTTTGCACGTG
Organism: Myxine glutinosa; assembly: GCF_964187855.1. Taxonomy (NCBI): domain Eukaryota; kingdom Metazoa; phylum Chordata; class Myxini; order Myxiniformes; family Myxinidae; genus Myxine; species Myxine glutinosa. The sequence continues at coordinate 85,161,757 of NC_136263.1, read as the reverse complement.
TGTTAGTGTTGAAAAACCACATTTCGCACTTGTGTTGGTGCAGGAAACCACTTTTGTACTTGTATTAGTGTGGAAAAAACACTTTTTGCACTTGTGATAGTGTTGAAAAACCACTTTTCGCACTTGTGTTAGTGTTGAAAAACCACTTTTCGCACTTCTGTTGGTGCAGGAAACCACTTTTGCACTTGTATTAGTGTGGAAAAACCACTTTTCGCACTTGTGTTAGTGTTGAAAAACCACTTTTTGCACTGGTGTTAGTGTTGAAAAACCACTTTTCGCACTTGTGTTGGTGCAGGAAACCACATTTGCATTTGTATTAGTGTGGAAAATACACTTTTTGCACTTGTGATAGTGTTGAAAAACCACTTTTTGCACTCGTGTTAGTGTTGAAAAACCACGTTTCCCACTTCTGTTAGTGTTGAAAAACCACTTTTCGCACTTGTGTTGGTGCAGGAAACCACTTTTGCACTTGTATTAGTGTGGAAAAAAACACTTTTTGCACATCTGTTAGTGTTGAAAAACCTCTTTTCGCACTTGTGCTGGTGCAGGAAACCACTTTTGCACTTGTATTAGTGTGGAAAAAACACTTTTTGCACTTGTGATAGTGTTGAAAAACCACTTTTCGCACTTGTGTTAGTGTTGAAAAACTACTTTTCGCACTTGTGTTGGTGCAGGAAACCACTTTTGCACTTGTATTAGTGTGGAAAAACCACTTTTTGCACTTGTGATAGTGTTGAAAAACCACTTTTTGCACTTGTGTTAGTGTTGAAAAACCACTTTTCGCACTTGTGTTAGTGTTGAAAAACCACTTTTTGCACTTGTGTTGGTGCAGGAAACCACTTTTGCACTTGTATTAGTGTGGAAAAACCACTTTTCGCACTTGTGTTGGTGCAGGAAACCACTTTTGCACTTGTATTAGTGTGGAAAAACCACTTTTTGCACTTGTGTTAGTGTTGAAAAACCACTTTTCGCACTTGTGTTAGTGTTGAAAAACCACTTTTCGCACTTGTGTTGGTGCAGGAAACCACTTTTGCACTTGTATTAGTGTGGAAAAACCACTTTTTGCACTTGTGATAGTGTTGAAAAACCACTTTTCGCACTTGTGTTAGTGTTGAAAAACCACTTTTCGCACTTGTGTTAGTGTTGAAAAACCACTTTTCGCACTTGTGTTGGTGCAGGAAACCATTTTTGCACTTGTATTAGTGTGGAAAAAACACTTTTTGCACTTGTGATAGTGTTGAAAAACCACTTTTCGCACTTGTGTTAGTGTTGAAAAACTACTTTTCGCACTTGTGTTGGTGCAGGAAACCACTTTTGCACTTGTATAAGTGTGGAAAAAACACTTTTCGCACTTGTGTTAGTGTTGAAAAACCACTTTTTGCACTTGTGTTAGTGTTGAAAAACCACTTTTCGCACTTGTGTTGGTGCAGGAAACCACTTTTGCACTTGTATTAGTGTGGAAAAACACTTTTTGCACTTGTGATAATGTTGAAAAACCACTTTTCGCACTTGTGTTAGTGTTGAAAAACCACGTTTCCCACTTCTGTTAGTGTTGAAAAACCACTTTTCGCACTTGTGTTGGTGCAGGAAACCACTTTTGCACTTGTATTAGTGTGGAAAAAACACTTTTTGCACATCTGTTAGTGTTGAAAAACCTCTTTTCGCACTTGTGCTGGTGCAGGAAACCACTTTTGCACTTGTATTAGTGTGGAAAAAACACTTTTTGCACTTGTGATAGTGTTGAAAAACCACTTTTCGCACTTGTGTTAGTGTTGAAAAACTACTTTTCGCACTTGTGTTGGTGCAGGAAACCACTTTTGCACTTGTATTAGTGTGGAAAAACCACTCTTTGCACTTGTGATAGTGTTGAAAAACCACTTTTTGCACTTGTGTTAGTGTTGAAAAACCACTTTTCGCACTTGTGTTAGTGTTGAAAAACCACTTTTTGCACTTGTGTTGGTGCAGGAAACCACTTTTGCACTTGTATTAGTGTGGAAAAAACACTTTTCGCACTTGTGTTAGTGTTGAAAAACCACTTCGCACTTGTGTTAGTGTTGAAAAACCACCTTTCGCACTTGTGTTGGTGCAGGAAACCACTTTTGCACTTGTATTAGTGTGGAAAAAACACTTTTTGCACTTGTATTAGTGTGGAAAAACCACTTTTTGCACTTGTGATAGTGTTGAAAAACCACTTTTCGCACTTGTGTTAGTGTTGAAAAACCACTTTTCGCACTTGTGTTGGTGCAGGAAACCACTTTTGCACTTGTATTAGTGTGGAAAAACCACTTTTTGCACTTGTGTTAGTATTGAAAAACCACTTTTCGCACTTGTGTTAGTGTTGAAAAACCACTTTTCGCACTTCTGTTGGTGTTGAAAAACCTCTTTTCGCACTTGTGCTGGTGCAGGAAACCACTTTTGCACTTGTATTAGTGTGGAAAAAACACTTTTTGCACTTGTGATAGTGTTGAAAAACCACTTTTCGCACTTGTGTTAGTGTTGAAAAACTACTTTTCGCACTTGTGTTGGTGCAGGAAACCACTTTTGCACTTGTATTAGTGTGGAAAAACCACTTTTCGCACTTGTGTTAGTGTTGAAAACCCGCTTTTCGCACTTGTGTTGGTGCAGGAAACCACTTTTGCACTTGTATTAGTGTGGAAAAAACACTTTTTGCACTTGTGATAGTGTTGAAAAACCACTTTTTGCACTTGTGTTAGTGTTGAAAAACCACTTTTCGCACTTGTGTTAGTGTTGAAAAACCTCTTTTCGCACTTGTGCTGGTGCAGGAAACCACTTTTGCACTTGTATTAGTGTGGGAAAAACACTCTTTGCACTTGTGATAGTGTTGAAAAACCACTTTTCGCACTTGTGTTAGTGTTGAAAAACTACTTTTCGCACTTGTGTTGGTGCAGGAAACCACTTTTGCACTTGTATTAGTGTGGAAAAACCACTTTTCGCACTTGTGTTGGTGCAGGAAACCACTTTTGCACTTGTATTAGTGTGGAAAAACCACTTTTTGCACTTGTGTTAGTGTTGAAAAACCACTTTTCGCACTTGTGTTAGTGTTGAAAAACCACTTTTCGCACTTGTGTTGGTGCAGGAAACCACTTTTGCACTTGTATTAGTGTGGAAAAAACACTTTTTGCACTTGTGATAGTGTTGAAAAACCACTTTTCGCACTTGTGTTGGTGCAGGAAACCACTTTTGCACTTGTATTAGTGTGGAAAAACCACTTTTCGCACTTGTGTTAGTGTTGAAAAACCACTTTTCGCACTTGTGTTAGTGTTGGAAAAACCACTTTTCGCACTTGTGTTGGTGCAGGAAACCACTTTTGCACTTGTATTAGTGTGGAAAAAACACTTTTTGCACTTGTGATTGCGTTGAAAAACCACTTTTCGCACTTGTGTTAGTGTTGAAAAACCACTTTTCGCACTTGTGTTAGTGTTGAAAAACTACTTTTCGCACTTGTGTTGGTGCAGGAAACCACTTTTGCACTTGTATTAGTGTGGAAAAAACACTTTTTGCACTTGTGATAGTGTTGAAAAACCACTTTTCGCACTTGTGTTAGTGTTGAAAAACCACTTTTCGCACTTGTGTTGGTGCAGGAAACCACTTTTGCACTTGTATTAGTGTGGAAAACCACTTTTCGCACTTGTGTTGGTGCAGGAAACCACTTTTGCACTTGTATTAGTGTGGAAAAAACACTTTTTGCACTTGTGATAGTGTTGAAAAACCACTTTTCGCACTTGTGTTAGTGTTGAAAAACCACTTTTCGCACTTGTGTTAGTGTTGAAAAACCACGTTTCGCACTTGTGTTGGTGCAGGAAACCACTTTTGCACTTGTATTAGTGTGGAAAAAACACTTTTTGCACTTGTGATAGTGTTGAAAAACCACGTTTCGCACTTGTGTTGGTGCAGGAAACCACTTTTGCACTTGTATTAGTGTGGAAAAAACACTTTTTGCACTTGTGATGATAGTGTTGAAAAACCACTTTTCGCACTTGTGTTAGTGTTGAAAAACCACTTTTCGCACTTGTGTTGGTGCAGGAAACCACTTTTACACTTGTATTAGTGTGGAAAAACCACTTTTCGCACTTGTGTTAGTGTTGAAAAACAACTTTTCGCACTTGTGTTAGTGTTGAAAAACCACTTTTCGCACTTGTGTTGGTGCAGGAAACCACTTTTGCACTTGTATTAGTGTGGAAAAACCACTTTTTGCACTTGTGTTAGTGTTGAAAAACCACTTTTCGCACTTGTGTTAGTGTTGAAAAACCACTTTTCGCACTTGTGTTAGTGTTGAAAAACCACATTTCGCACTTGTGTTAGTGTTGAAAAACCACTTTTCGCACTTGTGTTGGTGCAGGAAACCACTTTTGCACTTGTATTAGTGTGGAAAAAACACTTTTTGCACTTGTATTAGTGTGGAAAAAACTACTTTTTGCACTTGTGATAGTGTTGAAAAACCACTTTTTGCACTTGTGTTAGTGTTGAAAAACCACTTTTCGCACTTGTGTTGATGCAGTAAACCACTTTTGCACTTGTATTAGTGTGGAAAAACCACTTTTTGCTCTTGTGTTAGTGTTGAAAAACCACTTTTCGCACTTGTGTTAGTGTTGAAAAACCACTTTTTGCACGTGTGTTAGTGTTGAAAAACCACATTTCGCACTTGTGTTGGTGCAGGAAACCACTTTTGTACTTGTATTAGTGTGGAAAAAACACTTTTTGCACTTGTGATAGTGTTGAAAAACCACTTTTCGCACTTGTGTTAGTGTTGAAAAACCACTTTTCGCACTTCTGTTGGTGCAGGAAACCACTTTTGCACTTGTATTAGTGTGGAAAAACCACTTTTCGCACTTGTGTTAGTGTTGAAAAACCACTTTTTGCACTGGTGTTAGTGTTGAAAAACCACTTTTCGCACTTGTGTTGGTGCAGGAAACCACATTTGCATTTGTATTAGTGTGGAAAATACACTTTTTGCACTTGTGATAGTGTTGAAAAACCACTTTTTGCACTCGTGTTAGTGTTGAAAAACCACGTTTCCCACTTCTGTTAGTGTTGAAAAACCACTTTTCGCACTTGTGTTGGTGCAGGAAACCACTTTTGCACTTGTATTAGTGTGGAAAAAACACTTTTTGCACATCTGTTAGTGTTGAAAAACCTCTTTTCGCACTTGTGCTGGTGCAGGAAACCACTTTTGCACTTGTATTAGTGTGGAAAAAACACTTTTTGCACTTGTGATAGTGTTGAAAAACCACTTTTCGCACTTGTGTTAGTGTTGAAAAACTACTTTTCGCACTTGTGTTGGTGCAGGAAACCACTTTTGCACTTGTATTAGTGTGGAAAAACCACTTTTTGCACTTGTGATAGTGTTGAAAAACCACTTTTTGCACTTGTGTTAGTGTTGAAAAACCACTTTTCGCACTTGTGTTAGTGTTGAAAAACCACTTTTTGCACTTGTGTTGGTGCAGGAAACCACTTTTGCACTTGTATTAGTGTGGAAAAACCACTTTTCGCACTTGTGTTGGTGCAGGAAACCACTTTTGCACTTGTATTAGTGTGGAAAAACCACTTTTTGCACTTGTGTTAGTGTTGAAAAACCACTTTTCGCACTTGTGTTAGTGTTGAAAAACCACTTTTCGCACTTGTGTTGGTGCAGGAAACCACTTTTGCACTTGTATTAGTGTGGAAAAAACACTTTTTGCACTTGTGATAGTGTTGAAAAACCACTTTTCGCACTTGTGTTGGTGCAGGAAACCACTTTTGCACTTGTATTAGTGTGGAAAAACCACTTTTCGCACTTGTGTTAGTGTTGAAAAACCACTTTTCGCACTTGTGTTAGTGTTGGAAAAACCACTTTTCGCACTTGTGTTGGTGCAGGAAACCACTTTTGCACTTGTATTAGTGTGGAAAAAACACTTTTTGCACTTGTGATTGCGTTGAAAAACCACTTTTCGCACTTGTGTTAGTGTTGAAAAACCACTTTTCGCACTTGTGTTAGTGTTGAAAAACTACTTTTCGCACTTGTGTTGGTGCAGGAAACCACTTTTGCACTTGTATTAGTGTGGAAAAAACACTTTTTGCACTTGTGATAGTGTTGAAAAACCACTTTTCGCACTTGTGTTAGTGTTGAAAAACCACTTTTCGCACTTGTGTTGGTGCAGGAAACCACTTTTGCACTTGTATTAGTGTGGAAAACCACTTTTCGCACTTGTGTTGGTGCAGGAAACCACTTTTGCACTTGTATTAGTGTGGAAAAAACACTTTTTGCACTTGTGATAGTGTTGAAAAACCACTTTTCGCACTTGTGTTAGTGTTGAAAAACCACTTTTCGCACTTGTGTTAGTGTGGAAAACCACTTTTCGCACTTGTGTTGGTGCAGGAAACCACTTTTGCACTTGTATTAGTGTGGAAAAAACACTTTTTGCACTTGTATTAGTGTGGAAAAAACACTTTTTGCACTTGTGATGATAGTGTTGAAAAACCACTTTTCGCACTTGTGTTAGTGTTGAAAAACCACTTTTCGCACTTGTGTTGGTGCAGGAAACCACTTTTACACTTGTATTAGTGTGGAAAAACCACTTTTCGCACTTGTGTTAGTGTTGAAAAACCACTTTTCGCACTTGTGTTGGTGCAGGAAACCACTTTTGCACTTGTATTAGTGTGGAAAAAACACTTTTTGCACTTGTATTAGTGTGGAAAAAACTACTTTTTGCACTTGTGATAGTGTTGAAAAACCACTTTTTGCACTTGTGTTAGTGTTGAAAAACCACTTTTCGCACTTGTGTTGATGCAGTAAACCACTTTTGCACTTGTATTAGTGTGGAAAAACCACTTTTTGCTCTTGTGTTAGTGTTGAAAAACCACTTTTCGTACTTGTGATAGTGTTGAAAAACCACTTTTCGCACTTGTGTTAGTGTTGAAAAACCACTTTTCGCACTTGTGTTGGTGCAGGAAACCACTTTTGCACTTGTATTAGTGTGGAAAACCACTTTTTGCACTTGTATTAGTGTTGAAAAACCACTTTTCGCACTTGTGTTAGTGTTGAAAAACCACTTTTCGCACTTGTGTTAGTGTTGAAAAACCACTTTTCGCACTTGTGTTAGTGTTGAAAAACCACTTTTCGCACTTGTGTTAGTGTTGAAAAAACACTTTTCGCACTTGTGTTAGTGTTGAAAAACCACTTTTCGCACTTGTGTTGGTGCAGGAAACCACTTTTGCACTTGTATTAGTGTGGAAAAAACACTTTTTGCACTTGTATTAGTGTGGAAAAACCACTTTTTGCACTTGTGATAGTGTTGAAAAACCACTTTTCGCACTTGTGTTAGTGTTGAAAAACCAATTTTCGCACTTGTGTTGGTGCAGGAAACCACTTTTACATTTGTATTAATGTGGAAAAACCACTTTTTGCACTTGTATTAGTCTGGAAAAACCACTTTTTGCACTTGTGATAGTGTTGAAAAACCACTTTTCGCACTTGTGTTAGTGTTGAAAAACCACTTTTCGCACTTGTGTTAGTGTTGAAAAACCACTTTTCGCACTTGTGTTAGTGTTGAAAAACCACTTTTCGCACTTCTGTTAGTGTTGAAAAACCACTTTTCGCACTTGTGTTAGTGCAGGAAACCACTTTTGCACTTGTATTAGTTTGGAAAAAACACTTTTTGCACTTGTGATAGTGTTGAAAAACCACTTTTCGCACTTGTGTTAGTGTTGAAAAACCACTTTTCGCACTTGTGTTGGTGCAGGAAACCACTTTTGCACTTGTATTAGTGTGGAAAAACCACTTTTCACACTTGTGTTAGTGTTGAAAAACCACTTTTCGCACTTGTGTTGGTGCAGGAAACCACTTTTGCACTTGTATTAGTGTAGAAAAAACACTTTTTGCACTTGTGATAGTGTTGAAAAACCACTTTTTGCACTTCTGTTAGTGTTGAAAAACCTCTTTTCGCACTTGTGCTGGTGCAGGCCAAACCACTTTTGCACTTGTATTAGTGTGGAAAAAACACTTTTTGCACTTGTGATAGTGTTGAAAAACCACTTTTCGCACTTGTGTTAGTGTTGAAAAACTACTTTTCGCACTTGTGTTGGTGCAGGAAACAACTTTTGCACTTGTATTAGTGTGGAAAAACCACTTTTCGCACTTGTGTTAGTGTTGAAAAACCGCTTTTCGCACTTGTGTTAGTGTTGAAAAACCACCTTTCGCACTTGTGTTGGTGCAGGAAACCACTTTTGCACTTGTATTAGTGTGGAAAAACCACTTTTCGCACTTGTGTTGGTGCAGGAAACCACTTTTGCACTTGTATTAGTGTGGAAAAACCACTTTTTGCACTTGTGTTAGTGTTGAAAAACCACTTTTCGCACTTGTGTTAGTGTTGAAAAATCACTTTTCACACTTGTGTTGCTGCAGGAAACCACTTTTGCATTTGTATTAGTGTGGAAAAAACACTTTTTGCACTTGTGATAGTGTTGAAAAACCATTTTTCGCACTTGTGTTAGTGTTGAAAAACCACTTTTCGCACTTGTGTTAGTGTTGAAAAACCACTTTTCGCACTTGTGTTGGTGCAGGAAACCACTTTTGCACTTGTATTAGTGTGGAAAAAACACTTTTTGCACTTGTGATAGTGTTGAAAAACCACTTTTCGCACTTGTGTTAGTGTTGAAAAACCACTTTTCGCACTTGTGTTAGTGTTGAAAAACCACTTTTCGCACTTGTGTTAGTGTTGAAAAAACACTTTTCGCACTTGTGTTAGTGTTGAAAAACCACTTTTCGCACTTGTGTTGGTGCAGGAAACCACTTTTGCACTTGTATTAGTGTGGAAAAAACACTTTTTGCACTTGTATTAGTGTGGAAAAACCACTTTTTGCACTTGTGATAGTGTTGAAAAACCACTTTTCGCACTTGTGTTAGTGTTGAAAAACCAATTTTCGCACTTGTGTTGGTGCAGGAAACCACTTTTGCATTTGTATTAATGTGGAAAAACCACTTTTTGCACTTGTATTAGTCTGGAAAAACCACTTTTTGCACTTGTGATAGTGTTGAAAAACCACTTTTCGCACTTGTGTTAGTGTTGAAAAACCACTTTTCGCACTTGTGTTGGTGCAGGAAACCACTTTTGCACTTGTATTAGTGTGGAAAAACCACTTTTTGCACTTGTGTTAGTGTTGAAAAACCACTTTTCGCACTTGTGTTAGTGTTGAAAAACCACTTTTCGCACTTGTGTTAGTGTTGAAAAACCACTTTTCGCACTTCTGTTAGTGTTGAAAAACCACTTTTCGCACTTGTGTTAGTGCAGGAAACCACTTTTGCACTTGTATTAGTGTGGAAAAAACACTTTTTGCACTTGTGATAGTGTTGAAAAACCACTTTTCGCACTTGTGTTAGTGTTGAAAAACCACTTTTCGCACTTGTGTTGGTGCAGGAAACCACTTTTGCACTTGTATTAGTGTGGAAAAACCACTTTTCACACTTGTGTTAGTGTTGAAAAACCCACTTTTCGCACTTGTGTTAGTGTTGAAAAACCACTTTTCGCACTTGTGTTGGTGCAGGAAACCACTTTTGCACTTGTATTAGTGTGGAAAAAGCACTTTTTGCACTTGTGATTGCGTTGAAAAACCACTTTTCGCACTTGTGATAGTGTTGAAAAACCATTTTTCGTACTTGTGTTAGTGTTGAAAAACCACTTTTCGCACTTGTGTTAGTGTTGAAAAACCACTTTTCGCACTTGTGTTGGTGCAGGAAACCATTTTTGCACTTGTATTAGTGTGGAAAAAACACTTTTTGCACTTGTGATAGTGTTGAAAAACCACTTTTCGCACTTGTGTTAGTGTTGAAAAACTACTTTTCGCACTTGTGTTGGTGCAGGAAACCACTTTTGCACTTGTATAAGTGTGGAAAAAACACTTTTCGCACTTGTGTTAGTGTTGAAAAACCACTTTTTGCACTTGTGTTAGTGTTGAAAAACCACTTTTCGCACTTGTGTTGGTGCAGGAAACCACTTTTGCACTTGTATTAGTGTGGAAAAACACTTTTTGCACTTGTGATAATGTTGAAAAACCACTTTTCGCACTTGTGTTAGTGTTGAAAAACCACGTTTCCCACTTCTGTTAGTGTTGAAAAACCACTTTTCGCACTTGTGTTGGTGCAGGAAACCACTTTTGCACTTGTATTAGTGTGGAAAAAACACTTTTTGCACATCTGTTAGTGTTGAAAAACCTCTTTTCGCACTTGTGCTGGTGCAGGAAACCACTTTTGCACTTGTATTAGTGTGGAAAAAACACTTTTTGCACTTGTGATAGTGTTGAAAAACCACTTTTCGCACTTGTGTTAGTGTTGAAAAACTACTTTTCGCACTTGTGTTGGTGCAGGAAACCACTTTTGCACTTGTATTAGTGTGGAAAAACCACTCTTTGCACTTGTGATAGTGTTGAAAAACCACTTTTTGCACTTGTGTTAGTGTTGAAAAACCACTTTTCGCACTTGTGTTAGTGTTGAAAAACCACTTTTTGCACTTGTGTTGGTGCAGGAAACCACTTTTGCACTTGTATTAGTGTGGAAAAAACACTTTTCGCACTTGTGTTAGTGTTGAAAAACCACTTCGCACTTGTGTTAGTGTTGAAAAACCACCTTTCGCACTTGTGTTGGTGCAGGAAACCACTTTTGCACTTGTATTAGTGTGGAAAAAACACTTTTTGCACTTGTATTAGTGTGGAAAAACCACTTTTTGCACTTGTGATAGTGTTGAAAAACCACTTTTCGCACTTGTGTTAGTGTTGAAAAACCACTTTTCGCACTTGTGTTGGTGCAGGAAACCACTTTTGCACTTGTATTAGTGTGGAAAAACCACTTTTTGCACTTGTGTTAGTATTGAAAAACCACTTTTCGCACTTGTGTTAGTGTTGAAAAACCACTTTTCGCACTTCTGTTGGTGTTGAAAAACCTCTTTTCGCACTTGTGCTGGTGCAGGAAACCACTTTTGCACTTGTATTAGTGTGGAAAAAACACTTTTTGCACTTGTGATAGTGTTGAAAAACCACTTTTCGCACTTGTGTTAGTGTTGAAAAACTACTTTTCGCACTTGTGTTGGTGCAGGAAACCACTTTTGCACTTGTATTAGTGTGGAAAAACCACTTTTCGCACTTGTGTTAGTGTTGAAAACCCGCTTTTCGCACTTGTGTTGGTGCAGGAAACCACTTTTGCACTTGTATTAGTGTGGAAAAAACACTTTTTGCACTTGTGATAGTGTTGAAAAACCACTTTTTGCACTTGTGTTAGTGTTGAAAAACCACTTTTCGCACTTGTGTTAGTGTTGAAAAACCTCTTTTCGCACTTGTGCTGGTGCAGGAAACCACTTTTGCACTTGTATTAGTGTGGGAAAAACACTTTTTGCACTTGTGATAGTGTTGAAAAACCACTTTTCGCACTTGTGTTAGTGTTGAAAAACTACTTTTCGCACTTGTGTTGGTGCAGGAAACCACTTTTGCACTTGTATTAGTGTGGAAAAACCACTTTTCGCACTTGTGTTGGTGCAGGAAACCACTTTTGCACTTGTATTAGTGTGGAAAAACCACTTTTTGCACTTGTGTTAGTGTTGAAAAACCACTTTTCGCACTTGTGTTAGTGTTGAAAAACCACTTTTCGCACTTGTGTTGGTGCAGGAAACCACTTTTGCACTTGTATTAGTGTGGAAAAAACACTTTTTGCACTTGTGATAGTGTTGAAAAACCACTTTTCGCACTTGTGTTGGTGCAGGAAACCACTTTTGCACTTGTATTAGTGTGGAAAAACCACTTTTCGCACTTGTGTTAGTGTTGAAAAACCACTTTTCGCACTTGTGTTAGTGTTGGAAAAACCACTTTTCGCACTTGTGTTGGTGCAGGAAACCACTTTTGCACTTGTATTAGTGTGGAAAAAACACTTTTTGCACTTGTGATTGCGTTGAAAAACCACTTTTCGCACTTGTGTTAGTGTTGAAAAACCACTTTTCGCACTTGTGTTAGTGTTGAAAAACTACTTTTCGCACTTGTGTTGGTGCAGGAAACCACTTTTGCACTTGTATTAGTGTGGAAAAAACACTTTTTGCACTTGTGATAGTGTTGAAAAACCACTTTTCGCACTTGTGTTAGTGTTGAAAAACCACTTTTCGCACTTGTGTTGGTGCAGGAAACCACTTTTGCACTTGTATTAGTGTGGAAAACCACTTTTCGCACTTGTGTTGGTGCAGGAAACCACTTTTGCACTTGTATTAGTGTGGAAAAAACACTTTTTGCACTTGTGATAGTGTTGAAAAACCACTTTTCGCACTTGTGTTAGTGTTGAAAAACCACTTTTCACACTTGTGTTAGTGTTGAAAAACCACGTTTCGCACTTGTGTTGGTGCAGGAAACCACTTTTGCACTTGTATTAGTGTGGAAAAAACACTTTTTGCACTTGTGATAGTGTTGAAAAACCACGTTTCGCACTTGTGTTGGTGCAGGAAACCACTTTTGCACTTGTATTAGTGTGGAAAAAACACTTTTTGCACTTGTGATGATAGTGTTGAAAAACCACTTTTCGCACTTGTGTTAGTGTTGAAAAACCACTTTTCGCACTTGTGTTGGTGCAGGAAACCACTTTTACACTTGTATTAGTGTGGAAAAACCACTTTTCGCACTTGTGTTAGTGTTGAAAAACAACTTTTCGCACTTGTGTTAGTGTTGAAAAACCACTTTTCGCACTTGTGTTGGTGCAGGAAACCACTTTTGCACTTGTATTAGTGTGGAAAAACCACTTTTTGCACTTGTGTTAGTGTTGAAAAACCACTTTTCGCACTTGTGTTAGTGTTGAAAAACCACTTTTCGCACTTGTGTTAGTGTTGAAAAACCACATTTCGCACTTGTGTTAGTGTTGAAAAACCACTTTTCGCACTTGTGTTGGTGCAGGAAACCACTTTTGCACTTGTATTAGTGTGGAAAAAACACTTTTTGCACTTGTATTAGTGTGGAAAAAACTACTTTTTGCACTTGTGATAGTGTTGAAAAACCACTTTTTGCACTTGTGTTAGTGTTGAAAAACCACTTTTCGCACTTGTGTTGATGCAGTAAACCACTTTTGCACTTGTATTAGTGTGGAAAAACCACTTTTTGCTCTTGTGTTAGTGTTGAAAAACCACTTTTCGCACTTGTGTTAGTGTTGAAAAACCACTTTTTGCACGTGTGTTAGTGTTGAAAAACCACATTTCGCACTTGTGTTGGTGCAGGAAACCACTTTTGTACTTGTATTAGTGTGGAAAAAACACTTTTTGCACTTGTGATAGTGTTGAAAAACCACTTTTCGCACTTGTGTTAGTGTTGAAAAACCACTTTTCGCACTTCTGTTGGTGCAGGAAACCACTTTTGCACTTGTATTAGTGTGGAAAAACCACTTTTCGCACTTGTGTTAGTGTTGAAAAACCACTTTTTGCACTGGTGTTAGTGTTGAAAAACCACTTTTCGCACTTGTGTTGGTGCAGGAAACCACATTTGCATTTGTATTAGTGTGGAAAATACACTTTTTGCACTTGTGATAGTGTTGAAAAACCACTTTTTGCACTCGTGTTAGTGTTGAAAAACCACGTTTCCCACTTCTGTTAGTGTTGAAAAACCACTTTTCGCACTTGTGTTGGTGCAGGAAACCACTTTTGCACTTGTATTAGTGTGGAAAAAACACTTTTTGCACATCTGTTAGTGTTGAAAAACCTCTTTTCGCACTTGTGCTGGTGCAGGAAACCACTTTTGCACTTGTATTAGTGTGGAAAAAACACTTTTTGCACTTGTGATAGTGTTGAAAAACCACTTTTCGCACTTGTGTTAGTGTTGAAAAACTACTTTTCGCACTTGTGTTGGTGCAGGAAACCACTTTTGCACTTGTATTAGTGTGGAAAAACCACTTTTTGCACTTGTGATAGTGTTGAAAAACCACTTTTTGCACTTGTGTTAGTGTTGAAAAACCACTTTTCGCACTTGTGTTAGTGTTGAAAAACCACTTTTTGCACTTGTGTTGGTGCAGGAAACCACTTTTGCACTTGTATTAGTGTGGAAAAACCACTTTTCGCACTTGTGTTGGTGCAGGAAACCACTTTTGCACTTGTATTAGTGTGGAAAAACCACTTTTTGCACTTGTGTTAGTGTTGAAAAACCACTTTTCGCACTTGTGTTAGTGTTGAAAAACCACTTTTCGCACTTGTGTTGGTGCAGGAAACCACTTTTGCACTTGTATTAGTGTGGAAAAAACACTTTTTGCACTTGTGATAGTGTTGAAAAACCACTTTTCGCACTTGTGTTGGTGCAGGAAACCACTTTTGCACTTGTATTAGTGTGGAAAAACCACTTTTCGCACTTGTGTTAGTGTTGAAAAACCACTTTTCGCACTTGTGTTAGTGTTGGAAAAACCACTTTTCGCACTTGTGTTGGTGCAGGAAACCACTTTTGCACTTGTATTAGTGTGGAAAAAACACTTTTTGCACTTGTGATTGCATTGAAAAACCACTTTTCGCACTTGTGTTAGTGTTGAAAAACCACTTTTCGCACTTGTGTTAGTGTTGAAAAACTACTTTTCGCACTTGTGTTGGTGCAGGAAACCACTTTTGCACTTGTATTAGTGTGGAAAAAACATTTTTTGCACTTGTGATAGTGTTGAAAAACCACTTTTCGCACTTGTGTTAGTGTTGAAAAACCACTTTTCGCACTTGTGTTGGTGCAGGAAACCACTTTTGCACTTGTATTAGTGTGGAAAACCACTTTTCGCACTTGTGTTGGTGCAGGAAACCACTTTTGCACTTGTATTAGTGTGGAAAAAAACACTTTTTGCACTTGTGATAGTGTTGAAAAACCACTTTTCGCACTTGTGTTAGTGTTGAAAAACCACTTTTCGCACTTGTGTTAGTGTGGAAAACCACTTTTCGCACTTGTGTTGGTGCAGGAAACCACTTTTGCACTTGTATTAGTGTGGAAAAAACACTTTTTGCACTTGTATTAGTGTGGAAAAAACACTTTTTGCACTTGTGATGATAGTGTTGAAAAACCACTTTTCGCACTTGTGTTAGTGTTGAAAAACCACTTTTCGCACTTGTGTTGGTGCAGGAAACCACTTTTACACTTGTATTAGTGTGGAAAAACCACTTTTCGCACTTGTGTTAGTGTTGAAAAACAACTTTTCGCACTTGTGTTAGTGTTGAAAAACCACTTTTCGCACTTGTGTTGGTGCAGGAAACCACTTTTGCACTTGTATTAGTGTGGAAAAACCACTTTTTGCACTTGTGTTAGTGTTGAAAAACCACTTTTCGCACTTGTGTTAGTGTTGAAAAACCACTTTTCGCACTTGTGTTAGTGTTGAAAAACCACATTTCGCACTTGTGTTAGTGTTGAAAAACCACTTTTCGCACTTGTGTTGGTGCAGGAAACCACTTTTGCACTTGTATTAGTGTGGAAAAAACACTTTTTGCACTTGTATTAGTGTGGAAAAAACTACTTTTTGCACTTGTGATAGTGTTGAAAAACCACTTTTTGCACTTGTGTTAGTGTTGAAAAACCACTTTTCGCACTTGTGTTGATGCAGTAAACCACTTTTGCACTTGTATTAGTGTGGAAAAACCACTTTTTGCTCTTGTGTTAGTGTTGAAAAACCACTTTTCGCACTTGTGTTAGTGTTGAAAAACCACTTTTTGCACGTGTGTTAGTGTTGAAAAACCACATTTCGCACTTGTGTTGGTGCAGGAAACCACTTTTGTACTTGTATTAGTGTGGAAAAAACACTTTTTGCACTTGTGATAGTGTTGAAAAACCACTTTTCGCACTTGTGTTAGTGTTGAAAAACCACTTTTCGCACTTCTGTTGGTGCAGGAAACCACTTTTGCACTTGTATTAGTGTGGAAAAACCACTTTTCGCACTTGTGTTAGTGTTGAAAAACCACTTTTCGCACTGGTGTTAGTGTTGAAAAACCACTTTTCGCACTTGTGTTGGTGCAGGAAACCACATTTGCATTTGTATTAGTGTGGAAAATACACTTTTTGCACTTGTGATAGTGTTGAAAAACCACTTTTTGCACTCGTGTTAGTGTTGAAAAACCACGTTTCCCACTTCTGTTAGTGTTGAAAAACCACTTTTCGCACTTGTGTTGGTGCAGGAAACCACTTTTGCACTTGTATTAGTGTGGAAAAAACACTTTTTGCACATCTGTTAGTGTTGAAAAACCTCTTTTCGCACTTGTGCTGGTGCAGGAAACCACTTTTGCACTTGTATTAGTGTGGAAAAAACACTTTTTGCACTTGTGATAGTGTTGAAAAACCACTTTTCGCACTTGTGTTAGTGTTGAAAAACTACTTTTCGCACTTGTGTTGGTGCAGGAAACCACTTTTGCACTTGTATTAGTGTGGAAAAACCACTTTTTGCACTTGTGATAGTGTTGAAAAACCACTTTTTGCACTTGTGTTAGTGTTGAAAAACCACTTTTCGCACTTGTGTTAGTGTTGAAAAACCACTTTTTGCACTTGTGTTGGTGCAGGAAACCACTTTTGCACTTGTATTAGTGTGGAAAAAACACTTTTCGCACTTGTGTTAGTGTTGAAAAACCACTTCGCACTTGTGTTAGTGTTGAAAAACCACCTTTCGCACTTGTGTTGGTGCAGGAAACCACTTTTGCACTTGTATTAGTGTGGAAAAAACACTTTTTGCACTTGTATTAGTGTGGAAAAACCACTTTTTGCACTTGTGATAGTGTTGAAAAACCACTTTTCGCACTTGTGTTAGTGTTGAAAAACCACTTTTCGCACTTGTGTTGGTGCAGGAAACCACTTTTGCACTTGTATTAGTGTGGAAAAACCACTTTTTGCACTTGTGTTAGTATTGAAAAACCACTTTTCGCACTTGTGTTAGTGTTGAAAAACCACTTTTCGCACTTCTGTTGGTGTTGAAAAACCTCTTTTCGCACTTGTGCTGGTGCAGGAAACCACTTTTGCACTTGTATTAGTGTGGAAAAAACACTTTTTGCACTTGTGATAGTGTTGAAAAACCACTTTTCGCACTTGTGTTAGTGTTGAAAAACTACTTTTCGCACTTGTGTTGGTGCAGGAAACCACTTTTGCACTTGTATTAGTGTGGAAAAACCACTTTTCGCACTTGTGTTAGTGTTGAAAACCCGCTTTTCGCACTTGTGTTGGTGCAGGAAACCACTTTTGCACTTGTATTAGTGTGGAAAAAACACTTTTTGCACTTGTGATAGTGTTGAAAAACCACTTTTTGCACTTGTGTTAGTGTTGAAAAACCACTTTTCGCACTTGTGTTAGTGTTGAAAAACCTCTTTTCGCACTTGTGCTGGTGCAGGAAACCACTTTTGCACTTGTATTAGTGTGGGAAAAACACTTTTTGCACTTGTGATAGTGTTGAAAAACCACTTTTCGCACTTGTGTTAGTGTTGAAAAACTACTTTTCGCACTTGTGTTGGTGCAGGAAACCACTTTTGCACTTGTATTAGTGTGGAAAAACCACTTTTCGCACTTGTGTTGGTGCAGGAAACCACTTTTGCACTTGTATTAGTGTGGAAAAACCACTTTTTGCACTTGTGTTAGTGTTGAAAAACCACTTTTCGCACTTGTGTTAGTGTTGAAAAACCACTTTTCGCACTTGTGTTGGTGCAGGAAACCACTTTTGCACTTGTATTAGTGTGGAAAAAACACTTTTCGCACTTGTGTTAGTGTTGAAAAACCACTTTTCGCACTTGTGTTAGTGTTGAAAAACTACTTTTCGCACTTGTGTTGGTGCAGGAAACCACTTTTGCACTTGTATTAGTGTGGAAAAAACACTTTTTGCACTTGTGATAGTGTTGAAAAACCACTTTTCGCACTTGTGTTAGTGTTGAAAAACCACTTTTCGCACTTGTGTTGGTGCAGGAAACCACTTTTGCACTTGTATTAGTGTGGAAAACCACTTTTCGCACTTGTGTTGGTGCAGGAAACCACTTTTGCACTTGTATTAGTGTGGAAAAAACACATTTTGCACTTGTGATAGTGTTGAAAAACCACTTTTCGCACTTGTGTTAGTGTTGAAAAACCACTTTTCGCACTTGTGTTAGTGTGGAAAACCACTTTTCGCACTTGTGTTGGTGCAGGAAACCACTTTTGCACTTGTATTAGTGTGGAAAAAACACTTTTTGCACTTGTATTAGTGTGGAAAAAACACTTTTTGCACTTGTGATGATAGTGTTGAAAAACCACTTTTCGCACTTGTGTTAGTGTTGAAAAACCACTTTTCGCACTTGTGTTGGTGCAGGAAACCACTTTTACACTTGTATTAGTGTGGAAAAACCACTTTTCGCACTTGTGTTAGTGTTGAAAAACAACTTTTCGCACTTGTGTTAGTGTTGAAAAACCACTTTTCGCATTTGTGTTGGTGCAGGAAACCACTTTTGCACTTGTATTAGTGTGGAAAAACCACTTTTTGCACTTGTGTTAGTGTTGAAAAACCACTTTTCGCACTTGTGTTAGTGTTGAAAAACCACTTTTCGCACTTGTGTTAGTGTTGAAAAACCACATTTCGCACTTGTGTTGGTGTTGAAAAACCACTTTTCGCACTTGTGTTGGTGCAGGAAACCACTTTTGCACTTGTATTAGTGTGGAAAAAACACTTTTTGCACTTGTATTAGTGTGGAAAAAACTACTTTTTGCACTTGTGATAGTGTTGAAAAACCACTTTTTGCACTTGTGTTAGTGTTGAAAAACCACTTTTCGCACTTGTGTTGATGCAGTAAACCACTTTTGCACTTGTATTAGTGTGGAAAAACCACGTTTTGCTCTTGTGTTAGTGTTGAAAAACCACTTTTCGCACTTGTGTTAGTGTTGAAAAACCACTTTTTGCACGTGTGTTAGTGTTGAAAAACCACATTTCGCACTTGTGTTGGTGCAGGAAACCACTTTTGTACTTGTATTAGTGTGGAAAAAACACTTTTTGCACTTGTGATAGTGTTGAAAAACCACTTTTCGCACTTGTGTTAGTGTTGAAAAACCACTTTTCGCACTTCTGTTGGTGCAGGAAACCACTTTTGCACTTGTATTAGTGTGGAAAAACCACTTTTCGCACTTGTGTTAGTGTTGAAAAACCACTTTTCGCACTGGTGTTAGTGTTGAAAAACCACTTTTCGCACTTGTGTTGGTGCAGGAAACCACATTTGCATTTGTATTAGTGTGGAAAATACACTTTTTGCACTTGTGATAGTGTTGAAAAACCACTTTTTGCACTCGTGTTAGTGTTGAAAAACCACGTTTCCCACTTCTGTTAGTGTTGAAAAACCACTTTTCGCACTTGTGTTGGTGCAGGAAACCACTTTTGCACTTGTATTAGTGTGGAAAAAACACTTTTTGCACATCTGTTAGTGTTGAAAAACCTCTTTTCGCACTTGTGCTGGTGCAGGAAACCACTTTTGCACTTGTATTAGTGTGGAAAAAACACTTTTTGCACTTGTGATAGTGTTGAAAAACCACTTTTCGCACTTGTGTTAGTGTTGAAAAACTACTTTTCGCACTTGTGTTGGTGCAGGAAACCACTTTTGCACTTGTATTAGTGTGGAAAAACCACTTTTTGCACTTGTGATAGTGTTGAAAAACCACTTTTTGCACTTGTGTTAGTGTTGAAAAACCACTTTTCGCACTTGTGTTAGTGTTGAAAAACCCACTTTTTGCACTTGTGTTGGTGCAGGAAACCACTTTTGCACTTGTACTAGTGTGGAAAAAACACTTTTCGCACTTGTGTTAGTGTTGAAAAACCACTTCGCACTTGTGTTAGTGTTGAAAAACCACCTTTCGCACTTGTGTTGGTGCAGGAAACCACTTTTGCACTTGTATTAGTGTGGAAAAAACACTTTTT
The DNA here is from genome assembly GCF_964187855.1 of Myxine glutinosa. Taxonomy (NCBI): domain Eukaryota; kingdom Metazoa; phylum Chordata; class Myxini; order Myxiniformes; family Myxinidae; genus Myxine; species Myxine glutinosa. The sequence continues at coordinate 85,141,893 of NC_136263.1, read as the reverse complement.
GCACTTGTATTAGTGTGGAAAAAACCACTTTTTGCACTTGTGATAGTGTTGAAAAACCACTTTTCGCACTTGTGTTAGTGTTGAAAAACCACTTTTCGCACTTGTGTTGGTGCAGGAAACCACTTTTGCACTTGTATTAGTGTGGAAAAACCACTTTTTGCACTTGTGTTAGTATTGAAAAACCACTTTTCGCACTTGTGTTAGTGTTGAAAAACCACTTTTCGCACTTCTGTTGGTGTTGAAAAACCTCTTTTCGCACTTGTGCTGGTGCAGGAAACCACTTTTGCACTTGTATTAGTGTGGAAAAAACACTTTTTGCACTTGTGATAGTGTTGAAAAACCACTTTTCGCACTTGTGTTAGTGTTGAAAAACTACTTTTCGCACTTGTGTTGGTGCAGGAAACCACTTTTGCACTTGTATTAGTGTGGAAAAACCACTTTTCGCACTTGTGTTAGTGTTGAAAACCCGCTTTTCGCACTTGTGTTGGTGCAGGAAACCACTTTTGCACTTGTATTAGTGTGGAAAAAACACTTTTTGCACTTGTGATAGTGTTGAAAAACCACTTTTTGCACTTGTGTTAGTGTTGAAAAACCACTTTTCGCACTTGTGTTAGTGTTGAAAAACCTCTTTTCGCACTTGTGCTGGTGCAGGAAACCACTTTTGCACTTGTATTAGTGTGGGAAAAACACTTTTTGCACTTGTGATAGTGTTGAAAAACCACTTTTCGCACTTGTGTTAGTGTTGAAAAACTACTTTTCGCACTTGTGTTGGTGCAGGAAACCACTTTTGCACTTGTATTAGTGTGGAAAAACCACTTTTCGCACTTGTGTTGGTGCAGGAAACCACTTTTGCACTTGTATTAGTGTGGAAAAACCACTTTTTGCACTTGTGTTAGTGTTGAAAAACCACTTTTCGCACTTGTGTTAGTGTTGAAAAACCACTTTTCGCACTTGTGTTGGTGCAGGAAACCACTTTTGCACTTGTATTAGTGTGGAAAAAACACTTTTTGCACTTGTGATAGTGTTGAAAAACCACTTTTCGCACTTGTGTTGGTGCAGGAAACCACTTTTGCACTTGTATTAGTGTGGAAAAAACCACTTTTCGCACTTGTGTTAGTGTTGAAAAACCACTTTTCGCACTTGTGTTAGTGTTGGAAAAACCACTTTTCGCACTTGTGTTGGTGCAGGAAACCACTTTTGCACTTGTATTAGTGTGGAAAAAACACTTTTTGCACTTGTGATTGCGTTGAAAAACCACTTTTCGCACTTGTGTTAGTGTTGAAAAACCACTTTTCGCACTTGTGTTAGTGTTGAAAAACTACTTTTCGCACTTGTGTTGGTGCAGGAAACCACTTTTGCACTTGTATTAGTGTGGAAAAAACACTTTTTGCACTTGTGATAGTGTTGAAAAACCACTTTTCGCACTTGTGTTAGTGTTGAAAAACCACTTTTCGCACTTGTGTTGGTGCAGGAAACCACTTTTGCACTTGTATTAGTGTGGAAAACCACTTTTCGCACTTGTGTTGGTGCAGGAAACCACTTTTGCACTTGTATTAGTGTGGAAAAAACACTTTTTGCACTTGTGATAGTGTTGAAAAACCACTTTTTGCACTTGTGTTAGTGTTGAAAAACCACTTTTCGCACTTGTGTTGATGCAGTAAACCACTTTTGCACTTGTATTAGTGTGGAAAAACCACTTTTTGCTCTTGTGTTAGTGTTGAAAAACCACTTTTCGCACTTGTGTTAGTGTTGAAAAACCACTTTTTGCACGTGTGTTAGTGTTGAAAAACCACATTTCGCACTTGTGTTGGTGCAGGAAACCACTTTTGTACTTGTATTAGTGTGGAAAAAACACTTTTTGCACTTGTGATAGTGTTGAAAAACCACTTTTCGCACTTGTGTTAGTGTTGAAAAACCACTTTTCGCACTTCTGTTGGTGCAGGAAACCACTTTTGCACTTGTATTAGTGTGGAAAAACCACTTTTCGCACTTGTGTTAGTGTTGAAAAACCACTTTTCGCACTGGTGTTAGTGTTGAAAAACCACTTTTCGCACTTGTGTTGGTGCAGGAAACCACATTTGCATTTGTATTAGTGTGGAAAATACACTTTTTGCACTTGTGATAGTGTTGAAAAACCACTTTTTGCACTCGTGTTAGTGTTGAAAAACCACTTTTCGCACTTCTGTTAGTGTTGAAAAACCACTTTTCGCACTTGTGTTAGTGTTGAAAAACTACTTTTCGCACTTGTGTTGGTGCAGGAAACCACTTTTGCAGTTGTATTAGTGTGGAAAAACCACTTTTCGCACTTGTGTTAGTGTTGAAAAACTACTTTTCGCACTTGTGTTGGTGCAGGAAACCACTTTTGCACTTGTATTAGTGTGGAAAAAACACTTTTTGCACTTGTGATAGTGTTGAAAAACCACTTTTCGCACTTGTGTTAGTGTTGAAAAACCACTTTTCGCACTTGTGTTGGTGCAGGAAACCACTTTTGCACTTGTATTAGTGTGGAAAAACCACTTTTTGCACTTGTGTTAGTGTTGAAAAAACACTTTTCGCACTTGTGTTGGTGCAGGAAACCACTTTTGCACTTGTATTAGTGTGGAAAAAACACTTTTTGCACTTGTGATAGTGTTGAAAAACCACTTTTCGCACTTGTGTTAGTGTTGAAAAACCACTTTTCGCACTTGTGTTGGTGCAGGAAACCACTTTTGCACTTGTATTAGTGTGGAAAAAACACTTTTTGCACTTGTGATAGTGTTGAAAAACCCACTTTTCGCACTTGTGTTGGCACAGGAAACCACTTTTGCACTTGTATTAGTGTGGGAAAAACACTTTTTGCACTTGTGATAGTGTTGAAAAACCACTTTTCGCACTTGTGTTAGTGTTGAAAAACCACTTTTCGCACTGGTGTTAGTGTTGAAAAACCACTTTTCGCACTTGTGTTGGTGCAGGAAACCACATTTGCACTTGTATTAGTGTGGAAAATACACTTTTTGCACTTGTGATAGTGTTGAAAAACCACTTTTTGCACTCGTGTTAGTGTTGAAAAACCACTTTTCGCACTTGTGTTAGTGTTGAAAAACCACTTTTCACACTTGTGTTGGTGCAGGAAACCACATTTGCATTTGTATTAGTGTGGAAAATACACTTTTTGCACTTGTGATAGTGTTGAAAAACCACTTTTTGCACTCGTGTTAGTGTTGAAAAACCACTTTTCGCACTTCTGTTAGTGTTGAAAAACCACTTTTCGCACTTGTGTTAGTGTTGAAAAACTACTTTTCGCACTTGTGTTGGTGCAGGAAACCACTTTTGCAGTTGTATTAGTGTGGAAAAACCACTTTTCGCACTTGTGTTAGTGTTGAAAAACTACTTTTCGCACTTGTGTTGGTGCAGGAAACCACTTTTGCACTTGTATTAGTGTGGAAAAAACACTTTTTGCACTTGTGATAGTGTTGAAAAACCACTTTTCGCACTTGTGTTAGTGTTGAAAAACCACTTTTCGCACTTGTGTTGGTGCAGGAAACCACTTTTGCACTTGTATTAGTGTGGAAAAACCACTTTTTGCACTTGTGTTAGTGTTGAAAAAACACTTTTCGCACTTGTGTTGGTGCAGGAAACCACTTTTGCACTTGTATTAGTGTGGAAAAAACACTTTTTGCACTTGTGATAGTGTTGAAAAACCACTTTTCGCACTTGTGTTAGTGTTGAAAAACCACTTTTCGCACTTGTGTTGGTGCAGGAAACCACTTTTGCACTTGTATTAGTGTGGAAAAAACACTTTTTGCACTTGTGATAGTGTTGAAAAACCCACTTTTCGCACTTGTGTTGGCACAGGAAACCACTTTTGCACTTGTATTAGTGTGGGAAAAACACTTTTTGCACTTGTGATAGTGTTGAAAAACCACTTTTCGCACTTGTGTTAGTGTTGAAAAACCACTTTTCGCACTGGTGTTAGTGTTGAAAAACCACTTTTCGCACTTGTGTTGGTGCAGGAAACCACTTTTGCACTTGTATTATTGTGGAAAAAACACTTTTTGCACTTGTGATAGTGTTGAAAAACCACTTTTCGCACTTCTGTTAGTGTTGAAAAACCACTTTTCGCACTTGTGTTAGTGTTGAAAAACTACTTTTCGCACTTGTGTTGGTGCAGGAAACCACTTTTGCACTTGTATTAGTGTGGAAAAAACACTTTTTGCACTTGTGATAGTGTTGAAAAACCACTTTTCGCACTTGTGTTAGTGTTGAAAAACCACTTTTCGCACTTGTGTTGGTGCAGGAAAGCACTTTTGCACTTGTATTAGTGTGGAAAAACCACTTTTTGCACTTGTGGTAGTGTTGAAAAAACACATTTCGCACTTGTGTTGGTGCAGGAAACCACTTTTGCACTTGTATTAGTGTGGAAAAAAACACTTTTTGCACTTGTGATAGTGTTGAAAAACCACTTTTCGCACTTGTGTTAGTGTTGAAAAACCACTTTTCGCACTTGTGTTGGTGCAGGAAACCACTTTTGCACTTGTATTAGTGTGGAAAAAACACTTTTTGCACTTGTGATAGTGTTGAAAAACCACTTTTCACACTTGTGTTAGTGTTGAAAAACCACTTTTCGCACTTGTGTTGGTGCAGGACACCACTTTTGCACTTGTATTAGTGTGGAAAAAACACTTTTTGCACTTGTGATAGTGTTGAAAAACCACTTTTCATACTTGTGTTAGTGTTGAAAAAACACTTTTCGCACTTGTGTTGGTGCAGGAAATCACTTTTGCACTTGTATTAGTGTGGAAAAAACACTTTTTGCACTTGTGATAGTGTTGAAAAACCACTTTTCGCTCTTGTGTTAGTGTTGAAAAACCACTTTTCGCACTTGTGTTGGTGCAGGAAACCACTTTTGCACTTGTATTAGTGTGGAAAAAACACTTTTTGCACTTGTGATAGTGTTGAAAAACCACTTTTCGCACTTGTGTTAGTGTTGAAAAACCACTTTTCGCACTTGTGTTAGTGTTGAAAAACCACTTTTCGCACTTGTGTTGGTGCAGGAAACCACTTTTGCACTTGTATTAGTGTGGAGAAAACACTTTTCGCACTTGTGTTGGTGCAGGAAACCACTTTTGCACTTGTATTAGTGTGGGAAAAATACTTTTCGCACTTGTGTTAGTGTTGAAAACCCACTTTTCGCACTTGTGTTGGTGCAGGAAACCACTTTTGCACTTGTATTAGTGTGGAAAAAACACTTTTTGCACTTGTATTAGTGTGGAAAAACCACTTTTTGCACTTGTGATAGTGTTGAAAAACCACTTTTCGCACTTGTGTTAGTGTTGAAAAACCACTTTTCGCACTTGTGTTAGTGTTGAAAAACCACTTTTCGCACTTGTGTTGGTGCAGGAAACCACTTTTGCACTTGTATTAGTGTGGAAAAAACACTTTTTGCACTTGTATTAGTGTGGAAAAACCACTTTTTGCACTTGTGATAGTGTTGAAAAACCACTTTTCGCACTTGTGTTAGTGTTGAGCAACCACTTTTCGCACTTGTGTTGGTGCAGGAAACCACTTTTGCACTTGTATTAGTGTGGAAAAACCACTTTTTGCACTTGTGTTGGTGTTGAAAAACCACTTTTCGCACTTGTGTTAGTGTTGAAAAACCACTTTTCGCACTTGTGTTAGTGTTGAAAAACCACTTTTCGCACTTGTGTTAGTGTTGAAAAACCACTTTTCGCACTTGTGTTAGTGTTGAAAAAACACTTTTCGCACTTGTGTTAGTGTTGAAAAACCACTTTTCGCACTTGTGTTAGTGTTGAAAAACCACTTTTTACACTTGTGTTGGTGCAGGAAACCACTTTTGCACTTGTATTAGTGTGGAAAAAACACTTTTTGCACTTGTATTAGTGTGGAAAAACCACTTTTTGCACTTGTGATAGTGTTGAAAAACCACTTTTCGCACTTGTGTTAGTGTTGAAAAACGACTTTTCGCACTTGTGTTGGTGCAGGAAACCACTTTTGCACTTGTATTAGTGTGGAAAAACCACTTTTTGCACTTGTGTTAGTGTTGAAAAACCACTTTTCGCACTTGTGTTAGTGTTGAAAAACCACTTTTTGCACTTGTGTTAGTGTTGAAAAACCACTTTTCGCACTTCTGTTAGTGTTGAAAAACCACTTTTCGCACTTGTGTTAGTGCAGGAAACCACTTTTGCACTTGTATTAGTGTGGAAAAAACACTTTTTGCACTTGTGATAGTGTTGAAAAACCACTTTTCGCACTTGTGTTAGTGTTGAAAAACCACTTTTCGCACTTGTGTTGGTGCAGGAAACCACTTTTGCACTTGTATTGGTGTGGAAAACCACTTTTCACACTTGTGTTAGTGTTGAAAAACCACTTTTCGCACTTGTGTTAGTGTTGAAAAACCACTTTTCGCACTTGTGTTAGTGTTTAAAAACCACTTTTGCACTTGTATTAGTGTGGAAAAAAAAAATGCACTTGTGATAGTGTTGAGAAACCACTTTTTGCACTTGTGTTAGTGTTGAAAAACCACTTTTCGCACTTGTGTTAGTGTTGAAAAACCACTTTTCACACTTGTGTTGGTGCAGAAACCCACTTTTGCATTTGTATTAGTGTGGAAAAAACACTTTTTGCACTTATGATAGTGTTGAAAAACCACTTTTCGCACTTGTGTTAGTGTTGAAAAACCACTTTTCGCACTTGTGTTAGTGTTGAAAAACCACTTTTCGCACTTGTGTTGGTGCAGGAAACCACTTTTGCACTTGTATTAGTGTGGAAAAAACACTTTTTGCACTTGTCATGGTGTTGAAAAACCACTTTTCGCACTTGTGTTAGTGTTGAAAAACCACTTTCGCACTTGTGTTGGTGCAGGAAACCACTTTTGCACTTGTATTAGTGTGGAAAAAACACTTTTTGCACTTGTCATGGTGTTGAAAAACCACTTTTCGCACTTGTGTTAGTGTTGAAAAACCACCTTTCGCACTTGTGTTGGTGCAGGAAACCACTTTTGCACTTGTATTAGTTGGGAAAAAACACTTTTTGCACTTGTATTAGTGTGGAAAAACCACTTTTTGCACTTGTGATAGTGTTGAAAAACCACTTTCCGCACTTGTGTTAGTGTTGAAAAACCACTTTTCGCACTTGTGTTGGTGCAGGAAACCACATTTGCACTTGTATTAGTGTGGAAAAACCACTTTTTGGACTTGTGTTAGTGTTGAAAAACCACTTTTCGCACTTGTGTTAGTGTTGAAAAACCACTTTTCGCACTTCTGTTGGTGTTGAAAAACCTCTTTTCGCACTTGTGCTGGTGCAGGAAACCACTTTTGCACTTGTATTAGTGTGGAAAAAACACTTTTTGCACTTGTGATAGTGTTGAAAAACCACTTTTCGCACTTGTGTTAGTGTTGAAAAACTACTTTTCGCACTTGTGTTGGTGCAGGAAACCACTTTTGCACTTGTATTAGTGTGGAAAAACCACTTTTCGCACTTGTGTTAGTGTTGAAAACCCGCTTTTCGCACTTGTGTTGGTGCAGGAAACCACTTTTGCACTTGTATTAGTGTGGAAAAAACACTTTTTGCACTTGTGGTAGTGTTGAAAAACCACTTTTTGCACTTGTGATAGTGTTGAAAAACCACTTTTCGCACTTGTGTTAGTGTTGAAAAACTACTTTTCGCACTTGTGTTGGTGCAGGAAACCACTTTTGCACTTGTATTAGTGTGGAAAAACCACTTTTCGCACTTGTGTTAGTGTTGAAAACCCGCTTTTCGCACTTGTGTTGGTGCAGGAAACCACTTTTGCACTTGTATTAGTGTGGAAAAAACACTTTTTGCACTTGTGTTAGTGTTGAAAAACCACTTTTCGCACTTGTGTTGGTGCAGGAAACCACTTTTGCACTTGTATTAGTGTGGAAAAAACACTTTTTGCACTTGTGATAGTGTTGAAAAACCACTTTTCACACTTGTGTTAGTGTTGAAAAACCACTTTTCGCACTTGTGTTGGTGCAGGACACCACTTTTGCACTTGTATTAGTGTGGAAAAAACACTTTTTGCACTTGTGATAGTGTTGAAAAACCACTTTTGATACTTGTGTTAGTGTTGAAAAAACACTTTTCGCACTTGTGTTGGTGCAGGAAACCACTTTTGCACTTGTATTAGTGTGGAAAAACCACTTTTCGCACTTGTGTTAGTGTTGAAAAAACACTTTTCGCACTTGTGTTGGTGCAGGAAATCACTTTTGCACTTGTATTAGTGTGGAAAAAACACTTTTTGCACTTGTGATAGTGTTGAAAAACCACTTTTCGCACTTGTGTTAGTGTTGAAAAACCACTTTTCGCACTTGTGTTGGTGCAGGAAACCACTTTTGCACTTGTATTAGTGTGGAAAAAACACTTTTTGCACTTGTGATCGTGTTGAAAAACCACTTTTCGCACTTGTGTTAGTGTTGAAAAACCACTTTTCGCACTTGTGTTAGTGTTGAAAAACCACTTTTCGCACTTGTGTTGGTGCAGGAAACCACTTTTGCACTTGTATTAGTGTGGAGAAAACACTTTTCGCACTTGTGTTGGTGCAGGAAACCACTTTTGCACTTGTATTAGTGTGGGAAAAATACTTTTCGCACTTGTGTTAGTGTTGAAAACCCACTTTTCGCACTTGTGTTGGTGCAGGAAACCACTTTTGCACTTGTATTAGTGTGGAAAAAACACTTTTTGCACTTGTGATAGTGTTGAAAAACCACTTTTCGCACTTGTGTTATTGTTGAAAAACCACTTTTCGCACTTGTGTTGGTGCAGGAAACCACTTTTGCACTTGTATTAGTGTGGAAAAAACACTTTTTGCACTTGTATTAGTGTGGAAAAACCACTTTTTGCACTTGTGATAGTGTTGAAAAACCACTTTTCGCACTTGTGTTAGTGTTGAACAACCACTTTTCGCACTTGTGTTGGTGCAGGAAACCACTTTTGCACTTGTATTAGTGTGGAAAAACCACTTTTTGCACTTGTGTTGGTGTTGAAAAACCACTTTTCGCACTTGTGTTAGTGTTGAAAAACCACTTTTCGCACTTGTGTTAGTGTTGAAAAACCACTTTTCGCACTTGTGTTAGTGTTGAAAAACCACTTTTCGCACTTGTGTTAGTGTTGAAAAAACACTTTTCGCACTTGTGTTAGTGTTGAAAAACCACTTTTCGCACTTGTGTTAGTGTTGAAAAACCACTTTTCGCACTTGTGTTGGTGCAGGAAACCACTTTTGCACTTGTATTAGTGTGGAAAAAACACTTTTTACCTTCGCAAAAGCGGAAGGTTATGTTTTGATCGCTATGTATTTATTTGTATGTCTGTGTGTGTGTGTGTATGTTATTCGCATAACTCAAAAAGTATTCAACCGAATTGCATGAAATTTGGTGGGATGATTGGTTATTATACGGGACACATTTGATTAGATTTTGGGAGCAATCGGGTCAAAGGTCAAGGTCAAGGTCACGAAAAGGTCAAAATCGTATTTTTGTTGTTCTGTTCCCTACACTCCCATGCCAAGTACAGAACAGTAGCTGCGGCGAAGGTATGCGCTCTACCGAGTGCCCGTTCTAGTTGCACTTGTATTAGTGTGGAAAAACCACTTTTTGCACTTGTGATAGTGTTGAAAAACCACTTTTCGCACTTGTGTTAGTGTTGAAAAACGACTTTTCGCACTTGTGTTGGTGCAGGAAACCACTTTTGCACTTGTATTAGTGTGGAAAAACCACTTTTTGCACTTGTGTTAGTGTTGAAAAACCACTTTTCGCACTTGTGTTAGTGTTGAAAAACCACTTTTTGCACTTGTGTTAGTGTTGAAAAACCACTTTTCGCACTTCTGTTAGTGTTGAAAAACCACTTTTTGCACTTGTGTTAGTGCAGGAAACCACTTTTGCACTTGTATTAGTGTGGAAAAAACACTTTTTGCACTTGTGATAGTGTTGAAAAACCACTTTTCGCACTTGTGTTAGTGTTGAAAAACCACTTTTCGCACTTGTGTTGGTGCAGGAAACCACTTTTGCACTTGTATTAGTGTGGCAAACCACTTTTCACACTTGTGTTAGTGTTGAAAAACCACTTTTCGCACTTGTGTTAGTGTTTAAAAACCACTTTTCGCACTTGTGTTGGTGCAGGAAACCACTTTTGCACTTGTATTAGTGTGGAAAAAACACTTTTTGCACTTGTGATAGTGTTGAGAAACCACTTTTTGCACTTGTGTTAGTGTTGAAAAACCACTTTTCGCACTTGTGTTAGTGTTGAAAAACCACTTTTCACACTTGTGTTGGTGCAGAAAACCACTTTTGCATTTGTATTAGTGTGGAAAAAACACTTTTTGCACTTGTGATAGTGTTGAAAAACCACTTTTCGCACTTGTGTTAGTGTTGAAAAACCACTTTTCACACTTGTGTTAGTGTTGAAAAACCACTTTTCGCACTTGTGTTGGTGCAGGAAACCACTTTTGCACTTGTATTAGTGTGGAAAAAACACTTTTTGCACTTGTCATGGTGTTGAAAAACCACTTTTCGCACTTGTGTTAGTGTTGAAAAACCACTTTTCGCACTTGTGTTGGTGCAGGAAACCACTTTTGCACTTGTATTAGTGTGGAAAAAACACTTTTCGCACTTGTGTTAGTGTTGAAAAACCACTTTTCGCACTTGTGTTAGTGTTGAAAAACCACCTTTCGCACTTGTGTTGGTGCAGGAAACCACTTTTGCACTTGTATTAGTTGGGAAAAAACACTTTTTGCACTTGTATTAGTGTGGAAAAACCACTTTTTGCACTTGTGATAGTGTTGAAAAACCACTTTCCGCACTTGTGTTAGTGTTGAAAAACCACTTTTCGCACTTGTGTTGGTGCAGGAAACCACATTTGCACTTGTATTAGTGTGGAAAAACCACTTTTTGGACTTGTGTTAGTGTTGAAAAACCACTTTTCGCACTTGTGTTAGTGTTGAAAAACCACTTTTCGCACTTCTGTTGGTGTTGAAAAACCTCTTTTCGCACTTGTGCTGGTGCAGGAAACCACTTTTGCACTTGTATTAGTGTGGAAAAAACACTTTTTGCACTTGTGATAGTGTTGAAAAACCACTTTTCGCACTTGTGTTAGTGTTGAAAAACTACTTTTCGCACTTGTGTTGGTGCAGGAAACCACTTTTGCACTTGTATTAGTGTGGAAAAACCACTTTTCGCACTTGTGTTAGTGTTGAAAACCCGCTTTTCGCACTTGTGTTGGTGCAGGAAACCACTTTTGCACTTGTATTAGTGTGGAAAAAACACTTTTTGCACTTGTGGTAGTGTTGAAAAACCACTTTTTGCACTTGTGATAGTGTTGAAAAACCACTTTTCGCACTTGTGTTAGTGTTGAAAAACTACTTTTCGCACTTGTGTTGGTGCAGGAAACCACTTTTGCACTTGTATTAGTGTGGAAAAACCACTTTTCGCACTTGTGTTAGTGTTGAAAACCCGCTTTTCGCACTTGTGTTGGTGCAGGAAACCACTTTTGCACTTGTATTAGTGTGGAAAAAACACTTTTTGCACTTGTGATAGTGTTGAAAAACCACGTTTCGCACTTGTGTTGGTGCAGGAAACCACTTTTGCACTTGTATTAGTGTGGAAAAACCACTTTTCGCACTTGTGTTAGTGTTGAAAAACCACTTTTCGCACTTGTGTTAGTGTTGAAAAACCACTTTTCGCACTTGTGTTGGTGCAGGAAACCACTTTTGCACTTGTATTAGTGTGGAAAAAGCACTTTTTGCACTTGTGATTGCGTTGAAAAACCACTTTTCGCACTTGTGATAGTGTTGAAAAACCATTTTTCGCACTTGTGTTAGTGTTGAAAAACCACTTTTCGCACTTGTGTTAGTGTTGAAAAACCACTTTTCGCACTTGTGTTGGTGCAGGAAACCACTTTTGCACTTGTATTAGTGTGGAAAAAACACTTTTTGCACTTGTGATAGTGTTGAAAAACCACTTTTCGCACTTGTGTTAGTGTTGAAAAACCACTTTTCGCACTTGTGTTAGTGTTGAAAAACCACTTTTCGCACTTGTGTTGGTGCAGGAAACCATTTTTGCACTTGTATTAGTGTGGAAAAAACACTTTTTGCACTTGTGATAGTGTTGAAAAACCACATTTCGCACTTGTGTTAGTGTTGAAAAACTACTTTTCGCACTTGTGTTGGTGCAGGAAACCACTTTTGCACTTGTATAAGTGTGGAAAAAACACTTTTCGCACTTGTGTTAGTGTTGAAAAACCACTTTTTGCACTTGTGTTAGTGTTGAAAAACCACTTTTCGCACTTGTGTTGGTGCAGGAAACCACTTTTGCACTTGTATTAGTGTGGAAAAACACTTTTTGCACTTGTGATAATGTTGAAAAACCACTTTTCGCACTTGTGTTAGTGTTGAAAAACCACGTTTCCCACTTCTGTTAGTGTTGAAAAACCACTTTTCGCACTTGTGTTGGTGCAGGAAACCACTTTTGCACTTGTATTAGTGTGGAAAAAACACTTTTTGCACTTCTGTTAGTGTTGAAAAACCTCTTTTCGCACTTGTGCTGGTGCAGGAAACCACTTTTGCACTTGTATTAGTGTGGAAAAAACACTTTTTGCACTTGTGATAGTGTTGAAAAACCACTTTTCGCACTTGTGTTAGTGTTGAAAAACTACTTTTCGCACTTGTGTTGGTGCAGGAAACCACTTTTGCACTTGTATTAGTGTGGAAAAACCACTTTTTGCACTTGTGATAGTGTTGAAAAACCACTTTTTGCACTTGTGTTAGTGTTGAAAAACCACTTTTCGCACTTGTGTTAGTGTTGAAAAACCACTTTTTGCACTTGTGTTGGTGCAGGAAACCACTTTTGCACTTGTATTAGTGTGGAAAAAACACTTTTCGCACTTGTGTTAGTGTTGAAAAACCACTTCGCACTTGTGTTAGTGTTGAAAAACCACCTTTCGCACTTGTGTTGGTGCAGAAACCACTTTTGCACTTGTATTAGTGTGGAAAAAACACTTTTTGCACTTGTATTAGTGTGGAAAAACCACTTTTTGCACTTGTGATAGTGTTGAAAAACCACTTTTCGCACTTGTGTTAGTGTTGAAAAACCACTTTTCGCACTTGTGTTGGTGCAGGAAACCACTTTTGCACTTGTATTAGTGTGGAAAAACCACTTTTTGCACTTGTGTTAGTGTTGAAAAACCACTTTTCGCACTTGTGTTAGTGTTGAAAAACCACTTTTCGCACTTCTGTTGGTGTTGAAAAACCTCTTTTCGCACTTGTGTTGGTGCAGGAAACCACTTTTGCACTTGTATTAGTGTGGAAAAAACACTTTTTGCACTTGTGATAGTGTTGAAAAACCACTTTTCGCACTTGTGTTAGTGTTGAAAAACTACTTTTCGCACTTGTGTTGGTGCATGAAACCACTTTTGCACTTGTATTAGTGTGGAAAAACCACTTTTCGCACTTGTGTTGGTGTTGAAAACCCGCTTTTCGCACTTGTGTTGGTGCAGGAAACCACTTTTGCACTTGTATTAGTGTGGAAAAAACACTTTTTGCACTTGTGATAGTGTTGAAAAACCACTTTTTGCACTTGTGTTAGTGTTGAAAAACCACTTTTCGCACTTGTGTTAGTGTTGAAAAACCTCTTTTCGCACTTGTGCTGGTGCAGGAAACCACTTTTGCACTTGTATTAGTGTGGGAAAAACACTTTTTGCACTTGTGATAGTGTTGAAAAACCACTTTTCGCACTTGTGTTAGTGTTGAAAAACTACTTTTCGCACTTGTGTTGGTGCAGGAAACCACTTTTGCACTTGTATTAGTGTGGAAAAACCACTTTTCGCACTTGTGTTGGTGCAGGAAACCACTTTTGCACTTGTATTAGTGTGGAAAAACCACTTTTTGCACTTGTGTTAGTGTTGAAAAACCACTTTTCGCACTTGTGTTAGTGTTGAAAAACCACTTTTCGCACTTGTGTTGGTGCAGGAAACCACTTTTGCACTTGTATTAGTGTGGAAAAAACACTTTTTGCACTTGTGATAGTGTTGAAAAACCACTTTTCGCACTTGTGTTGGTGCAGGAAACCACTTTTGCACTTGTATTAGTGTGGAAAAACCACTTTTCGCACTTGTGTTAGTGTTGAAAAACCACTTTTCGCACTTGTGTTAGTGTTGAAAAACCACTTTTCGCACTTGTGTTGGTGCAGGAAACCACTTTTGCACTTGTATTAGTGTGGAAAAAACACTTTTTGCACTTGTGATTGCGTTGAAAAACCACTTTTCGCACTTGTGTTAGTGTTGAAAAACCACTTTTCGCACTTGTGTTAGTGTTGAAAAACTACTTTTCGCACTTGTGTTGGTGCAGGAAACCACTTTTGCACTTGTATTAGTGTGGAAAAAACACTTTTTGCACTTGTGATAGTGTTGAAAAACCACTTTTCGCACTTGTGTTAGTGTTGAAAAACCACTTTTCGCACTTGTGTTGGTGCAGGAAACCACTTTTGCACTTGTATTAGTGTGGAAAACCACTTTTCGCACTTGTGTTGGTGCAGGAAACCACTTTTGCACTTGTATTAGTGTGGAAAAAACACTTTTTGCACTTGTGATAGTGTTGAAAAACCACTTTTCGCACTTGTGTTAGTGTTGAAAAACCACTTTTCGCACTTGTGTTAGTGTTGAAAAACCACTTTTCGCACTTGTGTTGGTGCAGGAAACCACTTTTGCAATTGTATTAGTGTGGAAAAAACACTTTTTGCACTTGTGATAGTGTTGAAAAACCACTTTTCGCACTTGTGTTAGTGTTGAAAAACCACTTTTCGCACTTGTGTTAGTGTTGAAAAACCACGTTTCACACTTGTGTTGGTGCAGGAAACCACTTTTGCACTTGTATTAGTGTGGAAAAAACACTTTTTGCACTTGTGATAGTGTTGAAAAACCACGTTTCGCACTTGTGTTGGTGCAGGAAACCACTTTTGCACTTGTATTAGTGTGGAAAAAACACTTTTTGCACTTGTATTAGTGTGGAAAAAACACTTTTTGCACTTGTGATGATAGTGTTGAAAAACCACTTTTCGCACTTGTGTTAGTGTTGAAAAACCACTTTTCGCACTTGTGTTGGTGCAGGAAACCACTTTTACACTTGTATTAGTGTGGAAAAACCACTTTTCGCACTTGTGTTAGTGTTGAAAAACAACTTTTCGCACTTGTGTTAGTGTTGAAAAACCACTTTTCGCACTTGTGTTGGTGCAGGAAACCACTTTTGCACTTGTATTAGTGTGGAAAAACCACTTTTTGCACTTGTGTTAGTGTTGAAAAACCACTTTTCGCACTTGTGTTAGTGTTGAAAAACCACTTTTCGCACTTGTGTTAGTGTTGAAAAACCACATTTCGCACTTGTGTTAGTGTTGAAAAACCACTTTTCGCACTTGTGTTGGTGCAGGAAACCACTTTTGCACTTGTATTAGTGTGGAAAAAACACTTTTTGCACTTTTGATAGTGTTGAAAAACCACTTTTCGCACTTGTGTTAGTGTTGAAAAACCATGTTTCGCACTTGTGTTGGCACAGGAAACCACTTTTGCACTTGTATTAGTGTGGGGAAAACACTTTTTGCACTTGTGATAGTGTTGAAAAACCACTTTTCGCACTTGTGTTAGTGTTGAAAAACCACTTTTCGCACTGGTGTTAGTGTTGAAAAACCACTTTTCGCACTTGTGTTGGTGCAGGAAACCACATTTGCACTTGTATTAGTGTGGAAAATACACTTTTTGCACTTGTGATAGTGTTGAAAAACCACTTTTTGCACTCGTGTTAGTGTTGAAAAACCACTTTTCGCACTTGTGTTAGTGTTGAAAAACCACTTTTCACACTTGTGTTGGTGCAGAAAACCACTTTTGCACTTGTATTATTGTGGAAAAAACACTTTTTGCACTTGTGATAGTGTTGAAAAACCACTTTTCGCACTTCTGTTAGTGTTGAAAAACCACTTTTCGCACTTGTGTTAGTGTTGAAAAACTACTTTTCGCACTTGTGTTGGTGCAGGAAACCACTTTTGCACTTGTATTAGTGTGGAAAAAACACTTTTTGCACTTGTGATAGTGTTGAAAAACCACTTTTCGCACTTGTGTTAGTGTTGAAAAACCACTTTTCGCACTTGTGTTGGTGCAGGAAAGCACTTTTGCACTTGTATTAGTGTGGAAAAACCACTTTTTGCACTTGTGGTAGTGTTGAAAAAACACTTTTCGCACTTGTGTTGGTGCAGGAAACCACTTTTGCACTTGTATTAGTGTGGAAAAAACACTTTTTGCACTTGTGATAGTGTTGAAAAACCACTTTTCGCACTTGTGTTAGTGTTGAAAAACCACTTTTCGCACTTGTGTTGGTGCAGGAAACCACTTTTGCACTTGTATTAGTGTGGAAAAAACACTTTTTGCACTTGTGATAGTGTTGAAAAACCACTTTTCACACTTGTGTTAGTGTTGAAAAACCACTTTTCGCACTTGTGTTGGTGCAGGACACCACTTTTGCACTTGTATTAGTGTGGAAAAAACACTTTTTGCACTTGTGATAGTGTTGAAAAACCACTTTTCATACTTGTGTTAGTGTTGAAAAAACACTTTTCGCACTTGTGTTGGTGCAGGAAACCACTTTTGCACTTGTATTAGTGTGGAAAAACCACTTTTTACCTTCGCAAAAGCGGAAGGTTATGTTTTGATCACTGTGTATTTATTTGTATGTCTGTGTGTGTGTGTGTGTGTGTGTGTGTATGTTATTCGCATAACTCAAAAAGTATTCAACCGATTCGCATGAAATTTGGTGGGATGATAGGTTATTATCCGGGAACCATTTGATTAGATTTTGGAATCGATCGGGTCAAAGGTCAAGGTCAAGGTCATGAAAAGGTCAAAATCGTCTTTTTACCATAGCGCGGTCAATTTGTGTCCAATTTGTATGAAACTAATGCCAAAATGCTTTGCTACACAGATCTTGTAGTCTTTTATTTTGGCAACAAAAGTAGCTGCGGCGAAGGTATGCGCTCTACCGAGTGCCCGTTCTAGTCGCACTTGTGTTAGTGTTGAAAAAACACTTTTCGCACTTGTGTTGGTGCAGGAAATCACTTTTGCACTTGTATTAGTGTGGAAAAAACACTTTTTGCACTTGTGATAGTGTTGAAAAACCACTTTTCGCACTTGTGTTAGTGTTGAAAAACCACTTTTCGCACTTGTGTTGGTGCAGGAAACCACTTTTGCACTTGTATTAGTGTGGAAAAAACACTTTTTGCACTTGTGTTAGTGTTGAAAAACCACTTTTCGCACTTGTGTTGGTGCAGGAAACCACTTTTGCACTTGTATTAGTGTGGAGAAAACACTTTTCGCACTTGTGTTGGTGCAGGAAACCACTTTTGCACTTGTATTAGTGTGGGAAAAATACTTTTCGCACTTGTGTTAGTGTTGAAAACCCACTTTTCGCACTTGTGTTGGTGCAGGAAACCACTTTTGCACTTGTATTAGTGTGGAAAAAACACTTTTTGCACTTGTGATAGTGTTGAAAAACCACTTTTCGCACTTGTGTTAGTGTTGAAAAACCACTTTTCGCACTTGTGTTGGTGCAGGAAACCACTTTTGCACTTGTATTAGTGTGGAAAAAACACTTTTTGCACTTGTATTAGTGTGGAAAAACCACTTTTTGCACTTGTGATAGTGTTGAAAAACCACTTTTCGCACTTGTGTTAGTGTTGAACAACCACTTTTCGCACTTGTGTTGGTGCAGGAAACCACTTTTGCACTTGTATTAGTGTGGAAAAACCACTTTTTGCACTTGTGTTGGTGTTGAAAAACCACTTTTCGCACTTGTGTTAGTGTTGAAAAACCACTTTTCGCACTTGTGTTAGTGTTGAAAAACCACTTTTCGCACTTGTGTTAGTGTTGAAAAACCACTTTTCGCACTTGTGTTAGTGTTGAAAAAACACTTTTCGCACTTGTGTTAGTGTTGAAAAACCACTTTTCGCACTTGTGTTAGTGTTGAAAAACCACTTTTCGCACTTGTGTTGGTGCAGGAAACCACTTTTGCACTTGTATTAGTGTGGAAAAAACACTTTTTGCACTTGTATTAGTGTGGAAAAACCACTTTTTGCACTTGTGATAGTGTTGAAAAACCACTTTTCGCACTTGTGTTAGTGTTGAAAAACGACTTTTCGCACTTGTGTTGGTGCAGGAAACCACTTTTGCATTTGTATTAGTGTGGAAAAACCACTTTTTGCACTTGTATTAGTGTGGAAAAACCACTTTTTGCACTTGTGATAGTGTTGAAAAACCACTTTTCGCACTTGTGTTAGTGTTGAAAAACCACTTTTCGCACTTGTGTTGGTGCAGGAAACCACTTTTGCACTTGTATTAGTGTGGAAAAACCACTTTTTGCACTTGTGTTAGTGTTGAAAAACCACTTTTCGCACTTGTGTTAGTGTTGAAAAACCACTTTTTGCACTTGTGTTAGTGTTGAAAAACCACTTTTCGCACTTCTGTTAGTGTTGAAAAACCACTTTTCGCACTTGTGTTAGTGCAGGAAACCACTTTTGCACTTGTATTAGTGTGGAAAAAACACTTTTTGCACTTGTGATAGTGTTGAAAAACCACTTTTCGCACTTGTGTTAGTGTTGAAAAACCACTTTTCGCACTTGTGTTGGTGCAGGAAACCACTTTTGCACTTGTATTAGTGTGGTAAACCACTTTTCACACTTGTGTTAGTGTTTAAAAACCACTTTTCGCACTTGTGTTGGTGCAGGAAACCACTTTTGCACTTGTATTAGTGTGGAAAAAACACTTTTTGCACTTGTGATAGTGTTGAAAAACCACTTTTCGCACTTGTGTTAGTGTTGAAAAACCACTTTTCGCACTTGTGTTGGTGCAGGAAACCACTTTTGCACTTGTATTAGTGTGGAAAAAACACTTTTTGCACTTGTGTTAGTGTTGAAAAACCACTTTTCGCACTTGTGTTGGTGCAGGAAACCACTTTTGCACTTGTATTAGTGTGGAGAAAACACTTTTCGCACTTGTGTTGGTGCAGGAAACCACTTTTGCACTTGTATTAGTGTGGGAAAACCACTTTTTACCTTCGCAAAAGCGGAAGGTTATGTTTTGATCACTGTGTATTTATTTGTATGTCTGTGTGTGTGTGTGTGTGTGTGTGTGTATGTTATTCGCATAACTCAAAAAGTATTCAACCGATTCGCATGAAATTTGGTGGGATGATAGGTTATTATCCGGGAACCATTTGATTAGATTTTGGAATCGATCGGGTCAAAGGTCAAGGTCAAGGTCATGAAAAGGTCAAAATCGTCTTTTTACCATAGCGCGGTCAATTTGTGTCCAATTTGTATGAAACTAATGCCAAAATGCTTTGCTACACAGATCTTGTAGTCTTTTATTTTGGCAACAAAAGTAGCTGCGGCGAAGGTATGCGCTCTACCGAGTGCCCGTTCTAGTCGCACTTGTGTTAGTGTTGAAAAAACACTTTTCGCACTTGTGTTGGTGCAGGAAATCACTTTTGCACTTGTATTAGTGTGGAAAAAACACTTTTTGCACTTGTGATAGTGTTGAAAAACCACTTTTCGCACTTGTGTTAGTGTTGAAAAACCACTTTTCGCACTTGTGTTGGTGCAGGAAACCACTTTTGCACTTGTATTAGTGTGGAAAAAACACTTTTTGCACTTGTGTTAGTGTTGAAAAACCACTTTTCGCACTTGTGTTGGTGCAGGAAACCACTTTTGCACTTGTATTAGTGTGGAGAAAACACTTTTCGCACTTGTGTTGGTGCAGGAAACCACTTTTGCACTTGTATTAGTGTGGGAAAAATACTTTTCGCACTTGTGTTAGTGTTGAAAACCCACTTTTCGCACTTGTGTTGGTGCAGGAAACCACTTTTGCACTTGTATTAGTGTGGAAAAAACACTTTTTGCACTTGTGATAGTGTTGAAAAACCACTTTTCGCACTTGTGTTAGTGTTGAAAAACCACTTTTCGCACTTGTGTTGGTGCAGGAAACCACTTTTGCACTTGTATTAGTGTGGAAAAAACACTTTTTGCACTTGTATTAGTGTGGAAAAACCACTTTTTGCACTTGTGATAGTGTTGAAAAACCACTTTTCGCACTTGTGTTAGTGTTGAACAACCACTTTTCGCACTTGTGTTGGTGCAGGAAACCACTTTTGCACTTGTATTAGTGTGGAAAAACCACTTTTTGCACTTGTGTTGGTGTTGAAAAACCACTTTTCGCACTTGTGTTAGTGTTGAAAAACCACTTTTCGCACTTGTGTTAGTGTTGAAAAACCACTTTTCGCACTTGTGTTAGTGTTGAAAAACCACTTTTCGCACTTGTGTTAGTGTTGAAAAAACACTTTTCGCACTTGTGTTAGTGTTGAAAAACCACTTTTCGCACTTGTGTTAGTGTTGAAAAACCACTTTTCGCACTTGTGTTGGTGCAGGAAACCACTTTTGCACTTGTATTAGTGTGGAAAAAACACTTTTTGCACTTGTATTAGTGTGGAAAAACCACTTTTTGCACTTGTGATAGTGTTGAAAAACCACTTTTCGCACTTGTGTTAGTGTTGAAAAACGACTTTTCGCACTTGTGTTGGTGCAGGAAACCACTTTTGCATTTGTATTAGTGTGGAAAAACCACTTTTTGCACTTGTATTAGTGTGGAAAAACCACTTTTTGCACTTGTGATAGTGTTGAAAAACCACTTTTCGCACTTGTGTTAGTGTTGAAAAACCACTTTTCGCACTTGTGTTGGTGCAGGAAACCACTTTTGCACTTGTATTAGTGTGGAAAAACCACTTTTTGCACTTGTGTTAGTGTTGAAAAACCACTTTTCGCACTTGTGTTAGTGTTGAAAAACCACTTTTTGCACTTGTGTTAGTGTTGAAAAACCACTTTTCGCACTTCTGTTAGTGTTGAAAAACCACTTTTCGCACTTGTGTTAGTGCAGGAAACCACTTTTGCACTTGTATTAGTGTGGAAAAAACACTTTTTGCACTTGTGATAGTGTTGAAAAACCACTTTTCGCACTTGTGTTAGTGTTGAAAAACCACTTTTCGCACTTGTGTTGGTGCAGGAAACCACTTTTGCACTTGTATTAGTGTGGTAAACCACTTTTCACACTTGTGTTAGTGTTTAAAAACCACTTTTCGCACTTGTGTTGGTGCAGGAAACCACTTTTGCACTTGTATTAGTGTGGAAAAAACACTTTTTGCACTTGTGATAGTGTTGAGAAACCACTTTTTGCACTTGTGTTAGTGTTGAAAAACCACTTTTCGCACTTGTGTTAGTGTTGAAAAACCACTTTTCACACTTGTGTTGGTGCAGAAAACCACTTTTGCATTTGTATTAGTGTGGAAAAAACACTTTTTGCACTTGTGATAGTGTTGAAAAACCACTTTTCGCACTTGTGTTGGTGCAGGAAACCACTTTTACACTTGTATTAGTGTGGAAAAACCACTTTTCGCACTTGTGTTAGTGTTGAAAAACAACTTTTCGCACTTGTGTTAGTGTTGAAAAACCACTTTTCGCACTTGTGTTGGTGCAGGAAACCACTTTTGCACTTGTATTAGTGTGGAAAACCACTTTTTGCACTTGTGTTAGTGTTGAAAAACCACTTTTCGCACTTGTGTTAGTGTTGAAAAACCACTTTTCGCACTTGTGTTAGTGTTGAAAAACCACATTTCGCACTTGTGTTAGTGTTGAAAAACCACTTTTCGCACTTGTGTTGGTGCAGGAAACCACTTTTGCACTTGTATTAGTGTGGAAAAAACACTTTTTGCACTTGTATTAGTGTGGAAAAAACTACTTTTTGCACTTGTGATAGTGTTGAAAAACCACTTTTTGCACTTGTGTTAGTGTTGAAAAACCACTTTTCGCACTTGTGTTGATGCAGTAAACCACTTTTGCACTTGTATTAGTGTGGAAAAACCACTTTTTGCTCTTGTGTTAGTGTTGAAAAACCACTTTTTGCACGTGTGTTAGTGTTGAAAAACCACATTTCGCACTTGTGTTGGTGCAGGAAACCACTTTTGTACTTGTATTAGTGTGGAAAAAACACTTTTTGCACTTGTGATAGTGTTGAAAAACCACTTTTCGCACTTGTGTTAGTGTTGAAAAACCACTTTTCGCACTTCTGTTGGTGCAGGAAACCACTTTTGCACTTGTATTAGTGTGGAAAAACCACTTTTCGCACTTGTGTTAGTGTTGAAAAACCACTTTTCGCACTGGTGTTAGTGTTGAAAAACCACTTTTCGCACTTGTGTTCGTGCAGGAAACCACATTTGCATTTGTATTAGTGTGGAAAATATACTTTTTGCACTTGTGATTGTGTTGAAAAACCACTTTTTGCACTCGTGTTAGTGTTGAAAAACCACTTTTCGCACTTGTGTTAGTGTTGAAAAACCACTTTTCACACTTGTGTTGGTGCAGGAAACCACTTTTGCACTTGTATTATTGTGGAAAAAACACTTTTTGCACTTGTGATAGTGTTGAAAAACCACTTTTCGCACTTCTGTTAGTGTTGAAAAACCACTTTTCGCACTTGTGTTAGTGTTGAAAAACTACTTTTCGCACTTGTGTTGGTGCAGGAAACCACTTTTGCACTTGTATTAGTGTGGAAAAACCACTTTTTGCACTTGTGTTAGTGTTGAAAAAACACTTTTCGCACTTCTGTTAGTGTTGAAAAACCACTTTTTGCACTTGTGATAGTGTTGAAAAACCACTTTTCGCACTTGTGTTAGTGTTGAAAAACCACTTTTCGCACTTGTGTTGGTGCAGGAAACCACTTTTGCACTTGTATTAGTGTGGAAAAAACACTTTTTGCACTTGTGATAGTGTTGAAAAACCACTTTTCACACTTGTGTTGGTGCAGGAAACCACTTTTGCACTTGTATTAGTGTGGAAAAAACACTTTTTGCACTTGTAATAGTGTTGAAAAACCCACTTTTCGCACTTGTGTTAGTGTTGAAAAACCACTTTTCGCACTTGTGTTAGTGTTGAAAAACCATGTTTCGCACTTGTGTTGGCACAGGAAACCACTTTTGCACTTGTATTAGTGTGGGAAAAACACTTTTTGCACTTGTGATAGTGTTGAAAAACCACTTTTCGCACTTGTGTTAGTGTTGAAAAACCACTTTTCGCACTGGTGTTAGTGTTGAAAAACCACTTTTCGCACTTGTGTTGGTGCAGGAAACCACATTTGCACTTGTATTAGTGTGGAAAATACACTTTTTGCACTTGTGATAGTGTTGAAAAACCACTTTTTGCACTCGTGTTAGTGTTGAAAAACCACTTTTCGCACTTGTGTTAGTGTTGAAAAACCACTTTTCACACTTGTGTTGGTGCAGAAAACCACTTTTGCACTTGTATTATTGTGGAAAAAACACTTTTTGCACTTGTGATAGTGTTGAAAAACCACTTTTCGCACTTCTGTTAGTGTTGAAAAACCACTTTTCGCACTTGTGTTAGTGTTGAAAAACTACTTTTCGCACTTGTGTTGGTGCAGGAAACCACTTTTGCACTTGTATTAGTGTGGAAAAAACACTTTTTGCACTTGTGATAGTGTTGAAAAACCACTTTTCGCACTTGTGTTAGTGTTGAAAAACCACTTTTCGCACTTGTGTTGGTGCAGGAAAGCACTTTTGCACTTGTATTAGTGTGGAAAAACCACTTTTTGCACTTGTGGTAGTGTTGAAAAAACACTTTTCGCACTTGTGTTGGTGCAGGAAACCACTTTTGCACTTGTATTAGTGTGGAAAAAACACTATTTGCACTTGTGATAGTGTTGAAAAACCACTTTTTGCACTTGTGTTAGTGTTGAAAAACCACTTTTCGCACTTGTGTTGGTGCAGGAAACCACTTTTGCACTTGTATTAGTGTGGAAAAAACACTTTTTGCAATTGTGATAGTGTTGAAAAACCACTTTTCGCACTTGTGTTAGTGTTGAAAAACCACTTTTCGCACTTGTGTTGGTGCAGGACACCACTTTTGCACTTGTATTAGTGTGGAAAAAACACTTTTTGCACTTGTGATAGTGTTGAAAAACCACTTTTCATACTTGTGTTAGTGTTGAAAAAACACTTTTCGCACTTGTGTTGGTGCAGGAAACCACTTTTGCACTTGTATTAGTGTGGAAAAACCACTTTTCGCACTTGTGTTAGTGTTGAAAAAACACTTTTCGCACTTGTGTTGGTGCAGGAAATCACTTTTGCACTTGTATTAGTGTGGAAAAAACACTTTTTGCACTTGTGATAGTGTTGAAAAACCACTTTTCGCACTTGTGTTAGTGTTGAAAAACCACTTTTCGCACTTGTGTTGGTGCAGGAAACCACTTTTGCACTTGTATTAGTGTGGAAAAAACACTTTTTGCACTTGTGATAGTGTTGAAAAACCACTTTTCGCACTTGTGTTAGTGTTGAAAAACCACTTTTCGCACTTGTGTTAGTGTTGAAAAACCACTTTTCGCACTTGTGTTGGTGCAGGAAACCACTTTTGCACTTGTATTAGTGTGGAGAAAACACTTTTCGCACTTGTGTTGGTGCAGGAAACCACTTTTGCACTTGTATTAGTGTGGGAAAAATACTTTTCGCACTTGTGTTAGTGTTGAAAAACCACTTTTCGCACTTGTGTTGGTGCAGGAAACCACTTTTGCACTTGTATTAGTGTGGAAAAAACACTTTTTGCACTTGTGATAGTGTTGAAAAACCACTTTTCGCACTTGTGTTAGTGTTGAAAAACCACTTTTCGCACTTGTGTTGGTGCAGGAAACCACTTTTGCACTTGTATTAGTGTGGAAAAAACACTTTTTGCACTTGTATTAGTGTGGAAAAACCACTTTTTGCACTTGTGATAGTGTTGAAAAACCACTTTTTGCACTTGTGTTAGTGTTGAACAACCACTTTTCGCACTTGTGTTGGTGCAGGAAACCACTTTTGCACTTGTATTAGTGTGGAAAAACCACTTTTTGCACTTGTGTTGGTGTTGAAAAACCACTTTTCGCACTTGTGTTAGTGTTGAAAAACCACTTTTCGCACTTGTGTTAGTGTTGAAAAACCACTTTTCGCACTTGTGTTAGTGTTGAAAAACCACTTTTCGCACTTGTGTTAGTGTTGAAAAAACACTTTTCGCACTTGTGTTAGTGTTGAAAAACCACTTTTCGCACTTGTGTTAGTGTTGAAAAACCACTTTTCGCACTTGTGTTGGTGCAGGAAACCACTTTTGCACTTGTATTAGTGTGGAAAAAACACTTGTTTGCACTTGTATTAGTGTGGAAAAACCACTTTTTGCACTTGTGATAGTGTTGAAAAACCACTTTTCGCACTTGTGTTAGTGTTGAAAAACGACTTTTCGCACTTGTGTTGGTGCAGGAAACCACTTTTGCATTTGTATTAGTGTGGAAAAACCACTTTTTGCACTTGTATTAGTGTGGAAAAACCACTTTTTGCACTTGTGATAGTGTTGAAAAACCACTTTTCGCACTTGTGTTAGTGTTGAAAAACCACTTTTCGCACTTGTGTTGGTGCAGGAAACCACTTTTGCACTTGTATTAGTGTGGAAAAACCACTTTTTGCACTTGTGTTAGTGTTGAAAAACCACTTTTCGCACTTGTGTTAGTGTTGAAAAACCACTTTTCGCACTTCTGTTAGTGTTGAAAAACCACTTTTCGCACTTGTGTTAGTGCAGGAAACCACTTTTGCACTTGTATTAGTGTGGAAAAAACACTTTTTGCACTTGTGATAGTGTTGAAAAACCACTTTTCGCACTTGTGTTAGTGTTGAAAAACCACTTTTCGCACTTGTGTTGGTGCAGGAAACCACTTTTGCACTTGTATTAGTGTGGAAAACCACTTTTTGCACTTGTGTTAGTGTTGAAAAACCACTTTTCGCACTTGTGTTAGTGTTGAAAAACCACTTTTCACACTTGTGTTGGTGCAGAAAACCACTTTTGCATTTGTATTAGTGTGGAAAAAACACTTTTTGCACTTGTGATAGTGTTGAAAAACCACTTTTCGCACTTGTGTTAGTGTTGAAAAACCACTTTTCGCACTTGTGTTAGTGTTGAAAAACCACTTTTCGCACTTGTGTTGGTGCAGGAAACCACTTTTGCACTTGTATTAGTGTGGAAAAAACACTTTTTGCACTTGTCATGGTGTTGAAAAACCACTTTTCGCACTTGTGTTAGTGTTGAAAAACCACTTTTCGCACTTGTGTTGGTGCAGGAAACCACTTTTGCACTTGTATTAGTGTGGAAAAAACACTTTTCGCAGTTGTGTTAGTGTTGAAAAACCACTTTTCGCACTTGTGTTAGTGTTGAAAAACCACCTTTCGCACTTGTGTTGGTGCAGGAAACCACTTTTGCACTTGTATTAGTGTGGAAAAAACACTTTTTGCACTTGTGATAGTGTTGAAAAACCACTTTTCGCACTTGTGTTAGTGTTGAAAAACCACTTTTCGCACTTGTGTTAGTGTTGAAAAACCACTTTTCGCACTTGTGTTGGTGCAGGAAACCACTTTTGCACTTGTATTAGTGTGGAAAAAACACTTTTTGCACTTGTATTAGTGTGGAAAAACCACTTTTTGCACTTGTGATAGTGTTGAAAAACCACTTTTCGCACTTGTGTTAGTGTTGAAAAACGACTTTTCGCACTTGTGTTGGTGCAGGAAACCACTTTTGCATTTGTATTAGTGTGGAAAAACCACTTTTTGCACTTGTATTAGTGTGGAAAAACCACTTTTTGCACTTGTGATAGTGTTGAAAAACCACTTTTCGCACTTGTGTTAGTGTTGAAAAACCACTTTTCGCACTTGTGTTGGTGCAGGAAACCACTTTTGCACTTGTATTAGTGTGGAAAAACCACTTTTTGCACTTGTGTTAGTGTTGAAAAACCACTTTTCGCACTTGTGTTAGTGTTGAAAAACCACTTTTCGCACTTGTGTTAGTGTTGAAAAACCACTTTTCGCACTTCTGTTAGTGTTGAAAAACCACTTTTCGCACTTGTGTTAGTGCAGGAAACCACTTTTGCACTTGTATTAGTGTGGAAAAAACACTTTTTGCACTTGTGATAGTGTTGAAAAACCACTTTTCGCACTTGTGTTAGTGTTGAAAAACCACTTTTCGCACTTGTGTTGGTGCAGGAAACCACTTTTGCACTTGTATTAGTGTGGAAAACCACTTTTCACACTTGTGTTAGTGTTGAAAAACCACTTTTCGCACTTGTGTTAGTGTTTAAAAACCACTTTTCGCACTTGTGTTGGTGCAGGAAACCACTTTTGCACTTGTATTAGTGTGGAAAAAACACTTTTTGCACTTGTGATAGTGTTGAGAAACCACTTTTTGCACTTGTGTTAGTGTTGAAAAACCACTTTTCGCACTTGTGTTAGTGTTTAAAAACCACTTTTCACACTTGTGTTGGTGCAGAAAACCACTTTTGCATTTGTATTAGTGTGGAAAAAACACTTTTTGCACTTGTGATAGTGTTGAAAAACCACTTTTCGCACTTGCGTTAGTGTTGAAAAACCACTTTTCGCACTTGTGTTAGTGTTGAAAAACCACTTTTCGCACTTGTGTTGGTGCAGGAAACCACTTTTGCACTTGTATTAGTGTGGAAAAAACACTTTTTGCACTTGTCATGGTGTTGAAAAACCACTTTTCGCACTTGTGTTAGTGTTGAAAAACCACTTTTCGCACTTGTGTTGGTGCAGGAAACCACTTTTGCACTTGTATTAGTGTGGAAAAAACACTTTTCGCACTTGTGTTAGTGTTGAAAAACCACTTTTCGCACTTGTGTTAGTGTTGAAAAACCACCTTTCGCACTTGTGTTGGTGCAGGAAACCACTTTTGCACTTGTGTTGGTGCAGGAAACCACTTTTGCACTTGTATTAGTGTGGAAAAACCACTTTTTGGACTTGTGTTAGTGTTGAAAAACCACTTTTCGCACTTGTGTTAGTGTTGAAAAACCACTTTTCGCACTTCTGTTGGTGTTGAAAAACCTCTTTTCGCACTTGTGCTGGTGCAGGAAACCACTTTTGCACTTGTATTAGTGTGGAAAAAACACTTTTTGCACTTGTGATAGTGTTGAAAAACCACTTTTCGCACTTGTGTTAGTGTTGAAAAACTACTTTTCGTACTTGTGTTGGTGCAGGAAACCACTTTTGCACTTGTATTAGTGTGGAAAAACCACTTTTCGCACTTGTGTTAGTGTTGAAAACCCGCTTTTCGCACTTGTGTTGGTGCAGGAAACCACTTTTGCACTTGTATTAGTGTGGAAAAAACACTTTTTGCACTTGTGGTAGTGTTGAAAAACCACTTTTTGCACTTGTGATAGTGTTGAAAAACCACTTTTCGCACTTCTGTTAGTGTTGAAAAACTACTTTTCGCACTTGTGTTGGTGCAGGAAACCACTTTTGCACTTGTATTAGTGTGGAAAAACCACTTTTCGCACTTGTGTTAGTGTTGAAAACCCGCTTTTCGCACTTGTGTTGGTGCAGGAAACCACTTTTGCACTTGTATTAGTGTGGAAAAACACTTTTTGCACTTGTGGTAGTGTTGAAAAACCACTTTTTGCACTTGTGTTAATGTTGAAAAACCACTTTTCGCACTTGTGTTAGTGTTGAAAGACCACTTTTCACACTTGTGTTGGTGCAGAAAACCACTTTTGCACTTGTATTAGTGTGGAAAAAACACTTTTTGCACTTCTGTTAGTGTTGAAAAACCTCTTTTCGCACTTGTGCTGGTGCAGGAAACCACTTTTGCACTTGTATTAGTGTGGAAAAAACACTTTTTGCACTTGTGATAGTGTTGAAAAACCACTTTTCGCACTTGTGTTAGTGTTGAAAAACTACTTTTCGCACTTGTGTTGGTGCAGGAAACCACTTTTGCACTTGTATTAGTGTGGAAAAACCACTTTTCGCACTTGTGTTAGTGTTTAAAAACCGCTTTTCGCACTTGTGTTAGTGTTGAAAAACCACCTTTCGCACTTGTGTTGGTGCAGGAAACCACTTTTGCACTTGTATTAGTGTGGAAAAACCACTTTTCGCACTTGTGTTGGTGCAGGAAACCACTTTTGCACTTGTATTAGTGTGGAAAAACCACTTTTTGCACTTGTGTTAGTGTTGAAAAACCACTTTTCGCACTTGTGTTAGTGTTGAAAAACCACTTTTCACACTTGTGTTGGTGCAGGAAACCACTTTTGCATTTGTATTAGTGTGGAAAAAACACTTTTTGCACTTGTGATAGTGTTGAAAAACCATTTTTCGCACTTGTGTTAGTGTTGAAAAACCACTTTTCGCACTTGTGTTAGTGTTGAAAAAACACTTTTCGCACTTGTGTTGGTGCAGGAAACCACTTTTGCACTTGTATTAGTGTGGAAAAAACACTTTTTGCACTTGTGATAGTGTTGAAAAACCACTTTTCGCACTTGTGTTAGTGTTGAAAAACCACTTTTCGCACTTGTGTTAGTGTTGAAAAACCACTTTTCGCACTTGTGTTGGTGCAGGAAACCACTTTTCGCACTTGTGTTAGTGTTGAAAAACGACTTTTCGCACTTGTGTTAGTGTTGAAAAAACACTTTTCGCACTTGTGTTGGTGCAGGAAACCACTTTTGCACTTGTATTAGTGTGGAAAAAACACTTTTTGCACTTGTGATAGTGTTGAAAAACCACTTTTCGCACTTGTGTTAGTGTTGAAAAACCACTTTTCGCACTTGTGTTAGTGTTGAAAAACCACTTTTCGCACTTGTGTTGGTGCAGGAAACCACTTTTCGCACTTGTGTTAGTGTTGAAAAACCACTTTTCCCACTTCTGTTAGTGTTGAAAAACCACTTTTCGCACTTGTGTTAGTGTTGAAAAACCACTTTTCGCACTTCTGTTGGTGTTGAAAAACCTCTTTTCGCACTTGTGCTGGTGCAGGAAACCACTTTTGCACTTGTATTAGTGTGGAAAAAACACTTTTTGCACTTGTGATAGTGTTGAAAAACCACTTTTTGCACTTGTGTTAGTGTTGAAAAACTACTTTTCGTACTTGTGTTGGTGCAGGAAACCACTTTTGCACTTGTATTAGTGTGGAAAAACCACTTTTCGCACTTGTGTTAGTGTTGAAAACCCGCTTTTCGCACTTGTGTTGGTGCAGGAAACCACTTTTGCACTTGTATTAGTGTGGAAAAAACACTTTTTGCACTTGTGGTAGTGTTGAAAAACCACTTTTTGCACTTGTGATAGTGTTGAAAAACCACTTTTCGCACTTGTGTTAGTGTTGAAAAACTACTTTTCGCACTTGTGTTGGTGCAGGAAACCACTTTTGCACTTGTATTAGTGTGGAAAAACCACTTTTCGCACTTGTGTTAGTGTTGAAAACCCGCTTTTCGCACTTGTGTTGGTGCAGGAAACCACTTTTGCACTTGTATTAGTGTGGAAAAACACTTTTTGCACTTGTGGTAGTGTTGAAAAACCACTTTTTGCACTTGTGTTAATGTTGAAAAACCACTTTTCGCACTTGTGTTAGTGTTGAAAGACCACTTTTCACACTTGTGTTGGTGCAGAAAACCACTTTTGCACTTGTATTAGTGTGGAAAAAACACTTTTTGCACTTCTGTTAGTGTTGAAAAACCTCTTTTCGCACTTGTGCTGGTGCAGGAAACCACTTTTGCACTTGTATTAGTGTGGAAAAAACACTTTTTGCACTTGTGATAGTGTTGAAAAACCACTTTTCACACTTGTGTTAGTGTTGAAAAACTACTTTTCGCACTTGTGTTGGTGCAGGAAACCACTTTTGCACTTGTATTAGTGTGGAAAAACCACTTTTCGCACTTGTGTTAGTGTTGAAAAACCGCTTTTCGCACTTGTGTTAGTGTTGAAAAACCACCTTTCGCACTTGTGTTGGTGCAGGAAACCACTTTTGCACTTGTATTAGTGTGGAAAAACCACTTTTCGCACTTGTGTTGGTGCAGGAAACCACTTTTGCACTTGTATTAGTGTGGAAAAACCACTTTTTGCACTTGTGTTAGTGTTGAAAAACCACTTTTCGCACTTGTGTTAGTGTTGAAAAACCACTTTTCACACTTGTGTTGGTGCAGGAAACCACTTTTGCATTTGTATTAGTGTGGAAAAAACACTTTTTGCACTTGTGATAGTGTTGAAAAACCATTTTTCGCACTTGTGTTAGTGTTGAAAAACCACTTTTCGCACTTGTGTTAGTGTTGAAAAAACACTTTTCGCACTTGTGTTGGTGCAGGAAACCACTTTTGCACTTGTATTAGTGTGGAAAAAACACTTTTTGCACTTGTGATAGTGTTGAAAAACCACTTTTCGCACTTGTGTTAGTGTTGAAAAACCACTTTTCGCACTTGTGTTAGTGTTGAAAAACCACTTTTCGCACTTGTGTTGGTGCAGGAAACCACTTTTGCACTTGTATTAGTGTGGAAAAAACACTTTTTGCACTTGTGATAGTGTTGAAAAACCAATTTTCGCACTTGTGTTAGTGTTGAAAAACCACTTTTCGCACTTGTGTTGGTGCAGGAAACCACTTTTTGCACTTGTGATAATGTTGAAAAACCACTTTTCGCACTTGTGTTAGTGTTGAAAAACCACTTTTCCCACTTCTGTTAGTGTTGAAAAACCACTTTTCGCACTTGTGTTGGTGCAGGAAACCACTTTTGCACTTGTATTAGTGTGGAAAAAACACTTTTTGCACTTCTGTTAGTGTTGAAAAACCTCTTTTCGCACTTGTGCTGGTGCAGGAAACCACTTTTGCACTTGTATTAGTGTGGAAAAACCACTTTTCACACTTGTGTTGGTGCAGGAAACCACTTTTGCACTTGTATTAGTGTGGAAAAACCACTTTTCGCACTTGTGTTAGTGTTGAAAAACCACTTTTCACACTTGTGTTAGTGTTGAAAAACCACTTTTCGCACTTGTGTTGGTGCAGGAAACCACTTTTGCACTTGTATTAGTGTGGAAAAAACACTTTTTGCACTTGTGATAGTGTTGAAAAACCACTTTTCGCACTTGTGTTAGTGTTGAAAAACCACTTTTCGCACTTGTGTTGGTGCAGGAAACCACTTTTGCACTTGTATTAGTGTGGAAAAAACACTTTTTGCACTTGTATTAGTGTGGAAAAACCACTTTTTGTACTTGTGATAGTGTTGAAAAACCACTTTTCGCACTTGTGTTAGTGTTGAAAAACCACTTTTCGCACTTGTGTTGGTGCAGGAAACCACTTTTGCACTTGTATTAGTGTGGAAAAACCACTTTTTGCACTTGTGTTAGTGTTGAAAAACCACTTTTCGCACTTGTGTTAGTGTTGAAAAACCACTTTTCGCACTTGTGTTAGTGTTGAAAAACCACTTTTCGCACTTGTATTAGTGTTGAAAAACCACTTTTCGCACTTGTTTTAGTGTTGAAAAACCACTTTTCGCACTTGTGTTAGTGTTGAAAAAACACTTTTCGCACTTGTGTTAGTGTTGAAAAACCACTTTTCGCACTTGTGTTGGTGCAGGAAACCACTTTTGCACTTGTATTAGTGTGGAAAAAACACTTTTTGCACTTGTATTAGTGTGGAAAAACCACTTTTTGCACTTGTGATAGTGTTGAAAAACCACTTTTCGCACTTGTGTTAGTGTTGAAAAACCAATTTTCGCACTTGTGTTGGTGCAGGAAACCACTTTTGCATTTGTATTAATGTGGAAAAACCACTTTTTGCACTTGTATTAGTCTGGAAAAACCACTTTTTGCACTTGTGATAGTGTTGAAAAACCACTTTTCGCACTTGTGTTAGTGTTGAAAAACCACTTTTCGCACTTGTGTTGGTGCAGGAAACCACTTTTGCACTTGTATTAGTGTGGAAAACCACTTTTTGCACTTGTGTTAGTGTTGAAAAACCACTTTTCGCACTTGTGTTAGTGTTGAAAAACCACTTTTCGCACTTGTGTTAGTGTTGAAAAAACACTTTTCGCACTTCTGTTAGTGTTGAAA
The DNA here is from genome assembly GCF_964187855.1 of Myxine glutinosa. Classification (NCBI taxonomy): domain Eukaryota; kingdom Metazoa; phylum Chordata; class Myxini; order Myxiniformes; family Myxinidae; genus Myxine; species Myxine glutinosa. Next base: position 85,108,907 of record NC_136263.1, on the reverse strand, counting down.
AACCACTTTTCGCACTTGTGTTAGTGCAGGAAACCACTTTTGCACTTGTATTAGTGTGGAAAAAACACTTTTTGCACTTGTGATAGTGTTGAAAAACCACTTTTCGCACTTGTGTTAGTGTTGAAAAACCACTTTTCGCACTTGTGTTGGTGCAGGAAACCACTTTTGCACTTGTATTAGTGTGGAAAAACCACTTTTCACACTTGTGTTAGTGTTGAAAAACCACTTTTCGCACTTGTGTTAGTGTTTAAAAACCACTTTTCGCACTTGTGTTGGTGCAGGAAACCACTTTTGCACTTGTATTAGTGTAGAAAAAACACTTTTTGCACTTGTGATAGTGTTGAAAAACCACTTTTTGCACTTCTGTTAGTGTTGAAAAACCTCTTTTCGCACTTGTGCTGGTGCAGGCCAAACCACTTTTGCACTTGTATTAGTGTGGAAAAAACACTTTTTGCACTTGTGATAGTGTTGAAAAACCACTTTTCGCACTTGTGTTAGTGTTGAAAAACTACTTTTCGCACTTGTGTTGGTGCAGGAAACCACTTTTGCACTTGTATTAGTGTGGAAAAACCACTTTTCGCACTTGTGTTAGTGTTGATAAACCGCTTTTCGCACTTGTGTTAGTGTTGAAAAACCACCTTTCGCACTTGTGTTTGGTGCAGGAAACCACTTTTGCTCTTGTATTAGTGTGGAAAAACCACTTTTCGCACTTGTGTTGGTGCAGGAAACCACTTTGCACTTGTATTAGTGTGGAAAAACCACTTTTTGCACTTGTGTTAGTGTTGAAAAACCACTTTTCGCACTTGTGTTAGTGTTGAAAAATCTCTTTTCACACTTGTGTTGGTGCAGGAAACCACTTTTGCATTTGTATTAGTGTGGAAAAAACACTTTTTGCACTTGTGATAGTGTTGAAAAACCATTTTTCGCACTTCTGTTAGTGTTGAAAAACCACTTTTCGCACTTGTGTTAGTGTTGAAAAACCACTTTTCGCACTTGTGTTGGTGCAGGAAACCACTTTTGCACTTGTATTAGTGTGGAAAAAACACTTTTTGCACTTGTGATAGTGTTGAAAAACCACTTTTCGCACTTGTGTTAGTGTTGAAAAACCACTTTTCGCACTTGTGTTAGTGTTGAAAAACCACTTTTCGCACTTGTGTTGGTGCAGGAAACCATTTTTGCACTTGTATTAGTGTGGAAAAAACACTTTTTGCACTTGTGATAGTGTTGAAAAACCACTTTTCGCACTTGTGTTAGTGTTGAAAAACCACTTTTCGCACTTGTGTTGGTGCAGGAAACCACTTTTGCACTTGTATAAGTGTGGAAAAAACACTTTTCGCACTTGTGTTAGTGTTGAAAAACACTTTTTGCACTTGTGTTAGTGTTGAAAAACCACTTTTCGCACTTGTGTTGGTGCAGGAAACCACTTTTGCACTTGTATTAGTGTGGAAAAACACTTTTTGCACTTGTGATGAATGTTGAAAAACCACTTTTCGCACTTGTGTTAGTGTTGAAAAACCACGTTTCCCACTTCTGTTAGTGTTGAAAAAACCACTTTTCGCACTTGTGTTGGTGCAGGAAACCACTTTTGCACTTGTATTAGTGTGGAAAAAACACTTTTTGCACTTCTGTTAGTGTTGAAAAACCTCTTTTCGCACTTGTGCTGGTGCAGGAAACCACTTTTGCACTTGTATTAGTGTGGAAAAAAACACTTTTTGCACTTGTGATAGTGTTGAAAAACCACTTTTCGCACTTGTGTTAGTGTTGAAAAACTACTTTTCGCACTTGTGTTGGTGCAGGAAACCACTTTTGCACTTGTATTAGTGTGGAAAAACCACTTTTTGCACTTGTGATAGTGTTGAAAAAACCACTTTTTGCACTTGTGATAGTGTTGAAAAACCACTTTTCGCACTTGTGTTAGTGTTGAAAAACCACTTTTTGCACTTGTGTTGGTGCAGGAAACCACTTTTGCACTTGTATTAGTGTGGAAAAAACACTTTCGCACTTGTGTTAGTGTTGAAAAACCACTTCGCACTTGTGTTAGTGTTGAAAAACCACCTTTCGCACTTGTGTTGGTGCAGGAAACCACTTTTGCACTTGTATTAGTGTGGAAAAAAACACTTTTTGCACTTGTATTAGTGTGGAAAAACCACTTTTTGCACTTGTGATAGTGTTGAAAAACCACTTTTCGCACTTGTGTTAGTGTTTGAAAAACCACTTTTCGCACTTGTGTTGGTGCAGGAAACCACTTTTGCACTTGTATTAGTGTGGAAAAACCACTTTTTGCACTTGTGTTAGTGTTGAAAAAAAAAATTTTCGCACTTGTGTTAGTGTTGAAAAACCACTTTTCGCACTTCTGTTGGTGTTGAAAAACCTCTTTTCGCACTTGTGCTGGTGCAGGAAACCACTTTTGCACTTGTATTAGTGTGGAAAAAACACTTTTTGCACTTGTGATAGTGTTGAAAAACCACTTTTCGCACTTGTGTTAGTGTTGAAAAACCACTTTTCGCACTTGTGTTGGGGCAGGAAACCACTTTTGCACTTGTATTAGTGTGGAAAAACCACTTTTCGCACTTGTGTTAGTGTTGAAAACCCGCTTTTCGCACTTGTGTTTGTGCAGGAAACCACTTTTGCACTTGTATTAGTGTGGAAAAAACACTTTTTGCACTTGTGATAGTGTTGAAAAACCACTTTTTGCACTTGTGTTAGTGTTGAAAAACCACTTTTCGCACTTGTGTTAGTGTTGAAAAACCTCTTTTCGCACTTGTGCTGGTGCAGGAAACCACTCTTGCACTTGTATTAGTGTGGGAAAAACACTTTTTGCACTTGTGATAGTGTTGAAAAACCACTTTTCGCACTTGTGTTAGTGTTGAAAAACTACTTTTCGCACTTGTGTTGGTGCAGGAAACCACTTTTGCACTTGTATTAGTGTGGAAAAACCACTTTTCGCACTTGTGTTGGTGCAGGAAACCACTTTTGCACTTGTATTAGTGTGGAAAAACCACTTTTTGCACTTGTGTTAGTGTTGAAAAACCACTTTTCGCACTTGTATTAGTGTTGAAAAACCACTTTTCGCACTTGGGTTAGTGTTGAAAACCACTTTTCGCACTTGTGTTGGTGCAGGAAACCACTTTTGCACTTGTATTAGTGTGGAAAAAACACTTTTTGCACTTGTGATAGTGTTGAAAAACCACTTTTCGCACTTGTGCTGGTGCAGGAAACCACTTTTGCACTTGTATTAGTGTGGAAAAACCACTTTTCACACTTGTGTTGGTGCAGGAAACCACTTTTGCACTTGTATTAGTGTGGAAAAACCACTTTTCGCACTTGTGTTAGTGTTGAAAAACCACTTTTCACACTTGTGTTAGTGTTGAAAAACCACTTTTCGCACTTGTGTTGGTGCAGGAAACCACTTTTGCACTTGTATTAGTGTGGAAAAAAACACTTTTTGCACTTGTGATAGTGTTGAAAAACCACTTTTCGCACTTGTGTTAGTGTTGAAAAACCACTTTTCGCACTTGTGTTGGTGCAGGAAACCACTTTGCACTTGTATTAGTGTGGAAAAAACACTTTTTGCACTTGTATTAGTGTGGAAAAACCACTTTTTGTACTTGTGATAGTGTTGAAAAACCACTTTTCGCACTTGTGTTAGTGTTGAAAAACCACTTTTCGCACTTGTGTTGGTGCAGGAAACCACTTTTGCACTTGTATTAGTGTGGAAAAAACACTTTTTGCACTTGTGATAGTGTTGAAAAACCACTTTTCGCACTTGTGTTAGTGTTGAAAAACCACTTTTCGCACTTGTGTTGGTGCAGGAAACCACTTTTGCACTTGTATTAGTGTGGAAAAAACACTTTTTGCACTTGTATTAGTGTGGAAAAACCACTTTTTGTACTTGTGATAGTGTTGAAAAACCACTTTTCGCACTTGTGTTAGTGTTGAAAAACCACTTTTCGCACTTGTGTTGGTGCAGGAAACCACTTTTGCACTTGTATTAGTGTGGAAAAAACACTTTTTGCACTTGTGATAGTGTTGAAAAACCAATTTTCGCACTTGTGTTAGTGTTGAAAAACCACTTTTCGCACTTGTGTTGGTGCAGGAAACCACTTTTGCATTTGTATTAGTGTGGAAAAAACACTTTTTGCACTTGTGATAGTGTTGAAAAACCATTTTTCGCACTTCTGTTAGTGTTGAAAAACCACTTTTCGCACTTGTGTTAGTGTTGAAAAACCACTTTTCGCACTTGTGTTGGTGCAGGAAACCACTTTTGCACTTGTATTAGTGTGGAAAAAACACTTTTTGCACTTGTGATAGTGTTGAAAAACCACTTTTCGCACTTGTGTTAGTGTTGAAAAACCACTTTTCGCACTTGTGTTAGTGTTGAAAAACCACTTTTCGCACTTGTGTTGGTGCAGGAAACCATTTTTGCACTTGTATTAGTGTGGAAAAAACACTTTTTGCACTTGTGATAGTGTTGAAAAAACCACTTTTCGCACTTGTGTTAGTGTTGAAAAACCACTTTTCGCACTTGTGTTGGTGCAGGAAACCACTTTTGCACTTGTATATGTGTGGAAAAAACACTTTTCGCACTTGTGTTAGTGTTGAAAAACCACTTTTTGCACTTGTGTTAGTGTTGAAAAACCACTTTTCGCACTTGTGTTGGTGCAGGAAACCACTTTTGCACTTGTATTAGTGTGGAAAACACTTTTTGCACTTGTGATAATGTTGAAAAACCACTTTTTGCACTTGTGTTAGTGTTGAAAAACCACGTTTCCCACTTCTGTTAGTGTTGAAAAACCACTTTTCGCACTTGTGTTGGTGCAGGAAACCACTTTTGCACTTGTATTAGTGTGGAAAAAACACTTTTTGCACTTCTGTTAGTGTTGAAAAACCTCTTTTCGCACTTGTGCTGGTGCAGGAAACCACTTTTGCACTTGTATTAGTGTGGAAAAAAACACTTTTTGCACTTGTGATAGTGTTGAAAAACCACTTTTCGCACTTGTGTTAGTGTTGAAAAACTACTTTTCGCACTTGTGTTGGTGCAGGAAACCACTTTTGCACTTGTATTAGTGTGGAAAAACCACTTTTTGCACTTGTGATAGTGTTGAAAAACCACTTTTTGCACTTGTGATAGTGTTGAAAAACCACTTTTCGCACTTGTGTTAGTGTTGAAAAACCACTTTTTGCACTTGTGTTGGTGCAGGAAACCACTTTTGCACTTGTATTAGTGTGGAAAAAACACTTTTCGCACTTGTGTTAGTGTTGAAAAACCACTTCGCACTTGTGTTAGTGTTGAAAAACCACCTTTCGCACTTGTGTTGGTGCAGGAAACCACTTTTGCACTTGTATTAGTGTGGAAAAAACACTTTTTGCACTTGTATTAGTGTGGAAAAACCACTTTTTGCACTTGTGATAGTGTTGAAAAACCACTTTTCGCACTTGTGTTAGTGTTGAAAAACCACTTTTCGCACTTGTGTTGGGGCAGGAAACCACTTTTGCACTTGTATTAGTGTGGAAAAACCACTTTTCGCACTTGTGTTAGTGTTGAAAACCCGCTTTTCGCACTTGTGTTGGTGCAGGAAACCACTTTTGCACTTGTATTAGTGTGGAAAAAACACTTTTTGCACTTGTGATAGTGTTGAAAAACCACTTTTTGCACTTGTGTTAGTGTTGAAAAACCACTTTTCGCACTTGTGTTAGTGTTGAAAAACCTCTTTTCGCACTTGTGCTGGTGCAGGAAACCACTCTTGCACTTGTATTAGTGTGGGAAAAACACTTTTTGCACTTGTGATAGTGTTGAAAAACCACTTTTCGCACTTGTGTTAGTGTTGAAAAACTACTTTTCGCACTTGTGTTGGTGCAGGAAACCACTTTTGCACTTGTATTAGTGTGGAAAAACCACTTTTCGCACTTGTGTTGGTGCAGGAAACCACTTTTGCACTTGTATTAGTGTGGAAAAACCACTTTTTGCACTTGTGTTAGTGTTGAAAAACCACTTTTCGCACTTGTATTAGTGTTGAAAAACCACTTTTCGCACTTGGGTTAGTGTTGAAAAACCACTTTTCGCACTTGTGTTGGTGCAGGAAACCACTTTTGCACTTGTATTAGTGTGGAAAAAACACTTTTTGCACTTGTGATAGTGTTGAAAAACCACTTTTCGCACTTGTGCTGGTGCAGGAAACCACTTTTGCACTTGTATTAGTGTGGAAAAACCACTTTTCACACTTGTGTTGGTGCAGGAAACCACTTTTGCACTTGTATTAGTGTGGAAAAACCACTTTTCGCACTTGTGTTAGTGTTGAAAAACCACTTTTCACACTTGTGTTAGTGTTGAAAAACCACTTTTCGCACTTGTGTTGGTGCAGGAAACCACTTTTGCACTTGTATTAGTGTGGAAAAAACACTTTTTGCACTTGTGATAGTGTTGAAAAACCACTTTTCGCACTTGTGTTAGTGTTGAAAAACCACTTTTCGCACTTGTGTTGGTGCAGGAAACCACTTTTGCACTTGTATTAGTGTGGAAAAAACACTTTTTGCACTTGTATTAGTGTGGAAAAACCACTTTTTGTACTTGTGATAGTGTTGAAAAACCACTTTTCGCACTTGTGTTAGTGTTGAAAAACCACTTTTCGCACTTGTGTTGGTGCAGGAAACCACTTTTGCACTTGTATTAGTGTGGAAAAAACACTTTTTGCACTTGTGATAGTGTTGAAAAACCAATTTTCGCACTTGTGTTAGTGTTGAAAAACCACTTTTCGCACTTGTGTTGGTGCAGGAAACCACTTTTTGCACTTGTGATAATGTTGAAAAACCACTTTTCGCACTTGTGTTAGTGTTGAAAAACCACTTTTCCCACTTCTGTTAGTGTTGAAAAACCACTTTTCGCACTTGTGTTGGTGCAGGAAACCACTTTTGCACTTGTATTAGTGTGGAAAAAACACTATTTGCACTTCTGTTAGTGTTGAAAAACCTCTTTTCGCACTTGTGCTGGTGCAGGAAACCACTTTTGCACTTGTATTAGTGTGGAAAAACCACTTTTCACACTTGTGTTGGTGCAGGAAACCACTTTTGCACTTGTATTAGTGTGGAAAAACCACTTTTCGCACTTGTGTTAGTGTTGAAAAACCACTTTTCACACTTGTGTTAGTGTTGAAAAACCACTTTTCGCACTTGTGTTGGTGCAGGAAACCACTTTTGCACTTGTATTAGTGTGGAAAAAACACTTTTTGCACTTGTGATAGTGTTGAAAAACCACTTTTCGCACTTGTGTTAGTGTTGAAAAACCACTTTTCGCACTTGTGTTGGTGCAGGAAACCACTTTTGCACTTGTATTAGTGTGGAAAAAACACTTTTTGCACTTGTATTAGTGTGGAAAAACCACTTTTTGTACTTGTGATAGTGTTGAAAAACCACTTTTCGCACTTGTGTTAGTGTTGAAAAACCACTTTTCGCACTTGTGTTGGTGCAGGAAACCACTTTTGCACTTGTATTAGTGTGGAAAAACCACTTTTTGCACTTGTGTTAGTGTTGAAAAACCACTTTTCGCACTTGTGTTAGTGTTGAAAAACCACTTTTCGCACTTGTGTTAGTGTTGAAAAACCACTTTTCGCACTTGTGTTAGTGTTGAAAAACCACTTTTCGCACTTGTATTAGTGTTGAAAAACCACTTTTCGCACTTGTTTTAGTGTTGAAAAACCACTTTTCGCACTTGTGTTAGTGTTGAAAAAACACTTTTCGCACTTGTGATAGTGTTGAAAAACCAATTTTCGCACTTGTGTTAGTGTTGAAAAACCACTTTTCGCACTTGTGTTGGTGCAGGAAACCACTTTTTGCACTTGTGATAATGTTGAAAAACCACTTTTCGCACTTGTGTTAGTGTTGAAAAACCACTTTTCCCACTTCTGTTAGTGTTGAAAAACCACTTTTCGCACTTGTGTTGGTGCAGGAAACCACTTTTGCACTTGTATTAGTGTGGAAAAAACACTATTTGCACTTCTGTTAGTGTTGAAAAACCTCTTTTCGCACTTGTGCTGGTGCAGGAAACCACTTTTGCACTTGTATTAGTGTGGAAAAACCACTTTTCACACTTGTGTTGGTGCAGGAAACCACTTTTGCACTTGTATTAGTGTGGAAAAACCACTTTTCGCACTTGTGTTAGTGTTGAAAAACCACTTTTCACACTTGTGTTAGTGTTGAAAAACCACTTTTCGCACTTGTGTTGGTGCAGGAAACCACTTTTGCACTTGTATTAGTGTGGAAAAAACACTTTTTGCACTTGTGATAGTGTTGAAAAACCACTTTTCGCACTTGTGTTAGTGTTGAAAAACCACTTTTCGCACTTGTGTTGGTGCAGGAAACCACTTTTGCACTTGTATTAGTGTGGAAAAAACACTTTTTGCACTTGTATTAGTGTGGAAAAACCACTTTTTGTACTTGTGATAGTGTTGAAAAACCACTTTTCGCACTTGTGTTAGTGTTGAAAAACCACTTTTCGCACTTGTGTTGGTGCAGGAAACCACTTTTGCACTTGTATTAGTGTGGAAAAACCACTTTTTGCACTTGTGTTAGTGTTGAAAAACCACTTTTCGCACTTGTGTTAGTGTTGAAAAACCACTTTTCGCACTTGTGTTAGTGTTGAAAAACCACTTTTCGCACTTGTATTAGTGTTGAAAAACCACTTTTCGCACTTGTTTTAGTGTTGAAAAACCACTTTTCGCACTTGTGTTAGTGTTGAAAAAACACTTTTCGCACTTGTGTTAGTGTTGAAAAACCACTTTTCGCACTTGTGTTGGTGCAGGAAACCACTTTTGCACTTGTATTAGTGTGGAAAAAACACTTTTTGCACTTGTATTAGTGTGGAAAAACCACTTTTTGCACTTGTGATAGTGTTGAAAAACCACTTTTCGCACTTGTGTTAGTGTTGAAAAACCAATTTTCGCACTTGTGTTGGTGCAGGAAACCACTTTTGCATTTGTATTAATGTGGAAAAACCACTTTTTGCACTTGTATTAGTCTGGAAAAACCACTTTTTGCACTTGTGATAGTGTTGAAAAACCACTTTTCGCACTTGTGTTAGTGTTGAAAAACCACTTTTCGCACTTGTGTTGGTGCAGGAAACCACTTTTGCACTTGTATTAGTGTGGAAAACCACTTTTTGCACTTGTGTTAGTGTTGAAAAACAACTTTTCGCACTTGTGTTAGTGTTGAAAAACCACTTTTCGCACTTGTGTTAGTGTTGAAAAACCACTTTTCGCACTTCTGTTAGTGTTGAAAAACCACTTTTCGCACTTGTGTTAGTGCAGGAAACCACTTTTGCACTTGTATTAGTGTGGAAAAAACACTTTTTGCACTTGTGATAGTGTTGAAAAACCACTTTTCGCACTTGTGTTAGTGTTGAAAAACCACTTTTCGCACTTGTGTTGGTGCAGGAAACCACTTTTGCACTTGTATTAGTGTGGAAAAACCACTTTTCACACTTGTGTTAGTGTTGAAAAACCACTTTTCGCACTTGTGTTAGTGTTTAAAAACCACTTTTCGCACTTGTGTTGGTGCAGGAAACCACTTTTGCACTTGTATTAGTGTAGAAAAAACACTTTTTGCACTTGTGATAGTGTTGAAAAACCACTTTTTGCACTTCTGTTAGTGTTGAAAAACCTCTTTTCGCACTTGTGCTGGTGCAGGCCAAACCACTTTTGCACTTGTATTAGTGTGGAAAAAACACTTTTTGCACTTGTGATAGTGTTGAAAAACCACTTTTCGCACTTGTGTTAGTGTTGAAAAACTACTTTTCGCACTTGTGTTGGTGCAGGAAACCACTTTTGCACTTGTATTAGTGTGGAAAAACCACTTTTCGCACTTGTGTTAGTGTTGAAAAACCGCTTTTCGCACTTGTGTTAGTGTTGAAAAACCACCTTTCGCACTTGTGTTGGTGCAGGAAACCACTTTTGCTCTTGTATTAGTGTGGAAAAACCACTTTTCGCACTTGTGTTGGTGCAGGAAACCACTTTTGCACTTGTATTAGTGTGGAAAAACCACTTTTTGCACTTGTGTTAGTGTTGAAAAACCACTTTTCGCACTTGTGTTAGTGTTGAAAAATCACTTTTCACACTTGTGTTGGTGCAGGAAACCACTTTTGCATTTGTATTAGTGTGGAAAAAACACTTTTTGCACTTGTGATAGTGTTGAAAAACCATTTTTCGCACTTCTGTTAGTGTTGAAAAACCACTTTTCGCACTTGTGTTAGTGTTGAAAAACCACTTTTCGCACTTGTGTTGGTGCAGGAAACCACTTTTGCACTTGTATTAGTGTGGAAAAAACACTTTTTGCACTTGTGATAGTGTTGAAAAACCACTTTTCGCACTTGTGTTAGTGTTGAAAAACCACTTTTCGCACTTGTGTTAGTGTTGAAAAACCACTTTTCGCACTTGTGTTGGTGCAGGAAACCATTTTTGCACTTGTATTAGTGTGGAAAAAACACTTTTTGCACTTGTGATAGTGTTGAAAAACCACTTTTCGCACTTGTGTTAGTGTTGAAAAACCACTTTTCGCACTTGTGTTGGTGCAGGAAACCACTTTTGCACTTGTATAAGTGTGGAAAAAACACTTTTCGCACTTGTGTTAGTGTTGAAAAACCACTTTTTGCACTTGTGTTAGTGTTGAAAAACCACTTTTCGCACTTGTGTTGGTGCAGGAAACCACTTTTGCACTTGTATTAGTGTGGAAAAACACTTTTTGCACTTGTGATAATGTTGAAAAACCACTTTTCGCACTTGTGTTAGTGTTGAAAAACCACGTTTCCCACTTCTGTTAGTGTTGAAAAACCACTTTTCGCACTTGTGTTGGTGCAGGAAACCACTTTTGCACTTGTATTAGTGTGGAAAAAACACTTTTTGCACTTCTGTTAGTGTTGAAAAACCTCTTTTCGCACTTGTGCTGGTGCAGGAAACCACTTTTGCACTTGTATTAGTGTGGAAAAAACACTTTTTGCACTTGTGATAGTGTTGAAAAACCACTTTTCGCACTTGTGTTAGTGTTGAAAAACTACTTTTCGCACTTGTGTTGGTGCAGGAAACCACTTTTGCACTTGTATTAGTGTGGAAAAACCACTTTTTGCACTTGTGATAGTGTTGAAAAACCACTTTTTGCACTTGTGATAGTGTTGAAAAACCACTTTTCGCACTTGTGTTAGTGTTGAAAAACCACTTTTTGCACTTGTGTTGGTGCAGGAAACCACTTTTGCACTTGTATTAGTGTGGAAAAAACACTTTTCGCACTTGTGTTAGTGTTGAAAAACCACTTCGCACTTGTGTTAGTGTTGAAAAACCACCTTTCGCACCTGTGTTGGTGCAGGAAACCACTTTTGCACTTGTATTAGTGTGGAAAAAACACTTTTTGCACTTGTATTAGTGTGGAAAAACCACTTTTTGCACTTGTGATAGTGTTGAAAAACCACTTTTCGCACTTGTGTTAGTGTTGAAAAACCACTTTTCGCACTTGTGTTGGTGCAGGAAACCACTTTTGCACTTGTATTAGTGTGGAAAAACCACTTTTTGCACTTGTGTTAGTGTTGAAAAAAAAAAATTTCGCACTTGTGTTAGTGTTGAAAAACCACTTTTCGCACTTCTGTTGGTGTTGAAAAACCTCTTTTCGCACTTGTGCTGGTGCAGGAAACCACTTTTGCACTTGTATTAGTGTGGAAAAAACACTTTTTGCACTTGTGATAGTGTTGAAAAACCACTTTTCGCACTTGTGTTAGTGTTGAAAAACCACTTTTCGCACTTGTGTTGGGGCAGGAAACCACTTTTGCACTTGTATTAGTGTGGAAAAACCACTTTTCGCACTTGTGTTAGTGTTGAAAACCCGCTTTTCGCACTTGTGTTGGTGCAGGAAACCACTTTTGCACTTGTATTAGTGTGGAAAAAACACTTTTTGCACTTGTGATAGTGTTGAAAAACCACTTTTTGCACTTGTGTTAGTGTTGAAAAACCACTTTTCGCACTTGTGTTAGTGTTGAAAAACCTCTTTTCGCACTTGTGCTGGTGCAGGAAACCACTCTTGCACTTGTATTAGTGTGGGAAAAACACTTTTTGCACTTGTGATAGTGTTGAAAAACCACTTTTCGCACTTGTGTTAGTGTTGAAAAACTACTTTTCGCACTTGTGTTGGTGCAGGAAACCACTTTTGCACTTGTATTAGTGTGGAAAAACCACTTTTCGCACTTGTGTTGGTGCAGGAAACCACTTTTGCACTTGTATTAGTGTGGAAAAACCACTTTTTGCACTTGTGTTAGTGTTGAAAAACCACTTTTCGCACTTGTATTAGTGTTGAAAAACCACTTTTCGCACTTGGGTTAGTGTTGAAAAACCACTTTTCGCACTTGTGTTGGTGCAGGAAACCACTTTTGCACTTGTATTAGTGTGGAAAAAACACTTTTTGCACTTGTGATAGTGTTGAAAAACCACTTTTCGCACTTGTGCTGGTGCAGGAAACCACTTTTGCACTTGTATTAGTGTGGAAAAACCACTTTTCACACTTGTGTTGGTGCAGGAAACCACTTTTGCACTTGTATTAGTGTGGAAAAACCACTTTTCGCACTTGTGTTAGTGTTGAAAAACCACTTTTCACACTTGTGTTAGTGTTGAAAAACCACTTTTCGCACTTGTGTTGGTGCAGGAAACCACTTTTGCACTTGTATTAGTGTGGAAAAAACACTTTTTGCACTTGTGATAGTGTTGAAAAACCACTTTTCGCACTTGTGTTAGTGTTGAAAAACCACTTTTCGCACTTGTGTTGGTGCAGGAAACCACTTTTGCACTTGTATTAGTGTGGAAAAAACACTTTTTGCACTTGTATTAGTGTGGAAAAACCACTTTTTGTACTTGTGATAGTGTTGAAAAACCACTTTTCGCACTTGTGTTAGTGTTGAAAAACCACTTTTCGCACTTGTGTTGGTGCAGGAAACCACTTTTGCACTTGTATTAGTGTGGAAAAACCACTTTTTGCACTTGTGTTAGTGTTGAAAAACCACTTTTCGCACTTGTGTTAGTGTTGAAAAACCACTTTTCGCACTTGTGTTAGTGTTGAAAAACCACTTTTCGCACTTGTATTAGTGTTGAAAAACCACTTTTCGCACTTGTTTTAGTGTTGAAAAACCACTTTTCGCACTTGTGTTAGTGTTGAAAAAACACTTTTCGCACTTGTGTTAGTGTTGAAAAACCACTTTTCGCACTTGTGTTGGTGCAGGAAACCACTTTTGCACTTGTATTAGTGTGGAAAAAACACTTTTTGCACTTGTATTAGTGTGGAAAAACCACTTTTTGCACTTGTGATAGTGTTGAAAAACCACTTTTCGCACTTGTGTTAGTGTTGAAAAACCAATTTTCGCACTTGTGTTGGTGCAGGAAACCACTTTTGCATTTGTATTAATGTGGAAAAACCACTTTTTGCACTTGTATTAGTCTGGAAAAACCACTTTTTGCACTTGTGATAGTGTTGAAAAACCACTTTTCGCACTTGTGTTAGTGTTGAAAAACCACTTTTCGCACTTGTGTTGGTGCAGGAAACCACTTTTGCACTTGTATTAGTGTGGAAAACCACTTTTTGCACTTGTGTTAGTGTTGAAAAACCACTTTTCGCACTTGTGTTAGTGTTGAAAAACCACTTTTCGCACTTGTGTTAGTGTTGAAAAACCACTTTTCGCACTTCTGTTAGTGTTGAAAAACCACTTTTCGCACTTGTGTTAGTGCAGGAAACCACTTTTGCACTTGTATTAGTGTGGAAAAAACACTTTTTGCACTTGTGATAGTGTTGAAAAACCACTTTTCGCACTTGTGTTAGTGTTGAAAAACCACTTTTCGCACTTGTGTTGGTGCAGGAAACCACTTTTGCACTTGTATTAGTGTGGAAAAACCACTTTTCACACTTGTGTTAGTGTTGAAAAACCACTTTTCGCACTTGTGTTAGTGTTTAAAAACCACTTTTCGCACTTGTGTTGGTGCAGGAAACCACTTTTGCACTTGTATTAGTGTAGAAAAAACACTTTTTGCACTTGTGATAGTGTTGAAAAACCACTTTTTGCACTTCTGTTAGTGTTGAAAAACCTCTTTTCGCACTTGTGCTGGTGCAGGCCAAACCACTTTTGCACTTGTATTAGTGTGGAAAAAACACTTTTTGCACTTGTGATAGTGTTGAAAAACCACTTTTCGCACTTGTGTTAGTGTTGAAAAACTACTTTTCGCACTTGTGTTGGTGCAGGAAACCACTTTTGCACTTGTATTAGTGTGGAAAAACCACTTTTCGCACTTATGTTAGTGTTGAAAAACCGCTTTTCGCACTTGTGTTAGTGTTGAAAAACCACCTTTCGCACTTGTGTTGGTGCAGGAAACCACTTTTGCTCTTGTATTAGTGTGGAAAAACCACTTTTCGCACTTGTGTTGGTGCAGGAAACCACTTTTGCACTTGTATTAGTGTGGAAAAACCACTTTTTGCACTTGTGTTAGTGTTGAAAAACCACTTTTCGCACTTGTGTTAGTGTTGAAAAATCACTTTTCACACTTGTGTTGGTGCAGGAAACCACTTTTGCATTTGTATTAGTGTGGAAAAAACACTTTTTGCACTTGTGATAGTGTTGAAAAACCATTTTTCGCACTTCTGTTAGTGTTGAAAAACCACTTTTCGCACTTGTGTTAGTGTTGAAAAACCACTTTTCGCACTTGTGTTGGTGCAGGAAACCACTTTTGCACTTGTATTAGTGTGGAAAAAACACTTTTTGCACTTGTGATAGTGTTGAAAAACCACTTTTCGCACTTGTGTTAGTGTTGAAAAACCACTTTTCGCACTTGTGTTAGTGTTGAAAAACCACTTTTCGCACTTGTGTTGGTGCAGGAAACCATTTTTGCACTTGTATTAGTGTGGAAAAAACACTTTTTGCACTTGTGATAGTGTTGAAAAACCACTTTTCGCACTTGTGTTAGTGTTGAAAAACCACTTTTCGCACTTGTGTTGGTGCAGGAAACCACTTTTGCACTTGTATAAGTGTGGAAAAAACACTTTTCGCACTTGTGTTAGTGTTGAAAAACCACTTTTTGCACTTGTGTTAGTGTTGAAAAACCACTTTTCGCACTTGTGTTGGTGCAGGAAACCACTTTTGCACTTGTATTAGTGTGGAAAAACACTTTTTGCACTTGTGATAATGTTGAAAAACCACTTTTCGCACTTATGTTAGTGTTGAAAAACCACGTTTCCCACTTCTGTTAGTGTTGAAAAACCACTTTTCGCACTTGTGTTGGTGCAGGAAACCACTTTTGCACTTGTATTAGTGTGGAAAAAACACTTTTTGCACTTCTGTTAGTGTTGAAAAACCTCTTTTCGCACTTGTGCTGGTGCAGGAAACCACTTTTGCACTTGTATTAGTGTGGAAAAAACACTTTTTGCACTTGTGATAGTGTTGAAAAACCACTTTTCGCACTTGTGTTAGTGTTGAAAAACTACTTTTCGCACTTGTGTTGGTGCAGGAAACCACTTTTGCACTTGTATTACTGTGGAAAAACCACTTTTTGCACTTGTGATAGTGTTGAAAAACCACTTTTTGCACTTGTGATAGTGTTGAAAAACCACTTTTCGCACTTGTGTTAGTGTTGAAAAACCACTTTTTGCACTTGTGTTGGTGCAGGAAACCACTTTTGCACTTGTATTAGTGTGGAAAAAACACTTTTCGCACTTGTGTTAGTGTTGAAAAACCACTTCGCACTTGTGTTAGTGTTGAAAAACCACCTTTCGCACTTGTGTTGGTGCAGGAAACCACTTTTGCACTTGTATTAGTGTGGAAAAAACACTTTTTGCACTTGTATTAGTGTGGAAAAACCACTTTTTGCACTTGTGATAGTGTTGAAAAACCACTTTTCGCACTTGTGTTAGTGTTGAAAAACCACTTTTCGCACTTGTGTTGGTGCAGGAAACCACTTTTGCACTTGTATTAGTGTGGAAAAACCACTTTTTGCACTTGTGTTAGTGTTGAAAAAAAAAAAATTCGCACTTGTGTTAGTGTTGAAAAACCACTTTTCGCACTTCTGTTGGTGTTGAAAAACCTCTTTTCGCACTTGTGCTGGTGCAGGAAACCACTTTTGCACTTGTATTAGTGTGGAAAAAACACTTTTTGCACTTGTGATAGTGTTGAAAAACCACTTTTCGCACTTGTGTTAGTGTTGAAAAACCACTTTTCGCACTTGTGTTGGGGCAGGAAACCACTTTTGCACTTGTATTAGTGTGGAAAAACCACTTTTCGCACTTGTGTTAGTGTTGAAAACCCGCTTTTCGCACTTGTGTTGGTGCAGGAAACCACTTTTGCACTTGTATTAGTGTGGAAAAAACACTTTTTGCACTTGTGATAGTGTTGAAAAACCACTTTTTGCACTTGTGATAGTGTTGAAAAACCACTTTTCGCACTTGTGTTAGTGTTGAAAAACCACTTTTCGCACTTGTGTTGGTGCAGGAAACCACTTTTGCACTTGTATTAGTGTGGAAAAACCACTTTTCACACTTGTGTTAGTGTTGAAAAACCACTTTTCGCACTTGTGTTAGTGTTTAAAAACCACTTTTCGCACTTGTGTTGGTGCAGGAAACCACTTTTGCACTTGTATTAGTGTAGAAAAAACACTTTTTGCACTTGTGATAGTGTTGAAAAACCACTTTTTGCACTTCTGTTAGTGTTGAAAAACCTCTTTTCGCACTTGTGCTGGTGCAGGCCAAACCACTTTTGCACTTGTATTAGTGTGGAAAAAACACTTTTTGCACTTGTGATAGTGTTGAAAAACCACTTTTCGCACTTGTGTTAGTGTTGAAAAACTACTTTTCGCACTTGTGTTGGTGCAGGAAACCACTTTTGCACTTGTATTAGTGTGGAAAAACCACTTTTCGCACTTGTGTTAGTGTTGAAAAACCGCTTTTCGCACTTGTGTTAGTGTTGAAAAACCACCTTTCGCACTTGTGTTGGTGCAGGAAACCACTTTTGCTCTTGTATTAGTGTGGAAAAACCACTTTTCGCACTTGTGTTGGTGCAGGAAACCACTTTTGCACTTGTATTAGTGTGGAAAAACCACTTTTTGCACTTGTGTTAGTGTTGAAAAACCACTTTTCGCACTTGTGTTAGTGTTGAAAAATCACTTTTCACACTTGTGTTGGTGCAGGAAACCACTTTTGCATTTGTATTAGTGTGGAAAAAACACTTTTTGCACTTGTGATAGTGTTGAAAAACCATTTTTCGCACTTCTGTTAGTGTTGAAAAACCACTTTTCGCACTTGTGTTAGTGTTGAAAAACCACTTTTCGCACTTGTGTTGGTGCAGGAAACCACTTTTGCACTTGTATTAGTGTGGAAAAAACACTTTTTGCACTTGTGATAGTGTTGAAAAACCACTTTTCGCACTTGTATTAGTGTTGAAAAACCACTTTTCGCACTTGTGTTAGTGTTGAAAAACCACTTTTCGCACTTGTGTTGGTGCAGGAAACCATTTTTGCACTTGTATTAGTGTGGAAAAAACACTTTTTGCACTTGTGATAGTGTTGAAAAACCACTTTTCGCACTTGTGTTAGTGTTGAAAAACCACTTTTCGCACTTGTGTTGGTGCAGGAAACCACTTTTGCACTTGTATAAGTGTGGAAAAAACACTTTTCGCACTTGTGTTAGTGTTGAAAAACCACTTTTTGCACTTGTGTTAGTGTTGAAAAACCACTTTTCGCACTTGTGTTGGTGCAGGAAACCACTTTTGCACTTGTATTAGTGTGGAAAAACACTTTTTGCACTTGTGATAATGTTGAAAAACCACTTTTCGCACTTGTGTTAGTGTTGAAAAACCACGTTTCCCACTTCTGTTAGTGTTGAAAAACCACTTTTCGCACTTGTGTTGGTGCAGGAAACCACTTTTGCACTTGTATTAGTGTGGAAAAAACACTTTTTGCACTTCTGTTAGTGTTGAAAAACCTCTTTTCGCACTTGTGCTGGTGCAGGAAACCACTTTTGCACTTGTATTAGTGTGGAAAAAACACTTTTTGCACTTGTGATAGTGTTGAAAAACCACTTTTCGCACTTGTGTTAGTGTTGAAAAACTACTTTTCGCACTTGTGTTGGTGCAGGAAACCACTTTTGCACTTGTATTAGTGTGGAAAAACCACTTTTTGCACTTGTGATAGTGTTGAAAAACCACTTTTTGCACTTGTGATAGTGTTGAAAAACCACTTTTCGCACTTGTGTTAGTGTTGAAAAACCACTTTTTGCACTTGTGTTGGTGCAGGAAACCACTTTTGCACTTGTATTAGTGTGGAAAAAACACTTTTCGCACTTGTGTTAGTGTTGAAAAACCACTTCGCACTTGTGTTAGTGTTGAAAAACCACCTTTCGCACCTGTGTTGGTGCAGGAAACCACTTTTGCACTTGTATTAGTGTGGAAAAAACACTTTTTGCACTTGTATTAGTGTGGAAAAACCACTTTTTGCACTTGTGATAGTGTTGAAAAACCACTTTTCGCACTTGTGTTAGTGTTGAAAAACCACTTTTCGCACTTGTGTTGGTGCAGGAAACCACTTTTGCACTTGTATTAGTGTGGAAAAACCACTTTTTGCACTTGTGTTAGTGTTGAAAAAAAAAAATTTCGCACTTGTGTTAGTGTTGAAAAACCACTTTTCGCACTTCTGTTGGTGTTGAAAAACCTCTTTTCGCACTTGTGCTGGTGCAGGAAACCACTTTTGCACTTGTATTAGTGTGGAAAAAACACTTTTTGCACTTGTGATAGTGTTGAAAAACCACTTTTCGCACTTGTGTTAGTGTTGAAAAACCACTTTTCGCACTTGTGTTGGGGCAGGAAACCACTTTTGCACTTGTATTAGTGTGGAAAAACCACTTTTCGCACTTGTGTTAGTGTTGAAAACCCGCTTTTCGCACTTGTGTTGGTGCAGGAAACCACTTTTGCACTTGTATTAGTGTGGAAAAAACACTTTTTGCACTTGTGATAGTGTTGAAAAACCACTTTTTGCACTTGTGTTAGTGTTGAAAAACCACTTTTCGCACTTGTGTTAGTGTTGAAAAACCTCTTTTCGCACTTGTGCTGGTGCAGGAAACCACTCTTGCACTTGTATTAGTGTGGGAAAAACACTTTTTGCACTTGTGATAGTGTTGAAAAACCACTTTTCGCACTTGTGTTAGTGTTGAAAAACTACTTTTCGCACTTGTGTTGGTGCAGGAAACCACTTTTGCACTTGTATTAGTGTGGAAAAACCACTTTTCGCACTTGTGTTGGTGCAGGAAACCACTTTTGCACTTGTATTAGTGTGGAAAAACCACTTTTTGCACTTGTGTTAGTGTTGAAAAACCACTTTTCGCACTTGTATTAGTGTTGAAAAACCACTTTTCGCACTTGGGTTAGTGTTGAAAAACCACTTTTCGCACTTGTGTTGGTGCAGGAAACCACTTTTGCACTTGTATTAGTGTGGAAAAAACACTTTTTGCACTTGTGATAGTGTTGAAAAACCACTTTTCGCACTTGTGCTGGTGCAGGAAACCACTTTTGCACTTGTATTAGTGTGGAAAAACCACTTTTCACACTTGTGTTGGTGCAGGAAACCACTTTTGCACTTGTATTAGTGTGGAAAAACCACTTTTCGCACTTGTGTTAGTGTTGAAAAACCACTTTTCACACTTGTGTTAGTGTTGAAAAACCACTTTTCGCACTTGTGTTGGTGCAGGAAACCACTTTTGCACTTGTATTAGTGTGGAAAAAACACTTTTTGCACTTGTGATAGTGTTGAAAAACCACTTTTCGCACTTGTGTTAGTGTTGAAAAACCACTTTTCGCACTTGTGTTGGTGCAGGAAACCACTTTTGCACTTGTATTAGTGTGGAAAAAACACTTTTTGCACTTGTATTAGTGTGGAAAAACCACTTTTTGTACTTGTGATAGTGTTGAAAAACCACTTTTCGCACTTGTGTTAGTGTTGAAAAACCACTTTTCGCACTTGTGTTGGTGCAGGAAACCACTTTTGCACTTGTATTAGTGTGGAAAAACCACTTTTTGCACTTGTGTTAGTGTTGAAAAACCACTTTTCGCACTTGTGTTAGTGTTGAAAAACCACTTTTCGCACTTGTGTTAGTGTTGAAAAACCACTTTTCGCACTTGTATTAGTGTTGAAAAACCACTTTTCGCACTTGTTTTAGTGTTGAAAAACCACTTTTCGCACTTGTGTTAGTGTTGAAAAAACACTTTTCGCACTTGTGTTAGTGTTGAAAAACCACTTTTCGCACTTGTGTTGGTGCAGGAAACCACTTTTGCACTTGTATTAGTGTGGAAAAAACACTTTTTGCACTTGTATTAGTGTGGAAAAACCACTTTTTGCACTTGTGATAGTGTTGAAAAACCACTTTTCGCACTTGTGTTAGTGTTGAAAAACCAATTTTCGCACTTGTGTTGGTGCAGGAAACCACTTTTGCATTTGTATTAATGTGGAAAAACCACTTTTTGCACTTGTATTAGTCTGGAAAAACCACTTTTTGCACTTGTGATAGTGTTGAAAAACCACTTTTCGCACTTGTGTTAGTGTTGAAAAACCACTTTTCGCACTTGTGTTGGTGCAGGAAACCACTTTTGCACTTGTATTAGTGTGGAAAACCACTTTTTGCACTTGTGTTAGTGTTGAAAAACCACTTTTCGCACTTGTGTTAGTGTTGAAAAACCACTTTTCGCACTTGTGTTAGTGTTGAAAAACCACTTTTCGCACTTCTGTTAGTGTTGAAAAACCACTTTTCGCACTTGTGTTAGTGCAGGAAACCACTTTTGCACTTGTATTAGTGTGGAAAAAACACTTTTTGCACTTGTGATAGTGTTGAAAAACCACTTTTCGCACTTGTGTTAGTGTTGAAAAACCACTTTTCGCACTTGTGTTGGTGCAGGAAACCACTTTTGCACTTGTATTAGTGTGGAAAAACCACTTTTCACACTTGTGTTAGTGTTGAAAAACCACTTTTCGCACTTGTGTTAGTGTTTAAAAACCACTTTTCGCACTTGTGTTGGTGCAGGAAACCACTTTTGCACTTGTATTAGTGTAGAAAAAACACTTTTTGCACTTGTGATAGTGTTGAAAAACCACTTTTTGCACTTCTGTTAGTGTTGAAAAACCTCTTTTCGCACTTGTGCTGGTGCAGGCCAAACCACTTTTGCACTTGTATTAGTGTGGAAAAAACACTTTTTGCACTTGTGATAGTGTTGAAAAACCACTTTTCGCACTTGTGTTAGTGTTGAAAAACTACTTTTCGCACTTGTGTTGGTGCAGGAAACCACTTTTGCACTTGTATTAGTGTGGAAAAACCACTTTTCGCACTTGTGTTAGTGTTGAAAAACCGCTTTTCGCACTTGTGTTAGTGTTGAAAAACTACTTTTCGCACTTGTGTTGGTGCAGGAAACCACTTTTGCACTTGTATTAGTGTGGAAAAACCACTTTTCGCACTTGTGTTAGTGTTGAAAAACCACTTTTGCTCTTGTATTAGTGTGGAAAAACCACTTTTCGCACTTGTGTTGGTGCAGGAAACCACTTTTGCACTTGTATTAGTGTGGAAAAACCACTTTTTGCACTTGTGTTAGTGTTGAAAAACCACTTTTCGCACTTGTGTTAGTGTTGAAAAATCACTTTTCACACTTGTGTTGGTGCAGGAAACCACTTTTGCATTTGTATTAGTGTGGAAAAAACACTTTTGCACTTGTGATAGTGTTGAAAAACCATTTTTCGCACTTCTGTTAGTGTTGAAAAACCACTTTTCGCACTTGTGTTAGTGTTGAAAAACCACTTTTCGCACTTGTGTTGGTGCAGGAAACCACTTTTGCACTTGTATTAGTGTGGAAAAAACACTTTTTGCACTTGTGATAGTGTTGAAAAACCACTTTTCGCACTTGTGTTAGTGTTGAAAAACCACTTTTCGCACTTGTGTTAGTGTTGAAAAACCACTTTTCGCACTTGTGTTGGTGCAGGAAACCATTTTTGCACTTGTATTAGTGTGGAAAAAACACTTTTTGCACTTGTGATAGTGTTGAAAAACCACTTTTCGCACTTGTGTTAGTGTTGAAAAACCACTTTTCGCACTTGTGTTGGTGCAGGAAACCACTTTTGCACTTGTATAAGTGTGGAAAAAACACTTTTCGCACTTGTGTTAGTGTTGAAAAACCACTTTTTGCACTTGTGTTAGTGTTGAAAAACCACTTTTCGCACTTGTGTTGGTGCAGGAAACCACTTTTGCACTTGTATTAGTGTGGAAAAACACTTTTTGCACTTGTGATAATGTTGAAAAACCACTTTTCGCACTTATGTTAGTGTTGAAAAACCACGTTTCCCACTTCTGTTAGTGTTGAAAAACCACTTTTCGCACTTGTGTTGGTGCAGGAAACCACTTTTGCACTTGTATTAGTGTGGAAAAAACACTTTTTGCACTTCTGTTAGTGTTGAAAAACCTCTTTTCGCACTTGTGCTGGTGCAGGAAACCACTTTTGCACTTGTATTAGTGTGGAAAAAACACTTTTTGCACTTGTGATAGTGTTGAAAAACCACTTTTCGCACTTGTGTTAGTGTTGAAAAACTACTTTTCGCACTTGTGTTGGTGCAGGAAACCACTTTTGCACTTGTATTAGTGTGGAAAAACCACTTTTTGCACTTGTGATAGTGTTGAAAAACCACTTTTTGCACTTGTGATAGTGTTGAAAAACCACTTTTCGCACTTGTGTTAGTGTTGAAAAACCACTTTTTGCACTTGTGTTGGTGCAGGAAACCACTTTTGCACTTGTATTAGTGTGGAAAAAACACTTTTCGCACTTGTGTTAGTGTTGAAAAACCACTTCGCACTTGTGTTAGTGTTGAAAAACCACCTTTCGCACTTGTGTTGGTGCAGGAAACCACTTTTGCACTTGTATTAGTGTGGAAAAAACACTTTTTGCACTTGTATTAGTGTGGAAAAACCACTTTTTGCACTTGTGATAGTGTTGAAAAACCACTTTTCGCACTTGTGTTACTGTTGAAAAACCACTTTTCGCACTTGTGTTGGTGCAGGAAACCACTTTTGCACTTGTATTAGTGTGGAAAAACCACTTTTTGCACTTGTGTTAGTGTTGAAAAAAAAAAAATTCGCACTTGTGTTAGTGTTGAAAAACCACTTTTCGCACTTCTGTTGGTGTTGAAAAACCTCTTTTCGCACTTGTGCTGGTGCAGGAAACCACTTTTGCACTTGTATTAGTGTGGAAAAAACACTTTTTGCACTTGTGATAGTGTTGAAAAACCACTTTTCGCACTTGTGTTAGTGTTGAAAAACCACTTTTCGCACTTGTGTTGGGGCAGGAAACCACTTTTGCACTTGTATTAGTGTGGAAAAACCACTTTTCGCACTTGTGTTAGTGTTGAAAACCCGCTTTTCGCACTTGTGTTGGTGCAGGAAACCACTTTTGCACTTGTATTAGTGTGGAAAAAACACTTTTTGCACTTGTGATAGTGTTGAAAAACCACTTTTTGCACTTGTGTTAGTGTTGAAAAACCACTTTTCGCACTTGTGTTAGTGTTGAAAAACCTCTTTTCGCACTTGTGCTGGTGCAGGAAACCACTTTTGCACTTGTATTAGTGTGGGAAAAACACTTTTTGCACTTGTGATAGTGTTGAAAAACCACTTTTCGCACTTGTGTTAGTGTTGAAAAACTACTTTTCGCACTTGTGTTGGTGCAGGAAACCACTTTTGCACTTGTATTAGTGTGGAAAAACCACTTTTCGCACTTGTGTTGGTGCAGGAAACCACTTTTGCACTTGTATTAGTGTGGAAAAACCACTTTTTGCACTTGTGTTAGTGTTGAAAAACCACTTTTCGCACTTGTATTAGTGTTGAAAAACCACTTTTCGCACTTGGGTTAGTGTTGAAAAACCACTTTTCGCACTTGTGTTGGTGCAGGAAACCACTTTTGCACTTGTATTAGTGTGGAAAAAACACTTTTTGCACTTGTGATAGTGTTGAAAAACCACTTTTCGCACTTGTGTTGGTGCAGGAAACCACTTTTGCACTTGTATTAGTGTGGAAAAACCACTTTTTGCACTTGTGTTAGTGTTGAAAAACCACTTTTCGCACTTGTATTAGTGTTGAAAAACCACTTTTCGCACTTGGGTTAGTGTTGAAAAACCACTTTTCGCACTTGTGTTGGTGCAGGAAACCACTTTTGCACTTGTATTAGTGTGGAAAAACCACTTTTCGCACTTGTGTTGGTGCAGGAAACCACTTTTGCACTTGTATTAGTGTGGAAAAACCACTTTTTGCACTTGTGTTAGTGTTGAAAAACCACTTTTCGCACTTGTATTAGTGTTGAAAAACCACTTTTCGCACTTGGGTTAGTGTTGAAAAACCACTTTTCGCACTTGTGTTGGTGCAGGAAACCACTTTTGCACTTGTATTAGTGTGGAAAAAACACTTTTTGCACTTGTGATAGTGTTGAAAAACCACTTTTCGCACTTGTGTTGGTGCAGGAAACCACTTTTGCACTTGTATTAGTGTGGAAAAACCACTTTTCGCACTTGTGTTAGTGTTGAAAAACCACTTTTCGCACTTGTGTTAGTGTTGAAAAACCACTTTTCGCACTTGTGTTGGTGCAGGAAACCACTTTTGCACTTGTATTAGTGTGGAAAAAACACTTTTTGCACTTGTGATTGCGTTGAAAAACCACTTTTCGCACTTGTGTTAGTGTTGAAAAACCACTTTTCGCACTTGTGTTAGTGTTGAAAAACTACTTTTCGCACTTGTGTTGGTGCAGGAAACCACTTTTGCACTTGTATTAGTGTGGAAAAAACACTTTTTGCACTTGTGATAGTGTTGAAAAACCACTTTTCGCACTTGTGTTAGTGTTGAAAAACCACTTTTCGCACTTGTGTTGGTGCAGGAAACCACTTTTGCACTTGTATTAGTGTGGAAAAACCACTTTTCGCACTTGTGTTGGTGCAGGAAACCACTTTTGCACTTGTATTAGTGTGGAAAAAACACTTTTTGCACTTGTGATAGTGTTGAAAAACCACTTTTCGCACTTGTGTTAGTGTTAAAAAACCACTTTTCGCACTTGTGTTAGTGTTGAAAAACCACTTTTCGCACTTGTGTTGGTGCAGAAAACCACTTTTGCACTTGTATTAGTGTGGAAAAAACACTTTTTGCACTTGTGATAGTGTTGAAAAACCACTTTTCGCACTTGTGTTAGTGTTGAAAAACCACTTTTCACACTTGTGTTAGTGTTGAAAAACCACGTTTCGCACTTGTGTTGGTGCAGGAAACCACTTTTGCACTTGTATTAGTGTGGAAAAAACACTTTTTGCACTTGTGATAGTGTTGAAAAACCACGTTTCGCACTTGTGTTGGTGCAGGAAACCACTTTTGCACTTGTATTAGTGTGGAAAAAACACTTTTTGCACTTGTATTAGTGTGGAAAAAACACTTTTTGCACTTGTGATGATAGTGTTGAAAAACCACTTTTCGCACTTGTGTTAGTGTTGAAAAACCACTTTTCGCACTTGTGTTGGTGCAGGAAACCACTTTTACACTTGTATTAGTGTGGAAAAACCACTTTTCGCATTTGTGTTAGTGTTGAAAAACAACTTTTCGCACTTGTGTTAGTGTTGAAAAACACTTTTCGCACTTGTGTTGGTGCAGGAAACCACTTTTGCACTTGTATTAGTGTGGAAAAACCACTTTTTGCACTTGTGTTAGTGTTGAAAAACCACTTTTCGCACTTGTGTTAGTGTTGAAAAACCACTTTTCGCACTTGTGTTAGTGTTGAAAAACCACATTTCGCACTTGTGTTAGTGTTGAAAAACCACTTTTCGCACTTGTGTTGGTGCAGGAAACCACTTTTGCACTTGTATTAGTGTGGAAAAAACACTTTTTGCACTTGTATTAGTGTGGAAAAAACTACTTTTTGCACTTGTGATAGTGTTGAAAAACCACTTTTTGCACTTGTGTTAGTGTTTAAAAACCACTTTTCGCACTTGTGTTGATGCAGTAAACCACTTTTGCACTTGTATTAGTGTGGAAAAACCACTTTTTGCTCTTGTGTTAGTGTTGAAAAACCACTTTTCGCACTTGTGTTAGTGTTGAAAAACCACTTTTTGCACGTGTGTTAGTGTTGAAAAACCACATTTCGCACTTGTGTTGGTGCAGGAAACCACTTTTGTACTTGTATTAGTGTGGAAAAAACACTTTTTGCACTTGTGATAGTGTTGAAAAACCACTTTTCGCACTTGTGTTAGTGTTGAAAAACCACTTTTCGCACTTCTGTTGGTGCAGGAAACCACTTTTGCACTTGTATTAGTGTGGAAAAACCACTTTTCGCACTTGTGTTAGTGTTGAAAAACCACTTTTCGCACTGGTGTTAGTGTTGAAAAACCACTTTTCGCACTTGTGTTGGTGCAGGAAACCACATTTGCATTTGTATTAGTGTGGAAAATACACTTTTTGCACTTGTGATAGTGTTGAAAAACCACTTTTTGCACTCGTGTTAGTGTTGAAAAACCACTTTTCGCACTTGTGTTAGTGTTGAAAAACCACTTTTCACACTTGTGTTGGTGCAGGAAACCACTTTTGCACTTGTATTATTGTGGAAAAAACACTTTTTGCACTTGTGATAGTGTTGAAAAACCACTTTTCGCACTTCTGTTAGTGTTGAAAAACCACTTTTCGCACTTGTGTTAGTGTTGAAAAACTACTTTTCGCACTTGTGTTGGTGCAGGAAACCACTTTTGCACTTGTATTAGTGTGGAAAAAACACTTTTTGCACTTGTGATAGTGTTGAAAAACCACTTTTCGCACTTGTGTTAGTGTTGAAAAACCACTTTTCGCACTTGTGTTGGTGCAGGAAACCACTTTTGCACTTGTATTAGTGTGGAAAAACCACTTTTTGCACTTGTGTTAGTGTTGAAAAAACACTTTTCGCGCTTGTGTTGGTGCAGGAAACCACTTTTGCACTTGTATTAGTGTGGAAAAAACACTTTTTGCACTTGTGATAGTGTTGAAAAACCACTTTTCGCACTTGTGTTAGTGTTGAAAAACCACTTTTCGCACTTGTGTTGGTGCAGGAAACCACTTTTGCACTTGTATTAGTGTGGAAAAAACACTTTTTGCACTTGTGATAGTGTTGAAAAACCCACTTTTCGCACTTGTGTTAGTGTTGAAAAACCACTTTTCGCACTTGTGTTAGTGTTGAAAAACCATGTTTCGCACTTGTGTTGGCACAGGAAACCACTTTTGCACTTGTATTAGTGTGGGAAAAACACTTTTTGCACTTGTGATAGTGTTGAAAAACCACTTTTCGCACTTGTGTTAGTGTTGAAAAACCACTTTTCGCACTTGTGTTGGTGCAGGAAACCACTTTTGCACTTGTATAAGTGTGGAAAAAACACTTTTCGCACTTGTGTTAGTGTTGAAAAACCACTTTTTGCACTTGTGTTAGTGTTGAAAAACCACTTTTCACACTTGTGTTGGTGCAGGAAACCACTTTTGCACTTGTATTAGTGTGGAAAAACACTTTTTGCACTTGTGATAATGTTGAAAAACCACTTTTCGCACTTATGTTAGTGTTGAAAAACCACGTTTCCCACTTCTGTTAGTGTTGAAAAACCACTTTTCGCACTTGTGTTGGTGCAGGAAACCACTTTTGCACTTGTATTAGTGTGGAAAAAACACTTTTTGCACTTCTGTTAGTGTTGAAAAACCTCTTTTCGCACTTGTGCTGGTGCAGGAAACCACTTTTGCACTTGTATTAGTGTGGAAAAAACACTTTTTGCACTTGTGATAGTGTTGAAAAACCACTTTTCGCACTTGTGTTAGTGTTGAAAAACTACTTTTCGCACTTGTGTTGGTGCAGGAAACCACTTTTGCACTTGTATTAGTGTGGAAAAACCACTTTTTGCACTTGTGATAGTGTTGAAAAACCACTTTTTGCACTTGTGATAGTGTTGAAAAACCACTTTTCGCACTTGTGTTAGTGTTGAAAAACCACTTTTTGCACTTGTGTTGGTGCAGGAAACCACTTTTGCACTTGTATTAGTGTGGAAAAAACACTTTTCGCACTTGTGTTAGTGTTGAAAAACCACTTCGCACTTGTGTTAGTGTTGAAAAACCACCTTTCGCACTTGTGTTGGTGCAGGAAACCACTTTTGCACTTGTATTAGTGTGGAAAAAACACTTTTTGCACTTGTATTAGTGTGGAAAAACCACTTTTTGCACTTGTGATAGTGTTGAAAAACCACTTTTCGCACTTGTGTTAGTGTTGAAAAACCACTTTTCGCACTTGTGTTGGTGCAGGAAACCACTTTTGCACTTGTATTAGTGTGGAAAAACCACTTTTTGCACTTGTGTTAGTGTTGAAAAAAAAAAATTTCGCACTTGTGTTAGTGTTGAAAAACCACTTTTCGCACTTCTGTTGGTGTTGAAAAACCTCTTTTCGCACTTGTGCTGGTGCAGGAAACCACTTTTGCACTTGTATTAGTGTGGAAAAAACACTTTTTGCACTTGTGATAGTGTTGAAAAACCACTTTTCGCACTTGTGTTAGTGTTGAAAAACCACTTTTCGCACTTGTGTTGGGGCAGGAAACCACTTTTGCACTTGTATTAGTGTGGAAAAACCACTTTTCGCACTTGTGTTAGTGTTGAAAACCCGCTTTTCGCACTTGTGTTGGTGCAGGAAACCACTTTTGCACTTGTATTAGTGTGGAAAAAACACTTTTTGCACTTGTGATAGTGTTGAAAAACCACTTTTTGCACTTGTGTTAGTGTTGAAAAACCACTTTTCGCACTTGTGTTAGTGTTGAAAAACCTCTTTTCGCACTTGTGCTGGTGCAGGAAACCACTTTTGCACTTGTATTAGTGTGGGAAAAACACTTTTTGCACTTGTGATAGTGTTGAAAAACCACTTTTCGCACTTGTGTTAGTGTTGAAAAACTACTTTTCGCACTTGTGTTGGTGCAGGAAACCACTTTTGCACTTGTATTAGTGTGGAAAAACCACTTTTCGCACTTGTGTTGGTGCAGGAAACCACTTTTGCACTTGTATTAGTGTGGAAAAACCACTTTTTGCACTTGTGTTAGTGTTGAAAAACCACTTTTCGCACTTGTATTAGTGTTGAAAAACCACTTTTCGCACTTGGGTTAGTGTTGAAAAACCACTTTTCGCACTTGTGTTGGTGCAGGAAACCACTTTTGCACTTGTATTAGTGTGGAAAAAACACTTTTTGCACTTGTGATAGTGTTGAAAAACCACTTTTCGCACTTGTGTTGGTGCAGGAAACCACTTTTGCACTTGTATTAGTGTGGAAAAACCACTTTTTGCACTTGTGTTAGTGTTGAAAAACCACTTTTCGCACTTGTATTAGTGTTGAAAAACCACTTTTCGCACTTGGGTTAGTGTTGAAAAACCACTTTTCGCACTTGTGTTGGTGCAGGAAACCACTTTTGCACTTGTATTAGTGTGGAAAAACCACTTTTCGCACTTGTGTTGGTGCAGGAAACCACTTTTGCACTTGTATTAGTGTGGAAAAACCACTTTTTGCACTTGTGTTAGTGTTGAAAAACCACTTTTCGCACTTGTATTAGTGTTGAAAAACCAATTTTCGCACTTGGGTTAGTGTTGAAAAACCACTTTTCGCACTTGTGTTGGTGCAGGAAACCACTTTTGCACTTGTATTAGTGTGGAAAAAACACTTTTTGCACTTGTGATAGTGTTGAAAAACCACTTTTCGCACTTGTGTTGGTGCAGGAAACCACTTTTGCACTTGTATTAGTGTGGAAAAACCACTTTTCGCACTTGTGTTAGTGTTGAAAAACCACTTTTCGCACTTGTGTTAGTGTTGAAAAACCACTTTTCGCACTTGTGTTGGTGCAGGAAACCACTTTTGCACTTGTATTAGTGTGGAAAAAACACTTTTTGCACTTGTGATTGCGTTGAAAAACCACTTTTCGCACTTGTGTTAGTGTTGAAAAACCACTTTTCGCACTTGTGTTAGTGTTGAAAAACTACTTTTCGCACTTGTGTTGGTGCAGGAAACCACTTTTGCACTTGTATTAGTGTGGAAAAAACACTTTTTGCACTTGTGATAGTGTTGAAAAACCACTTTTCGCACTTGTGTTAGTGTTGAAAAACCACTTTTCGCACTTGTGTTGGTGCAGGAAACCACTTTTGCACTTGTATTAGTGTGGAAAAACCACTTTTCGCACTTGTGTTGGTGCAGGAAACCACTTTTGCACTTGTATTAGTGTGGAAAAAACACTTTTTGCACTTGTGATAGTGTTGAAAAACCACTTTTCGCACTTGTGTTAGTGTTGAAAAACCACTTTTCGCACTTGTGTTAGTGTTGAAAAACCACTTTTCGCACTTGTGTTGGTGCAGAAAACCACTTTTGCACTTGTATTAGTGTGGAAAAAACACTTTTTGCACTTGTGATAGTGTTGAAAAACCACTTTTCGCACTTGTGTTAGTGTTGAAAAACCACTTTTCACACTTGTGTTAGTGTTGAAAAACCACGTTTCGCACTTGTGTTGGTGCAGGAAACCACTTTTGCACTTGTATTAGTGTGGAAAAAACACTTTTTGCACTTGTGATAGTGTTGAAAAACCACGTTTCGCACTTGTGTTGGTGCAGGAAACCACTTTTGCACTTGTATTAGTGTGGAAAAAACACTTTTTGCACTTGTATTAGTGTGGAAAAAACACTTTTTGCACTTGTGATGATAGTGTTGAAAAACCACTTTTCGCACTTGTGTTAGTGTTGAAAAACCACTTTTCGCACTTGTGTTGGTGCAGGAAACCACTTTTACACTTGTATTAGTGTGGAAAAACCACTTTTCGCACTTGTGTTAGTGTTGAAAAACAACTTTTCGCACTTGTGTTAGTGTTGAAAAACACTTTTCGCACTTGTGTTGGTGCAGGAAACCACTTTTGCACTTGTATTAGTGTGGAAAAACCACTTTTTGCACTTGTGTTAGTGTTGAAAAACCACTTTTCGCACTTGTGTTAGTGTTGAAAAACCACTTTTCGCACTTGTGTTAGTGTTGAAAAACCACATTTCGCACTTGTGTTAGTGTTGAAAAACCACTTTTCGCACTTGTGTTGGTGCAGGAAACCACTTTTGCACTTGTATTAGTGTGGAAAAAACACTTTTTGCACTTGTATTAGTGTGGAAAAAACTACTTTTTGCACTTGTGATAGTGTTGAAAAACCACTTTTTGCACTTGTGTTAGTGTTTAAAAACCACTTTTCGCACTTGTGTTGATGCAGTAAACCACTTTTGCACTTGTATTAGTGTGGAAAAACCACTTTTTGCTCTTGTGTTAGTGTTGAAAAACCACTTTTCGCACTTGTGTTAGTGTTGAAAAACCACTTTTTGCACGTGTGTTAGTGTTGAAAAACCACATTTCGCACTTGTGTTGGTGCAGGAAACCACTTTTGTACTTGTATTAGTGTGGAAAAAACACTTTTTGCACTTGTGATAGTGTTGAAAAACCACTTTTCGCACTTGTGTTAGTGTTGAAAAACCACTTTTCGCACTTCTGTTGGTGCAGGAAACCACTTTTGCACTTGTATTAGTGTGGAAAAACCACTTTTCGCACTTGTGTTAGTGTTGAAAAACCACTTTTCGCACTGGTGTTAGTGTTGAAAAACCACTTTTCGCACTTGTGTTGGTGCAGGAAACCACATTTGCATTTGTATTAGTGTGGAAAATACACTTTTTGCACTTGTGATAGTGTTGAAAAACCACTTTTTGCACTCGTGTTAGTGTTGAAAAACCACTTTTCGCACTTGTGTTAGTGTTGAAAAACCACTTTTCACACTTGTGTTGGTGCAGGAAACCACTTTTGCACTTGTATTATTGTGGAAAAAACACTTTTTGCACTTGTGATAGTGTTGAAAAACCACTTTTCGCACTTCTGTTAGTGTTGAAAAACCACTTTTCGCACTTGTGTTAGTGTTGAAAAACTACTTTTCGCACTTGTGTTGGTGCAGGAAACCACTTTTGCACTTGTATTAGTGTGGAAAAAACACTTTTTGCACTTGTGATAGTGTTGAAAAACCACTTTTCGCACTTGTGTTAGTGTTGAAAAACCACTTTTCGCACTTGTGTTGGTGCAGGAAACCACTTTTGCACTTGTATTAGTGTGGAAAAACCACTTTTTGCACTTGTGTTAGTGTTGAAAAAACACTTTTCGCACTTGTGTTGGTGCAGGAAACCACTTTTGCACTTGTATTAGTGTGGAAAAAACACTTTTTGCACTTGTGATAGTGTTGAAAAACCACTTTTCGCACTTGTGTTAGTGTTGAAAAACCACTTTTCGCACTTGTGTTGGTGCAGGAAACCACTTTTGCACTTGTATTAGTGTGGAAAAAACACTTTTTGCACTTGTGATAGTGTTGAAAAACCCACTTTTCGCACTTGTGTTAGTGTTGAAAAACCACTTTTCGCACTTGTGTTAGTGTTGAAAAACCATGTTTCGCACTTGTGTTGGCACAGGAAACCACTTTTGCACTTGTATTAGTGTGGGAAAAACACTTTTTGCACTTGTGATAGTGTTGAAAAACCACTTTTCGCACTTGTGTTAGTGTTGAAAAACCACTTTTCGCACTGGTGTTAGTGTTGAAAAACCACTTTTCGCACTTGTGTTGGTGCAGGAAACCACATTTGCACTTGTATTAGTGTGGAAAATACACTTTTTGCACTTGTGATAGTGTTGAAAAACCACTTTTTGCACTCGTGTTAGTGTTGAAAAACCACTTTTCGCACTTGTGTTAGTGTTGAAAAACCACTTTTCACACTTGTGTTGGTGCAGAAAACCACTTTTGCACTTGTATTATTGTGGAAAAAACACTTTTTGCACTTGTGATAGTGTTGAAAAACCACTTTTCGTACTTCTGTTAGTGTTGAAAAACCACTTTTCGCACTTGTGTTAGTGTTGAAAAACTACTTTTCGCACTTGTGTTGGTGCAGGAAACCACTTTTGCACTTGTATTAGTGTGGAAAAAACACTTTTTGCACTTGTGATAGTGTTGAAAAACCACTTTTCGCACTTGTGTTAGTGTTGAAAAACCACTTTTCGCACTTGTGTTGGTGCAGGAAAGCACTTTTGCACTTGTATTAGTGTGGAAAAACCACTTTTTGCACTTGTGGTAGTGTTGATAAAACACTTTTCGCACTTGTGTTGGTGCAGGAAACCACTTTTGCACTTGTATTAGTGTGGAAAAAACACTTTTTGCACTTGTGATAGTGTTGAAAAACCACTTTTCGCACTTGTGTTAGTGTTGAAAAACCACTTTTCGCACTTGTGTTGGTGCAGGAAACCACTTTTGCACTTGTATTAGTGTGGAAAAAACACTTTTTGCACTTGTGATAGTGTTGAAAAACCACTTTTCGCACTTGTGTTAGTGTTGAAAAACCACTTTTCGCACTTGTGTTAGTGTTGAAAAGCCATGTTTCGCACTTGTGTTGGCACAGGAAACCACTTTTGCACTTGTATTAGTGTGGGAAAAACACTTTTTGCACTTGTGATAGTGTTGAAAAACCACTTTTCGCACTTGTGTTAGTGTTGAAAAACCACTTTTTGCACTTGTGTTGGTGCAGGAAACCACTTTTGCACTTGTATTAGTGTGGAAAAACCACTTTTCGCACTTGTGTTAGTGTTGAAAAACCACTTTTCGCACTTGTGTTAGTGTTGAAAAACCACTTTTCGCACTTGTGTTGG
This sequence comes from Myxine glutinosa, assembly GCF_964187855.1. NCBI lineage: Eukaryota > Metazoa > Chordata > Myxini > Myxiniformes > Myxinidae > Myxine > Myxine glutinosa. Next base: position 85,075,147 of record NC_136263.1, on the reverse strand, counting down.
TGCAGGAAACCACTTTTGCACTTGTATTAGTGTGGAAAAAACACTTTTTGCACTTGTGATAGTGTTGAAAAACCACTTTTCGCACTTGTGTTGGTGCAGGAAACCACTTTTGCACTTGTATTAGTGTGGAAAAAACACTTTTTGCACTTGTGATAGTGTTGAAAAACCACTTTTCGCACTTGTGTTAGTGTTGAAAAACCACTTTTCGCACTTGTGTTGGTGCAGGAAACCACTTTTGCACTTGTATTAGTGTGGAAAAACCACTTTTTGCACTTGTGTTAGTGTTGAAAAAACACTTTTCGCACTTGTGTTGGTGCAGGAAACCACTTTTGCACTTGTATTAGTGTGGAAAAAACACTTTTTGCACTTGTGATAGTGTTGAAAAACCACTTTTCGCACTTGTGTTAGTGTTGAAAAACCACTTTTCGCACTTGTGTTGGTGCAGGAAACCACTTTTGCACTTGTATTAGTGTGGAAAAAACACTTTTTGCACTTGTGATAGTGTTGAAAAACCCACTTTTCGCACTTGTGTTAGTGTTGAAAAACCACTTTTCGCACTTGTGTTAGTGTTGAAAAACCATGTTTCGCACTTGTGTTGGCACAGGAAACCACTTTTGCACTTGTATTAGTGTGGGAAAAACACTTTTTGCACTTGTGATAGTGTTGAAAAACCACTTTTCGCACTTGTGTTAGTGTTGAAAAACCACTTTTCGCACTGGTGTTAGTGTTGAAAAACCACTTTTCGCACTTGTGTTGGTGCAGGAAACCACATTTGCACTTGTATTAGTGTGGAAAATACACTTTTTGCACTTGTGATAGTGTTGAAAAACCACTTTTTGCACTCGTGTTAGTGTTGAAAAACCACTTTTCGCACTTGTGTTAGTGTTGAAAAACCACTTTTGCACTTGTATTATTGTGGAAAAAACACTTTTTGCACTTGTGATAGTGTTGAAAAACCACTTTTCGCACTTCTGTTAGTGTTGAAAAACCACTTTTCGCACTTGTGTTAGTGTTGAAAAACTACTTTTCGCACTTGTGTTGGTGCAGGAAACCACTTTTGCACTTGTATTAGTGTGGAAAAAACACTTTTTGCACTTGTGATAGTGTTGAAAAACCACTTTTGCACTTGTATTATTGTGGAAAAAACACTTTTTGCACTTGTGATAGTGTTGAAAAACCACTTTTCGCACTTCTGTTAGTGTTGAAAAACCACTTTTCGCACTTGTGTTAGTGTTGAAAAACTACTTTTCGCACTTGTGTTGGTGCAGGAAACCACTTTTGCACTTGTATTAGTGTGGAAAAAACACTTTTTGCACTTGTGATAGTGTTGAAAAACCACTTTTCGCACTTGTGTTAGTGTTGAAAAACCACTTTTCGCACTTGTGTTGGTGCAGGAAAGCACTTTTGCACTTGTATTAGTGTGGAAAAACCACTTTTTGCACTTGTGGTAGTGTTGAAAAAACACTTTTCGCACTTGTGTTGGTGCAGGAAACCACTTTTGCACTTGTATTAGTGTGGAAAAAACACTTTTTGCACTTGTGATAGTGTTGAAAAACCACTTTTCGCACTTGTGTTAGTGTTGAAAAACCACTTTTCGCACTTGTGTTGGTGCAGGAAACCACTTTTGCACTTGTATTAGTGTGGAAAAAACACTTTTTGCACTTGTGATAGTGTTGAAAAACCACTTTTCGCACTTGTGTTAGTGTTGAAAAACCACTTTTCGCACTTGTGTTAGTGTTGAAAAGCCATGTTTCGCACTTGTGTTGGCACAGGAAACCACTTTTGCACTTGTATTAGTGTGGGAAAAACACTTTTTGCACTTGTGATAGTGTTGAAAAACCACTTTTCGCACTTGTGTTAGTGTTGAAAAACCACTTTTTGCACTTGTGTTGGTGCAGGAAACCACTTTTGCACTTGTATTAGTGTGGAAAAACCACTTTTCGCACTTGTGTTAGTGTTGAAAAACCACTTTTCGCACTTGTGTTAGTGTTGAAAAACCACTTTTCGCACTTGTGTTGGTGCAGGAAACCACTTTTGCACTTGTATTAGTGTGGAAAAAACACTTTTTGCACTTGTGATAGTGTTGAAAAACCACTTTTCGCACTTGTGTTAGTGTTGAAAAACCACTTTTCGCACTTGTGTTGGGGCAGGAAACCACTTTTGCACTTGTATTATTGTGGAAAAAACTCTTTTTGCACTTGTGTTAGTGTGGAAAAACGACTTTTTGCACTTGTGATAGTGTTGAAAAACCACTTTTCGCACTTGTGTTAGTGTTGAAAAACCACTTTTCGCACTTGTGTTGGTGCAGGACACCACTTTTGCACTTGTATTAGTGTGGAAAAAACACTTTTTGCACTTGTGATAGTGTTGAAAAACCACTTTTCATACTTGTGTTAGTGTTGAAAAACGACTTTTCGCACTTGTGTTAGTGTTGAAAAACCACTTTTCGCACTTGTGTTGGTGCAGGAAACCACTTTTGCACTTGTATTAGTGTGGAAAAACCACTTTTCGCACTTGTGTTAGTGCAGGAAACCACTTTTGCACTTGTATTAGTTTGGAAAAAACACTTTTTGCACTTGTGATAGTGTTGAAAAACCACTTTTCGCACTTGTGTTAGTGTTGAAAAACCACTTTTTGCACTTGTGTTAGTGTTGAAAAACCACTTTTCGCACTTGTGTTGGTGCAGGAAACCACTTTTGCACTTGTATTAGTGTGGAAAAAATACTTTTTGCACTTGTGATAGTGTTGAAAAACCACTTTTCGCACTGGTGTTGGTGAAGGAAACCACTTTTGCACTTGTCTTAGTGTGGAAAAACACTTTTTGCACTTGTGATAGTGTTGAAAAACCACTTTTCGCACATGTGTTAGTGTTGAAAAACCACTTTTGGCACTTGTGTTAGTGTTGAAAAACCACTTTTCGCACTTGTGTTGGTGCAGGAAACCACTTTTGCACTTGTATTAGTGTGGAAAAAACACTTTTTGCACTTGTGACAGTGTTGAAAAAACACTTTTCGCACTTGTGTTAGTGTTGAAAATCCGCTTTTCGCACTTGTGTTAGTGTTGAAAAACCACTTTTCGCACTTGTGTTGGTGCAGGAAACCACTTTCCGCACTTGTGTTAGTGTTGAAAAACCACTTTTCGCACTTGTGTTAGTGTTGAAAAACCACTTTTCGCACTTGTGTTGGTGCAGGAAACCACTTTTGCACTTGTATTAGTGTGGAAAAAACACTTTTCGCACTTTTGTTAGTGTTGAAAAACCACTTTTTGCACTTGTGTTAGTGTTGAAAAACCACTTTTCGCATTTGTGTTGGTGCAGGAAACCACTTTTGCACTTGTATTAGTGTGGAAAAACCACTTTTCGCACTTGTGTTGGTGTTGAAAAACCACTTTTCGCACTTGTGTTAGTGTTGTGATCTATGCTGGTGTTGGATATTGTGATCTATGCTGTACTTATACCCTCTGCTTGATCACTAAAATGATCTCCATCATGCTCAAAGCAACAAGGTCTTTTTTTCCTCCTTTCTCCAAGTTCTTCCTCAGACTCAACATGTGATGTGCATTCTGCCCGTCTCACATGCTGAATTGCCTGAGCATATGTATCTAAAGAAATGTGCACAATCAAAAAGTGAATATATTGTCAGTCTCAAAGTATAAACTTTTCAATATCATTCTATTTGGACTCTTTATTGTGTCTGAATTTCATAATTTAGATATCAAGTTTCACATTTTTGCATGATTAATATCTTTGCAAAAGGTGTACTCATCAACATCTATTTGATGTATCTGCAGTGGTGGGGAGCGGAGGGCAGAGAGGAGGTTAAGGGGAACAGCTTTTAATTTGCCACAAAGAAAAACCAGAGAACAGATACATTCAAAGTCCACTGCCCCTATGCCAAATAAATAATAAACATATTTTCCAGCATTTAGCATTGCCAGGGTGCATTCGGCATCCAGCGATGCTGCCATGCTGCACAGAGACAGTATTGGGAGGGAGAGGTGTACAATAGTTGATTAATTGCGTAATTAAAATAAATAAATAATTATCGTAAAAGAATAAAATAATTAATATTTTGGCCAATAGCATACCTAAACCACCACCGTGTCATCCGAAGCTGTAACTTTACAAAAATTAATTAACGAACCAAATAATTAAGAAAACAAACAAGAGACAAACCAGAGTGAAAACTGAGTACTCCCTTTTAGCGCGCATCATCGCCGGGTCCCCTTAGGTGCCCAGCAATGACGTCATGCAGCGCCTGGAGATGGAATAGGAAAGGAGCGGTGTACAACAATATTGACTCAGTGAGACAACCTTTATTTAAAACATCAAAGGCCAAGTTCCTTACCAGTAGAGCTCATTATCCTGACAGGATATGTTTTCCATTTCAATTTGTCAGGCAATTCCCCCACTTTTGCACGTTTTGATGCAGACAACCTGGGCCAGTAGCAAATGAAATCCTAAAAATGGAAAAATAAGGAAATTAAATGATGAAGTGCATCTTTCAACATTCTTTAACTGGTGAGTACTGTATACGTTTTATCAGTCGGATGCAACAAGTTTCATTATTTAAACTAGCAAGTTGCAGACATGCCCATAATGGATTCTGAATGGGGTTGGTAGGCGAGGTGCTCCATTTGAAACTGTCCAAAACTTTACGGTAAAAAATGCAAATGGCATCTTCTGTCATCGAGCCGGGCTTGGAGCAACAATTCACATTCATTGCCACATCGGGTGGAATATGCTTGAATGGCGTTGAGGTCTCCTTTAGAAACTGTTTGTTGAATATATGTAGTTTTTGATGCTTTGGTTCCGTAATAAAAATTTGTATTGCTGTCAAAGACAGTGATCAATTGGAAATTAATAGTAGGATGACCCAAATGAATCTCAGAACATCTGCTGTCTATAAAATCCTATTTACATTATCTACTTTCTCCAGCCATGAAGAGTGAACCACCTCCACAGTCTTCTCACTCACAAACTCCACCACAACAAATTATTTGACGGGCATCTAAATAAAATACAGTATTAAAAAAAACAGCAACATGGATGGACATTGCATTTTATCAATTTATATTTCCAGCGAAGTTGATACACCTATGGATGGATTAATCCACCTACCCCATCCAGACTCCATCGGAAACCATCCTGTGAAATTATGACGTTTTACCCGTTTTTTTTAGATCACCTCACCAAGTCACAAGGATCTACCGAGTCGTGTTGCACCCCTTGTTAATGGATGCCCAGATGATTATCTGGTTTGTCGTATTAAAATGCTTGCTCATGAATTTTGATCTGATTGGCTTCTCCATTTATATCGTGTATTATATGATGTACAGGGTAATCCATAATGAAGTCTATATTTTAAATAAATATAAGTCGATATCGTTTTTGGATCCAACGTGGCTTGCCACCATCATCCTTGAAATGCAATTACAGACTTCAAAACCTCATACCATGCAGCAATTCACACTGAGTAACACTTCATCTCTCAGCCATAATGGATCAATCAGAAAAATATATATATATATATATTAATGGCAATAAACAATTCATTTTCAAAAAAAAATTTTTTTTTACTACCTATAGAAACAGAGTAATTATATATTTATAAGAGGGACTTAAATATGGGTCACCACGATCCATAATTAAGTTAACCATATACACAATCACATATTACATTATTGGTTTTCACTTGTGGTACCCTCAGCATTGAGCAACGCTCATTGAGCAAAAATTAGTACCCCTTCTTTATCTTTAACCCCAGGGCTATGGAATGTATTTTCATCACTAAAACCTGTGAGGCCACCCCAAACACAACAACCAGATATCTAGTCTTTTATCCTGCAGTTCAGGGGCGCAACATGTGTCAAACAAGCCCACACAAAAAAACAAATTGTGTTTACCTGTTATTTTGGCATTGAATTCTCGTTTCAACATGCAGCTTAGTTTGCTATGCATGAAAAAGCTATGCAACTTAACAATAAATAAGTTGAAAACAAATCCAAACTAGAACGGCACTCCGTAGAGCGCATGCCTCCGCCAGGCTGAACAGTTTGTTTTGCATCCCACTAATAGGCCCGATCCGGATTCGGACCTGAACCAAAATCTAATCAGCTCGTTCTTGTCACCTAACCAACTCATCCACCAAGTTTAGTCATAACTGGTCCATAACTTTTTAAAATGTTATGTATCGCTTTTTGCCAGATCTCCCAATGGTGAAGAATCACCTTAAAAATTAATAATTCTTGTATCCGAATCCATATTCAGATATTCACCAAAATCGAATCAATTCGGTCTTCCAAAACACAACCAAACAGTCCACCAAGTTTCGTCCAAATCCGTCCAAATTCCGAAATCCCCCCAAAAAAATTGTCCAAAATAAGCAGCTTTTTGAGATGTCTTGTTCACATACATACAAACAGACAGGGGTGAAAACATAACCTCCATCCACCTTTGGTGGAGGCGTTAACAACTTGAATGAACTTAACGATTAAAATTCATGCAGTATGGCGAGGAACACAGCCTGTGTGCCATGGTCCTTTGAAACCATCATAGCCTTTCTGGTGAGGAGGTTTTCCGACAGATGCTTCATCTTTCCATTGCGTGTATGAACACCGAACACACCAATGATCCTCGAATCACATGGCTCCACAAAGACAGGCCAGGATCTCTCATACACTCGGCACAAGAGTATCCTCTTGTTGTCTTCATCTGTACTGTTGGTGATAGCCACAACCTCACAGCAAGATGATCCATCCACGATGTACGTGTTGTTTGGATTGTGTATCGAAATGGAGCTGCATTTGGAAGGTGCTGAAAAGGTTTGATGAACTGCATGCGCCTCACCGATTCTTTTCACCATCTGTGCTAGCGGATTCTTCCCTGATCGAACCATCCTCTTCAGTTGGTGATTGTAACTCTCAAATTTGAAAGCTGCACATGCATCCAGGCTGCCAAATTCCTCTACATCTTCTGCGATATGGAGCATGCTGTGCACATTGTACACCAGAAATTCGGGACCATAGATTTCATGTCCTCTGGTGACAAAGAATAACAACAATTTCCGCGCATAGACTCAGTGGTCCGATGCTAGTCTAGGACAAACAAGGATGCACATAGCAACATTGAATGCCATGAAATGCATGTACAAGTCTGCCCTTAAAATGTCTTTCAGTACAAGTTTTCCAGTATAGAGCATGAATTGTCTTAATTCCGTAGCTTTCCACCGATCAATTTCGTCTAAAGATCTTGGCTTTCGTGAAAACACCTTTGGGACACAGTTTTGGAGCTCCAATAGCCTTATATTGAGTTGGCTAATCTGTTGTGCCGACATTCTCGTGGCTCTGGGTCCCCTCTTCCAGAGTAGAATCACCCGTTTTTGTACTCCGAGGCATGCCTGGTGCATGTAGTCTATGGGAAACTGCTTAATCATGTCTATCTGCAGCAGATTGCAAAAGGGAGACACTCCGTGGTGGTGTTCTTTCTGAGACTGATCTCGGAATGACTGATCAGTCCGACTAATGAAGTTGATATCTTGATAAGTCATTCTTCCAATCCAGACACCTTTCTGTGCACATCTGTCACAGCCAAAGTACCCAGAATACAATTTGGTGAGCTTTGACAACGACCTAGCAGGTGCATCACAAACAATACACCTTAGTTTAATAGGCATTCTCTTTCCATCATGCTCTATACCATGTTTGAGGATTTGGTCCAAGTCTTTCACAGTATCTTGTAGAAAGTCTAAATTGCTTGGTTTTGTCTTGCCACATGCAAGTGCCACTGGAAAAACTTTGACAGGTTTCAGATGAATTGCACATAACACTGGCCATGTTGACATGTTCGTGCTTTTAAATAGAGGTACACCATCGATGTTTAACGATATTTCCAGAACTTGTACGTTTTTTCTAGTTTCTGATGGATATTTGTTAAAGTTCTTCACCAAATTGTCTTTCACACCAAAGTATACATATTGCATTCCTGATTTGATCTCCATTGGTACATTCGTTGCAGTTTTCAGTAATGCTCTCGCTGTGGTGGGCAAACTTTCATGATGGGACTTTAACAATTTAAGAAGAGCATCAACTGCATTGTGCTTAACCTGAAATTCATTAACCCAGGAAGCTAGGTCGTCTGCCAGTGAAACATCACAGTTTTGCTCTGCATCATCTGAATGCGAATGTGATGACAGGGTCACATGATCATCAATGAAGTCCCAGCTCCAATGTTCATTTTCATTGGCACTGTCTGATTCTTTGGTGTGTTGGGAGGTACTTGCACAGATTGCATTTTCAATACTTGGTTCACAGTGGGAATTATCAGAAACTAACATTGGAGTTTAAGATGTTCCCAGGAGAATTGGTTGGAGCACTGTCACCATCAACATCACTGTGTCCTGGTAGATCTTTGGAAACAAGTTTTTCAGCGACGACTGATCGCTTTGCCTTTTTCCAACGTCGATCGTAGTCACGCTGCCTTTTCTTGCGGTCATCCATTCTGTTATGAACAAACAATACTGTATACAAAACATGCAACAAAATATACAGGCTCCATGTAAGCGAAGTGTCTAAAGCACTCATGCAAGCACTCCAATGAAACGGTTGAAGAATAACATGTTTATTTTATCACCTTAGCATTTGTAATTTTAATTTAAAAAATGTTGTCCACTGATATAAAGTCAATTACACCACTTGCGACTGTATCGCCGTGGCTTACAAACAAAATTGGTTGATGAGGAACAGCTTGCTTTTATGGCATTATTTTGCAAGGCTCTATATATGCCACGAGGCCAGACATAACAGCGGTGAACGAAGGAGCCCTGATGTAATCAGTCATACTATATAGATTTCCTGCTCTCTTTTTACAATAGCACCACTTCAATTATAGACTTGAATTAGTCCGTGTGAGGGCATTGTGGCAAATTGCATCATATAATACATAAAATACTCAAAGCTCCTATTTTGAAAACGATAAAGCACCGAAAATACCATTGTATACAGCAATTTGTAGGGATGAAGATTAGACATTAGATGATGTGAGTGAGTAAAGTGAAAACAAAGTTTGAGCAGAAACTGCAGCGGCATGTTACAAGACAAGCAAGGCACATTTGAATAGGCCGAAAAATGGCGGCTCAAAAACCCAGCGATGCAATAGAGGAAATTCATTAAATTGAAATAGAATTGTGCTGATGGAACCACCATTTTCGTTACGCTTATTTTTTGTGATGAGCACCCCTAAATTATCTTCAAAAGGGGTGTTTCAACACATTCACACACACACCCACATTTCATTAATGTACTCCCTTGGAGTTCGATAAGACAGACAGACAGGGGTGAAAACAACGTCCATCCACCTTCGGTGGTGGAGGTAACACGTTTACCTTTGTCAAAGGGGTCGAGGCAGTAATGCACACAGGGGAGATGGATAAAATCCACACAGCAAAGCTGAGATCCTGAAAGACAAACAAAACCCACAAAGGCACATGCATTACCCTTTATTTGAAGCATGTATGAAAGGTCTTGCATATAAACGTTTTTATAAGAAAGTTATAGCGAAACAAAAATCATGCCGGGTCAATGTCACTCACTTCTGTATCTAAACTGTTGTTAACGGATTTCAATGAAACCACCGTCAGCTTAAGTTAGCACATCACTTATCACTTAACACTACACAGGTGTTTTAATTAAGGGGTCACGTGCAAGGGCCCACAATGCATAGCGAGTACTTCAGCGCTAATCTACTGCACCTGAAACTCCCAAACACAAATAGAAAACGAACAAATTAATTCAGAATGCAAAATTTTTCCTGCTCAAGTCCTTATCGGAATGTATTAGTAGAACCAAAATGAGAGGATCAGGAATTTCCACTTTCACGGTTTGGATGCGTTAGAAAAACTAAAGAACAATCGTGTTTCGTCTCAACCCCAAGATGCGGTTGATCGACTCTATGTAAATGGCTTCCATGTTTGTGTTATGGCTGCCGGATCTGAAAAGTGAAAGTATCGCATTGGAACCAAAAAATTATCGTATTTTCATCAATGGTGTCGTGCATTGTCAAATTATAAACCCAATAATGATGAACCAAAGGACCAGGAAGCGGGTTTCTTCAAAGGGCAGTGAGTGAGTTCAATCCAGAACCGAACAGGATAAATGACCCCAAGGCGAGCGCAGCACACAACGTGCGTTCAACACGGACGAACATAAAAATAACCCAAAGCACCTTCAAACGTCACTTCCGTCCCATCCTCGCGCTAAAAAACCAACCACGGGAGGTCCCTTCAAGAAAATCCGGCCATCTTATTATATGAGAGCAAACGTGTATGATTATGTCGTTATGTTTATCTGCGACAAAAACGTCTTCTTAAAATAAAATTAAGCCACCGAAACGTCACTCATGCACAGAATGCCCCGCTATCTACAGATTGCACCTCCACTTTTTATTTACATTGTCAATACTGTTCGGAAACATATAAAATGTATTTTCTCCAAATAATGTCATTGAAAGTGATTTATCGGTGGCGAAATGTATGATTTTTATACCTCCGTTGATTAAGTCGACGGAGGCAGTATGTTTTCAGGTTGTCGGAATGTTTTCAGGTTGTCCAAAGTTGAGCGGAATGTTTAATAGATCGCAACACGTTGGTTGATTGGTATAACGTCGGTCCAGTACCTAACTAAAACGTTTCGGGAACGTTTTCCTGCAACATTCAAATAATGTTGTTGTAAAACGTTTTCACAACGTTGTTTCAACGTTTTTCACGTTACTTAACAAAATGGCAGAAAACGCGTTTTTTCCACTTCCACCAACATCTCCCACACCTGGAATGCTTGCAAAGTTGAGCGGAATGTTTGTAGTTCGCAACACGTTGATTGGTATAACGTCGAGCCAGTACCTAACTAAAACGTTTAGGGAACGTTTTTCTGCAACATTCAAATAACGTTGTTGTAAAACGTTTCCACAACGTTGTTTCAACGTTTCTCACGTTACTTTCCTGCAACATTGAAATAATGTTGTTGTAAAACGTTTCCACAACGTTGTTTCAACGTTTTTCACGTTACTTAACAAAATGGCAGAAAACGCGTTTTTTCCACTTCCACCAACATCTCCCACACCTGGAAAGCTTGCAAAATTGAGCGGAATGTTTGTAGTTCGCAACACGTTGATTGGTATAACGTCGGGCCAGTACCTAACTAAAACGTTTAGGGAACGTTTTTCTGCAACATTCAAATAACGTTGTTGTAAAACGTTTCCACAACGTTGTTTCAACGTTTCTCACGTTACGTTCCTGCAACATTGAAATAATGTTGTTGTAAAACGTTTCCACAACGTTGTTTCAACGTTTCTCACGTTACTTTCCTGCAACATTGAAATAATGTTGTTGTAAAACGTTTCCACAACGTTGTTTCAACGTTTTTCACGTTACTTAACAAAATGGCAGAAAATGCGTTTTTTCCACTTCCACCAACATCTCCCACACCTGGAATGCTTGCAAAGTTGAGCGGAATGTTTGTAGTTCACAACACGTTGATTGGTATAACGTCGGGCCAGTACCTAACTAAAACGTTTAGGGAACGTTTTTCTGCAACATTCAAATAACGTTGTTGTAAAACGTTTCCACAACGTTGTTTCAACGTTTCTCACATTACTTTCCTGCAACATTGAAATAATGTTGTTGTAAAACGTTTCCACAACGTTGTTTCAACGTTTTTCACGTTACTTAACAAAATGGCAGAAAACGCGTTTTTTCCACTTCCATCAACATCTCCCACACCTGGAATGCTTGCAAAGAGGAGCGGACTGTTTGTAGTTCGCAACACGTTGATTGGTATAACGTCGGGCCAGTACCTAACTAAAACGTTTAGGGAACGTTTTTCTGCAACATTCAAGTAACGTTGTTGTAAAACGTTTCCACAACGTTGTTTCAACGTTTTTCACGTTACTTAACAAAATGGCAGGAAATCCTTTTTTTCCACCTCCCCCAACATCTCCCACAACTGGAATGCTTGCAAAGTTGAGCGGAATGTTTGTAGTTCGCAACACGTTGATTGGTATGATGTCGGTCTAGAACCTAACGAAAACGTTTAGGGAACGTTTTTCTGCAACATTCAAGTAACGTTGTTGTAAAACGTTTCCACAACGTTGTTTCAACGTTTCTCACGTTACTTAACAAAATGGCAGAAAACGCGTTTTTTCCACTTCCACCAACATCTCCCACACCTGGAATGCTTGCAAAGTTGAGCGGAATGTTTGTAGTTCGCAACACGTTGATTGGTATAACGTCGGGCCAGTACCTAACTAAAACGTTTAGGGAACGTTTTTCTGCAACATTCAAGTAACGTTGTTGTAAAACGTTTCCACAACGTTGTTTCAACGTTTCTCACGTTACTTTCCTGCAACATTGAAATAATGTTGTTGTAAAACATTTCCACAACGTTGTTTCAACGTTTTTCACGTTACTTAACAAAATGGCAGGAAATCCTTTTTTTCCACCTCCCCCAACATCTCCCACACCTGGAATGTTTGCAAAGTTGAGCGGAATGTTTGTAGTTCGCAACACGTTGATTGGTATAACGTCGGTCCAGTACCTAACTAAAACGTTTAGGGAACGTTTTTCTGCAACATTCAAGTAACGTTGTTGTAAAACGTTTCCACAACGTTGTTTCAACGTTTTTCACGTTACTTAACAAAATGGCAGGAAATCCTTTTTTTCCATCTCCCCCAACATCTCCCACACCTGGAATGCTTGCAAAGTTGAGCGGAATGTTTGTAGTTCGCAACACGTTGATTGGTATAATGTCGGTCTAGAACCGAACGAAAACGTTTAGGGAACGTTTTTCTGCAACATTCAAGTAACGTTGTTGTAAAATGTTTCCACAACGTTGTTTCAACGTTTCTCACGTTACTTTCCTGCAACATTGAAATAATGTTGTGGTAAAACGTTTCCACAACGTTGTTTCAACGTTTCTCACATTACTTTCCTGCAACATTGAAATAATGTTGTTGTAAAACGTTTCCACAACGTTGTTTCAACGTTTCTCACGTTACTTTCCTGCAACATTGAAATAATGTTGTTGTAAAACGTTTCCACAACGTTGTTTCAACGTTTTTCACGTTACTTAACAAAATGGCAGGAAATCCTTTTTTCCACCTCCCCCAACATCTCCCACACCTGGAATGTTTGCAAAGTTGAGCGGAATGTTTGTAGATCACAACACGTTGATTGGTATGAAGTCGGTCCAGTACCTAACTAAAACGTTTAGGGAACGTTTTCCTGCAACATTCAAATAACGTTGTTGTAAAACGTTTCCACAACGTTGTTTAAAGGTTAACATGTTTGAAGGTAAAAGTAAAACGTCCTTAAAACATTTATAAGACGTTGTTTTTTTCGTTACCTAATTACAATGTTCCAGCAACGTTGTGATTACGTTATGTGTTTGCCGGGCAATGATCAGAGTTAAGTGCACCCACACACACATTAATTTCAGTTATCTTTCCCTGTGTCCGTATTTCAAGTTTGTTTGTGGGGACGTCCCAATTTAGGAAATTATTTGATCGTTCATTTCTTTGTTACCGGCATTTCTTTTAATAAACCTGTTTCTTTTTGTGCATTTAAAATCCATTTCGTGTGAGTTATTTTCCCGGGTTTGAGGACTGCCGGTGGGATCCATTCAGGTAAGCGCTCTTTTCGGCATCCTCCTCCTCTTCCCGTCCTCTCCTCCCCCACGTGTATTAACTCCTCCACATATTGAACTGAACGCTTCGGAGTAACAGCTTGTTCGGCTATCCGTTCCTTGGAAAGATTTTAATCGCTAGGAACGCAACAATATATTTAGTGAAGCAATTGCATTCTACAACTCGCAGAGGATGACTTGTTTACACAACTGATGGAACATCCCACGAGGCGTTTTCATTGTGAAAGATCTCTGATGATGCTTTCCCATACATTGCAAATTGTAATAGCTTTAATGAAGCATTTGCATTCTAAAATTCACAGGGTTGACTTGCTTTCGCAGCTGGCGGAACATCCCGCGAAGCTCAAAATTATAGTCCGGTTAAAATTTGCGGCCGCAAAAGCCTTGAAAACGCAAATCACACAGCAGTGAATGTATAAGCAGGTCATGCTTGAGGCTCGTAGATGTTTTTTGCATACGTATGTCCAGCTGCTTTATTCATGGCTGGTGAAAGGTGGTTTTATAAATGTGTCAAACTAACGGCTCATGAAAAAAAAATTTGCGCCGCTGAATAACTGCGAATTCGCGAAACACAGCCACGAATAGGGGAAAAACCGCGAAAGAAAACCCTGGGTTGTGCAAAGTTCCATCTGTGAAGTGAGAAGTTGGAGGAACACGAACAAATAATTGCCTACACTGTCGTTCAGAAAGGTTATATAATTTTGCAATGTTTGCATTACCCTTTGAACGATAATGTGCGCATTATCACCATTACTCATTTAGTGGTAAACCAAAGGTAATGCAACACATGGATCATGGAACGGACCACAAATGTGTTTGTCCCTTAAGGAGCAGTTGTAAACTGTGGCCTGAGGGTAACATTGGGCCCGTGTGCCACAGTTGGACCACATTGAAAGCCGACGGGTCCACTGCATTCTATCCCATCGTTTTGTGAGCCACTTGTGAGTTTGTGATCAGGTGAATGGGAGCTATGCATCCCAGATCGACACCAAGGAGATGTAGTGGTTTTGACCTGTGCACTTGCCCTGCGACCCTATGTGTCTGGCAAAATCTGTAAACTGCAACTTTTTCTGCAACTTCTGTAAACAACAACCCAGATTTCTGCAACTGATACGTCCTCCCTTCTGGACCAGGTAATGACTAACTTTCCATACAACCGCTCTTGTTCCTGTTCTGCCCATCTTGCTCTTGTGGCCACTTCCTTTTCAAAACCCATATCTCTCCGGCTATTGTTAGGTAACAGCTTCAATGATGCAGAATATGGCTTATGTCACCACTGTCTGTCTGTCTTTGTTTGTTTGTCTGTAAACAGGATAACTCAAAAAGTTGTGGACGAATTCGGACGAAATTTGGTGGACAGGTTGGGTGTGTGGCAAGGCCAAAATGATTAGTGATCCTTTACCATTAAATTATAGGGCTATTGCAAACAGTTTGGACGGATTATGACAAAACGTGGTGCCCCACATGTGTTAGAGCAGGATTTTGGAATTTAGCCAAAGTTCTGACGATAGCTTACCAACTCCTTGCAATGTGAAGGATGCCGTGGGATCTTTGACGTCCACCGACCTTTCCTGACAGATGTGATCCCCAGTTTAACATCCATCTCACAGATGGCACAGAGTTTGATGAATCACCCAGCCACTCTCTGGGAAACACCAAGTTGACAGTGTATAACTAGATCGAGATTCAAACCCAGGCGATCCAACCAGGTTGCTGTTAAACAACCTCTTCTCACTTTTTTATTCCAATAAGCATTAGAACTATAACATATCTTTTCTTTCAGTCATTCTGTGCTGTATAATTCAAAGCATATTGCATCCTAACTTTTGTAACATTTTTGCTAGGATAACACTTTGCTTTGGCAACAGTTTGGGGCTGTTGTCAGAAATATTTTAAAACGTTGAAGCCACTTCAATATTTGGCTGTGTCCTTCTGTCCACCCGTCCGTCAAAAAACGAAGAAGTACCTTTCTAACCCACCGTGGTTAATTATAAAGGGTTCTAAAGTGTAATTCTAGATGTTTCTAAAGGGTAATTCTCATGGCTTTCATTCTTTCCAGGCTTTGCCTATTTCATATTTATGAAATGGAACCGCTTCCTTCGGACAAGGGTGTGATTTTTTTATGAGTGTACAATCCTTGGAGAGTGTCTTGTCAAAATGCTGCATTATTTGTCTTGGACTCAGAAATGTTTTGTTGCAAAGTTATTCTGGTAATTTCATTTTTCCTTCAGGAAGTAAAACACATTTTTTGGAAAAACTCCATCCAGAAAAGCAATATCTAAAGTAAAACGTAGCTATCTCACCATCTCATATAATACACAATAAAGCAGAAAAATGCTGAAAAAATATCTTAATAGATTTTGTTGTTCTAAGGAATAGTTTGAATTTGTGTTGAAATTGTTTTCTGGGAAACCACATTCTGGGAAACCACAAACAGGAAATAGAATAAACGTCAAAAGTGCTATTGGAATGGTATTTCTCTGTGTGGCGTTGGAGCAGGATTGAGAGGCAATTCATGGTGAAGCCAATACAAGTTCTCCATGTGTACAGCCTGCCCAAGTGCATTGTGCATTAACACACATCATAATCTTGCCTGCCCAGCTGTGCTGAAACATCATTGGATGCCAAGCATTCTCATTTATAGACAGCACAAAGAAATCATTGTGGTTCATGTTAAATACTTTTATGCTCATGTCCTTTTTTCCCAATAAGCATTGTAACTATAATATATATTTCCATTCAGACATAAAACAAAAGATTATACTTATAATTGTCATGTTGTGTTGTGTGATTCAAAGCATGTTTCATCCGAACTTTTTCAACATTTTTGCTGCGGTAACACTTTGCTTTAAATTTCACGAAGCATGCAGGTGAATAAAACAAACAAACACCTGAATGATTTATTCAATTATTTTTTCCCTCCACTCTTGTCAATGCCTTGTGAGTCACCCGACACCCATTTGTGTAGTCGTTTTTCTTGTGAAATGATGCAGGTTTGTAAATTCGGTGCCTGCTGTTTCATTGGAAGATTTGTTTTTATTTTTCGTTCTTTTCCTGCTCACCTTTTTGGTAAAATCTACTGGAAGTATTCAGTGTTTGAGTAAGGAATCATCAACGTGCTTTGCACATTTATTCCTTATGGATTGTTTTTAAAACCTTCAAAGACTCGTACAATATCAGGATATCTTACATAATCGATATATACGTAATAGAGCAAATGGATGTACAGTGGTGAGAAAAAATATGTGAACCCTTTAAATTTTTCTGTATTCCTGCATAACTTTGACCTAAAATGTGATCCGATCTTCATCTAAGTCCTAATAATTGATAAAGTGAACCTCATTAAACAAACACAAAAAATCTACTTTTTCATAACTTGCAAAATCGAAGGTTTTTCAAGTATATAGGTCAGTTGCGTTTGTTATTCTGTCTGTCTGTTTGTTATTTGCGAAAATCGAAGATTTTCAAGTATTTTGGTTGGTCTTGTGCGTTATTCTATCTGTGTGTCTGTTTGTCTGTTTGTCTATTTGCCTGTATGTCAGTCGCCTACAGGTCACAATTTTCAACCGATCTTCACGAAACTTCACTAAATGGTAGAGTTGGTCATAAGCAAGAAGCCTATTGTGTTTTTGGGGTCAAATGTCAATAGGTCAACATAAGACAAAGGTCACCGACTTTGTCAAATTTCTAAAATCCTCAATTTTCATCTCATTGACTTGAAATTTGAAGAGGATTTGCATATCTGGTCAATGAATTCAACCACAAACTATTTTTGAGGTCAACATAGGCCAACTTCTAAAATCCTCCATTTTCATCTGATTGACTTGAAATTTTAAGAGGACTTGCAGATCTGGTCAATGAATTCAACTACCAAGTAATTTTGAGGTCAATATAGGCCAAAAGGTCAATCAATATAGGTCAAAAAGTCAACATAGGCCATGTTTATAAAATCTTCAATTTTCATCCAAGGAACTTGAAATTTGAAGAGGATTTGGATATCTGGCCAAAGAAATCAACCCAAAACTATTTTTAAGGTCAACATAGGCCAAAAGGTCAACATAGGCCAGATTTCTAAAATCCTCAATTTTCATCCAATTGACTTGAAATTTTAAGATGATTTGCATATGTGGACACTGAATTCAACCACCAAGTATTTTTGAGGTCAACCTAGGCCAGAAGGTCAATGTAGTCCAAATTTCAGGATTTCTCAGGGGGGGCGGGGGGGGAATGGTGGTTTTTACAAGTATCGTGCTCTGCATGACATCTTCTTGTTTATTTATTGAGCAAAATGATCCATCATTCAATTTCTTTGCAGAAAAAGTAGGTGAACCTCTAGGTTAATCAGCTCAATTGAGGGAGTAAGGTGTTTCAATCAATGTCAAGATTCAATCAAATCGATCAATTTAATCAATCAATGTTTCAATTACAGTCATGTTTTACAATTAATGGGATTTTTTTTTTTTTTTGTATACAGAGTCGAGGCTCGTGAAAGAGCTAACATTTATCAAACAAACAAATCAAACAAACAAGCAAACAAAGTATATAAAAAGGGGAGCGGTCGACAAGATGGGGAGAGAAGGGGAGGAAGCGCACAAACACAACATTTGAGAGCAGGGACATCGGGAGATGTGTGGGAGGGAGAGGGCCTGGGGGGAGGCAGGATAGGTATAAAACGCAAGGACACCAAGGACTTCCAGGAAAGAAGACAAAAGTCACCTCAAAAAAGTGGATTTGGGGTGAAAATACCGGGGGTAGAAAAGATCAAGGTTTTGGATTGGGGAAGATAAGAGATGGTGGTGAACAGCCGTTTTAAAGACCTGGAGGGAGGAGTGGGATTTAAGAGTGTGAGGGAGTTTGCTCCAAGGGCGGGAGAAAAGAGGAATGAAGGAGTGAAGGTGAGCAGAGAGTCTTGATTTTGGCAGTTTAACCATAAGAGGGTTGCAGGCAGATCTTGTGCGACCTGCAGGAATATTTGGGGGACAGAGCCCAGAGAGAGAGCTAGGGGAGCAAGGCCGGAGAGGAGTCGGTAGAAGACGGAAAGACCACCAACCTGCCTGCAGTGAGTAAGTGAAAGGCCCTCGGAGATAGCGTCACCGCGGGAGATTCCAATGATTCTGAACGCTTTGGTTTCAACAGCGTGAAGACGAGCTAGGTGTGAGGCAGGAGCACCAGCCCAGAGGGGAGAGCAGTATTCCATTGAGCTGCGGATGAAAGCCTTGTATGTGGTGAGGAGCTCAGGTGTGCCAAGGAAGGACTTCGCACGATGGAGGATGCCCAGTCGGCAACTGGCTTTGGAGGCCAGCTTGGAAATGTGGTTTTCCCAGGAAAGATCATGGCAGACAGTGAGACCCAAAAGCTTGAGTGACAGAAATTCTTGGAGAGGATTATTCAGAAAGTAGATGGGAGGGTTGTCCAGTCGGTCTTTTCGGAGAGACATCATAAGAGTGTGAGATTTGTCAGGATTGAAAGACATGTTCCACTTGTTTGCCCAGTCTGTGATTTTTTTCCAGGTCTGCAGAGAGTGAGGAGGCTGCAGACTGCCGATCTGAGGGATGAGGAATGGAGCGGCAGAGAGTGGAGTCATCAGCAAAGAGATAGAGAGTATTTTCAAGGGAGTCAGAGAGATCATTGATGAAGGCCAGAAAAAGCACAGGGCCCAGAACACTGCCTTGGGGAACTCCAGCCTGACCAGGAAGAGGAGATGAGAGAAACCGATTCAGGGCCACACGTTGACTACGACGACAGAGGAAGTCCGCCAGCCATGCGTGGAGATTTCCATGGATACCAAAGGAGGAGAGTTTGGTGAGCAGAGCGGGGTGCCAGACCGTATCGAAGGCACGTGATATGTCGAGGGAGACAGCTCTAATTTCCTGTTTGGCATTGAGGACCTCCATCCATTGTTGAGACAGCAGAAGCAGCATGTCCAGAGTAGAGTGACCTGGTCTGAAACCAAATTGATGATCAGAGATCAAGCCATTGGAGAAGAGGAAAGATTTCATATCCGAAGCAATGATGGATTCCATGACTTTGCTGATAATTGGGAGAAGGCTGATTGGTCTGTAGTTGCTAGGATCTGTTTTTGCACCTTTTTTGTGCAAAGCGGTGATGTTGGCTGATTTCCAAGCAGATGGCAGTTGACCTTGAGCAAAAGAGAGGGTGAAGAGAACAGAGAGAGGGAGTGAAAGAGCGGAAGAACAGGATTTTAGGACCCGTGGGCTGATGCCGTCAGGTCCAGTTGCAGAATCAGAGTCGAGGGTTGACAGAAACTTTTCCACCTTGTCAGGAGGAAAGGACACGGAGTCCAGGAGCAGCTGGGTACGACTGGGTATGGTGAGTACAGAGAGGGATGGGTTTGGGACACAAGATTTAGAGGCAAACACAGAATTGAGGCATTCAGCTTTTTCACTTGCGGAGTCAGCTGTGTAGCCGTTTGAGGTAAGGGAGGGGATGGAGGGGGAACAAACACCAGAAACAGATTTGACCAGACGCCACCAGGATTTGGATGCAATCATGAGTGAGTTAGGGTGGCCATTTCCGGTATGAAAAACATAACTTTGTTCATCACCATCAGAGTTTGCTCTTCACCACACAGGTTTGTGCAAGCGTGTCATGCCCTGATCAAAAGAGATTTCTGAGGACCTCAGAAAAAGAGTTGGCGATGCTCATTGGTCTGAAAAGGGTTACAAAATATTTATATAGGTGTTGGGCTCCACCAATCCTCTATCAGGCAGAGAGTGTACAAATGGATAAAATTCAACACCATTGTTACTCTTTGCAAGAGCGGTCAAATGAAATTTGTCAAATGTCAAAAAAAATGTCAAATGAAAAACGTCAAATGAAATTCAAAGCAGTCATTGTCCAAAGAAAATCACTCCAAGAGCAAGGTGTATAATAATCCAGGAGGTCAGAAAGAACCTTAAGGTAACGTCTAAGGATTTGCAGGCCTCTCTTACATTGATTAATGCCAGTGTTCATGAGCCCACCATCTTGAAAACACTGAACAAGAATGTTGTGCATGGGAAGATAACAAGGAGGAAACCACTGCCCTCCCAGAAGAGCATTGCCGTCCATCTCAAGTTTGCCAAAGACCACCTAGGTGATCCAGAAAGCTATGGAAGAATGTTCCGTGGACAGATGAGTTGAAATTGGAACTTATTGGCTTAAATGAGAAACATTATGTTTGGGAAAACCAAACACTGTATTCCAACATAAGAACCTCATCCAAACCATGGAGCATGGTGGTGGGAGTATCAGGGTTTGGGGCTGCTTTGCTTCCTCAGGACCTGGATTGCTTGCCATCATTGAAGGAACCATGAATTCTGGATTTTACCAGCAAATTCTACAGGAGAATGTCAGGGCAACTGTCTGTGAGGTGAAGCTCAACAGAAAGTTGGTTAAGCAGCAAGACAATGATACTAAACACACAAGTAAATCTACAAAAGAATGGCTGAAGCAGAAGAGATTTTGCATTTTGGAATGGCCAAGTCAAAGTCCTGACCTTAACCGAATTGAAATGTTATGGCAGAACCTGAAGCGAGCAGTTCATGCAAGAAAACCCACAAATATATTTGAGTTGAAGCAGTTCTGTAAGGAGGAATGGGCCAACAATTACTCCAAGCCGATGTGTAGGACTAATCATGAGTTACAGGAAACGTTTCGTTTAAGTTATTGCTGCTCAAGGGGGTGCCACCATTTACTGAATATAAAGGTTCACATATTTCTTCCAAAAAATAAATTGAATGTGGGATCATTTTGCTCAAGAAAGAAATGAAAAAGTAGATTTTTGTTTGTTTGTTTGTTTGTTTAACTCGTACATCCGTTCCCTACGGGAATGGCAGCAAAGGTCATTCCTCTCTGGGATATATCGATTACAGTAGATGTAGGGTTGGGCCTCAAGACCATCGCGAGTGTGTTTATTTAGCAAGTTTTTTTGTAGAGCACTCTCCAAGTGGTTGAAGCATTCAAGCAAGCACTCCATTCAATACCATTGATAACGAACGGCTGGCTTGGCAAGTGCTACTTGGTAACTGAACACACGCCGGGTTTCCTCCCTTTCAGTTTAGTGTTCAACAGCAGTAGCGACTGTTTCAACGGTTAATTAAACGTGTTTGTGGTTTATATTTTTACTTCTGGTAGGGGTGCTTCCAGGAAACGGCACGAAAAGCTATTTATACACGTTAACATGGCGTTTGTTCAAGGAGGAAAAACCCCTTGGGGAAGGGGATATTATTTGTGTAATATTGTTTTCTAAAACCATTAATATTATGCTATTATATTTTGTGTTGGTGTTACGTTTATTAGAAGCGGCCTTGGAAAAATGCCATGATAAAGCTTTATGACATGGATATACACCTCAACATGCAACTCACTTGGTGGAGAAACCCCCCTTGGAGTGGGGGGAAGGGCGAGGTTAAATCGCTACAACTTCCATCGTGTGACCCTTAGTCTCCCTGTCAAGTTTGGTTGTGATTGGATAAGTAACGACCAAATGTATTGCGGTTTAAAATCAGTTAGATGACAGACAGACACCAGATTGCATATGTTAGTGTGATCAGGTTCTCTTTATCTATTAATAAGACTTAGATGAAGATCTGATCACATTTTAGATCAAATATATGTAGAAATACAGAAAATTCTAAAGGGTTCACAAACCTTTTCATTGTAGCGACCCATGGGTCCCCCAAGCGAGACCTGCATCAGAATCGCCTTGCTCCAGCCGGTGACGTCACCGGCGGGGAACCACGGCGCCAGAGTGGCTGGTCACATGACCACCAAAGCGTGCCGCGCGTGCGGGTATAATCAGCTACACCTGTTGATCACGTGACCACCGAAGCACGCCTCGCCTGAGAGGCGTGGCTTTCGGTTTCGGTTTCTGGTTGTGCTTTATAAGGCAGCCCGATAAACGGGCTTTTCAGAGTTTCAGTGTTCCCGAGTTGGTTTTACGAATAAATATCTTCTCGGACGAGTTTGTGCCTTGCCATCCTTTTGTCCGTATCATGCTGGAGCCCGGGCTCCTTCATCATCATGTTTTGGAAAAAATAAATCATCCATCTTGGCATTTTCTTCCTTTGGGGAGAGGGTTTGTACAAATGGAATTGTCCAAGCTATACAACTACGATGTATAAGCAGTATGCATGTTTTCGCTTCATATACATAACCCGAGTTAATTTCATTTTTGAGAGTGACCGAGGCAGCGGTATGTTGCCTATACACCGCCCAAATAAAGGGATGCATCAGAAGAACGTGTTGCATGCTGGGAACAAATCCGCCCGAATAGTGGGTACTCTGCTCTGCTACTAACAATCATAAATGTAATGGCATGCCCCCTTGGTCGGTTACATAGAGAGCGGGTGCTTCTAGTCTACATTTTTTTTAACAACCCCAGTTAATCCCAGCGTCTTGTCGAGTGGGCTGTGGAAAGTTTTTGACCAAAGTGTTGATTTGTTGCTGCTTGGAAAGAGACATTTATTATTGTTCCCTCATATTTACCTCCGCCACCAAAGGTGGACGGAGTTCATGTTTTCACCACTGATTGTCTGCCCGTGAGCAGAATATCTCAAAAGGTTATGGATGGATTCGGCCGAAACATGGTGGACACGTTGGGAGTGTGACAAGGACAAATTTATTAGATTTTGGTGAAGATCTGGATCCGGATACGAGAATTTTTCTTTATTTTGAAATAATTCTTCACCATCGAGAGATAGGGCCAAAAATGATATATAGCACAATATCTCAAAACATTGTGGACGGATTATGACAAAACTTGGTGGATGAGTTGGGTCGGTGTCAAGAACAAGCTGATGATATACTCGTTCAGCTCTGGATCTAGATGCGGCCTATCAGTAAGCCTTTGTTGTTATCCCATATAAAGCCATGTCATTTAAATCCCTCTAAGAGTCTAATTGAATATCTTAGTTGTGCCATAGCCCATAATGCATCCTTGTTTTTATTCAATTTGAGTATTTTCTTCACTTGTAACTTCAACAACAATATGCTGCATACGTTACAGGGTTGAATGCTCTTGAAGTACTCTCAATAAATTTTCTCTTCTGATCACCTATTTTCCAATGTAATCTTCAGCCATTAAAGAAACTCACTCGGTTCTGCTAAAAGTGATTTGTCTCTCATTTTGTGCAATGCACATGGGATTTTCTGAAAACTCCATTAGTTTAAATGCTACTTCATTTTGACCTAAGCAGCCTGATCACAAAATGCAGCATCTTGTTCGCATTTAAAGTAATGATGTTCCAGGCACATGGGAGTAAGCACAGTAATGTGTTTTTAATAAGTCCTGCATCATACTTTTCCTAGCCTTTTTCAGTTGGCCTAATCCTCTTGCTTTTTCCTAGACCAGCCAGGATACATTCATAAATGTCATGGTTAATGTTTTGTCTTACTTTTATCCACAGTCTTGGCAGCATTTGAACAGTGCAAGCCAGCGATCTTGGTTTTCTCATTTCCAAAGGATGGAACAGGGCAGAAAGTCATAGTTATATTGTGAGTAAATATAATTCATTTTCTAAAGACGAGATTGCTTCCATATTGTCGACATTATACAGTGCCTACAGAAAGTCTACACACCCTTTCAGAATTTTCTCCTTTTGTTGCCTTATAGCCTGGAATTAAATTGCATTTAATCTTTTTTCCCCTTTATTTACACATTGTACCCCACAACTTCAAAGTGAAAAACGAATTCTACAAATTTCAGAAAAGTAATTTAAAATATAAAACGACAATATCTTGGTTGGATAAGTGTCCACCCCCCTTTATTATAGCAATTAGCTCAGGCGCAACCAATTGCCTTCAGAATCAGACACCAAGTTAATTGGCCTCCACCTGTGTTAAATTGTAGTGATTCTGATTATTTCAGAATAAAATCAGCTGTTCCTGTAGGTTTCCTCTGCTGGGTAGTGCATTCCACAGCAAATACTCAACCATGAGCACCAAGGAGCTTTCAAAAGACCTCCGGGATAAAGTTGTGGAAAGGCACAGATCAGGGGATGGGTATAAAAATATTTCAAAGGCCTTGAATATCCTTTGGAGCACAGTCACGTCACACCAATAATTAAGAAGTGTAAGGCGTATGGTACCATCAAGACCCTGCATAGATCAGGTCGTCCCACCAAACTGGATGACCAAGCAAGGAGGAGACTGATCAGAGAAGTGACCACCAAAAGGTAGGCCAATGTTAACTTTGAAAGAGCTACAGGCCTTTATGGCAAAGACTGGTTATTATGTGGATGTGACAACAAAATCCCAAGCACTCCACAAGTCTAGCCTGCACAGTAAGGTGGCTAGAACGAAGCCATTAATCAAAAAAAAGCCCACCTTAAGTCCTGTTTGAAGTATGCAAAAAAACACTATGGAGATTCTGAAGCCATGTGGCAAAAGGTTTTGTGGTCTGACAAAACCAAGATGGAATATTTTGGCCTAAATGCAAAACGTTACGTTTGGCGCCATCACAACACAGCACGTCACCCAAAGAACATCATCCCTACTGTGAAGCATGGTGGTGGCAGCATCATCTTATGGGGATGTTTATCATCAGCAGAGACTGGGGCACTTGTCAGGATAGAAGGGAAAATGGATTGAGCAAAATACATAAAAATCCTGTCACTTATGCAACCAAGATATTCTAGTTTTGCATTTTTAATTAATTTTCTGAAACTTGTAGAATTTGTTTTTCACTTGGAAGTTGTAAGGTGGAAAAAGTCTGATTTAATGCAATTTAATTGCAGGCTATAAGGCAACAAAAGGTGAAATTTTGAAAGGGGTTTTTGATTTGACTTTATATAGACACTATATCTGTATAAGCAGGCAATGCTAACCTTTTTATTGAGGAAGATTTGTGACGTTAACTAATGGAACTTCAGCCTTAAGAGTGAGATCTCGAGAGATAGAATGAGAGTAAAAAGAACAACCCGGTTTTACTCACAGAGAAATCGTCTTGACAATTGAAGGAGGAAGAGTCCCATATACGATTAGCTGACAACGTTGAATGCTGGCTCGGTGCGAGACAGCATTGAAAGCCCAGGGATGTCCAGAAAGATGACTCTGATCTATCATTTACAACTTACAACACCCATCCATTGTGTTATAAGAAGCAACACATCCAGGGTAGATTGGAAGTGGAAGTCGCCAAAAAATATTTGAAAATGCAGGTGTGAGGAAATGATACATTCTATCACTTTGATTATGATATGGTGATCAGTTTTTATGAGTAAATTTGACTTGGAAACTTTATGTGTGAATTGGGTGATGTTTTCGCAACTTTCCAAGAACAAGAGGAAACTATCTGAGAAACACCTTGAGAAGAAAGTAAAGAGGAGAGGATAGGGCCAAAGCACAGTTCCTGAGAATGAAAGTGCCAATGCCATCAAAACAAGTTGCAGATGAGGTGTCAAGGTTGATTCGTACCTTCGCAACCTTATTTGGAGAGAAATACATGTGATGCTGAGAGCAGTCTATGATGAGGGAAATTCTGGATATAGGAAAGAGATGGATTTGAAACCATCGTCTTTTCAATAAATACAGTAAACAATGGTTGCTGGTTAATCAGATGGACTTTAGTTTCACATGAGTTTGTTTGCTTTCCAGTTGGAGAGTACAAGCTGCTTTTGGCATGATTGTCTCGCCACATTTCTCAATGCACCAGAGTCAGAATGATCAATAGGATGAGCTGGTGAAGGAGAGAAATCAGTCTTTTGAGGATGGACTTACAAGAACTGTTGATGTCAGGTGTAAGATAATGGCCCAGTCTGCGAGATTGCAGTTTTCAGACCAAAGTAATCGATTTTGTTGAACTGCCACACAACTCTCTGAAGCTCTCTGAAGACCACCAAGTAAACAAAAACTTTTGCAAAGATCTGATCAAAAGAAGCTAGAGGAGCGGAGGAGGAGTAGGACAATCTCACGGAGAATTTTGACATGACCAAATGTAACAAAGAATGGCTGCTATTTGGAGAGATGTGAGTAGGAAAAGAGACATACTGTTGCACAGACTGGAAACTGCTTCACATATAGCCTTGGCCACCATGTTAAGGACTGTAGTTTGTGGACTGACCCCATCCTATGTGGTATGCTGGCAATTTAAGTCATCACACATGAGAAAGAAAAAAGATGAGGACAGCAGTGAAAACATGTCTAAAGAAAAAGCCTCATAGATGGAGTTAGAGAAGTTGGGGGATTATACATTGAAACAAGATGTCATTATGTAGAGTGACATGAAGCCAGAAATCGTACACAAAGTCAAGTGGATGCAGGTACTGTAGGGCATTGGACTATGAACACATACTACAAATCACCACCAGGATGTGACCTGGGTCTGTCAGCATAACAGGGAGTAGCCAAGAAGGGGCATAGATGACTCGGGCACATCCTGTGTGAGAAAGGTCTCTGTCATATGGAGGTAATATCAGGAAATGCACAGACGACATGGAGAAAGAGATTTTATTAAGTTTGTTTGAAGCTACTGTATCTGATGTTAAAGACCCATATAGTGATGGAGGGAGGAGGAATTGAGGCTGGAGACATTGTAGACGGGGTAGTGGTGCGAGAGATAGATGTGTGCGTGTGAGAGGGACATGACAGCAGGAAGAAGGAATGGGAGTGGGCAGATGAGGGGAAGGGATGACAAGAGGAGTAGAGGGGTTAAATACATTCGGGTAAGAGGTAAAGCAGAAATGGGTATCAGAGAGGGAAAAAGCAGGTATGAAAGCGATGTCAGGCTGATGCAAGCATTTATATCAACCTGGTCTATCCTTTTCGGCCAAAGTTGCAGAAAACACCACAAACATTATTGTCAGGGTGGAAAAGTGCACTATTAAACCCATATGAGAAAATGGCACTGCCATTTTTCAACAACAAAAAATATTTGGGTTTTGGTACTGATACGGCAGGGTAGAAAGAAGCAAAGTGGTGAGGAGTACAATAAGCCACCACGACTGGGGGAGTGGGAAAGGAACAGAAGCGGAGGAAATGGCAATGGAAAGAAGAAAATGTAGAGGAGAAGGATAAACTATCCGTAATTACATTGAAATTACACAGACAGACTTACAAAGCGCTCACAATTACAGAGAATTAAGCACACACATCATATATTCTTATTAGGATTGCAGCACATGGTTGTATATTGGTAGCATCATTTTCTGGGTGTGAAGCTGCACTGTTAATGCAATCCCCACCCCCCAAACACATACACACACCAACAACCACACATACACACACCATATTATTACACAGAAAACACACCAACAAAATATGTAACTAGACAGCATCTGAAAATGCAAAGCCTGCCCGTGTCCGTTTGTATTTAGACATCTTCTGTATGTTAAATAAAAGAAAAACAGTTTAAAAAAATATACAATAAAAATTTATGATTTTACACAACCTCGACCTTTGACCTTTTATCTAAAAATAATGGCTTGTAGCTTTGGATTGGTGAACCAATTCTGTGACCCAATATGCAAATTCTTTAAATTTCAGGTCAATTGGATGAAAATTGATGATTTTATGCAACCTTGATCTTTGTTCTTTTGATCTAAAAAAATAAAAGATCAACTCCTAGCTTTTGATTAGTCAACCAATTCCGTGACCCGATATGCAAATGCTTTAAATTTCAGGTCAATTGGATGAAAATTGACGATTTTATGTGATGCTGACCTTTGACCTTTTGAAAAAAATTATTAGTTTTCCTTCTCCGTATTATGATAACAAAGCTTTGGTGAAAATTTGATGACGGTTGCTCAAATGGTGAAAAAGGTTACGGCCTGGACACACACACACATACACAAAGACAGACAGACACACATACAGACAGACACACATACAGACAGACACACATACAGACACACATACAGACAGACACACATACAGACAGACACACATACAGACAGACACACATACATACAGACATACAGACATATAGACATACAGACAGACACACAGACATACAGACATACACACAGACATACAGACATACACACAGACATACACAGACAGACACAGACACACACAGACAGACACACACAGACAGACACACACAAACAGACACAGACACACACACAGACACACACAGACAGACACACACACGCACACAGACAGACAGACACAGACAGACAGACACAGACAGACACACAGACTCACAGACACACAGACACACCACACACAAACACACCGACCGACCGAGCAACACAGACACACACACACACACACAGATAGACAGACACACCCACGCACACAGACAGACAGACAGACAGATAGACAGACACACACACACACACAAACAGACACACACACACACACACACACGCAGACCGACAGACACACACACACACACACACACACATACATACACAGACAGACAGACACACACAGAAGTGATTGCAAAGCCCTGTCTCCTACTGTGCAGGGGACGGGATAATGAATAACTAAGCAACACTGGATATTGTTTGCATGTTTGCCGAAAAATATTTACTAACAAAAGTTTTCATAAAATAATTTATTTGTTTCCAGTATAAAAGAGAGATGGTGATCAGTGTACAGAAAGGAAGGAAAGATGCAGACCACGTGGAATACGAACAATTAACGCAATATAATATATAAAGTAAATGATGTAGTGTACAATGTTGAAAAACAAAGGACAAATAATAGGTTTAAACAAACAGCCTGAACATCACTCGGTAGAGCGCATACCTACGACAGGCTGAACAGTTTGTTTTATATTCCACTGATAGGCCTGATCTGGATTCGGACCTGAACCAAAATCAAATCGGCTTCTTATTGTCACCTAACCAACTCATTCACCTAGTTTTGTCATAATCCATACAGCACTTTTGAGACGTCGTGATATTTCGGTTTTGGCCCCAATCTCTAAATGGTGAAAAAACACAAAAAAATTAATACTAAATTTTTTTGATCGTATCTGGATCCGGATTCAGATCTTCACAAAAATTGAAGCAATTCTTCATTATCACATACTCACTCAACCTGCCCACCAAGTTTCGCCCGAATGCATCCATAACTTTTTGAGATATCCTGTTCATAAACAGACAGACATACAGACAAAGGTAAAAACATGATGTCCGTTCACCTTAGGTGGCGGAAGTAATAAAAAAAAACATTATTAAGATGATAGTGGGGCATAGAGTGCAGATGTGGACAGAAAATCTTTACTATAAATTAATTCACCAAATGTCTTTCCGTCCGTCCGTTCCCAGGTACCGCAAAAACGGCTGAACCGATCGCAACAAAATTTTGGGTGGGTAATCCTGGGACCCCCTGGAGTAAAATAGGCTATATTGTTTTTCCAATTTTTCCCCAATTTTTCCAATTCTTCCAATTTTCCAGTTTTTCCAAACACGATGGAATAATATTTACCGATATGAACAGTGATGTGGCTTTTATTGAAATTCCACAAATACTGTTTAGCTTTTGATGATTTGCGTGTGATATGATTTAACGGATGTTTATATAAATCGTTTAAAATAAAAAAAAGCCTTCAATTTCTGATATTTTACCTTTTCATTTGGGCCTCCCAATTGAAGCCCCGCCCATAGGGCGTGTACCGTTGCTAGTATGGGAAAAAGTAGGAAGTTTGATATGTTATTCTTTGATGAGGGTGCAGCTTATGCTTTCCTCAATTCTGATAAAAGATGATTCATTTCAAATGAGACACCACTATTCCATTTCATTTAGTCTTGAATTGTTATGGAAGTTATTAAAAGTGATCAGGAGAGTATGGGAAAAAAACATCAACCAAACCCCAAGTACTTGTACTCAGATTGTCCTTTTTAATGGAGTTTTCAACATTTGTTTTTATGGTTGATCTCAGGTTGTGATCGCCAAGACTAATATGAAAGGATAATATTATGGGAGGAGGATCTTCAATGCAAGAACAGATGTGACTAGATGAAAACAACTCAACATTTGTTCTCATAAAGTGAAGTAAAGTTATCTTTGTATTAAAAGTCTCGAATAGCTTATTACCTCCCAGCAAGCCGGTACTCATTCTACCAACCTCGGAAGGATGACAGGCTGAGTCAACCGAGCTGGTGTTAATTAAACGGATACACAACATGGGCTCAAACTCAAGACCCTCATATCTCAAGCCTGGCACCTTAACCTAACACCAGGCTTACCCTCACTATGTACTGTTAGATTCTTGTTCCACAGGCACATTGCATCACAAAGTATGCTATTCCCTGAATGGTTTTCAGCTGGGTGTCCAATCATTTGTGAGCGTTAAACGTCCCACGCGGTGTCCTTTGTGAAGAGTCGTCGACCTGTTGCTGACACCTTTTAGCAAACTTCCAAATTCCTGCCACCTTCAGTCAAGCACCAAGAATGGTATTCGGGTCCTGAAATCTCCGAGTGTAAAAGTTTTACCCGGCGACTCCGCCAGATGGTGCTACAGAAGTAGCATCAGTAGACTGATCCTGGCAAGACCAAACCAATGTTGATGTTATTCCCGATCCCACCCGGATACTCTTCGAGAGAAGTTTAGAAAATGTGCTCTTCTTTCATATGCATGCAGCACATTCTTAACACACATTGTTGCATCATTTGCTGGGAGTGCATCGTGATGCTGAACTGAAGCAGTGCAAACAAATTTAAAGAAGGAAATCCGAATTTGGCCAGGGTTCCAGGTCTTTAAATGTCCACCAATTAATGGCAGCAGAAGGGTCGTGCACTATAACATCCATCCCAGTCATGGCACACACATTGATGTCTCGCCCCCAATGTGAAACATCAGGATGACAGGTTAGAGCTGGGCCGAGATTTGAAAACCCAGGATAGACAACCCAAAGGTGAGTACACACCTCTGAACTATCCTCATCCCAAACCCCAACCCATGTAATATGGATGCACAGAACCTATAAGTGTTATGACCTTTTGGAACAATGTTTTCTAAAAGCAGTTCATTTCTTCTTGACAGATCAATAAGTTATCGGAGCAGCAAAATCGCTGCCCACCTGCGCTTTTTTGTCACACTGCTCTTGTTGATTGGCATGCTGGCATTCACTGTTCTCAGATTGGGGTACTGAGCCAGTACCGAGCTGGGTACTGAGCCCAACACTGTCCTGCTATTGCGAATGATTAGAATAGGTCTCCGCTAATGTCTTTTAAAGGTCTCAAGCTGGGTAGACACTGGGAACATGACAGACAACTTGATTCCATCATTGAATTACTTTGATTGAAGCACACTTATAAACCATGACAATGGCAGCTCAATGTATGATCGTTTGCCTATTTTGCTTTCAGAATGCTCCGACGATGCTTATATCGACAGGAGATTATAGTTTTTTTCCCCAACTTGATAAAATGAAACTATCTCGAGGGATGAAAAAAGCAAACAAATTCAATACAACTTTTTCAAATGTCATGCTGCATATCGTTTTTGGCCCCCATCTCTCAATGGTCAAGAATAACTTTTAAAATTCTGGTATCTAGATTTGGATATTCACCAAAATCAAATAAATTCGGGCTTGTCACAAACCCAACCTTTCCATCAAGTTTCGTCCGAATCTGTCCAAAACTATTTGAGATATCCTGCTCACAGACAGACGGACGAACAGACAGGTGTGAAAGCCCATAACCTCAGTCTACCTTTGCTGGGGGAGGTAATAAATATTTCCCTTCTCCCTCAACAATGCAAGCTCATCTTTTCATTTCTGCACCTTTCTTCCTTCATCCCTCACACTTCAAAATGTCCTTCCTTCACTCGTGATGTTATATTCGCTTCCTTACAACTCTTGAGTTTTTGTTTTTCTCTTTTCCGAACATCAACCAATGCATTTTAACTTTCGCCTTTGGCCAACTGACTCAAATATGTTCTGGTTTCTCCAGAGACTACATGGGCAGGCAGCAATACAAGTTGCTGCTGCATTTTTTTTTCACCTGCAGCTTGCGCAGGCCACAACAAATTGCTTGGTGGACCAAAGGCAGCACATTGAGATCCCCTGTCTTAAGACGTACCTCGGGGAACTGGGCATCGCAGTGCGATGGATGGTGAGTTGCATCGACATTTATGTGGAGCTGTCGTGATGGACATTTGCAAGGAATGCGGAGGCCTAGCTAGTGGGCGCAGAGTACACGAGTCATACATTATGTGTCCAAGGCAAACGTTTTTGAAGAGAAATCATTTTCATTTGCTCATTACAGTATCCGACTGAAGGAAAGTGCTGGAAAAAATGGTGTCTTAAAACGAGTTGTATATCTGCATTGCACCTCTTGTAATAGGCAGGGGCTTTATAGCATGAAATCCGATCGGCATGACCAAGATAGCAGCAAATGTTGCTTTTAAAATATTATTTTCAGTTTATATATCGGTTGGGTATTCTCAGTGGCATATTCACTTTCCATTCTAGGTTATTTGTTTGGTATTATAGCATTTAAAAATTGTCCTAAAATATGTTGCCTTAAATACAATTTTCATTGCCCAGGCAGAATGTATTTTGCATACCAGCATGATCAGAAATATTTGTCAATGAAAATGCTTGAAGCCCTTGAAATTTAAAAGCCGATATTTCTTTCATATCATCCCAACAGTCGCTGCACATATGCATTGCCTTCTCTCCCAGGATTTGAGTGATACAGCAATTGTCAAGGGTAAACTAATCACATTTTTGCCATTTTGGCAGTATCTGTCCTGATGACATCACAAGTATAAAACAAGTTATGATGGGAATGTGTCACTCCTAATTTGGATTCTTTGTTGAAGCTCTGTGTTGTATTTGTTTGTGCTAATGCTGGGTAGGATGGTGTCCACAAGGACATCTTCACAAACCAAACTGACTCAAATGGACATCTCTCTGCCTCACCTTCATAATAAGTCCGGTGTTGGCTTTTTTAAATTATTATTATTATTCTAATCTTTGTATGCAAGATCGAGGCTCGTGTAAGAGCTATTGATATCATTGATTGATATCATTGATCACAAAAAGACAAACTGACACATAAAACATATGATAAAGGGAGCGGGAGAACAAGATGGAGAGCAGGGACATCGTCGGGACATCTGTGGGAGGGAGAGGGCTTTGGGGGAGGAGGCATGGGAAGGGGGTGCGGGGGGGGGGGGGGGGGTGGGAGAGGTAAAAAAAAAAAAAACACATGGACACTGCTTGGACTTCCAGGAAAGAAGTCCGCATTTCAGAAAAGTGGATCTGGGGTGAATTAACGGGGGTAGAAAAGATCAAGATTTTGGAGATGAGATAAGAGCTTAACGGTTAAGGTGGCTTACAATCCTAGGGTCTTGAGTTCAAGCCCCTGTCATGCTGGTGAATAACACCAGGTGGGTCAACTCAGTCTGTTATCCTTCCAAGGTCGGCAAAATGAGTACCAGCTAGCTGGTTAGAGGGCATTGCATCTGCGGCACAGCCATGCCCCCAGAAAATGATGCAGCCAGGCAGCCACAGGCTATATACAAATAAATAAAAATAAATAAATATCCTTCATCGTGGCATTATCAGGAGAGCAGTACCCAATCTGGGTCATAATGCCCAGAGTCAAAAAGGGAACAAAAGTATCTGCATATGAGGAACAAGACTTGATCCAGCAATGGACTTAGACTCCAGTATCGACTGGGAAAGGAAAGCAAATGATTCCATTGATATCATTGTTGCCTGACAAGTGTAGGAAGTCAAAATCCAGGGATTAATGCACCTTGCATGTCATAGGAAGAGAGCTAGGTAAGTAAGGCAGGATGCCAAATTGTAAGTTTACTAGTCTGCTGTAAGTGATAGGATCTGATTTTGTTTCCTTCTTGTGAACAAAAGTGATGTTTGCTTACGAAAGTTATGCAGATGGGAGCCTGGCAATGGATAATTAGAGGATGAAGACTACAGACAGAGCAATAGAGCAGCACAACAGGTTCTGAGAACACTAGCACTAGTGCCATCTGCGCCGGTCGCCAAAAGGTGGTAAGATAGGGTTGGAGTCAAATAAAAGGGACAGAAATGAAAATATGACAAAGAGGGAGACTGATTTGAGAGATAAGCTTTGAAATTGGCAAGATTATCATTTCTGGCTTGCCTAAGGATAAACACACACATTGCGAGTCTTGCTGAGTAACAAAATATACCCAGAGTTGGGTTTTGGTTTTCATGCTGAGAAAGCAATCCGAATCTCGTCACAGCATTCCAAGTGTACCAGGATTGAGGGGATGGATAGTATAGCCACAGATGGGATGGTATAAACAAGTACATAATAGAGAGAGTGGCCTTTTGTGAAAATATTCCCAGGTGGAATCAGTTACTGTAGAGATGGCAGCGGGTTATTAGTCAACAACGGATGCCAATCAAAGCAGGGTTCTTGACACACACCCAAACTGTGGGTTCTCGCTACTTTAACATTACCTTATGGGTGGCTTGGTGATCCCAATTGGGGACCGTATCCTAATGGCTACCCGGGTATTTATTATGTACAGCCGAGCGAACCGTGTATGGCTGTTGGCTAATTATGGAGCCAATTCGTGGGGCAGAACTTCGTGTCTAACTATGCTTACACACTAAGTCGGACTCATGAAAGCAAAAATGAAAGCAAGCAGGTTGGAAACGTTGAACAGTTCAAAAGCAAGTACATTTATTTGCAAAGCACAACAAGACAATATTTATTCAGGATGTATTTACAAACACAAGCAAGGATCTCAAGCAAAAGATCACAAGTAAATGCACAAAAGAAAAGTAAGTATCCTTAATGCTTACGGATCCACTTACACATTCTTACCTATCTAGGGCCGAACACCATTTGACCTATGCCATCAATCATCCGGGAGAGTAGAATTAGAAAGAAGAGTTTATGAGAGACAGAGTGGAGCATGGGAATGTCTCCTGGCTCACTTTACAAAGAGAGGTGGGCTTGCGTGAATCGCAACAGGCATGGCTGTGGCTCTCGTGGTCCAGATAGGAGGTGCTGAGATTCCAGCAGCCTCTCACATCTTCACAGCATGCCCAGGCAGGCTTCGAGCAAGCTTGTGCAGACTCATGCAGCTCGTGTCATATGCAGCTCGGCAGATGTCAGTGCAGGGTTGGCCAAATGACTCTTGGTAAGGAGAGCCTGGTGGATGAGATCGCTTGGTGGCCAACAGCGCTTGGTAGACGAGAGCTTGGTAGACGTGGTAGATTGGTAGACGATTGGTAGACGAGAGCTTGGTGGACGAGAGAGCACTTGGTGCACAAGAACGCTTGGTGCACGAGAGCCCTTGGTGAACGAGAACACTTCATAGATGAGGTCGATATGTGGAAAGGGTGCTTGGTCCTCAATAGCACTTGCCGATCTGCTCTAGTTGAACACCAAAGTTACCGTACTGTTGAGAGTGATATTTTCCCCAGGATAGGCTTTGATGCCAACATTGACAGCTTGGTTCATGTACACCATGAGGATTAAAACGAGGGTAGGGAGGTGAAAGGAGGAAGAGAGGTGGGAACAAACAAATGAATTCAGGTGAGGGAAGTTTCCCGTGGGAGTTTCTGGGTTTGAAAGGCAAAGAGAGCAGGATCGTGACGAGTTACTCCCCTAGGCCCGGGCTTAGTTGTCCCATGCGGTAATCCGGCACAGCCTGCAG
The DNA here is from genome assembly GCF_964187855.1 of Myxine glutinosa. NCBI lineage: Eukaryota > Metazoa > Chordata > Myxini > Myxiniformes > Myxinidae > Myxine > Myxine glutinosa. The sequence goes on along the minus strand of NC_136263.1, from coordinate 85,038,894 downwards.
GTTCACGGATGCAAACAGTTGGATTCTGTGGCATTGGAGTTTCTTCCTCCCAATAGCCAGAGAGATATTGACCTCCATAAAATTTGGTCAGAGTTGACCAGAAGCACAAAGAAGGAATTGTTGTATATTAAAGGAGGACATTGTTGATGTATATTTGTTGATACAGTATTTCATTTTCTAATTTTCCTGTCTTCTTTGTATTTTATGAAGCTGTATTCCTCACTGTTTTTCACTAAGTCATTCACTATTTGTACGTATTCTTGGAATTTATTTGCCAGGTGACTTCAGGACAACTTTTTTGCTTTGTTTTCTTCATACTCTGTTTAGCTTTTTAGTTGTGTGGCAAATCCGATGGTCATTGTTCCGTGCTTGCCTGCTTTGAATCTCAGAAGGTACATTTTGGGTTGCTTTGTTTTTAGCCCCAAATCAGGCATCAAACCCCTTTGCAGGCTTATATTTTGGATGCTGTCTGTCAGTCCGTCCGTCCGTCCGTCCATCCTTCATTTTTGGCATAATTATGTTTCCAATAATAAATAGGCATGAGGTACATCAAATTATTTAAGGATCCAAGGGCCAAAAAGTGTTTAAATTTTTTGCCCTAAATTTTTTTTCAGAGGAACCTTTTGTCAGAACTTGAGAAAAAGATTTTTCAAGTGTATTGGTTGGTCTTGTGCGTTATTCTGTCTGTCTGTCTGTCTGTTTGTTTGTTTGTCTTTCTGTATGTCAGTCGCCTACAGGTCACAATTTTCAACCGATCTTCACAAAATCTCACCAAGCTGTAGAGGTCGTCACAATTGAGAAGCTTATTGATTTTGAGGTCAATGGTCATCTGGAGGTTAAATTTCTAAAATCGCCATTTTTAAACCATTTGACTTGAAAATCGAACATCATTTGTATTTTGAGTCACTAAATTGGGGAACCAACTATTTTTGAGGTCAAAAGCTCAAAGGTCAACTCAAGGTCAAACTTCGAAAACAATCAATTTTCATCTGAAAAATTATCAATTTTCATCCAATTGACTTGAAAATTTAACAGCATTTGCAAAGTGCACCACTGAATTGGGAAACCAATTATTTTTGAGGTCAAAAGGTCAAAGGTCAACTCTCGGTCAAACTTTTAGAAGTCATCATTTAGAAGTCAAAAAATCATCAATTTTCATTTTAAAATCATCAATTTTCATCCTATTGACCCAAGCTTTGATCAAGATCATCAATTTTGATCTTGATGAAATGGACAATTTGCTGGACCAATTGCAACCTTTTTTGTGGTGAGGGGGGTGGATTTTGCAAGTATCGTGCTCTGCATGACGTCTTCTTGTTTGTCTGTCTGTATGTCATACACCTACAAGTCACAATGTTCAACCAATCTTCACGAAACTTCACCAAATGGTAGAGTTGGTCAATGGTCATAAGCAAAAAGCCTATTGGGTTGGGGTCAAAAGGTCAATAAGTCAACATAGGCCAAATGTCACCAACTTTGTCAAGTTTCTAAAATGCTCAATTTTCACCCGATTGATTTGAAATTTTAAGTGGATGTGCATATCTCGTCACTGAATTCAACCCCAACTAATCTTGACGTCAACATAGGCCAAGTTTCTAAAATACTCAATTTTCATCCGATTAACTTGGAATTTTGAAGAAGATTTGCAGATCTGGTCAATACATTCAACACCCAACTATTTTTTTTAGGTCAACATAGGCCAAAAGGTCAATTATAGGGCAAAAGGTCAACATAGGCCAAATTTCTAAAATCCTCAATTTTCATCCAAATAATTTGAAATTTTAAGAGGATTTGCAGATCTGGTCTCTGAATTCAACCCCCAACTATTTTTGAGGTTGACATAGGCCAAAAAGGTCAAGCATAGGCCAGATTCCTAAAATCCTCAATTTTCATCCAATGGACTTGTAATTTTAAGAGGGCTTGCACATCTGGACATTGAATTCGACCACTAAGTATTTTTGAGGTTAACATAGGCCAAATTTCTAAAATCCTCAATTTTCATCAGATTAACTTGAAATTTTAAGAGGATTTGCATACGAGGTCACTGAATTCAACCACCAAGTATTATTTTGGTCAAACTAGGCCAAAAGGTCAACATAGGCCAAATTTCTAAAATCCTCAATTTTCATCCAATTAACTTGAAATTTGAAGAGGATTTGCATATCTGGTCAATAAATTCAACCACAAAGTATTTTTGAGGCCAACATAGGCCAAAAGGTCAACATAGACCAAATTTCTAAAATCCTCCATTTTCATCTGATTGACTTGAAATTTGAAGAGGATTTGCATACCAGGTCACTGAATTCAACCACCAATTCATAGGCCAATGAGGGCCAATTATGTCATCATTTTGAGGTCATCATAGGCCAACGACTTATTTTAGGGATATTGCAAGTATTGTGCAATGCACGATATATTTCTTGTTTGCTTGTTTATCCGGGCGATATCTCGGCCATCCTTTCAGCTAGGAAGCTGCAATTGCAGCACAATAGTGAGCAAGTGCTTTGGCAAAAACTGTATTTTTTTGTTTTTTGATTAATCAATTAACTGATTGATTACTTAATTATTTTCGATTATTTAAGTACTTATTTATTTCCTTTCTCATATGGACAATATCTAAGGCACCTTTTGAGTTAGGAAGCTGATATTTGGACACCACAATGACCAAGTCATTTAGCTGTAAAGGGAATTTTTAAAATCTATTAATTAATTAATTGAGTAATTATTTAATTATTCGATTAATGACTTAATTAATTTATTTTATTTTTTTTAGTTACAGATTGGGATGAAACGGTGGTGGTTTAGCTATTCTATTAGCCAATTGATTAATAATTTTCTTATTTTACGATTATTGTTTATTTATTTTCGTTTTTAATCATTTATTTATTTTCTTTCCCATATGGGAAATATCTCAGGTACCTTTTGAGCTAGGAAGCTAATATTTGGACACACTGGTGACCAAGTGATGTGGCTATAAAGGGTATTTTGGATTTTTTCATTAATCAATTAATCGGTTAATTATTTAATTTTTTTTATCAATTAATTTATTTTATTTTATTCTTTTTTTTTTGGGGATACTGAATCGAGGCTCGTGAAAGAGCTAACATTTACTTCACAAACAAATCAACCAGACAAACAAAATATATAAAAAGAGGGAGCGGAAGACAAGATGGGGAGAGAAGGGGAAGCACACAAACACAACATTTGAGAGCAGGGAGATGTGTGGGAAGGAGCGGGCTTGGGGGGAGGAGGCGTGGGAAGGGGGGGGGGGCGGGAGAAGTATAAAACAACAAGGACACTAAGGACTTCCAGGACAGAAGTTGGTATTTCAAAAAAGTGGAATTGGGGTGAAATTAGCGGGGGTAGAAAAGATCAAGGTTTTGGATGAGGGAAGATAAGAGATGGTGGTGAACAGCTGTTTTAAAGACCTGGAGGGTGGAGTGGGATTGAAGAGAGTGAGGGAGTTTGTTCAAGAGGTGGGAGAAAAGAGGAATGAAGGAGTGAAGGTGAGCAGAGAGTCTTGATTTTGGCAGTTTAACCATAAGAGGGTTGCAGGCAGATCTTGTGCGACCTGTAGGAATATTTGCGGGACAGAGCCCAGAGAAAGCTGGGGGGGCAAGGCCAGAGAGGAGTCCGTAGAAGACGGAAAGACCACCAACCTGCCTGCGGTGAGTGAGTGAGAGGCCCTTGGAGTTAGCTTCATCGCGAGAGATTCCAATGATTCTGAATGCTTTGGTTTCAACAGCGTGAAGACGAGCTAGGTGTGAGGCAGGAGCACCAGCCCAGAGGGGAGAGCAGTATTCCATTGAGCTGCGGATGAAAGCCTTGTATGTGGTGAGGAGCTCAGGTGTGCCAAGGAAGGACTTCGCACGACCGAGGATGCCCAGTCGGCGACTGGCTTTGGAGGCCAGATTTGAAATGTGGTTTTCCCAGGAAAGATAATGGCAGATAGTGAGACCCAAAACCTTGAGTGACAGAACTTCTTGGAGAGGATTATTCAGAAAGTGGATGGGAGGGTTGTCCAGTCGGTCTTTTCGGAGAGACATCGTAAGAGTGTGAGATTTGTCAGGATTGAATTTAGTTTTCAAAAGTCACTTTTTTCAAGTCACTTTAATTAGTTTTCAAAAAGTTACAGATTCGGATGAAACACTGGTGGTTTAGGTATGCTATTAGCCAATTGATTCAGAAATTAATTATTTTATGATTATAATATATTTATTTTAATTTTACAATTAATCAATCAATTATTGTACACCTCTCCCTCCCCAATGCCGTCTCTATGCGCTTGAGGATGTTATTTATTTATTTGGCATGGGGGCAGTGTACTTTGAATGCACCTGTACTTGTTTAGTTATTTAGTTATTCAAATGTAAAATCTACACAACCCAGTTGCGGAATGTTGCGGATATGAGATTGGCATCCATCCATATCCGCTTGTAAATATTCCCCTATTTCCTCCATACTTCCCAACTATCCCCAATCCCCCATTCCCTAGTCCCATTTCCTGTAAACAACACTCTGTAGACCCGACCTCCCCCTATTTCCCCCATTAAATGTCGCATCCAGGTCCACCGCATCTCACGTAGACAACTATAGGACATCTTGCTAGTTATTCTTAGTCTATGTCAGTTAAGGACTCGTTTCCATTAATTCTGACTCTTCGTTGCACCAGAATGTGATTGTATGGCACCGTTAGGAAGTTTAGGACCTCCCAATACCTCCCCGCAGCTCTTCCTCATGGTACAACAACAACAACAAAAACAACAGCGGCGGCGGCGCGGGGAGTGTGCGTCATCACTCCGGCTTGGTTGGTAGGGGGTGTTGAAAGGGCACCAAGCCTTTCCAACGAGCCGCCATCGAGCATGTGCTCGACGGGGTTACCACGTAGGGGCTCGCTGTCAGCTCCTCGTCAAGGGCGGAGCCCGGTAACCCCCCGCACCAATAGAAGCGGCGGACCGATCCCATCTGGGGGGAGCCAACGAGCCGAGGGCGTGTCACTCCCCGCTGAGCATGCGCAGGAAGAGGGAGGTGACGTCAGATGCGCCCTCAGCTTGGAAAGAGAAGGACGCCACCTCCGAGCGCTGCAATACCTCCCCGCATCTCTGGACTGGACCGTGCTTGATTCTGCCCCTGAGCCAAGGTGCACCTTGTGCTATCGACTGCCTGTCCTTCCCTGCCATCAATCCCTGTGTAAGTCAGTCTTGTTCCGTTTGTCTGTGGTCTGTCTGGGATAGATAAGATTGTGTCTAAGTGCCTATCTCTTCTGTGTCTTTACCTCATTGCCTTGTAATCTACCCCTTTTCTCCCCCACGAATTATATCCTCCTCCGGAGGTCTTGAGAACTGTACCCCTTGCGTCGTTTCATTTATCCCAGTCGTTGTGTCCTTTCCTTCATTGATTTAGCGTAGCGCGATTTGGCCAACGTTCGAGTGGAATCGGGTGAGTTGGGGGTAATCGGGTAAACTGTGCGAACACGGCGGCCATTCCGCTCGGCCCATCATAACATCTTAAGCCGTGTCCGTAACACCGTCTCTATGCGCTTGAGGATGTTATTTATTTATTTGGCATGGGGGCAGTGTACTTTGAATGCACCTGTACTTGTTTAGTTATTTAGTTATTCAAATGTAAAATCTACACAACCCAGTTTAAGGTGCAGTTGGGGCTGTGTCCTTGATGAGGATTTGCAAACTTGTTATCGAAAATTTTGTGGATATTAAGCAGTTTACTTGATTTGCTTTCATTTTTGTTGACTTATTATTGCTGCCAATAAAAATGATTTTTCCTCTTACGATAACTTTATTGGAACATCAGCCACTTCGCTAATTTATAGTTTTGATTATTTTTCTTGGTAAAACGTGTTGTCAGTAATGGCTCAGGGCTGCGCAAGTATTCCCTGGCAATTGGCTTGAATATTTATTTGTGGCAAACCTGGTGGCCCTTTTCTACCCCAAGGTATTTGTTTATTGCTTCAGTTTATTATCTCTTGTATTGGTGTTCTTCAATCGATATTTATGTGTTTGGTGTTTTTGCTTTCCCTTCTTTGAACGTGCATTTAACACATTTGTCTTGTCCGAATTCAATTTCATTATCTTTGGAGTACTGTAACTGTTTTACCAGTTTTAGATATTCTGTTAGTTTGTTGGTGCGAAAAGTTTTAGTTCGTCCATGTACAGGAGGCTTTCTACTTTGTTTGTTCTTTTGAATTTTCTCCCATTGGAGGTCTTTGTCAATGGTCAACTTGCTTAGAGGTGAAAATCTAAGTATACCAGAAGGTACTGTGTGGGTGTGGGGAGAGGGCTCGATGCATTTTATCATGTGGATTTTGAATTTTTCCTTGTCAGCGCTGCCTGATCTCTGACCACCAGTTCGGATTCAGACCACATCACTCGACATGAACAAGCTGTGTAATGCCCTCCCGAAAATGATGGAGGCTCTCAATCTCAGACATGAGATCAGGGCCATCTCTACGGACACACCTCGGGCATTTGACATAGTCGGGTATCCTGCTTTGGTATCCAAACTCTGTGCCTGTGGCATCCAATCCCACCGCGTCCCATTGCTCCCCAACTTCCGCCAATCTCATAGTCAATGTATGACTTTCAATAGGATCCGTTCATCTCTTCTCCCTGTCATGGCTAGGGTATTCCAAGGCAGTGTTTTCAGCCCAGTCATATTAATAATCTTCATGAATAATCTTTATGACTCTCTGGAAAATCCAATTTATCACTTTGCTGATGAGTGCACCCTCTGCTCCAGCATGCCCCATCCCTCATGTAGGCAGGCAGCAGACTGACTCAAGTTCATAGTTGTGTTAAAAGACAAAATCATTTTGAGAAGTATTTCGGATAACTTTGATCTGTGCTCATTCCATCCTTTGATGTGGCCTAGATTGAAGCAATTATTACAGATTGATAAATCAAACCCATTACTTCGCCTGTTTAATCCCGAAATGGAATGTCAACCATCATAGTTACTGTGAAGATGTTATTACCTCTGTCACCGATGATGGACGGAGATTATGTTTTGACAGCTGTTTGTCTGTCTGTCTGTTTGTCTCTGAGCAGGATATCTCAAAAAGTTGTGGATGGATTCGGACTAAAATTCATGGACAGTTTGGGTGTGCAACAAGGACGAATTGATTTAGATTTTGGTGAAGTTCTGGATCCAGATACGATAATTTTTTTAGTGACTCTTCACCACTGAGAGATAGGACCAAAAACCGATATACAGTGCCCTTCATACATATTTGAACAGTGAAGTCAAAGTCCTTTCTAGTGCTTTCTCCACACTTTTGCCTTTCCATTGCTTTGGTAAATGTTTATCTTTGTCTCATCTGTCAATTAAACTTTGTTTCAGAACTCTACTGGCTCACCTCTGTACTTCTTGGCAGCTTCTAATCTGGCTTTTCTATTTTTGGTGCTGATGAGAGGTTTGCATCTTGCAGTGTCGCCTTTGTAATTGCGCTGTCAAAATTTTCTGCGAGCGGTAGATTGTGATACTTTCACCACTGCACCCTGGAGGTTGTTGCTGATGTCACTAACATTTGTTTTAGGGTTTTTCTTCACAGCTCTGATAATTTTTCTGTCATTAACTGCAGTTGTCTTCCTTGGCCGACCCAGCCGTTGTCTATTTCAAAGTACACTCGTGGTTTCTTTTTTTTCTCAAGATATTCCAAATTGTTGTATTTGCTCTGCCCAATATTTGTGCTATGGTTCTAATTGAATTATTATATTCTTTCAGCTTCCAAGTTGCTTGATTTTCTTCCATAGACAATTCTCTTGTCTTCATGTTGTTTTATGTCTACTGACTCCGAAGGCAGACTATCACGATAAAATCAAAGTTAAAATCAAGACTAGACATTCAAAACTCTTTTCTTGTGAAGTCAATGCAACAAGAAACACATGAGCAACAAGAAACACCTGTCAGTCATTTGTTCTTACCTCAAATGGAGGGGATGAATGAACATAAAAAGTACTATTTTTCTACAATGGTAAAACATGTATCCATAGAAATGCCAAAAAATAAAAGCTAACCTTCTGTACTCTTCCCTCATGTTCATATCTCATATCCAAAGTTCTTGAGTGAATAGCAATAATAACAAATTTTACTTCACTGTTCCAATACTTATGGAGGGCACTGTATATCATGATATTTCTAAAAGTTGTGGATGACTTGGGTAGGTGACTCGAACAAGCCAATTCGATTTTGGTTCAGATGTGGATCCAAATCTGGCCTATCAGTGGGATGCAAAACGTAAACTGTTCAGCCTGGCGGAGGTATGCCCTCTAAAGAGTGCCGTTCCAGTTGTAAAATATATTTATCTTGCACTTTAATATTTCCCATCCTACATCTGTTAGAAAATCTTCTATACTCTATATTTTCTATTCATTTTACATTTTCTGACCTCTGGTTGCTCAGTGAGAATTTTTTTTTTCTTTTGAGCATTTCCATTTTTATTATTTCCAGGATAGATTTCAAATTTTATGAATCCTCCAAGCAGACAGCAGAGGGGGTTAATATATTTTTCCAACTTAAAACTTGCTTGATGCTTTGTCTGTTGGGATGAGAACATTAATGTGTTAACTTAACAATGTGTTACAACATTCAATCTCATGCTGACGATGACAGCAGGGCAGCCTAATGAACCATACAAGGAGCCCTTACCCGTCAGTAGTAAACTTGCCAATTTGTAGATTACTGGCAGGCGTCATGCGACAAATTAACAAAGACCGCCTGTCAGTGTAAGGGGCCCTGCCAGTGCTGTAATTGGCAGGAGATCAAGAAGGTCGGAAACGAAATAACTGCAGGATTGAAGTCAAAGTGCAGTCGTTCCTGTAGTTGACAAATAAGTCTCATGAGGGTTACAGCATGTCATTAAGCTGTGCAAATAGGAACCAAACTTAGCTGAGAATACGGATGGACTGACTTCCCAATGGGAGATGCTGGTTCATCACTATTCATAATGGTATTTACTCTGTTTGAGAAGCTCAATTATCAAATTAACAGCTGAATTTGATTCGGAGCCAAAACCTCTGCATTTCGAAGGATGAGACATTCTTTCTCAGTCCATGTGCAATAAAGGAAGGAATAAGGGTAAACACTATCACGACATGCATTCTGTTTGTTATTTGTGTTCTGGAGCATTTCCTTTCCAGAATTTTTTTCTCAAACTCCCAAAAGTTATTTGGAGTAATGATAGTGTCACCATACGGTGTTGACGACAAAAGTCATGGCGTAAAAACTTGGTCGGTCTTGTCGTAATGATACATGGGGGAAGGGGTGAGTGGGTTTGTTATTTGGTATAACAAAACCAAGGCTGTGGAAGAGCTAGAACCCAGAATGGACACAAGAAAAGCAGAAAGAGGGAGGTAAACAACAACAGCAGGGTTGAGGGAGAAAATAGACAGACGGACATACAAGGGATGTGGCGTGCGGGTAAGAATGAGAGGTAGGGAGTGGGTGATATGGGCAAGATGGATACAGAAGCAAACTTTCAGGAAAGAAAAACAGGTGAATTTGTAAGGAAGTGGGCTTGGGAAGTTTGACGGGGTGGGGGGTTAATCAAATGACAGCAAGTTGTATCTTCACAAGCATATTACATGTCCATCAGTGAGTCTCAATGTGGATGTAGCATGAAATGAAGCACATGAAAAAAGGATCGTTTATAAGATGTTGTTGTTGTTGTCATCACTGTGGTTATTGTTGTTGTTTGTGTGCTTCCTCCCCTGTACAATTATATATTTTTAATGTTGCTTTCATAAGTGAATCTTAATTACCCTCGTCTGAGGAGAGGGTATTGCATTTAAGTCTTCGAAAATCTTGGAAAACCCATCTTGGAAAAACCAATAAATTTCGCACCTCTATATCTCTGAAAGCGCTGCATAGAAATGAATGAGACATGGCTCATTGTAAAGAACTCTCCCTGGGGAATAACATATGTTAATGATGATGTCATAGGTTCCTTCATTATGACGTCATAATTCGACAAGTACAAAACTTCATCTGATCAAGATGAAATTTCTTGAGCGTCATCTATGGATAAATTGGTGGAGAAAAAAAAGAATGATGACGTCATCGGTCACATGGTTCGACCGCCATAAATGTTTTAACATAAAAGCCTTCAAAACCACTAAAAACACGTCCTGGCGAGGGTCTGCAATCTCTGATTGCTTTTTATAGTTGCCATATGTACTGCATCAACAGGAAATGCAGCATTAAAGCACATTGGTTATGTCAAGGCACACTCTATGTTCATGTTGCCATTTTATGTAAACGAAGAGGTTTGTCGGATCTCAGGAGGCACACACAGAACAGAAGAGATCTCGCGGAGAGATCGCAGAGAGATCTTGCGGGGGAAGTCACGGTTTTTCGAAGCTGTCCCGATATTCACGCACGCCCGAAGTTAAGTAATTGTTCGCAATTGTATTTTTGTCGAAACTGTATTTATCTTGCGGGTATGTACCTATAGTGCTTCCCTTGGAAGATTATCGGTGTTAATCTTTCATACCTGTATAGAGTGGTCGAGTATTTCGTGCCGCAATATATTGCGGCCTTGTTGTTGTTCTTTAAGCTTCCTACCTGGAGGCTTTGTTTTCTCTCAGCGGTTGATTGTGGTCCTGCTACTCTCGTGCTCTCAGTTTTTCCCCAGTCTTTTCACCCCATACTTCCTTGTTTAAAATCTTAACTAAAAAAACAACAACAAAAAAAACATTTCCTTCTTTGTTCTTTTCGTTCGTTCATTCTTTGACCATGTGTTTCACCCACATTTCACCCCCATTTTCACGCCATTCCCCAGATCTGTTTTGCCCTGTTCTTTTTGCTGACATATTTTGCCCTGTTCACGTGACTCGTGGTTATCCCTCTTAGCTCCCTCTCCCCGTTAGTATTTTTGTGAATATTAGACTGTTCTTCAAGGTTCTGTTTAAATATGTTTAAACTTCCCTGCAGTGTTTTATTCAGTGGTATATTACAACACGCTGTTTTTCTTCCTATTTAAAAGGCTCTTTTCAATTTCCTCTCCAACCCATTCTACTTCAAAAAAATATTCAATCTCTTATAATTCTAAATCACTACATGCTCTAAATTCAAATTCATTCCACCCCTCCTCCATCGTTCTTAAACGGATCGCTAACTTGAAAATCACAATAAACCCAATTTGTTATAAATGTTCGTCTTTCATTAATCATCCACTTTCTAAACTCCCCCCTTACCACTCCCCTCCAAATCTCTCCCCTTACCCCTCCCCTCCTAAACTCCCCCCTTGCCCATCCCCTCCTAAACTCCCCCCTAACCCCTCCCCTTCAAATCTCCCCCCCCTACCATCCCTCTCCAATTCTCCCCCCCCCCCTCCCACCCCCTTCTCAAAGCTGCCACGTCGTGACTTCATCTCCCTTCCATCTCATACCTCCACCTCCCCCAACCTTCTACTTTCCTCTGTCACCCCTCAAAGAACGCCTCACTGTGCCTCATCCCATCACCATCAAATCGTTCGTCCTCATCCTTCCCTTTCTTGTAACTCTTCTGTAATCTCGAACACACTATTAACTGCTCTTCCTACCTCCCTCGCCCATCCTTCATCTGCCCCTACCCCACCCCTCCCCTCTCCTGCACCCGATGCTCCCCCTCTCGCCTCATTAACGATATGGACCTCAAACATCCGGGGCCTTCACTCAAACCTGATTGATCTCTCCATTCAGGTTGCTTCTGACAATCCAGACTTGATCTGCTTAACAGAAACTTTCCTCCTTCAAGATGTCTCTGATTCCTTAATATCTCTTCCTGGTTACTCCCTCCTCCGGTATGATAGACCTGAGCCTCGTCCTAGTGGTGGGGTTGCTATCTTTATCAAAAACTCTCTTCCTCACTCTCCTTGCACTGCCCTCTCTCCACCCCACCCCCAGGAGTACCTCTGGCTACGGCTTCCTCTCCGCTCCCACCTTTTGTTCATATGTGTTCTGTAACGTCCTCCAAACAGTGATGACTCCATTTACATGTCGCTGTCTGACAACATGGACCAACTTCTATCAACTCATCCCTACTCTATCTTCCTCATATGTGGCGACTTCAACTGTCATCATGCCAGTTGGCTGGGTGTGGGTTCCTCTCTCACCAGCCATGGCACTTCAGCAAAGGACTTCTGTGACTCATTGGGACTGACACAATCTGTCAATTTCCTGACCCGGATCTCAGTCAATGGAGTATTTTCTCTTCCAGACTTGGTTATGACAAACTTTCCTGCAAATGTCTGCTGCTCTTCTTCTGCTCCAATCGGTTCTTCTGATCATGTGCTTGTTAAAGTGGACATCTCTCTGGCCATTCTCAGAGATCCTCGTCAGTGTCGACGAGTCTGTCATTTCACTCAGGCCCACTGGCACGGGCTGCAAGCAGCCATCAATCATCTGGACTGGTCTCCCATCTCTACTGCCTCTGACATCAATTCTTCCTGGGAATTCTTCCAAAGCAAACTGCTCTCTCTCTCTCATGCACAGATTTATCCCATCTCGTCTTCAGTTCCCGTCTGCTGGCGTGTACAACAATGTTTTTGTCAGTGTTTAATGGTTCGACGTGTGTTGACAAGACGCTCGCTAAACGACTTTATTAAATTCGGTCCGATGTTTTGATTTAAATTGCTTAATTCTTAAACAAGGGCTGGCAGGTACACAAACTCGGCTCCAAGCTGTCTACCCTGGGTTCGAATCCCAACCAAGCTATAAAGTGGCATCGTGGTGATTCATAGGCAGTGTGAATCATCATTTCCAGGATCGACGTTAAACGGGAATCCCGTCTGCTGGCGTTAGTTGGTAGACCCCACGCCACGGTGTCCTTCACGAAGAGGACATACATATCAAGGGCCTTTGATACGGTCTGGCACCCAGCTCTGCTCACCAAACTCTCCTCCTATGGTATCCATGGAAATCTCCATGCATGGCTTGCGGACTTCCTCTCTGGTCGTAGTCAACGTGTGGCCCTGAATGGATTTCTCTCATCTCCCCTTCCTGTTCAGGCTGGAGTTCCCCAAGGAAGTGTGCTGGGCCCTGTGCTTTTTCTGGTCTTTATCAATGATCTCTCTGACTCTCTGGAAAATCCTCTCTATCTCTTTGCTGATGACTCCACTCTCTGCCGCTCCATTCCTCTTCCCTCAGATCGGCAGTCTGCAGCCTCCTCACTCTCTGAAGACCTGGACAAAATCTCAGACTGGTCAAACAAGTGGAACATGTCTTTCAATCCTGCCAAATCTCACTCTCTTACTATGTCTCTCCGAAAAGATCGACTGGACAACCCTCCCATCTACTTTCTCAACAATCCTCTCCAAGAAGTTCTGTCACTCAAGCTTTTGGGTCTCACTATCTGCCATGATCTTTCTTGGGAAAACCACATTTCCAAGCTGGCCTCCAAAGCCAGTCGCCGACTGGGCATCCTCCGTCGTGCGAAGTCCTTCCTCGGCACACCTGAGCTCCTCACCACTTACAAGGCTTTCATCCGCAGCTCAATGGAATACTGTTCTCCCCTATGGGCTGGTGCTCCTGCCTCACACCTGGCTCGGCTTCACGCTGTTGAATCCAAAGCTTTCAAAATCATTGGAATCTCCCGCGATGAAGCTATCTCTGAGGGCCTTTCACTCACTCACCGCAGGCAGGTAGGTGGTCTTTCTGTCTTCTACCGACTCCTCTCCGGCCTTGCTCCCCCAGCTCTCTCTGTGCTCTGTCCCCCAAATATTCCTACAGGTCGCACAAGATCTGCCAGCAACCCTCTGATGGTTAAACTGCCGAAATCTCGGCTCTCTGCTCACCTTCACTCTTTCATTCCTCTTTTCTCCCGCCTGTGGAACAAACTCCCACACTCCCTTCAATCCCTCTCCTCCCTCCAGGTCTTTAAAACAGTTGTTCACCACCATCTCTTATCTTCCCCCATCCATAACCTTGATCTTTTCTACCCCCACTAATTCACCCCAGATCCACCTTGTTTGAAATTCCAACTTATTTCCTGGAAATCCTGGCAGTGTCCATATGTTGAAACCTCTCCCACCCCCCCCCCCTTCACATGCCTCCCCCCCTTCACATGCCTCCCCCCCTTCACATGCCTCCCCCCCAAAGCCCTCTCCCTCCCACAGATCTCTCGATGTCTCCATGTCTCTCGGTCCCTGCTCTCAAATGTTGTGTTTGTGTCCTTCCCCCTCTCTCCCCATCTTGTCTACCGCTCCCGATGTTATTTGTTTTATGTGTCTGTTTGTCTTTCTGTGTGATTAATGTTCGCTCTTTCACGAGCCTCGATCTTGTATACAAAAAAAAGAAAAAAAAAAAAAGTTGTCTTACCCTTCTTCCCGTCCATTGTACACTGAATCTTGTGGTGAGGCAGTTGCCCTGAAACAACTTGCCTTTGCCTCTTGGAAGGCAAATCCAACTGGGGGGCACCGTGGACGGGGGGCGGCCTCGCCGCGGCGGAAGGGCCAACCGTGGCGGTTGGTCGATGTCCACGTGCGCCGGCTTGAGGCGGTCCACCGCAATCCGGTCCGACCTGCCGCCGATGTCGATGACGAACGACTTGTCGTCCCGTCGCAGGACCCGGAAGGGCCCGTCGTACGGCGGCCGGAGTGGCCCCCGATGTGCGTCATGACGCACAAAAACGTACTCCGCTGTGCGAAGCGCTGGGGGGACGTAGGACTGGGGGTCACCGTGGTGGGACGTTGGCACGGGGGCAAACCATCGGGCGGTCTCCTGGAGGTCAGAGCGCTGGTGAGCTGCGGACCAGGAACTGGTAGCGTCGGGCACGAATTCGCCCAGGACGCGTAGCGCCTGGCCATAGAAAAGCTCGGCGGTGGACGCCCGGAGGTCCTCCTTGGGGGGCCGTGCGGAGGCCCAAAAGGACCCACGGCAGCCGGTCGGCCCAACCACCGTCCTGAAGGCCGGCCATGAGCGCGGCCTTCATGGAGCGGTGGAATCGCTCGCACAACCCGTTGGCTTGGGGGTGGTAGGCCGTACTACAGTGGAGCTTGACCCCCCAGGTTGCGGGCGACCGCGCCCCACAGCTCGGAGGTGAACTGCGGTCCGCGGTCCGACGAGATGTCCGCTGGTGCACAGAAGCGGGTGACCCAGGTGGCGATGAAAGCCTGCACCACGTCGGCGGTGGTGGTGGAGACGAGGGGAATGGCCTCCGGCCACCTGGTGGTCCTGTCCACCATGGTGAGCAGGTGTGTCAAACCCCGTGATAGGGGGAGGGGGCCCACCAGGTCCACGTTGACGTGGTCGAAACATCGTTCGGGCACGGTTAAAGGTGCCAGCGGGGCCTGGGTGTGTCGGTGGACCTTGGCCTGTTGGCAGGCTGTGCAGGTGCTGGTCCAATCGCGGACGTCCCGTCGAAGGCTTTGCCAGACGAATCGCGCCGACACCAGCTTCTGGGAAGCTTTCCGGCCCGGGTGGGAAAGGCCGTGGAGGGAGGCGAAGATACAGGTAACGGGCACGATTGGGCGAGGCTGGCCTTGGGAGACGTCGCAGAGCAGGACAGTGTCCGCGAAGGGGATGTCAGCCAGGTGGAGGCCCGTGTCCGCCGCCCGGAGGGCTTGCACCGTGGTGTCGGTGGTTTGGTCTGCCGCCATAAGCGCGAAGTCCACGCCGAGGTGGACCGTGTTCGCGCTGGCCCGAGAAAGACAGTCGGCCACGGCGTTGTCTTTGCCGGCGATGTGCCGGATGTCCGTGGTAAACTCCAACACGGCGGAGAGGTGGCGCTGTTGGCGGGCCGACCACGGCTCCGTGACCTTGGCCATTGCATAAACCAACGGCTTGTGTTCGACGAACGCCGTGAAGGGTCGGCCCTCCAGGAGGTGGCGGAAATGGCAAACGGCCAGGTGTAGACCGAGGAGCTCACGGTCAAACGTGCTATATTTGAGCTCGTTCGGCCGGAGTTGCCGGCTGAAAAAAGCGAGTGGCTGCCAAACCCCGTTCACCCATTGCTCATGTACGGCGCCCACCGCGTAGTCGGAGGCATCCGTGGTGAGGGCGATGGGAGCGTTGAGCACCGGGTGAGCGAGCAGTGTTGCGTCGGCTAGGGCCCGCTTTGAGCTTTTAAAGGCCGCGTCCATTGCTGCGGACCAGACGACGTCGTGCTTGGCCGGCTTGCCCCGGAGGGCTTCGTAGAGGGGCCGCATGAGTTGAGCAGCGTGGGGCACGAAGCGGTGTAGAAATTCACTATTCCCAGGAATTCCTGCAGGGCCTTTATGGAGCGGGGACGCGGAAACGTGAGGATGTCGTCCAGGTAAATGAAGAGGAACGGCAGGTCACGCAGCACGCCGTTCATCAAGCGCTGGAACGCCTGAGCCGCATTCTTGAGGCCAAATGGCATTCGCAGGAATTCGAATAAGCCGAACGGCGTGATGACGGCCGTTTTTGGGACGTCGGCCGCCCTGACAGGTACCTGGTGATATCCCCGTATTAAATCGATCTTTGAAAAAATGACCCGTCCTGCCAAACGGGCGGAGAAGTCTTGGATGTGCGGGATCGGATACCTGTCGGGGGTGGTAGCGTCGTTAAGGCGGCGGTAGTTGCCACATGGGCGCCAGCCGCCCCCTGGTTTTGGGACGATGTGTAGTGGCGAAGCCCACGCGCTATCGGAGCGCCGCACGATGCCGAGGTGTTCCAAAGCGTCGAACTCGGCTTTGGCCACGGCGAGCTTGGCTGGGTCGAGGCGGCGGGCTCTGGCGTAGACCGGCGGGCCCGTGGTTGGTATGTGGTGCTCGATCCCATGTCGTACTGCGACGGCCGAAAACGTCGTCCGCGTGAGGGCCAGGAACTCCGTGAGCAGGCGAGCAAACTCGTTCGCCACCGGGAGGGCGCATACCAGCTCGGTCGGAGCGGAGCTGCTCAATGTGCATGCCAGGGAGCTGAAGGTCTCGGCATTGATGAGGTGACGCCGTTGGACGTCCACCAGCAGTCCGTGTGCGCAGAGGAAGTCGGCGCCTAGCAGAGCCATGGGCTCGCTTGCGGTTACCAAAGTCCAATTAAAGAGTTGGCCGCCGAAGCAGAGGGTGACGTTGCGTGGGCCGAAGGTGCGGATGGCCGATCCGTTGGCCGCAACCAAGGAGGGGCCGCAAACCGCGGACTGCCTGTCCTGGTCAGAGGCGGGTATGATGCTCAGTTGGGCACCGGTGTCGCACAGGAAGCGCCGTCCGGACGCTTTATCCGTGATGAAAAGTAAGTTGCCCGTGTGGCCGGTGCTCATGGCTGGTAATGAACGCCGGCCCGGCCGTTTCCCGGCTTGCCGAAGGTGCACGGGGGTCGGCATGTCCGGGCCTTCTGTCTGAAACTGGCATGATAATAACACCATGCCTGGTCAGGTGGAGGTTCCGGTCGTCGTGCTGGAGGTGATCAGCACGGCGTAGTGGCCGACAATTGCGTCGGCAGTTCGGTCGTCGACCGTGCCGGGTGCTCGGGCGCCATGGGCGTTGCTTCGGACGGCGGTGGGCTCCAGGTCGCTGCTCCAATGCGTTGGCCTGCCGCGGAGATCTTGTCGGCTTCCCTGGCGAGGGCGCGGGGATCCGTGATCGTCTTGCTTGCCAGGGCGAGGCGTACCGGGCTAGGCAGCTGACGGAGGAACAGCTCCCGGAACAGGAATGCCGGAGAGTGCTCGCCGAGCAGCGAAAGCATGTAGTCCATTCGCTCGGACGGGCGCGTGTCGCCGAGCTCGGGCAGGTCGAGCAGGCGCCGTGCGCGTTCCGCTGATGAGAGGGCGAAAGCGTTGAGGAGGAGCTTTTTAATCGCATCGTATTTGTCAGCGGCTGGCGGGCGCTCGAGGAGGCTCAGGGCGCGGGCCGCGGTGGCTGAGCCGAGTGCTGCTACCACATGGTGGAAGCGGGTGTCGTCGGCCGTGATGCCTCGCAGGGCGAACAGGGAGTCCGCCTGGGCGAACCAAACTGCCGCGTGAGCCTCCCAGAAGGTAGGCAGTTTGAGGGCAACTGCCGTGTCCATGTCGGGTCACCAATGTAGGAGCTATGCTCGAACGTAAATCGAAAGAATGGACGTGACAAAAAGCTGGAATTCGTCCGAGTTTCTTTATTGTGTCAAATCAACTCGGGTACTCTGAAAAGCCCGTTTATCGGGCAGCAATATATATACACATTATCCCGGAGCGTTTGCCCGGGAAAGGCGAGAGGGGGCGTGCCCGGGCGAGGCCTGGCAAGTCGAGAGCAGGCATGCCCGGGCGTCCTGGGCGAGCCCGGCATGGTGATCGCTCCGCGTCCTCGGTAGGTGCAAGGCGATTGTGTATACCCAGCGGTAGCCGCTACAACGTCATAATTTGACAAGTACAAAACTTCATCCAATTAAGATGAAATTTCTTGAGCATAATCTAGGAATAAATTAGTGGAGAAAAAATGATGACGTCATCGGTCAAGTGGTTCGGCCGCCATATTTATTTTAACACAAAAGCCTTAAAAAACACTGAAAATACATCCTGGTGGGGGTTTGCAATCTCTGATTGCTCTTTCTTGTTATGTATGTAAGTGGGATGTAACCCAACTTCTGCTTGCAGAATACACAAGCATACCCCCATTAGTACATACAGTGAGTGCCCTCCATAAGTATTGGAACAGAGAAGTCAAATTTATTATTCTTGTTTATATACTCAAGAAATTTGCATTTAAGATCAAAAGATGAATTTGAGACACGCATCTTTTACTTCTTGGTATTTCTATGCATATAATATGTTTTACCGTGGTAGAACTTGGTATGTTCAGTCCATTTGAAAAAATGCAATTTCTTCCTTTTTCTTCCTCGAAACATGGGCTTTTAATAAATAAATAAAAATGCTTTCTTGTGATTAAATTGACAATAATTTTGTTTGTTGCCATTGCATGTAAATGTTGCCATTGGATGTTCAATAATTTTGTTGCAATAAAATATGCCACACTCCTGCATCTTCCATCTCTGACTTTTTTCTGTCTTTCTTATTTCTTCACCTTCTGCTCTTCACATTTGAACTCGTAAACAACAGCAGTTGAACAGCATATTCACTATATATCGCAATGCAGTGTCAACTGTTATGTTGCTAACCACAGCATCAATCAACCAACATAGCTGAAGAAACTTTATTTTGGCTTGATCGTCAGCACATCCCCAGGGGGAAAGAAATCCATCTGCAGATGCGTGTTTGGCTCCCTGAGTGTCATGTCTGTTGAAGAATGCCTTTTTTTTTTTAGTAAAAGGTAAAAAAAAGGCCGAACAACACAACAAAGCTAAGGATGTGCACATTGGCCCCAAAACCAAGGTATATCGTGAAACAAGGCTCGCCAGACAAGTGTGCTGTTGCAGTACAAGTTGATTTTCACGTGTCTTTGTCCTCAGGCCAAGGCTCATGGTCATACAAAAACATATGCATCTTCACCCAAAGGACCAGAATGCATGGTTATTCAATATACTGTAGGTTGGGGACCACAAGCTGGTTATGATAGGAGTCGTTTTAAATATTAAAGATAAAATATCAAACATTATAACAAAGCTAGGAAATACACTTCGGCCTCAATTCCGAAGTACACAGTCAAACAAAGCATGTCTTACTACAGTGTGTTACAAAGTCACTGTGCACTCGAACATACCAAACCAAATGTCACTGAGCACTAGAACATACCAGACCAAATTTCACTCTGCAATAGAACATACCAAACCAAATTTCACTGTGCACTAGAACATACCAAACCAAATGTCACTGTGCACTAGAACATACCAAACTAAATTTCACTGTGCACGAGAACATACCAAACCAAATGTCACTGTGCACTAGAACATACCAAACAAAATTTAACTGTGCACTAGAACATACCAAACCAAATGTCACTGTGCACGAGAATATACCAAACCAAATGTCACTCTGCACTATAACATACCAAACCAAATTTCACTGTGCACTAGAACATACCAAACCAAATGTCACTGTGCAAAAGAACATACCAAACCAAATGTCACTGTGCACTAGAACATACCAAACCAAATGTCACTGTGCACGAGAACATACCAAACCAAATTTCACTGTGCCCGAGAACATACCAAACCAAATGTCACTGTGCACTAGAACATACCAAACCAAATGTCACTGTGCACGAGAAGATACCAAACCAAATTTCACTGTGCAATAGAACATACCAAACCAAATGTCACTGTGCACTAGAACATACCAAACCAAATTTCACTGTGCACTAGCACATCCCAAACCAAATGTCACTGTGCACTAGAACACACCAAACCAAATGTCACTGTGCACTGGAACAAACCAAACCAAATGTCACTGTGCACGAGAACATACCAAACCAAATTACACTCTGCACTAGAACATACCAAACCAAATGTCACTGTGCACTAGAACATACCAAACCAAATTTCACTGTGCACGAGAACATACCAAACCAAATTACACTCTGCACTAGAACATACCAAACCAAATTACACTCTGCACTAGAACATACCAAACCAAATTTCACTGTGCACCATAACATACCAAACGTCACTGTGCACTAGAACATACCAAACCAAATGTCACTGTGGACTAGAACATACCAAAACAAATTTCACTGTGCACTGGAACATACCAAACCAAATGTCACTCTGCACGAGAACATACCAAACCAAATATCACTGTGCACTGGAACAAACCAAACCAAATTTCACTGTGCACTGGAACATACCAAACCAAATGTCACTGTGCACTGGAACATACCAAACCAAATTTCACTGTGCACTGGAACATACCAAACCAAATTTCACTGTGCACTAGAACATACCAAACCAAATTTCACTGTGCACTGGAATAAACCAAACCAAATTTCACTGTGCACTGGAACATACCAAACCAAATTTCACTGTGCACTAGAACATTCCAAAGGAAATTTCACTCCACACTAGAACGTACCAAACCAAATTTCACTGTGCACTGGAACATACCAAACCAAATGTCACTGTGCACTAGAACATACCAAACCAAATGTCACTTTGCACTAGAACACACCAAACCAAATGTCACTGTGCACTAGAACATACCAAAACAAATTTCACTGTGCACTGGAACATACCAAACCAAATTTCACTGTGCACTAGAACATACCAAAGCAAATTTCACTGTGCACTGGAACAAACCAAACCAAATGTCACTGTGCACTGGAACATACCAAACCAAATTGCCCGAGAACATACCACATATTTTAGCTCTTTCACGAGCCTCGATTCAGTATACAAAAAAAAAAAAAAAAATTACACTCTGCAATAGAACAAACCAAACCAAATTTCACTGTGCACTAGAACATACCAAACCAAATGTCACTGTGCACTGAAACATACCAAACCAAATTTCACTGTGCACTGGAACATACCAAACCAAATTTCACTCTGCAATAGAACATACCAAACCAAATTTCACTGTGCACTGGAACATACCAAACCAAACGTCACTGTGCACTAGAACATACCAAACCAAATGTCACTGTGCACTGGAACATACCAAACCAAATTTCACTGTGCACTGGAACATACCAAACCAAATGTCACTGTGCACGAGAACATACCAAACCAAATTGCACTGTGCACTAGAACATACCAAACCAAATGTCACTGTGCACGAAAACATACCAAACCAAATTTCACTGTGCACTGGAACATACCAAACCAAATTTCACTGTGCACTGGAACATACCAAACCAAATGTCACTGTGCATGAGAACATTCCAAACCAAATTTCACTGTGCATGAGAACATACCAAAACAAATTTCACTGTGCACTATAACATACCAAACCAAATGTCACTGTGCACTAGAACATACCAAACCAAATTTCACTGTGCACTGGAACATACCAAACCAAATGTCACTGTGCACTGGAACATACCAAACCAAATTTCACTGTGCACTGGAACATACCAAACCAAATTTCACTGTGCACTAGAACATTCCAAAGGAAATTTCACTCCACACTAGAACATACCAAACCAAATGTCACTGTGCACTCGAACATACCAAACCAAATTTCACTGTGCACTAGAACATACCAAACCAAATTTCACTGTGCACTGGAACATACAAACCAAATGTCACTGTGCACAAGAACATACCAAACCAAATGTCACTGTGCACTAGAATATACCAAACCAAATGTCACTGTGCACAAGAACATACCAAACCAAATGTCAATATGCACGAGAACATACCAAACCAAATGTCACTGTGCACTAGAACATACCAAACCAAATGTCTCTCCACACAATAACATACCAAACCAAATGTCACTGTGCACGAGAACATACTAAACCAAATGTCACTGTGCACAAGAACATACCAAACCAAATGTCACTGTGCACTAGAACATACCAAAACAAATTTCACTGTGCACTGGAATATACCAAACCAAATTACACTGTGCACTGGAACATACCAAACCAAATTTCACTGTGCACTGGAACAAACCAAACCAAATGTCACTGTGCACTGGAACATACCAAACCAAATTACACTCTGCAATAGAACATACCAAACCAAATTTCACTGTGCACTGGAACATACCAAACCAAATTTCACTGTGCACTGGAACAAACCAAACCAAATGTCACTGTGCACTGGAACATACCAAACCAAATTACACTCTGCAATAGAACATACCAAACCAAATTTCACTGTGCACTGGAACATACCAAACCAAATTTCACTGTGCACTGGCACATACCAAACCAAATGTCACTGTGCATGAGAACATTCCAAACCAAATTTCACTGTGCACGAGAACATACCAAAACAAATTTCACTGTGCACTATAACATACCAAACCAAATTTCACTGTGCACAATGACATACCAAACCAAATGTCACTGTGCACTAGAACATACCAAACCAAATTTCACTGTGCACTGGAACATACCAAACCAAATGTCACTGTGCACTGGAACATACCAAACCAAATTTCACTGTGCACTGGAACATACCAAACCAAATTTCACTGTGCACTAGAACATTCCAAAGGAAATTTCACTCCACACTAGAACATACCAAACCAAATGTCACTGTGCACTCTAACATACCAAACCAAATTTCACTGTGCACGAGAACATACCAAACCAAATTTCACTGTGCCCTGGAACATACCAAACCAAATGTCACTGTGCACAAGATCATACCAAACCAGATGTCACTGTGCACTAGAACATACCAAACCAAATGTCACTGTGCACAAGAACATACCAAACCAAATGTCACTGTGCACTAGAACATACCAAACCAAATTTCACTGTGCACTAGAACATACCAAACCAAATATCACTGTGCACTGGAACATACCAAACCAAATTTCACTGTGCACTGGAACATACCAAACCAAATGTCACTGTGCACTAGAACATACCAAACCAAATTGCACTGTGCACTAGAACATACCAAACCAAATCTCACTGTGCACGAAAACATACCAAACCAAATTTCACTGTGCACTGGAACATACCAAACCAAATTTCACTGTGCACTGGCACATACCAAACCAAATGTCACTGTGCATGAGAACATTCCAAACCAAATTTCACTGTGCACGAGAACATACCAAAACAAATTTCACTGTGCACTATAACATACCAAACCAAATGTCACTGTGCACTATAACATACCAAACCAAATGTCACTGTGCACTAGAACATACCAAACCAAATTTCACTGTGCACTGGAACATACCAAACAAAAATGTCACTGTGCACTGGAACATACCAAACCAAATTTCACTGTGCACTGGAACATACCAAACCAAATTTCACTGTGCACTAGAACATTCCAAAGGAAATTTCACTCCACACTAGAACATACCAAACCAAATGTCACTGTGCACTCGAACATACCAAACCAAATTTCACTGTGCACGAGAACATACCAAACCAAATTTCACTGTGCCCTGGAACATACCAAACCAAATGTCACTATGCACAAGAACATACCAAACCAAATGTCACTGTGCACAAGAACATACCAAACCAAATGTCACTGTGCACTAGAACATACCAAACCAAATGTCTCTCCACACAATAACATACCAAACCAAATGTCACTGTGCACAAGAACATACCAAACCAAATGTCACTCCACACAATAACATACCAAACCAAATGTCACTCCGCACAATAACATACCAAACCAAATGTCACTGTGCACTAGAACATACCAAACCAAATGTCTCTCCTCACAACAACATACCAAACCAAAATGTCTCTCTGCACAATAACATACCAAACCAAATGTCACTGTGCTCTAGAACATACCAAACCAAATGTCTCTCCTCACAATAACATACCAAACCAAATGTCTCTCCGCACAATAACATACCAAACCAAATGTCTCTCCGCACAATAACATACCAAACCAAATTTCACTCTACACAAGAACATACCAAAGCAAATGTCTCTGCACAATAACATACCAAAGCAGATGTCACTGTGCACAATAACATACCAAACCAAATGTCACTCTGCACTAGAACATACCCAACCAAATTATGGATAAATTTTGAAAAACATTTCAACAATAACAAAAACATGCGAAAGCTTTTCAGTCAACTCTCGTTAGGGAAAAACACAAATAGAATGAAGTAGTTAGAAAATACATGTTTTAAAGACACAAAGTAAAAAGCTCAACCCTCATTGGTTGATACATGAAGCACTCAGTAGGATAAGAGGATGGATCATTTGCTGCAACATGTTTACTTGATGATGACCCACATCTGTATTATTTGGTCGTGTTTGTAATTTTGTGCAAAATTAATTTATTGGATTTCTTTTTTATTATGGATAAATGCAGAGAAATCTGTTATGCTGCTATATTTACTAATGGTTACCTCCACTACCGAAGGTGGGTCTAGGCTATATATTCACCCATGTGTGTTTGTCTGTCTGTGCGCAGGATATCCCAAAAGGTTATGGACAGATTCTGACCAAACTTGGTGGACAGGTTTGGAGTGTGACAAAAACCAATTGATTCGATTTTAATAATTGGATTATACAGATGCGAGAATGTTTTATTTTTTTTAAGTGATTCTCCACCATTGAGAGAGGCGGACAAAAATTATACATAGCACGATATCTCAAAATCTTGCAGACGGATTATGAAAACACCTGGTAGGTAGGTGGCAAGAACAAGCTGATTAGATTTTGGTTCAGGTATGGATGCAGATCCAGCCAATCAGTGAGACGCAAAACATAAATTGTTCAGCCTGACAAAGGTGTGCGCTCCATATGAAGTGCCATTCTAATTTAAATTTAAGTTTTTAAAATCAGAAACATAATATTTTGCCATGTAAAAGTCCCAAATACAATGATGCAGTTTGCCTTGGAGCAGATATCGTTTATCATGGAGCTGCTGTTGGGCCTTATGGTGCTCATTTGGTCTCGAGAGGGTATTTTTGGCCTTAAACCTGCCTGCATTCTGGATGAGTGGTCTTCTGGAAGAACTGCAGCAGCAATAAAACATTCTGTGCTGCTGCACCTCATTAATCAACTTTGATCTGTAAACACAGATTGGGATTATTCGGTGTGCCGCTGGTTTAATTATTGTTCCTCTCCAATGAGAAGTTGTGCTTGATCATTGCAAATATGTGATTACAGTTTTCCTCATATAAGTGAAAGCTAGTTGATATACAATCATATAACAATGGACTTGCTCTTTTTGGCAATGTTCATGGTGTCTAGAACGAAGTGTTTAAAATGCAGTTGCTGCATAAATATATTACATTCGCTGTCTTTATAGACTGTATAATAATTGCATTGTGTAAGAAACACAGAAGATGATTAATGACAAGGTCAAGGACTAACCATGTTGTATGATGTCACTGTCCCTGTTGAAATGTAATTACATCGATAACAAAAATATTTTTAAACGCCTTATATCGAATTAATGTTACAACCTTAACTGTGAGACCACCAAATAATAAATAAATAAATCGACAATGTTACAACAACTTTTGCTGAATGAGTGAATGGACACAGTTTTTCTCCAAGCAATATTCCTCGTTTATGTTTCTAAAATCAGCAATTATAATGATATATTCAGAGCATTTGTGTATCATAGCAAAACGATATAGTCAGGTTCACGATGTCAATAAATTATATTTCGTTCAAAATCATGGTAGATTAGCAAACCTATACATTTTTGGAAAGGTTATAGCATAAGGAAACTAAAAATCAATGTTTACATTTGGAGAGATACCTGTATGGCGGCCATTTTGGATTTTCAAAATGGCCACTGTAAAATACATATTTTGTTCTATTTCTGCCTCTAATTACCCTAAAAACTTTTTAAAATATACTAAACCTATATTTTCAAGGACAAGGAATCCAATGAAAGTATCAAATTAGTGCTATGGGGAATGGTAAGACACGAATCAAAGGTTTTGAATTGCAAAATACTGTCTTTATATTCGCGATAAGTTGCATAATCAAATACATGTTATCATTTTGTACAGGCAGTTAATAACATCAAAATGTGTCACAATAATTCATATCACCAAACATACACAGGCAGTCAGCAAAATCATATATACACATGCAGTCAGTATAACTTCACATCTACACAGGCAGTCAATGACAAAATATACACAGGCAATCAATGGCATCAAACATACACGATTACAGAATATGCCATTTAGAGTTCGTCATCACTGTCCTGTGTGTCGTATCCGACAATATAGTCCGCATCGTTTTCACAGTCCGTTCCACACAAGCAAAGGTCGGTCAAATTGATTGGCAAATCGAATTGGTCGAATGGTCGATCGAATCGAATTCGATGAATCGAATCGAATCGATCGAATTGGTCGAATGGTCGAATGGAATTGGTCGATTGGTCGAATTGGTCGAATCGAATTGGTCGGAATTGGCAAATGTAAACATTGATTTTCAGATTTTCCATGTAATAACGTTTCCAAAAATGTATAGGTTTGCTAATCTACCATGATTTTGAACGAAAAAACATAGTGAACCTGACTAATATAAAACAGTTATCAAAGCAAAGAAATACTGTGCTGTACTTTCTTCCTGATTTTGAACCTTTATTGAGCTTCCCTATAGCATAGGGGAAGGCTTATTGCTGTTGTCGGGTTTGATTCTACAATTGGCACCCCCAATTTTTAATGGTACTGCAGAGTTCATTAAACCCACTGAGGAGAACTAAACCAAAATGTAGAATTTTTTTTTTCTTCCTCCACTCCAAACACACCAACATTTCCAAACTGTATCAATTTCTGAGCTGTATCTCAAAACCGACTGGGACTTGTCAGAATTAAATGTTGCAACAATAATGTGAATAGAAAGTGTTAGCTTAGAAAATTGACTTAATTTATTTGACCTTGACATACTGTTAAGGTCATTACCTAATTTTAGTAATTTTAACATGTTTAACCATAACTCAACGAAAGTATGCAGGGTTGAACTAATTTATTACTTGCGAAAAATTCTGTCTGTCTGTATGTTTGTCTGTCTGTCTGTAAGTCAATCGCCTACAGGTTACAATTTTCAACCGATCCTCACCAAACTTCACCAAATGGTAGACTTGGTCATAAGCAAGAAGCCTATTGTTTTTGGGGTCAAAAGGTCAATAGGTCAACATAGGCCAAAGGTAACCAACTTTTTTAAATCTCTAAAATCCTCAATTTTCATCCAAATGACTTGTAATTTTAAGAGTACTTGCATATCTGGTCACTGAATTCAACCACCAACTATTTTGAAGTCAACATAGGCCAAAAGGTCAACATAGGTCAAATTTATAAAATCCTCAGTTTTCATCCAATTGACTTGAAATCTGAAGAGGATTTGCATTACCAGCTAACTGAATTCAACTACCAATTATTTTTGAGGTCATCTTAGGCCAACAACTTATTTTAGGGATTTCACAAGTATCGTGCTATTCACGACATATTTCTTGTTTTGACCTTGACCTATTTTAAGGTCATTACCTAATACGTTTCACTATAACTCAACGAAAAGTATGCAGGGGTGACCTAATTTATTTGGCCTTGAGCTAATTTTAAGGTCATTACCTAATTATAGTCATTTTAACATATTTCACTCGACTACAGTTTGTCCAATTGGAGCAAAATTTACCTTCCGAGATAGATCAGGTCAAGGCACATTTCAACTTAATTTACATCATACCTCTCTGGTTTAAAAGTCAAGGGCCTGGTTGTATAAAGCATCCTTAAGGACAGATTTGAGGATTCACTTTAGCATTTCCTTCACTTTTCCCCTAAGGACATCCTTAAGTTGAGGATTGTTGCATATACGGAGCCCTCCCCACCCGCCTCTCTCTTCTCCCCACCTGCCTCTCTCCCCTCCCGCCCGCCTCTCTCCCCTCCCCCCCCCCCCACCCCCACACCCCCACCACATCATTGGATTTTCTCCAACAATTAGAAGAAATCTTTCATCACTTACCCGGATATTATACATTGTAAGAAAGTTCATGATTCGCTCTTTGGGTTGACGTCAGTTTAAACTCCTTTGCACATATGAATCGACCACGATCGTGGCTCAACACGCTTTATGAGGTAAGGACAGATTTACCTTAAGGTTGATTTTTTTTCCCTCTGCTCAGGATTTCCTTAAGGTTAAGGAAATCCTTTGGAGCCGGTGCTATCCAGGCAACCAATCACATTAGAGATAGGACGCCACATCCAAAAGCAAGAGCACGTAATGAACACCTGATTTTAAATGACACTTGTTATATGTTGCATGGGGAACATGTGCCTGTGGATAAAGGAGGAATAATGAAGGAACTGCGCTCCAACGCGAGTCGAAAGAATTGACGCGACCAAAGACGGAATTCGTCCGAGTTGCTTTATTGAAACAAAACAGCTCAGGTATTCTGACAAGCCCGTTTATCGGGCAGCAATATATATACACATTTATGTCGGGAAGTTTGCCCGGCAAAAGCTATACCGGGCATGGCCGGGTGTCAAGGGCGAGCCTTGGAAAGGCGAGTCTGGACCTGCCCGGGAGTGTTTGGCTGCGGCCTGGCAAGTCGAGGCTGGGCGTGCCCGGGCGCTCTGGGCGAGCCCTGGAAAGGCGATAGCGGGCATGCCCGGACGCTCTGGGCAAGCCCTGGAAAGGCGATAGCGGGCATGCCCGGACGCTCTGGGCGAGCCCTGGAAAGGCGAGAGCGGGCATGCCCGGGAAAGACGAGACTGGGCGTGCCCGGGAGGTTCGGGCGTGCCCGGGAACAGTGAGTCCGGGCATGCCCGGGAGAGGCGCGTCTGGCCGTGTTCTGGCTGGTGCAAGGCGATTGTGTGCATCCAGCGGTAACCGCTACACACGCCCCTCCAGAATCGACCTGCACTGGCAGGGTCAATTTAAGGGGGGTCCGGATGACCCGGCCGAAGCGACCCCTGGAGGGTCGTGGGGAGGGGTCCGACGTGGTGGTGGGTGGTCGAGCGTGGGGAACTGTGGACGGGGGGCGGCCTCGCCGCGGAGGAAGGGCCAACCGTGGTGGTCGGTCGACGTCCATGTGCGCCGGTTTGAGGCGGTCCACAGAAATCCGGTCCGGCCGGCCGCCGAAGTCGACGATGAAAGACTTGTCGCCCCGTCGCAGGACCCGTTGTACGGCGGCCGGAGTGGCCCCCGGTGCGCGTCATGACGCACAAAGACGTACTCCGCTGTGCGAAGCGCCGGGGGGACGTAGGACTGGGGGCCACCGTGGCGGGACGTCGGCACGGGGGCAAATCGTCGGGTGGCCTCCTGGAGGTCCGAGCGCTGGCGAGCGGCGGACCAGGGACTGGTAGCGTCGGGCACGAATTCGCCCGGGACACGGAGCGGCTGGCCGTAGACGAGCTCGGCGGCGGACGCCTGGAGGTCTTCCTTGGGGGCCGTGCGAAGGCCCAAAAGGACCCACGGCAGCCGGTCGGCCCAACCGTCGTCCTGAAGGCCGGCCATGAGTGCGGCCTTCATGGAGCGGTGAAACCGCTCGCACAACCCGTTGGCTTGGGGTCGGTAGGCCGTGGTGCGGTGCAGCGTGACCCCCAACGAACGGGCGACCACGCCCCAAAGCTCAGACGTGAACTGTGGGCCGCGGTCGGACGACATGTCCGCTGGTGTGCCGAAGCGCGCGACCCAGGTGGCGATGAACGCCTGCGCCACGTCGGCGGTGGTGGTGGAGGCGAGGGGCACAGCCTCCGGTCACCTGGTGGTCCTGTCCACCATGGTGAGCAGGTGGGTGAACCCCCGCGAGGGGGGCAGGGGACCCACCAGGTCCACGTGGACGTGGTCGAAACGCTGTTCAGGCATGGCGAAAGGTGCCAGCGGGGCCTGGGTGTGGCGGTGGACCTTGACCCGCTGGCAGGCCGTGCAGGCGTTGGCCCAGTCGCGGATGTTTCGTCGAAGGCCGTGCCAGACGAAACGCGCCGACACCAGCTTCTGAGAAGCTTTCCGGCCCGGGTGAGAAAGGCCGTGGATGGAGGCGAAGATGCGGCGCTGCCAGGAAACGGGCACGATGGGGCGAGGCTGGCCCTGGGAGACGTCGCAGAGCAGGACGGTGCCCGCGAAGGGAATGTCGGCCAGGCGGAGGCCCGTGTCCGCCGCACGGAGTGCCTGCACCGAGGCGTCGGTGGTCTGGTCGGCTGCCATGAGCGCGAAGTCCACGCCGAGGTGGACCGCGTTCGCGCTGGCCCGAGAAAGACAGTCGGCCACGGCGTTGTCTTTGCCGGCGACGTGCCGGATGTCCGTGGTGAACTCCGACACGGCGGAGAGGTGACGCTGCTGGCGGGCCGACCACGGCTCCGTGACCTTAGCCATTGCGTAGACCAACGGCTTGTGGTCGACGAAAGCCGTGAACGGGCGGCCCTCCAGGAGGTGTCGGAAATGGCGAACGGCCAGGAATAGCCCGAGCAGCTCGCGGTCGAACGTGCTGTAGTTTAAATCGTTCGGCCGGAGTTGCCGGCTGAAAAAAGCGAGTGGCTGCCAAACCCCGTCCACCCATTGCTCATGGACGGCGCCCACCGCGTAGTTGGAGGCGTCCGTAGTGAGGGCGATGGGCGCGTTGAGCACCGGGTGAGCCAGCAGCGTTGCGTCGGCGAGGGCCCGTTTGGCGCTGGCGAAGGCCGCGTCCATGGCCGCGGACCAAACAATGTCATGCTTGGCCGGCTTGCCCCAGAGGGCCTCGTAAAGGGGCCGCATGAGCTGAGCAGCGCGGGGCACGAATCGGTGATAAAAATTCACCATGCCGAGGAACTCTTGGAGGGCCTTGATGGAATGGGGACGCGGGAACGTGGTGATGGCCTCGACCTTGGTCGGCAGCGGCACGGCCCCGGTCTTGGTGATGCGGTGGCCCAAAAAGTCAACGGTCGTCGCGCCGAAGTGGCATTTGACCGGGTTGACAATTAAGCCGTGCTCGCTGAGGCGACCGAACAGTGTTCGGAGGTGGAGGAGGTGCTCGGCGCGGGGCGTGCTGGCGACGAGGATATCGTCCAGATAGACGAAAAGAAACGGCAGGTCGCGCAGCACGCCGTCCATCAAGCGCTGGAACGCCTGGGCCGCGTTCTTGAGGCCAAACGGCATCCGCAAAAATTCGAACAGGCCGAACGGCGTGATGACGGCCGTCTTCGGGACGTCGGCCGCCCGGACAGGTACCTGGTGGTAGCCCCGTATCAGGTCAATTTTCGAAAAGATGACCCGTCCCGCCAAACGGGCGGAAAAGTCCTGAATATGCGGGATCGGGTACCTGTCGGGGGTGGTAGCGTCGTTGAGACGGCGGTAGTCGCCACACGGGCGCCATCCACCCCCCGGCTTTGGCACGATGTGCAGTGGTGAGGCCCACGCGCTATCGGAGCGCCGCACGATGCCGAGGTGCTCCAACGCGTCGAACTCGGCCTTCGCCATGGCGAGCTTGGCCGGGTCGAGGCGGCGGGCCCTGGCGTAGACCGGCGGGCCCGTAGTGGGTATGTGGTGCTCGATCCCGT
The DNA here is from genome assembly GCF_964187855.1 of Myxine glutinosa. Taxonomy (NCBI): domain Eukaryota; kingdom Metazoa; phylum Chordata; class Myxini; order Myxiniformes; family Myxinidae; genus Myxine; species Myxine glutinosa. Next base: position 85,006,965 of record NC_136263.1, on the reverse strand, counting down.
GCCGCACCGCGACGGCCGAAAACGTCGGCCGCGTGAGGGCCGGGAATTCCGCGAGCAGGCGAGCGAACTCGTTCGCTGCCGGGAGGGCACACGCCAGTTCGGTCGGCGCGGAGCTGCTCATCGTGCACGCCAGGGAGCTGAAGGTCTCGGCGTTGACAAGGTGACGACGTTTGACGTCGACCAGCAGCCCGTGCGCGCAGAGGAAGTCGGCGCCCAGCAAAGCCATGGGGACGCAGGCGGTCACAAAAGTCCATTGAAAACACTGGCTGCCGAAGCAGAGGGTGACGACGCGTGGGCCGAAAGTGCGTATGGCCGAGCCATTAGCAGCGACCAAAAGAGGGGCCGCAAACGGCGTCCCGCCTGTCCTGCTCGGAGGCGGGTATGACGCTCAGTTGGGCGCCGGTGTCACACAGGAAACGCCGCCCAGACGCTTTGTCCCGAATAAACAGCAAGTTGCCCGAGTGGCCGGCGCTCATGGCTGGGAATGAACGCCGGCCCGGCCGTTTCCCGACCTGCCGAAAGTGCACGGGGGCCGGCATGTCCGAGCCTTGTGTCCGAACCTGGCGTGGTAATAACACCACGCCCGGTCAGGTGGAGGCCCCGGCCGTCGTGTCGGAAGCGGGCGGTGCGGCGTGGCGGCCGCCAGTTGCACCGGCAGTTCGGCCTCCAACCGCGCAGGGCGCTCGGGCGTCGTGGGCGTCGCCTCGGACGGCGGCGGGCTCCAGGTAACCGCGCCGATGTGCTGGCCCGCCGAGGAGATCTTATCGGCTTCCCTGTCGAGGGCGCGGGAATCCGTGATCAACGTGCCAGCCAGGGCGAGGCATACCGGGTGAGGCAGCTGGCGAAGGAACAGCTCGCGGAACAGAAAATCCGGAGAGTGCTCACCGAGCAACGAGAGCATATAGTCCATGCGCTCTGACGGGCGCGTGTCGCCGAGCTCGGGCAGAGCGAGCAGGCGCCGTGCGCGTGCTGCCGGTGAGAGGGCGAAAGCGTCGAGGAGGAGTGTCTCCAGCGCGTCGTATTTGTCAGCAGCCGGCGGGTGCTCGAGGAGGCTCAAGGCGTGGGCCGCGGTGGCGGAACCGAGCGCCGCCACAACATGGTGGAAGCGGGTGTCGTCCGCGGTGATGCCTCGCAGGGCGAACTGAAAGTCCGCCTGAGCGAACCAAACAGCCGCATGAGCCTCCCAGAAGGTAGGCAGTTTAAGCGTCACTGCCGTATCCATGTCGGTAGGTCACCAATGAAGGAACTGCGCCCCAACGCGAGTCAAAAGAATTGACGCGACCACAAAGACGGAATTCGTCCGAGTTGCTTTATTGAAACAAAACAGCTCAGGTATTCTGACAAGCCCGTTTATCGGGCAGCAATATATATCTATCTATAATTCCAGTAATCTCTGTGTGTATGTTTGTATGTTTGTATGTTTGTATGTTTGTATGTATGTATGTATGTATGTATGTTTGTCTGTGACCGCTGTTTCTCGACAACTACCGGTCCGATATACTTGAAACTTGCCAGGTATATTGCTGGGGACCCGAGGATGTGCCTTTTCAAGGTTTCATTTTAATCGGAGAAGTAGTTACCGAGCTATGTCCAAAAAACGATTCAACCAATCAGAGAGCAGCAAGCTATCACGTGTGCCGAACGTGGCGAACAGACTCTGCCTCGGACGGCACATTTGAGAGCGTATTCATTTATTTCACGTTGGAAAACTATGTTGCCGTTAAACTATGTTTTAAAACTAATTAAAACTAATTTGCGATTCATCGTAACTGCGATTTGCGACCTTCCGGACAGTGAAGACTTCACTTCCGGCAGCCAATCACAGAACGCTTTGTTGCGTAGGCGTGGCCGATGTGAGAGCGAGCCGAGCCCAGCGCGTGCGCCATTACGGTTCGTAATTCGATTTCTTCCGGAGAAAATAATAATTTCTCGATTTCTTATGCGCATTATTTCTCCCAATTCAGTCAGAGCGAAGGGCGGAAGCGAAGAGCATTGTTTTTTTTGTTTACGGGCGTACGGGCGTACGGGCGGGGTAGAGCGTACGGGTAGCGTTTTTTTTTTTTTTTGGCAAGGAACGGGCACCCACGTACGGGCATGCCCTAGTACACATTTATGTCGGGAAGTTTGCCCGGCAAAAGCTATACCGGGCATGCCCGGGTGTCAAGGGCGAGCCTTGGAAAGGCGAGTCTGGACCTGCCCGGGCGTGTTTGGCTGCGGCCTGGCAAGTCGAGGCTGGGCGTGCCCGGGCGCTCTGGGCGAGCCCTGGAAAGGCGATAGCGGGCATGCCCGGACGCTCTGGGCGAGCCCTGAAAAGGCGATAGCGGGCATGCCCGGACGCTCTGGGCGAGTCCTGGAAAGGCGAGAGCGGGCATGCCCGGGAAAGACGAGACCGGGCGTGCCCGGGAGGTTCGGGCGTGCCCGGGAACAGTGAGTCCGGGCATGCCCGGGAGAGGCGCGTCTGGCCGTGTTCTGGCCGGTGCAAGGCGATTGTGTGCATCCAGCGGTAACCGCTACAATAATATGATTCTTGTGTAAAATTAATTCGATTCTCATTGAGCATTTATTGTAAATGTGTTAATGTGTGCAGTAAATGTTTGGAAACGTTCCGAGAATGGTGAAAGTGTGAACTTATGAAAGTGAAATACGAGTCTGAATCTACAAGCAAAATATTCTGGATGTCATGAAAGAGTAAAAATTGCGTAAGTATTGTTATATCAGTCTCTGGCGTCATGATGCGATAATCGTCCTCTCCGTGACCAACTCCCTTCCATGAATAGTGTCTTTTGGAAACTCAAAGGTTTGTGTTTAAGCCTGGTGGAAAGTTCCCTTAACTTGAAGGAAGGATTTAAGAAAAAGTTAAGGATTACTCACACATGCAACCATCCTCAACTTAAAGATGTCCTGAAGTGAAAAGTTAAGAGAATTCTTAAGTTTTTCCTTTGGAAGCTTTATGCAACTGGGTCCATAACCTTTGGATTTTACACAATAATTTTGTGGCAGAAGTAATAAAATGCTCAATGAAAATCGAATGATTTTACACAAAAATCATTTTAATGCGCCTTCATCCGCAAGCACGTGTTCCCCATGCAACATATAACAAGAGTGCCTGAGGTCAGGAGAGCCTGTGTGTCGAAATCCTCCCCAGCAGGATGTACAGTAAAGTAGCTCTTTGGCTGCTATGGGGCGAAGAGTTGAAGGTGGGGGGGGGGGGGAGGGAAATAAGTTGTAAAGTCAATTGAATTGTTTGAGACTGTGGGTACCAAAGCCTGAAGCACCCCACCATTTTAGTTGGGCAGAACCTCTCTGCTGTTGAGTTGAGGGCCACATCTGCAGGGTGTAAAAGATGAAGCCATGGCCTGACTCATAGGAACAAGTATTGCTGAGTACCTTGATTGTAATGATTGTATTGGAGGGAGATTCCATTCAATCCCATACACCTTGAACTGTTCTCAGGAAGGCAAGAGGCCTGCAAAATTTAGGATTCGGCAAATTGGGATGGCTCCACAGGTAATGCTGGAGAATTGTGGCATCCACTGGTCGTTAGGTTGGGGTATTGCACAAATGTTCCTGGTTTTTTATAAGGTTGCGTTCGTCCATAAAGTAGGTTTTGTTAATTGTGTTTTGGAGCAATTCTCTCCCCGTACCAGGACATCAAAGTGAGGAGACAAGAGAAAATAATTTTGTACATTAAAAATTGTACATTTTTTGTGATTGATTAATTTTGTTGAGGCTAATTAGGTGTGAGTCTGTAAGCATTAAGGCTGGAGCTGTTGTCCTTGCAGTGGACCTTGCAGGAGCTGCAGTTCTGGGGGAATGATCTCTCTGGCCTATGCTGATTTCAAAAATAGTTGGTTGCTGAATTCAGTTAGCCGATATGAAAATCGTATTCAAATTTCAAGTCAATTCGATGAAAATTGAGGATATTAGAAATCTGAAAAGGTTGTTGACCTTTTGGCCGATGTTGATCTCAAAAATAGTTGGTGGTTCAACTCAGTTCGCTAATATGTTAATCCTATTCAAATTTCAAGTCAATTGGATGAAAATTGAGGATTTTAGAAATCTGAAAAGGTTGTTGACCTTTTGGCCGATGTTGATCTCAAAAATAGTTGGTGGTTCAATTCAGTTCGCTGATATGTTAATCCTATTCAAATTTCAATTCAATTGGATGAAAATTGAGGATTTTAGAAATCTGAAAAGGTTGTTGACCTTTTGGCCGATGTTGATCTCCATAATAGTTGGTGGTTGAATTCAGTTCGATGATATGTAAATCCTATTCAAATTTAAAGTCAATCGGATGAAAATTGAGGATTTTAGAAATTTGAAAAAAGTGGTTGACCTTAGGCTTATGTTGACCTTTTGGCCTATGCTGATCTCAAATATAGCTGGTGGTTGAATTCAGTTAGCCGATATTTAAATCCTATTCAAATTTTAAGTCAATGGGATAAAAATTGAGGATTTTAGAAATTTGAAAAGGTTGTTGACCTTTTGGCCTATGTTGATCTCCATAATAGTTGGTGGTTGAATTCATTTCGACTAGCCGAAACCCGTGGAACATCCACGGAAAGGAGGATGTGGTGTATGGATAGAGTGTACCATTATGGATGGCATAGGGGATTTGCTTGTCTGAGTAAGAGTTTGTTTTTTTTTTGTTTTTTTTTGTTTTTTTTTGTATACTGAATCGAGGCTCGTGAAAGAGCTAACATTTACTTCACAAACAAATCAACCAGACAAACAAAACACACAAAAAGAGGGAGCGGAAAACAAGATGGGGAGAGAAGGGGAAGCACACAAACACAACATTTGAGAGCAGGGAGATGTGTGGAAGGGAGAGGGCTTGGGGGGAGGGTGGAGGGAGAAGTATAAAACACAAGGACACCAAGGACTTCCAGGACAGAAGTTGGTATTTTAAAAAAGTGGAATTGGGGTGAAATTAGCGGGGGTAGAAAAGATCAAGCTTTTGGATGGGGGAAGATAAGAGATGGTGGTGAACAGCAGTTTTAAAGACCTGGAGGGTGGAGTGGGATTGAAGAGAGTGAGGGAGTTTGTTCCAGAGGCGGGAGAAAAGAGGAATGAAGGAGTGAAGGTGAGCAGAGAGTCTTGATTTTGGCAGTTTGACCATAAGAGGGTTGCAGGCAGATCTTGTGCGACCTGTAGGAATATTTGCGGGACAGAGCCCAGAGAGAGCTGGGGGGGCAAGGCCAGAGAGGAGTCGGTAGAAGATGGAAAGACCACCAACCTGCCTGCGGTGAGTGAGTGAGAGGCCCTTGGAGTTAGCTTCATCGCGGGAGATTCCAATGATTCTGAATGCTTTGGTTTCAACAGCGTGAAGACGAGCTCGGTGTGAGGCAGGAGCACCAGCCCAGAGGGGAGAGCAGTATTCCATTGAGCTGCGGATGAAAGCCTTGTATGTGGTGAGGAGCTCAGGTGTGCCAAGGAAGGACTTTGCACGACGGAGGATGCCCAGTCGGCGACTGGCTTTGGAGGCCAGATTTGAAATGTGGTTTTCCCAGGAAAGATCATGGCAGATAGTGAGACCCAAAAGCTTGAGTGACAGAACTTCTTGGAGAGGATTATTCAGAAAGTGGATGGGAGGGTTCTCCAGTCGGTCTTTTCGGAGAGACATCGTAAGAGTGTGAGATTTGTCAGGATTGAAAGACATGTTCCACTTGTTTGCCCAGTCTGTGATTTTGTCCAGGTCTGCAGAGAGTGAGGAGGCAGCAGACTGCCGATCTGAGGGATGAAGAATGGAGCGACAGAGAGTAGATTCATCAGCAAAGAGATACAGAGGATTTTCAAGAGAGTCAGAGAGATCATTGATGAAGACCAGAAAAAGCACAGGGCCCAGAACACTGCCTTGTGGAACTCCAGCCTGAACAGGAAGAGGAGATGAGAGAAACCCATTCAGGGCCACACGTTGACTACGACTAGAGAGGAAGTCTGCCAGCCATGCGTGGAGATTTCCATTGATACCAAAAGAGGAGAGTTTGGTGAGCAGAGCGGGGTGCCAGACCGTATCGAAGGCACGTGATATTTCAAGGGAGACTGCTCTAATTTCCTGTTTGGCATTGAGGACCTCCATCCATTCTTGAGAAAGCAGAAGCAGCATGTCCAGAGTAGAGTGTCCAGGTCTGAAACCAAATTGATGATCAGAGATCAAGCCATTGGAGAAGAGGAAAGATTTCATATCTGAAGCAATGATGGATTCCATGACTTTGCTGATAATTGGGAGAAGGCTGATTGGTCTGTAGTTGCTGGGATCTGTTTTTGCACCTTTTTTGTGCAAAGCGGTGATGTTGGCAGATTTCCAAGCAGATGGAAGATGACCTTGAGCAAAAGAGAGGGTGAAGAGAACAGAGAGAGGGAGTGAAAGAGCGGAAGAACAGGAATTTAGGACCCGTGGGCTGATGCCGTCAGGTCCAGTTGCAGAATCAGAGTCGAGGGTTGACAGAAACTTTTCCACCTTGTCAGGAGGAAAGGACACAGAGTCCAGGAGCAGCTGGGTACGACTGGGTACGGTGGGTACAGAGAGGGATGGGTTTGGGACAGAAGATTTAGAGGCAAACACAGAGTTGAGGCATTCAGCTTTTTCATGCGCGGAGTCAGCCGTGTGGCCATTTGAGGTGAGGGAGGGGATGGAGGGGGAACAAACACCAGAAACAGATTTGACCAGACGCCACCAGGATTTGGAAGAGGGAGACAGATAAGAGAGTTCGGTCCTGAGAACGGAGAGATATTGTTTCCTGGCTCTCCTGAGGGTGGACACACACTTGTTTCGGGCTTTGTGAAAGGAAATGAGATTTCCTTCCATTGATTTGCTTTCCAGGAGACGAAAGCAAGTCGTTTCTGGGCAATAGCCTCACCACAAGATTCCGTGTACCATGGACGGGAGGAAGGGTTAGACAACAGAAGACGAGATGGGATAAATCTGTGCATGAGAGAGAGCAGTTTGCTTTGGAAGAATTCCCAGGAAGAATTTATGTCAGAGGCAGTAGAGATGGGAGACCAGTCCAGATGATTGATGGCTGCTTGAAGACCGTGCCAGTTGGCCTGAGTGAAATGCCAGACTCGTCGACGCTGAGGAGGCTCTCTGAGAATGGTCAGAGAGATGTCCACTTTAACAAGCACATGATCAGAAGAGCCGATTGGAGCAGAAGAAGAGCAGCAGACATTTTCAGGGAAGTTAGTCATAACCAAGTCCAGAAGAGAAGATGCTCCGTTGACTGAAATCCGGGTCGGGAAATTGACAGATTGTGTCAGTCCCAGTGAGTCACAGAAGTCCTTTGCTGAAGAGCCATGGCTGGTGAGAGCGGTACCCACACCCAGCCAACTGGCATGGTGACAGTTGAAATCACCACATATGAGGAAGAGAGAGTTGGGATGGGTAGATAGAAGTTGGTCCATATTCTCAGACAGCGAGATGTAGATGGAGTCATCACTGTTTGGTGGACGGTACAACACATATATGAACAAAAGGTGGGAGCGAAGGGGAAGCCGTAGCCAAAGGTATTCCTGGGGGTGAGGTGGAGAGAGGGCAGTGCAGGGCGAGTGAGGAAGAGAGTTTTTTATAAAGATAGCAACCCCACCTCCAGGATGAGGCTCAGGTCTATCATACCGGAGGAGGGAGTAACCTGGGAGAGATACCAAGGAATCAGAGACATCATGAAGGAGGAAAGTTTCTGTTAAGCAGATCACGTCTGGTTTGTCAGAAGCAACCTGTATGGAGAGATCAGACAAGTTTGAGCGAAGGCCCCGGATGTTTGAGGTCCATACTGTTAAGGAAGAGGAAGGGGGAGCATCGGATACAGAACAGGGGGGGGGGGGGGAGCGGTAGGGTAAGATGTGGAAGAGGAGGAAGAGGTAGGGAGAGCTGTTGAAGGTGTGTCGGAGATTACAGAATAGCTTGGAGAAAGGGAAGAATGGGGCAGACAAAAGGTTTGATGGTGATTGGGAGAGGCGCAGTGAGGTGTTATTTGACGAGGGGGAAGAGCGAGGCAGAAGGTTGAGGGACATGAAGGTGAAAGTTGGAAGGGGGAAGAAGCGGGGAGGACGCTTTGAGGGGGAGGGGTGAGAGGGGAGTCTAGGAGGGGAGGAGCGAGGGAGAGTCTCGGAGCGGAGGGGTGTGGGGGGAGATTTGAAAGGAATGGGTGATTGGGAAGATTTGGAGGGGAGGGGCAAGGGGGAAGATTTGAAAGAGATGGGTGATGGGGATGATTTGGAGGGGATGGGCAAGGGGGTAGATTTAGAGGGGAGGGGTGATGGGAAATGGGATTTTGGGGTGATGGGATTTTGAAAAATGTACGATTAATGGGAAACGAACATTTATTGCAAAATGAGTTTCTTGAGACATTCGAGTCAAAAATACGTTTGAGGACGCTGGAGGGAGGATGGAGTGCTGGAGAGTTTAGGGAATGAATTAAAGATGCACTATAAGAGATGGAATTTTTTTTTGGAATGAATGGATTTGGTGAGCAAGTCGAAAGCATCCTTTTATAGAAGAAGAAGAAAAAGGTGTTATAGAATATGACAGAATACAGGTCTTCAGGGGTCAGATGAGACATTTTTTAACAACGTGATCACAAACGAAACAACGTGGTCGAAAAACGAACGAACGAACAAATAAGAACGAATAAACGAATAAGAACAGAAGGAAATGTTTTTGGGTTTTTTTTGTTTTTTTTAAGATTTCAAAACAAGGAAGTATGGGATGAAAAGACCGTGAAAAACAGAGACCGGAAAATAATTGCAGCGCGATCAGAGAACCGCTGAGACAAAAACGAAGCCTCAAGCCAAGGTTGGACACAGTAGCCTAGTACTACACTTAGGCCTCAGAATACGCGATAAGAGAGACCGACGATTCTGTACACAGGATATGAAAAACCAACGCCAAGAATACTATTCAAGACACCCCAATAGGTACATACAAGACCAGTTTCGACAAAAACACAATTGAGAAAAGTTACTTAACTTCGAAAGCGAGCGTGCATGGACAGCTTTGAAGAGACGAGACCTCCAATCTTGCACATGCGCATCAATCAAAATCAAAGGAAGAAAGATGAGAGTTAGGAAGAAAGATGAGAATGAAGAGTGCGTATATGAACAACGATCGCCGACACCGGCACAAATGCATGCTCTGGATTGTCCACTCAGTGGACGGCTTGCTTTCGCCTTCGCCTGTCCAATCGGCAGACGGCTTGCTTCGCCTTCGCTCAGCAGATGCCAATACGATGGCGTCGTAAGATGGTGTCGTATCGGCAGTTAATCGGATGCTTTTGGGCCCCGTCGGCTAATTCAGATTTTTCGAGTATGGCTGTACGTGATAAACAAAGAGCGCGGTTCGTAGATCATAAATCCATTAGTGCCATGGGCATCGGGTCACTGTGTGCGGCGTAAAAGGGATAACAAAGTCGAGTCCTTACGCTATTATTATATAGATGATAGGTAAATCCTTTTTGAATTTGAAGTCAATCGGATGAAAATTGAGGACTTTATAAATTTGAAAAAAAGTGGTTGACCTTTGGCCTATGTTGACCTTTTGACCTTTTTACCTCAAAAATATATAGTATTTTGTCAGACTACAAACTCTACCGTTTGGTGAAGTTTCGTAAAGATCGGTTTAAAATTGTGACCTGTAGGCAACTTTAAGTGAGCGGACAGACCAACAAACACACATAAAACACACTAACTGGAGTGATCAAAATACTGTCAAAAAATATATTTTTTGCCAAGTAACAAACGGACAGACAGGGGTGAAAACATAACCTCCATCTACATTTGATGGCAGAAATAAAAATACCAGGCTTGGTGAATGGTTAAATCGTCTGCAATGAGTCTGGGTGGTCGGCAGACATGATGGGCCTAATGATCTCCTCTTGTGTTGAAGTTCCTTGTAATTGAACTCACTATTTTTTTTTGAAGTAAGGAGGTTGGGTTATAAAGGGTTAATGGAGGAAATAAAGATGGCATGAGATGGTAGTCCACCACCTGATTGAAATCCTTGAAGGAAGAGTGGGATGGCAGCACAGCTTCAGGATGGCAGTTCCATAGATGGGAGAAGCAAGGTACAAAGGAATTGAGGTGTGTAGTCAGCCTGGATTATGGAAGTTTAACAAGGAATTGGGGACGACTGGAAGAACACGAATCCTGGAGGAGCCGAAGATGCTCAGGTAGCACTAAATAAAATAAAAGAGCATATAGAGCTAAATCAGATAAGAGATGGTAAAAAAACAGATACCACCCAGATGTCTGCGAAAGGAGAGCATCAGACCTTGCCTGCTTAGCATACCTTGTTCCAAACACTGAACAACAATTCCAAAATTTTCATCTTCGGGACGTCGCAATTGTGTTGATGTGTTAAGCAAAGTTGAAATGTAAGTAAAGATTGTTTACTTAAGCTTCTGTATTTATTGCACAAACTATAAATTAAAATCATTCTCAAAAGACATGAGACTAATGTCTTTTGGGAGAATGTGAGGGAATTTGCAATTTTGTATGCCTTTCCATTCCTGTGATGTACAACCTACTGTAAATTAGTATGCCACTTTAATGACATCATATATAATGTTCTGTGAGGAATAATCCATTATTTCTTTTTGGACACTTTGCTATGAAAGTTTGTGCAAAATCGTGGCTATGGCTTTGCATTCCCATCAAATTAAAAATCTAAACGCAAGTCAAAAATGTATAACTTAATCATTGAATTTCATGTTAAACAGATTTTGAAGATACATCGCCAACGGGGAACGCAGCTGCCTAGGTAGGGGCATGCTGTTCTGTTGAGACTTTGTCATTGTACAATTGCAATAATGTCAGGTGTAATTACACACAATTGAAATCACTTTTGGGTTAGTGTCAGATGCAAAATAGAGAAAATTTGAATTTTGTTTGACTAAACATTTTGAGCTATCATGTGAACAAATAAACAGACAGAGACAACCACAACTGATTTATCCAAAAGGAAAGTCTCACTAATACACTAACTATCCTTACAAGTTTTAGTAATATTTCAGCAAACAATTTTTGGCCTAAAAATAAAAGCCCGCAATACACTCACTTTATCAATGGAATGATTGGGCTGTAAGAAAAGGGGGTCATAAAAGGTGGGGTAAGATTTTCCTATGTGGAAAGGTGGGACAGGGTGCACCTTCTCAGGATAACCTCCCGGATCCTGGTTATACGTTAAGTATCCTGAACGTCCGCATCAGAAATATCTCTGAATGATGGTATAGTGGGAAATTTAAAATGAAAACTATTCAGTATAACGAACAAAAAAAACTGAGTATGGTGAAAATATGCGAATGGGGGTAGGTTGGGGAGGGGAGGAGGGTGGATCTTGTCCCGTCTCTTTCAACAGTCTTGTCCCTCTTGGCCAAATGTTTTTCTCCAGAAGTGGTTTATCATGTACAAATCTGACATAAGCAAGTAGTTCTGAAGCTTCAGCAACATCAATTGTCATTTCAAGTTAGATCACAAAGAAACAGCTCGTCTTCATGTAGTTCAACACTCGATTTGTCACATTACTAGCAAGCCCTGAAATTCAGAGATTCACTCTGTCTTGTTACAGTGGAATGGCAGCAACCTGCATTGCTTTGCTTTCCCAAAGCATAATGGAATGAATGTCCTTTGCAGCTGGGAAATCAATGTCATGGCTGTAGAATGAGGGCTTGCAATGTTTAGCAACAGGGAATGACAAGATCTAAAATGCTTGAAGGCATTTCGGTAGACAATGTGGGATGCTGGTTTATGACACTTATTGCTTGATTAATGTTTCAGGTTTTCTTTATAGTACAGTGGAAAGGTGAAAGTATTGTGCACTTAATGATAAAAGCATCAAATTTGGAACAGAGTTAGGCCATATCTAAAGGAAGATTTTTAGCTATAGGGCCATCGCAGAAATGTCATGTGGCAGCAGTGGCAGCCATTTTCCAAAATGGCTGCAATTTCCATGCACTTTCCACAAACGTCTCGGATTGGGACATCTCGTCTCATTACAATTTTGATTTATTGGAACCATTTCACATTTGTAAAGTTATTTGTGGTATTTTAAAACAAAGAAATGCTGTCTGGTGCACATCTATTTGGTGCCAATGTCACAGATCTGCTGTATACCGATAAATAGTATGTAGGCGGATGCTCAATACTCTGCTGTGATACTTAAGCTGCACATTCTCCTGCACATTCACAAAGTGCTGTGCATGGAAGAGCTGCCTTAACACATTTACACAGCCCTCTACAGCCCTTCTTACAGCCGCATCTCAAGAGTTCCCGGCAGGCCTTTGATGCCTCTGGAAGTGTTGTTCAGCATGCATCCCATTCCCCATTGTCGCCCTTGTTCCATCTCCATTCGCTTGGGCTTGGGAGCTGAGGAGCTGCAACCATCATTTGGCCCCAGCAGTAACCAGCTTGGTATGCAGCCCTCGTGTGTTGGATGAATGCTGCCTTTGTTTGGAGGAAGACTATCGAGTGCTCTCCTCCTCCGAGATAAGAGCTGTTTGCGGGTTTGATTGACATATTGCTCACTACTAATACGGGCATACACAAAGATCACAAAGCACTCTAGTTGCTCCATTGAGTCATCTACAGACCCTGGTGAAGCACTCAATGTGCAAAATTCTGATGTCACCTCAATGTAGCACCTCCATGTGTCCCATGCAGTCTTCTTTCCTCGACCAGCAAAGAACGAAACAGTCACATCCCGTGAATGCATGAAACACTGGCAGAGCTGCACACTTCTCAGGACCCAGAGCCTTGGCCATATCACGAGCTGCCAAGATACGAAAGTTCTTTCCAGTTCCAAAGGCAACCCACAGCTCAGGAATGTTGAGTTGCTGTACTGCTGTCACTGCCAGAACCACCACATCAGTATCAACTGTGTGGATTGAGATCTTTGTATACCCTTGTTTCACAACATCCTGCACATGGAGCAGGATTCTTGTATCATCTTCCTCGTGGTTGCAGGGAGCAAGGCCTTCTTCATCTTGACGCTGATTACAAAGGATGCCAGAGTGATGTGTGGTGATGGTATTGCTTGTCGGTGTCCATTGATCCAATGCAGACTGCCAGAAAAGAGAACAGTTCGACCTTATTCTCATCAATCCTGAGAAACTCATTACAATTCCTAGGAACTAGGGTGGATGGCTCTACACGTTTTCTAACTCCTTTCCCTCTTCTCTTCCATGCACCTGCCTTCAGACTGTCCGTAAAGTACTCATCCCACACAATGTCTACCCATATTGCTTGCTGCAGGTGAGCTCTGATGTGAGGTAGGAATAATGCAGTTGCATAATCATCAAATCTTTTGGCTGGACCAGGTTGCAGCATATTGACAACTGCAGCTCCATCAAGAACAATAACATCTGCAGCTGGTGCAGACGCACTGGTTTGTGAAGGAACGAGTTCTTCCAGGCAGCCTACCAGGTGTGATTTCACTCCAGTTTTCAACTTGCCCAACTGTGACAGCGAAGATGGGCAAGCCTGATTCTCATGCTGAAAGAACTCGTTGAGGTCCCCATCTCGTATCTGTGAGGCAATGTATAGCCTGGAGACAAATTACAGTCGTTCGTCAGTGATTTTGGATGCTGCTGTCCTGTCCCTTTGACTTCTGTTGGGCTGGAGGCCGACTGAAGAGGGGCAGGTTGTTCCTCTTGATTGGCTCATAAATGTTTTATTTGGTTGACTTGGCACTCTGTGACATACGTGTATACTGATCTTGTCCAAGCTTCTCAATGTGACGTACAGTGTCTATGACAGCAGGATCAACAAGGTCTCTACTGTCCAGTATGAGAAGATCCCCGCTATTGTCACAGAAGGGATTCCCCAGTCTTTCTATTGTATCTCTCAGTGATTTGACATCTTTAGCAAATGCCTTCTATGTATGTGGTGCCTGATCATGATGCCTGTGATCTGACTTTTTTCTCCTCTCTGTTGAGCTTTCAAACTCTTCAATAACTCTACCACTTCAGGGCCACAAACCATCCATCGCCTCAGTGCTGCTAGATTCTCAGGCAGACCAACAGCTCCACCATCACCCTTCACTGAAGCATTGTTTTGTTCATGGGCCTGACCAATTGCTATTGCAGAGAATGCTCGACCTGTCTTCTTCACCACAACGTTTCCTTTGAGAAACTCTGCAAAGATCTCTGGATGTTTCATTTCCAATGTTACCATGTCACGCAAATGGACAGGAACCCACCTGGCATAATTAGTGTGGTCTAGAGCAAATAACCAGGATGTGATCTTGGTCAAAGCATCCACGTACAGCAAGAAGTCTGCCTCGTGTATTGCTCTCACATAGATCATTAGCTCGAGCTCAATATTCAGTATGATGAGCCAAAACTGGTTTTGAGGACTGATTTCAGCTCACTTGAAACACAAGTCTTCTAGAGGAAATATGCTTTCTCTTTCTTGCAGGCTTTGCCCATACTGGTCATATGTGTTCTGCAGGAGTAGGTACAGAGCACAGGCTGTCACCTGATGAACACGCCGTATTCGATTAACATGAGAGGCTTTGAGAAATGAATCTACAGTGCCAGATGTGGCCACGCCTGCTTCTACCAGTACACTGGTCCATCCTCTATTGTCTAGAAGATCTCCAAGTGTCTTAAGAGCTGCCATTTCAATGTGCAGTCCACCAAAGATTACAATGAATTTGTCCTCACCATAGCGTGTGGGCCAACTCCACTGGATTTGCTTTCCGAGTGTAAACAGAGGCTGATCCATGGTAATGATGGGCACTTGTCTAGGAATGAGTATCTCCACTGCCTTCTGTACAACATCTATTGAATGACGAATCATGGCAACAGGGTTTGCTTGGTCTTAGAACAGGGGAAGAAGAGCAGTAACTGATATGCTGCTCTCTGGCTCTGAACCAAATGCCTGCTGACTTGTGTGATATGCAGCCCAGGAGACAGTTTCTTCATCACTGAATGAGTCAGTAGCGACTGTCTGCTTCACATGCTCCAGCCAATTGAAAACACAAGAGAAATACAATAGTGTAACTTATTTTCAAAGAAAAACTACATGTGTACATTTTCAAAGAACAACTGTAATTAGGTGATTATGAAAGACAACTTCCTATACTTTACCTGTATTCTTTCCGCATGGCCTCAGGTATACGTTGACAGTCAGCTCTGTTTGGCCCATCTGTTTTAGGCAGTGGTGGATTCTTTATGGGCACTGGGGCTGAAGGCACACTGGTATACGATTCTGGCAACTGGGCCAAGGTCTTCTCAGAGGCAGTCAGGGTATCATCGCAAACCCTGCATGGCCCATTTCACTCCACTGGTGTCAGAATTTGGATGCTGAAACAGGGATATGCCTGTTCCATGGAATGAATGATGAGCAGTTGTCGAGCTTGGGTTGTGGTCTATGTTATCAACTGCAGCAGTTGTGGAGAGACCACCTCTCAGATGAGGAAAGCAGACCACTTTCTCAGTCTCATAGTGTTGACAAATCTTGTTTCCTAGATCAGTGGAGATGTTCAGCACTCTGTCATATGAGGTAGACAGGCCTAAGTTGAACAGAGTGTCTACAAGATCACGCTTGCATGTCTTTGTGTGAAACATCACTCCTAGATAGACTGGCAGAGGTGTCTCTCGTTGTTGGCTGTGTGTTGTAGCACTTGCTGCAGTCGAGGTCTCCCGACGGTGCACAAAAGCAATGGACATCAACAGCTGTGTGATGGTGTTACGGGGTCCTCCCCTATTTACCTGGGCTCGGTGACCTCCGAACCTCGAGGGGAGCCCCGGCAGAAAAATATGTTATCCTTGGGGAAATCAATCAGATCATTAAGGAGGCCACACCGAGGGTTATGAACGAACAAGGATATATTAACAATCCCAAACACATAAAGGGTGAATACATCAATTCACAATTACAATCACAATATTTAAGATGGTACCACCTTATATATCCCTCTAACCCAACTCGCAGCACTTCCCCCCCAATGTCTCTGTACTCCTCCAAGGCGACGTCGAGTTGCTCCGGCGATCGTCGGATCAATGGCCGCTCAAAGTCAATTGAGGCTTGGACGAGTGAAACAACCCCGAGATCACGTGACCCAGTTCACGCACAATGGCGGTGGTATGGGCGCTTTCCAAAGACGCTCCAAACATGCACGTACACCGTGCAGCCGCAAACCGCACCGTCTCCTTCAAAGGCCGCTGGCACGCACCCGCGTCCTCGGCAACCCACCGAGGAAGGCGAAACCAGCAGACGCGGCAACCTTATTCTGCGAACGTCGCGCAACGCGCACGAGTCACAATGGCGGCGGGCTTGTACTTGAGGCGAACTTATGCGACGAGGGTTCATCCGAATCCGACGTCGATCAGGCACGCAGATGTGAACAGTCCCAGCGATCACAACGCTGAAGGCAGGACTTCCTTTATAGGCTCAAAAGTTCCCTCGCGACGTTCCTTCGACAATGCTCGCTACGGAGCTTCAACCACCACCTTTTCTTACGATCTCCTCCCACCTCTTTTTCTTCGCTCCACCTCTTCCGGTCTCGATCCAGATTTCTGGCCACATTTTACCAAGAGGGCTTTTAAATCTTTTACTCACAACAACCCTTTCCCTTAAGTCACAACAAGCATAATATCTAGAATGCTTCGAACCAGCAACAATACTCATAACCACAATCATTAAGGCCGAGTCCGTAACAGATGGTAAGTACTGGTTGAGGCACTGATGCGAAACTTGCTTGTGTTTTGATATTTGGCCCGTTCAGGATCAACGATACTAGTGCAGAAAGGGAACTTGGTAATGATGCCTCTTGGCACTGATCACCAAATGAACAACTGAATCTTGTTTTCATTTTCAGCATGTCTCTCCGAACTATGTTAGCCGCTCTTGCAAGAATAACGGCATCACTGTCAGCATCATATTCACATGCTTTTTGTAAAGCAGGACCAACATCCTCCTTGCAAATAAGTGCAACCTCTCGGCCTTTTGTTACTGATATCATGTCTGGAAAATAGGCCAAGATTCGATTCTTAAGCCTGGTGGAGTGAACACGTCCAGTGAGCTCAGTACCAAGCTGTTCCAGTCTGCCTGTATACAGTTTGACCAGGTCTGACATATGGAATACTGCTGCCACTCCACTATCCATGTGAACTTCCTCAATATAGGAAATCAGTCCAGCTAACGCAATGCCATGGTTGACAGGATCAATGTCAGTCTCTTTGGATGACTTTGTTTCTTGTGCTCTGTAATGCAGAGAGACCACGCATTTGACGTGGTACTTGGCGTCCTGTGCAATCAAGCCACCAGCACTCAATTTGGCCATCAGATACTTGTCTTCCAGTTAAAGGGCACATTTCCTGACACGAGCATCGAGGTCAAATATTGATGCTTCATGCAATGTCTCCCCAGCCTCAAATTCACTACAAAAGAAACATTTTGGAGTAAGAGCTGAAGACTGCCCCATATTCAGATGGGTGAACTTCTTGCTCACTTCTGTACTGGTACTTTCTTTGGCTGATGATTTTCTTTTCTCCGCACAATGCAGCTGGGTTTTGTTGAATTTCAGCCTGTAAGAGTCATGAAACTTGGCCTTATGATGTTACAGTATTGCCTCAATTCCATCACCATCATCCAGTTGTAAGATGTATTGCGAGGGTATTGCTCTTGGCAGACAGCCAATCCTGCCAAATGCCTGAAGATTGCTGGCTATGGTTCTGTAACGTGCTCCCTCTGTGCCTCGCCTTGAATTAGCTGGGCAGATCAGTGACTCAGAAGTTTCTTCCTGACACAGAAAACATGTGTCCCAGTCTATTGGACATGCTCTACTGGATGTCCCTGCAGGCTGCTGAGGATCCATGATCTTGTGTAACTTCGCCATTGTTAGCCAGGCTATTTAGTTTGACCACCACCAAACATTAACTAAATGTTGGACCAACACCGGAGTTCACAATGTAGATTGATGTAGCAAATGAGTTAGTGCCAGCACCTGCAAGCAGAATAAACAGTATGTAAGTAAGCATCATTCCAGGCCATACATACATACATACAGATGGAAAAACAACACATAATACCATGATTATACTCATTTTATTACATTATCATGACACCTGGTAGTACTTCATCAGGCGTGTTCCCACCTGTTTGGAAAAGTGGTCGTCACAGCCATCATGGAGCAAATTTGCAATGGCCCTATAGCCAGTTTTCTTACTCTGAACATGCCCTAGTCACCTGCCAAATTTCATGCACAATACCTTCATACATTTCACATATCTGCTGGAATATTAAGAAAGTCGAGTGGCTTACTCTTTCATCTGAAATTTCAAGTCAACAAATGGTGTTTCAGTTTCAAAGCCTTATGCTACCTCTACAGTCTAGCAGGTACATCATCACACACACGGCTCTGAGCATGAGCTGCATCTGCATTGCCAACATTGGTAAACCCCATTCCAAAATAATATTCTTTGTATTTCCTACCTCTGTTGCGCTATTAGTCTCGCCCAGAAGGGGATGGGAGACTATTGCAATGCTTCTGTCTGTCTGTGTGTGTCAGTGTCTGCATATTTTCACTTTAAAATGGTTTTCTCTGAACCGCTTGTCCGATCGATGCAAAACTTTAAACATAGGAGCTGCTGCCCATGGAGAATATTTTCTTGTGGTGTGGCAGCCGTATTTAATTAAAGGAAAAATATTGGACATCATTTTCTTTGAAACAGCTCAACGGAAAAAAATTAAACTTGGCACCTGTCATCAACTCCCCATGGGGTATATAGGGTAATAACGATGATGTCATCGGAGAAGTGGTATTCGTGGTAAAAATGGCAAAACGTGCCAAAGATCTGAAACATCATATATCTGATATATGACCCATTATGAGTGAGTAATTTAATTTATGATGTTCGTAATCTATATCAAGAAACTGTGGCAAATAGAAGGATGATACGGGTATATGGGCCATAACAGTAGCGTGTTCAGTTAACGATGGTATTTTTGTTCAGACCGAACACGCAAAGGCAAGACTATGTTCTCGATGAGCGTCATTTTAGTTTTGTTATTTTTGCTCATGACACCCAGCCACCAGTACAACTGCAGCATACAGTCACGTGAAAAAGTAAGTACACCCCATGTAAAGTTTGACTTTTTCAACATATTTCAACATACAGCTATTTGATCTTCATTTCAACAATATTGATAGATAAAGGTGATATAATATGACAAATATCATGAAACATTTACATTTTGTAGTCCATTGTATAATTTAATAAACATAAATGCAAATTTCGCATGTGGAAAAAGTAAGTACACCCTTGGCTCTAATAGGTGGTATTGCCCCTTTGGCAGAAACAACCTCAAGTAGGCGTTTCTTATAACTGTCTACCAGTCTCTGACATCGACTGGGAGAAATTTTTGCCAACTCCTCCATGGAGATTTCTTTCAGCTGTGCGATGTTTGAGGGGTTTCTTGCATGCACAGCTCGTTTCAAATCCCCCCACAACATCTCGATGGGATTTAGATCCGGGCTTTGTCTTGGCCATTCCAGAACCCTCCATTTCTTTCTTTTCAGCCATTCCTTGGTGGATTTACTGGTATGTTTAGGGTCATTGTCATGTTGCAAGGTCCACCTTCGGTTGAGCTTCAACTTGCCGACAGATGGCCTCACATTATCCTCAAGCACCCTCTGGTACAATGAAGAATTCATGGTGGATTCTATGATGGTGAGCTGCCCAGGCCCTGATACAACAAAGCTGCCCCAAACCATAATATTTCCACAACCATGCTTTACAGTTGGTATCAGGTTCTTGTGGTCAAATGCTGTCTTTGGTTTTCGCCAAACATGTCTTCTGGTACTGTGGCCAAATAGCTCTACCTTTGACTCATCTGTCCAGAGCACATTGTTCCAGAAGTGCTGGTCTTTGCCGAGGTGTTCATTGGCAAACTTTAGTCTTGCCCTGATATTCTTTCTGGACAGCAAAGATTTCCTCCTGGCACACCTCCCATGTAGATCAAATTTGTGCAGCCTCTCTCTAATGGTAGACTCGTGCACTTTGACATCAACAGTGGCAAGAGCTACCTGTAGGTCCTGTGATGACATTCTGGGGTTCTTAGAGACTTCTTTCAGCATTGTGCGGTCTGCTCTCGGGCTGAACTTGCTGGGGCGGCTTGGCCTGAGCAAGTTGGCAGTTGCTTGGAATCTTCTCCACTTGTCGATGCTCTTCCGGACAGTCGAATGATTGATTTCAAATTATTGTTTGGAGATCTTTTTAAATCCCTTCCCAGACTCGTAGGCATCTATAACCTTCTTTCTGAAGGCCTCAGAGCTCTTTTGATCTAGGCATGGTGAAGCCGCACACTTCAACAACAAAGAGCAAACCAAACTAAATGTCTGAGGTTTAAATAAGACAGGTTCCTCCAAGATCCTCTCTAACGATGTTCTAATCATTTGCACCTGAGCTGGTGCACCTGATTCTAATTTTAGGTATTTGAAGTAGTGATAAATGTAGGGGTGTACTTACTTTTTCCACATGAGAAATTTGCATATATGTTTATTTAAATTATACAATGGACTACAAAATGTAAATGTTTCATGATATTTGTTGTATTATACCACCTTTATCTGTCAATATTGTTGAAATTAAAATCAAATAGCTGTATGTTGAAATATGTTGAAAAAGTCAAAAACTTTACATGGGGTGTACTTACTTTTTCACGTGACTGTATATTTTTCCCTCACCACAAAGCATTCCATCTCATTTGCTATACAATGGTAAATGTGGTAGAATCAGATGTCACTTATTATAAAACACGAAGTTGCTTGCTTCTGATTGGTTCTCATCCATGTTAAGCATGAGCAAACATACCATCCCCAGAGACGGGAAAAGCAAGCATAAGTACCGGTCCCCAGTGATGGGAAAATTTTTAATTAATGTATCAATTAAAATTATTTCATATACGAGTACAAGGTTGGAGACAGGGGACATTAAAATGAGTTTTGGCCAACAAACTGTCGGTCCATATAATAATAATAATAATGCATTTACTATAAATAGCGCTTTTCAGGGAGCCCAAAGACGCTTTGACAGAGTGCAAAACATGATGCATAGCAAAACATAAAAACAATTGCAAAAAACAAGAATCAATAGGGAAATATTCAAAGCAAAAAGGAGGGAGAAGGAGAAGAGATAGTCAGGGGTTAAATGCTGTGGGTTAAATGTTGAATGCAGTGTTGAACAGGTGGGTCTTGAGTGATGTTTTGAATGGGTGAGTGAGGAGGAGTCTCTGATGGTGTGAGGTAGTGAGTTCCAGAGGGTGGGAGCAGCGACGGAGAAGGCCCTGTCCCCCCAGGATCTGAATTTGGTCCGGATTGGGGGGGGGGGGGTCAAGAGGTTGGTACCAGCAGAGCGGAGGTTGCGGTTGGGAGTGTGTCTGGAGAGGAGGTCAGCCAGGTAGGATGGGGCCAGGTTATGGAGGGCTTTGTAGGTCAAGAGGAGGATTTTGTACTGGATTCTCTGGGAGATGGGGAGCCAGTGAAGCTTGTAAAGGACGGGGGTAATGTGGTCACGGGTAAATACCGCACATAACGGGCTTGTACATATACTTTGGTGTACATGATATTTCAAATACCGCACAGCACTCAGCTTTCATATTGCAGATATCTATTTCTCATGACGTTATCTCAAACTAATTAGATCACGGCTGTGATAGGCTGAATTATGTTGCCATGGCAACCACCTCGTTAACATGGATCGTGTACCCGATATTTCAAAAAACATCCAAGCTTTAGCTTTCACATTACACAGATCTAGTGTGATTGGCTGATCACTCCAATGGGATGGTTGATCACTCAGAATCACAGAAAGAAGCAGTTAGGAGCATTAGTTCAACTCTCACTTGGACGTAGTATTGTGTTGATGTAGTAAGCAAAGGGGGCAAATTTCAGCTTTCTACAACATTCAGAAGGTACCGAACATTAATATCAGCCAGTGATTCAGTCAGTGGTTAGAATGAGCTTTATATATCTTCTCTTAAAATAAACTTTGATATAGTAAGAGACTATTAGACCCTTTACTAGTATTGCGAACGTCTAGTTTTTCAAAACGTCGACCTCACAGAAGCAGAGCCTTCGCTTGAGCAATTATGCCAACAAGTCCAGTATATGCCACATATAATCAGAATATACCCTCACCAAAGGTACATATGATTTAAAATGTGTGGAATTTTGGAGGCTCAGGGCGACTATAAATATCAGATGACTTTTTTTTACTTAAAATCTGGAATGTTGCATAAAAATTACATGAAAAGTTCTGAGGAGTTGAAAAAGACAAGGAATGCAGATGAGACATACCCAATTACAAGTGCATCCCTATACCATGTCACCTTGCTGATTACTTCAGGTGGATTTAACTTTTGTCGCTTCATGTTCAAGAATGGGTAGGTAATATGAAACAGAATATATTTGGACATGAGTAAATAACCTCTGGGACTCAAGTGGAATCCTGATCTGCAGAAACAGAACAGGCAGAAATCTAAATTGGAAATGGGAGTTTGGGACATTTTCCAAAGCTAGTAAATAGCCCAGACATATATAAGCTAAAGAGACATCCCTTTGGAAGGAGCAAGCTTTGTAAGTTACACTAGGAAGTCATTTAACCATACTTTGGGCCAAAACCACCACCGGAGTGAATTAGATGAAACAAAATTACCCGAAAGACCAATTCAAACTGTAAAAAAAATTACAACTTCGAACTTCAATCTCCAGATGCTGCAATTACAGCAATGGAAGAATAACGTGTTTCATTAACAAAATGTCTAGGACAGAGATTATTGGGTTAAAACAGAAACATATAGCCGATGCAAAATAAAGTAGCCTGGTTTGTATACCCAGAGGTTCAAAAACTCTAATATGTATTGTTGCAATTGAGTTTTACTGGGAGATAGGATGTGTGGGAATTGCAACCTCATGGCAGTGCAGTAATGAAAAGTATTGAGCACAAAATAAACATTATAAGAAGCATTATGATCTGTTCAAGCTCCCAATATGCACATTTTGGCAACACGTGTTAATATCTCTTCATAATGCATCGACTGGATAAGTACCGTGTGGATAAAATGGAATCCGTTCCATGAACTTTCTAATTTTTCATGTTATACAATTATAAAAATGTAGTCGATGTCAACAAAGAACCACTCAATTGTAAATGCCCACAGAGGTGAATCAGCTGTTCAAACCTGCATTTTTGTCTCCAGTGATTACTTTTTATGTTCACTTGCTCAGATGATAAATGCATTCTTTGTTTGAGTTAACTTTGAAGAGCTCTCAGATGGATGGCAATAGCTGAGCTTTAATATTGTGCATTTTGAATCGGTTGATTTTAATATTTTGCAGCTTGATGACAATGCCATCAATATTGATGTAATGGCAGACCTACGTAAGTGTTTACCTTGGCAGTGAGCGAGGTGTAATGCTTCCACTGAAGCAATTGCCAGTATGTTTTCCCATTTGCTCACCAGAGGACTTTGTAGCATGTTTTCGAGCTTGGCAAGGCATTAGTAACACCGTGCTGTGACATAAGTGATCTGTGAAAGGTCAAAACAAGTTCAACAAGTACAGATGCAATCAAAGTACACCACCCCCATGCCAAAAAAATACGAGTAAATAATATAATATCCAGCGCAATATCGCCGGGGTGCCTTTGTATGCCGAGCAGCATATGGAGACGGAATTGGGAGGGAGTGATGTACAATAATCGATTGATTAATTCCGTAATTAAAATAAATAAATAGTAATCGTAAAATAATTAATTTCTTAACCAATTAGCTAATAGCATACGAAAACCACCAAGTGTTTCATCCAAAGCTGTAACTTTTTGAAAAATAATTAATTAATTGAAAAAATTTAAATAGTTAATCTATTAATTAGTTAATCATTAAATCAAAAATATCCTTTATAGCCACATCACTTGGTCACTGTCATGTCCAAATATCAGCTTCCAAGCTCAAAAGGTGCCTGACATATTGCCCAGATGAGAAGAAAAACCAGAGCTTCCAGGGAAGCAGAACTCAACTGAACTGACTGGACAACTTCACACACCAAGTTTGATCAAAATCCATAAATATTTGTGGACATTAAAGTCTTAACGTCGTTTCGGAGCTGAAAACAATATGGCGGCCTATGGCGGCCATTTTGTGACAGATCTGGTTGGAATGCAATAGCAACCTACCTTGTGTTGTAAGAGTTAAACATTCTAAGTTTGATCAAAATCTGTTAATATTTGGGGACGCTAGAGTGTTAACGTCGTTTTCATGGCCAAAAACAAAATGGTCGCCTAAGTCCACCATTTTTCAACAAATCGGGCTGAAATGTAATATCAACCTGTTCCTTGGGGTAAGGATGCTGCATGTCAAGTTTGATCAGAATCGGTTGATATTTGTGGACGCTGGAGTGTTAACGTCAAAAAGATAACGGACGACAGACGAGGACGACAGACGACGGACGCCGGCGGGTTCAGTATGTGATGAACTCCCGTCCAGTTGAGTTAATAAATAAGTGATTAATAATAAATAAATAAATAAATAATAGTCGTAAAATAATTTATTTATTAATGAATTGGCTCATAGCATACCGAAACCAGCACTGTTTCATCCGAATTCGTAACGTTTTGAAAATTAATTAATTATACAACGAAATGAATAATTAAATAATTAATAGATTAATAGATTAATGAAAAAAAAAAATAGCCTTTACAGCCAAATCACTTGGTCACCATCATCTCCAAATATTAGCTTCCTAGTTCAAAATGTGCCTGAGATATTGCCCTGATGAGAAAGAAAATAAATAAGTACAGTGGTACCTCGGCTTACGAGTTTAATCCGTTCCGTGACGGAGCTCGTAAGCCAAATCGCTCGTAAGTCAAAGCAAATTTTCCCATTCAAATGCATTGAAATGCTATTAATCCGTTCCAGCCTCAAAAAAAAAACACCAATTTTTTTTGTTAGGTGCTTTTAAATAACAAAAATGTACTTTATAAATAACAAATAATGTATAAACAAGCACGACCTCGTATATACTGTACATAATACAAGAGAATGTAAAGAAATAAACTGGACCTCTATCCATGAAGATATGGAGAAGTTGTTGTTTGTGTGGTTGAAGGAGAAGCAGCTCGCAGGAGATACCGTGACCGAGAGCATCATGTGTTTGAAAAGATTGAAACTCGGATATCGAGCACGGACCACGAGGTGTTTTTTCTTTTTTCTTAATCTCGGTTTCAGTGAACTTTTGCTCTGTGCTCACGTGTACTGTACCTGTACCTGTAATGGTACGTCAGAGGATGGCACCTGTTGTCATCATATTAAGTGCAAGATGTTCTGCATCGTAAGTTGGTACACCGTGGTCTTTCGGCGGTGTTTAAGCCGGCCGTCTTGGCTTCTGTCACCATTGGCATTGAGTCTTTCGATGTAGGTAGGTCGTTGTGTGCCGGTGCCTTGGCCGAATTCCTTCATTGCTGCATTGTTAGCTCACCTGGTTTTTTATACCACATCTTTGGTTATCGGACCAGCGAATGACGTCATCTCCAAAGTATGGCTTATTCTCACTTGTCTTGGACGATCTTCTACTTCTAGCCTTCCACCGTGCATTTGGTGTCCACTGTACTTACTGTACAGTGCCTGGTAAAATTGATGTAATGGGTTTTTGACCGTCAACGCCATGAACCGCCATGAACCGTCAACGCCATGAACCGCTAACACTCAAAAGCCCATTTATCGCGCCTTATAAAGCAAAACGCAAACCGAAAGCCATGCCTCTCAAGCGAGGCGTGCTTCCGTGGTCACGTGATCCACAGGTGTAGCTCATTATACCCGCACGCGCGACACGCTTTGGCGGTCACGTGACCAGCCACTCTGGAGGCGGGGATCCCCGCCGATGACGTCACCGGCTGGAGCAAGG
This sequence comes from Myxine glutinosa, assembly GCF_964187855.1. Classification (NCBI taxonomy): domain Eukaryota; kingdom Metazoa; phylum Chordata; class Myxini; order Myxiniformes; family Myxinidae; genus Myxine; species Myxine glutinosa. Next base: position 84,981,068 of record NC_136263.1, on the reverse strand, counting down.
AGATTCCTCGCTAATGTATTTCGACGATTGCGTGTTTTATATCCAAGCAGAGATGCTTTCACGGCAAGATAACCACGTGACCGGAACCGGAAGCCACAACCGGAAAATTCAAAAAAATAAATTTTTTGAGCTCGTACATCGGATCTCGGCTCGTATCCCAAAGCAACAAACCGCCCGAGCGACGGCTCGTATCCCGAAAAACTCGTACGTTGGGGCACTCGTAAGCCGAGGTACCACTGTACTTAATAAATCGATAACAATTAAGTAATTAATCAATTATGTGATTAATGAAAAAATAAAAATAACGTTTTTGCCAAAGCACATGCTTGTGCCCAAATTGTGCCAAATTGTGCCAAATTGTGCTTGTGCCCAAAACAAAATTGTGCCCAAATTTCACCCGGACATATCGCCCGGACAAATAAACAAACAAACAGACAAGAAAGAAAACAGGAAAACAAACGGAGTGAAAACAGCACCTGGAGATGGGATAGGAAAGGAGTGGCGTACAATCGGCCATTCATGGTGCTTAGAAAATTTTATCAGTTTGCAATGAATTAATACGTTGGGTTGGTGTTGTTGGGCTAGCGGCTAGGGTGTCAGCTTAGGATTACCTAGGATCCTGGGTTCGAAACCCGGTCTGATCGCTGAATTAACGCCAGGGGGGGGTTGACTCAGCCTGTCATCCTTCCGAGGTCGGCTAATTGAGTACCAGTTCACTGGTAATTCCCTGCTTGTCGTTAAAGGTGGCAAAAAGGGTTGGCGTCAGGAAGGGCATCCGGCCGTAAAACATTGCTTCAAAAAGGGGACCGAAAAACAACAACTACCACGGTTCCCGAAAAAGGCCAACCCCCGCTTGCGGGGAAAAATGGCCTCTAAAGGTGTTTTTTTTTTTTTTTTTTTTAATGAATTAATACGTTCTGTTGACTTAATGAAAATATAATGGAAATGATTCACGACTTTCTTCTTATGTGAATTACTATTCAAATAATGGGCATCCACAACAATTGTTGATCATGTTGTGGAACGTCACCAAGGCCCACCCTATTTTTTTTTCTGCCCTCACTTTTTCACCTTTATTCGCTTTTAAATTCGTTTTCTTCACAACTGCTTGACCAATCAACACTAAACTTTCAACAAAGGAGCGCCTACCCATGGATAATTATTTAACCAAGTTACATGACGATTGGATGGAAAATGCGGCCGGTATTCCAAAAAGTCTGTTGTTTTTGCAGGCATGATTTGCAGGGTGTTTCACATATCAGGAATAAATGGCTTCGACCTCGCAACCTATTCTCCACCCACTCTTTTTGCACTTCTGTTGTTTTGATAAACAATTTTTGTCTCCCACCATTCCGACAAGGTCAAAGACGGAGACATTAAAATGAGCTCCGTCCGACCGACCTACCGACTGATCATCCATCCATGAACGATTTTGTACGCGATATTTCAAATACCTTTAAAAATTTAGCTTTTATATTGCAGATATCTATTCCTCATGACATTATGCCAACCTGATTAGATCATGGCTGTGATTGCTTGAATTCTGTTTCCAGGTCAACCATTTCGGTAAATTGGCTTATGTACGATATTTGTGAGGCTTTTCTTGCCTTATTTCTTAAACATCTGATCTAAAGATCTGTAATGAAGAATAGCCACAATCCATTTTTCCTGATCCATTTGTTGTTAGTTAAAGAAAGTATTTCTCCTATGAATTTTTTGTTCAAAAGGATTCAAGGAGGTGCTTGTCCAAAACTACTCCTGAATCGTGCTTTCTGTAAACCTGATATTTACATTCAGTACCAGTGTTAGGGAGAAAACTCTGAAAGCAATCCAAGAATGTTTGTTTGAAAATACAAATGCCACTTTTTATTTGATATTTTCACTTGATAAATGTGAACTTCAATTGAATCAAAATGCAATAAAAAGCTAACGCAATTATAACAAGAAAGAGCAATCAGAGATTGCAGACCCTCGCCAGGATATGTTTTCTGTGGGTTTTTTGTGTTAAAAGGCTTTTGTGTTAAAAACATATATATATATATATATATATATATATATATATATATATATATATATATAGCGGCCGAACCACGTGACCGATGACGTCATCATTATTTTTTTCTCCACAAATTTATCCCTAGATGATTTTCAAGAAATTTCATCTTGATCGTATGAAGTTTTGTACTAGTCGAATTATGTCATAATGGAGGTACCTATGACATCATCATTAACATATTTTATTCCCCATGGAGAGTTCTTTACAATGAGCCATGTCTCAATTTTTTCTATGCGGCTCTTTCCGAGATATAGAGGTGCAACCTTTTTTCGGTTTTTCCAAGATGGCGCCCATACCACGTGACCTATGACATCATAATTATCATTAAAAAATTAGACAGGTGGAGTTGCACCTATGGTGGAAATTTCCTGTCAATCGAACCAACGGTTGCCGAGAAAATGATATTTATTCTGTGCAGACAAACAGACAAACAAACAAACAGACAAACAAACAGACAGACAGACAAACAAACAGACAGACAAACAAACAGACAGACAAACAAACAGACAGACAAACAGACAAACGGACCCAAATGCAATACCCTCTCCTCCTGCGAGGGTAACTAGAACGGCACTCTTTACGGAACGGCCAGGCTGAACAATTTACGATTTGTATCCCACTAATAACCAAAATCCCACTGATAAAAAACTGGCATTAACCAAAATTGAATCGGCTAGTTCTTGTCATTTACCCAATTCATCCATCAAGTTTTGTCATAAGTCGTTCACAATTTTTTGAAATATCATGCTGTATATTGTTATTGGCCAAATATCTCAATGGTGAAGAATCACTTAAATAAATAGAAAAAAAATCTTTGATCCGGATTCGAATCGTCACCAAAATTGAATCAATTCTTCCTCGTCACAAACTCAACATGCCCACCAAGTTTCATCCGAATCCTTCCACAACCTTTTGAAATATCATGCTATAAATCAGGTTTAGCCTGATCTCTCAATGGTGAAGAATCTCTTAAAAAATTATCGGATCCAGATTTGGATCTTCACCAAAATCTAATCATTTTGTCCTTGTCACATACCCAAGCTCTCCACCAAATTTTGTCCGAATCCATCCACTTTTTTTAGAGAATATCCAGTTCACCTACCGACAAACAAACAGACAGACAGACAAACACACAAACAAACAGACAGAGAAACACACTGACAGACAGACAAATAAACAAGCAGACAGATGGAGACAGACAGACAAACAGACAGACAGACAGACAGGGGTGAAAGCATAACCTCCAACAACCTTCAGTGGCAGAGGTAATTAACAACAATCAGTCTTGCTGAAAGTTTTAGCTTTTTCAAAAGTTTTTTTTTTTTTCAAATACAATAATATTGTTACGGTCCGCGGTTAAGGATGTTATGTTTGCCGAGCGGAGGCCCCGCGACCTAACAGTTTCCCCGATTCACCCGATTCACTCGAACGTTGGCCGTATCGCGCCACAGCTATTCAATGAGGGAAAAGACAAAGACGACGGATGTGAAGAAAAGGAATAAGAAGACGAAAAAAAGGTTGAAAATACTACTAAATTTATTTACTATTTACAGGGTCAAAATAACCAAGGAGAAGGAAAGATAAGAAAATAATTTACAGAAGCTTTTAGAGACACAGTGAAAATACTAGCTTATCTAACAGGCTTAACTTATTCCCAGGGACAAGACAAAAGACAGACTACGAACACACTTACACGGGGAATGATGATAGGAATGGCAGGTGGATGGCTGGGGGGAGAGGGAGGTCCAACGGGTCCGGCAGCACGATCGGCGCGTTGGGCAGCCGCCGTTCCTTCGCGGCCCTGCTCCAAACTGCCGTCCAGGCCCCACGCTGCTGTGGCTGCAGTTTCGGTGGCTCAAGCTGCTGTGGATGCAACCACCACTCTTGTCATGGACCTCTCTTTGTCATGGACCTCTCTTGTCATGGACCTCTCTTGTCATGGACCTCTCTATGCAGCTTTGCTCTGACGACTCCCTCCTTATCACTCTTGCGCCCGCGCTTTTATAACGCCTCCGGCAATTAAGCCGCCGGCCTTCAGGACACGCCAATCGGTGTGCTCACCTCGGCCATGGTTGGTTGCGCGACCCTCTGGCTCCGCCCTTGATGACGACGGGCGGGCACGCCTTTCTTCCCCGACCCAAGCACATGTTCAATGGTGGCTTTGGAGGGGATGTAATTGGCAAATTGAGGCTTGGCCATGACGAAAGGGGAAATGGAGGTTTTTGGGAAGGGGAATGAAGGGAATCTATTTCACTTGGTACAATGGAGTGTCATTTTAATGGAAGACAAGGCCTTACCCTAAAACACATAATAAAGATATAAGCTACTGAACAAGTGTTTTATAGTGTCCTTCAATGGATGCTTTTATGGAATTAACTACCGGAACGCCCTTTGACCTTTACACAACACTGGAGGCAGGAGGGGCCAGACTCAAGCAATAATAATAATACACACAATCAAAAAACTTTGTCCACCAAGTTTAGTCATAACTCGTCCATAACTTTTTTTAAATATCATGTTATATATCGCTTTTCGCCCGATCTCTCAATGGTGATGAATCACTTAAAAATTAAATAATTGTCGTATCCGAATCCATATTCAGATCTTCACCAAAATCGAATCAATTCATCCTTGTCACACACAGAACCTCTCCACCAAGTTTAATCCAAATCTGTCCACAACTTTTTTGGATATCCTGCTATATGTTGGTTTTATGCCCATCACTCAATGGTGAAGAATCACGTAAAAATTAAATAATTATCATATCAGAATCCATATTCAGATCTTCACCAAAATCGAATCGATTATTCCTCGTCACACACACATGTCCACAAAGTTTCGTCCAAATCCGTTAACAACGTTTTGAGATATCCTGCTATTTATCGTTTTTAGCCCGATCTCCCAATGCTGAAGAATCACCTAAAAATTCTAGTAGCCGGATCCGAATCCTGATCTTCACCAAAATCTAATAATTTCGTCCCTATCACATACATTACATCTCTGCAAAATTTCGTCTGAATCCGTCTACAACTTTTTGAGATATCCTGTTCACAGACAGACAGACAAACAGACAGACAGGGGTGAAAACATAACCTCCATCCACCTTTGGTGGCAGAGGTAAAAATGTGCAAAAACAGACCCCCAGAACTACAAACCTATTAGTATTAGCTTATTTCCAGTCATCAGCAAGTTGATGGAATCCATCATTGCAGTTGAAATGAAATCCTTCCCTTTTTCCAACAGCCTCATCTCAGATCAGCAACTTGGATTCAGACCAGGTAACTCGACGTTGGACATCCTGCTTCTACTCTCCCAAGAATGAATGGAAGTGGAGAGATTGCAGCTGGACACTCTACAACCCCCGAAAAAGCACTCTGCCATAAGCCCGCCTCCAAAATGGCCACTCACTCCTCTGAATCACCTTCCTGGCCGCTCCAGTAGTAGGCTGTCACGGTTTGTGACCTTTTTCTTCTTCCTTCCCCCACACCCCCCTGTGAGTTAGACCAAGTGGTTTGGTCCATGTGTATAAAGCCTATGATTGGCTATGGGGTGGGGGAGTGGCCAGGAAGGTGATTCAGAGGAGTGACTGGCCATTTTGGAGGTGGGCTTATGGCAGAGTACTTTTTCGGGGGTTGTGGAGTGTCCAGCTGCAATCTCTCCACCTGAAGGGTGACGTTGATCGAACTCTGGATGCCTACCACTGGGGCCTGCCTTGGGGCCTACTCGTGGACTTGCCTACTCCTACCCTCTCATGCTGGGCCTGCCTTGGGGCCTACTGTTGGGCCTGCCATGGGGCCTACTACTGGGCCTGCCCTGGGGCCTACTGTTGGGCCTGCCTTGGGGCCTACTCTGGGACTGGCCTACTCTTGGACCGGCCTACTCTTGGACCGGCCTACTCTTGGACCGGCCTGCTCTTGGACCGGCCTGCTCTTGGACCGGCCTGCTCTTGGACCGGCCTGCTCTTGGACCGGCCTGCTCTTGGACCGGCCTGCTCTTGGACCGGCCTGCTCTTGGACGGGCCTGCTCTTGGACTGGCCTGCTCTTGGACCGGCCTGCTCTTGGACGGGCCTGCTCTTGGACCGGCCTGCTCTTGGACCGGCCTGCTCTTGGACCGGCCTGCTCTTGGACCGGCCTGCTCTTGGACCGGCCTGCTCTTGGACCGGCCTGCTCTTGGACCGGCCTGCTCTTGGACCGGCCTACTCTTGGACCGGCCTACTCTTGGACCGGCCTACTCTTGGACCGGCCTACTCTTGGACCGGCCTACTCTTGGACCGGCCTACTCTTGGACCGGCCTTCTCTTGGACCGGCCTTCTCTTGGACCGGCCTTCTCTTGGACCGGCCTACTCTTGGACCGGCCTACTCTTGGACCGGCCTACTCTTGGACCTGCCTACTCTTGGACTGGCCTACTCTGGTTTTTCCCTCTCTTCTCCCTTCTTTGTTTTATGTGTCGGAAGAGATTTTCGTGTGATAATCAATAAATAAAGACAGTGTGATTGAAGGCTTGGCTTGGTGTGCTTCAGGCCGTTTCTCTGGACATATCACTCAGGCATTCCCCCTTGCTCGACAAAGTCTCTGCCTATGCCCTATGGCATTCAAGGCAAACTCCAAACATGGCTCACTCAGTTACTCTAGTCTCATAGCCGTGTGGCTCTCAACACAATCCTTTCATCTCCCTCCCTGTCTAAGCTAGAGTGGCCCAAAGCAGTGTTCTGTGCCCAGTCCTATTCCTGATATTCATTAATCATCTCTGTGACTCTCTGAGAAATCCTCTTTATCTATTTGCTGATGACTCCACCCTCTGAGGTGACATCAGTCATCCTTCAGAAAGGCAGGTAGCAGCCTCTTTCCTCTCTTCAGACCTTGACAAAATAACAAGCTACTGAAACACTTAAAATATGTCTTTCAATCCAGACAAATCTCACACTCTCACTCTCTCTGAAAAGCAACTTTCCCCACGTCTCGACCCTCTGGAAAACACTCCCATCTACTTTCTTAGCCACCCTCTGAAGAAAGTTCCGTCACTCATACTCCTGGGTATCAATATCAGTGTCAAATTTTCTTGGGCAAACGACATTTCAAAGTTGGACTCCAAAGCGAGTCATTGACTGGGCATCCTCCATCATACAAAGTCCTTCCTTGGCACACCTGAACTTCTATCCATAAATTAGACCCACATATGCAACTTGAGGAGGTACTGCTCTCCCCTCTGTGTTGGCTCCCCTGCATCACACATTGCTCACATTGAGGCCATGAAAAATAAGACCTTCAACATTATTGGAATCTGCCATGCTGAAGTGGAGTCTATGGGCCTTTCTCTTTCCAATCACAGACAGGTCAGTGGTCTCTCTGTCTTTTATCACCTCATTTCTTGTCTTGCACCCACTGCTCTTTCCATGCTTTGTCTTTCCCCAGGTTTCTGCAGGGCACACATGGTCCACCAACCCCCTTCTGGTGAAACTCCAAAAATCCAGAATCACTGCTCGCCTCCCCTTTATCCGTTCCTCCATTTTCCCACCAGGAGAACAAACTTCCACATTCTTTTCAAACTCTTTCTCCCCTCCAGATTTTCAAGGCAGCTGTTCACAACCATCTCTGTTCATCCCCAATTCAAAATCATGATCATTTATATCCTCATTATCGCCCACCTCGTTCGAAATTTCCAGTTTTTCCTTCCAGAGAGTTTCTTTCTATATCTATCTTATCCACCCCATGCATCCTTTCCTGACTCCAATTCCTCCCACACCCAACTCTCCCTCTATTTTGGCCTTCAACTCTGTTTTGGTGTCCCCCCCCCCCTCCCCCCCTCCCCCCCCCCCTCTCTCTCTCTACTGTTCCATTTGTTCTGTTGGGTCCTGATCCATTCACTGTTCTCACTCTTCCATGAGCCTTGACTCTGTATAAAAGGGAGACTCAAGAGATGACTAATTGAAAATTCCACCATGTTGGAAATCGGCACAAGGCAAAGTGTTCTAAAAATGGTCATCACACAATCTTTGGTCATCATATTATGGGTAAAGTGCAGACAGACTGGTCAGACAGCCGGTAGCCCATGAAGTGTGCAGATAAAAAGTAGATAATAAGAGAAGCCTCATCAATTTACCACTGAGAAATTGCACTGGAATTTCAACTCAAGTTGACATTTTACTGCCTATGATGTATTGACCCTGGAATTTGGAAGTCACCTTATAAATCATAGTTTTGTATGCATGATGCCTCTGTTTCACTTTCGGAATAATCATTGTCAGGCTTAACTCTAATGTGGCATTACCATCTGAGATGGACAGTAGCAAGACGGGGCATTGCCATGTGAATTAAAGTTGATCTCAAATTAAAAGATAGGAGGTAATATGTTCAACGCCATTATGAAGAGCATCAGGCTGACTGAAACATGGTACCCCATGGCAAGTACAGAGTTATGGAGGAAGGTCAATTACAGTGTAGACTTGGTTCATCACAACTGGTAAAAAATAAAGCTGCTCCTCCTCAAATGAAAGGTAATGGGGCAGGCTTAACCCAAGACCAAAACAGTAGTTGTGCTATTTGTGGAGCACCATGGAGATTATTTCATCTTCTTGGATAACAACACGAGTTTACATCAGGATGTGGTGATGGCTTATCTTGACCTGAACCCAAATAGAATACCACTGGGGCACCATGGTTCGACGTTTATATGCCTGAACTATGCCCAGGGTAACATATTGTTACCATGAGAGAGTGGGCAGTAATTAATACACTACTTTACAATATACTGGCCTCGGCTTTGGAATTGTGTCGATGGAGCAGTGAAAGCACAGTCGTCTGTGGGTTGTTTCAAGTTTGCTTACAAACTTAATTTGATCTCATATTCTTGAAATAGTTTCTTTCGCACTCATTGATTTGTTATTCATTCTTGGAAGCCTCCGCTTTATTATTATTTCAATCTTTTTATTCGTTTGTTATTGTTATTCACTGTATTCTTAGCCATTTTTTTCCATTATTCTTTACTATTTGGTATTTTGGTCCAATTTATCATTTGCAATATATATTGTTAGTCCATAGGCATATCAATACATGCCTTGGCTTCTGAATATGCCTTCATATTTGCTTCTCCATGTGGTATTTTTAATTGTATTGCTACGGTTTTGAGATTTGCACATATTGATCATTAAAGGCTAAAGGTTTGCCCCCCAAGGTTAGTTCCACGAGCAACACGTAGGCCCACTGGTAGTATTAGTTATGTCATAGTATGTGTAAGTATAGGCCATTTCCCCTATTGATACCTGCGTTGTGTAAAAGACATGAGATTAGGTCCCGTTCATTTTTCGTTCACGCTCCAATTCCACCTCTATGGGCGTAATTGATCCCGCGCCCCATTTGGCTGCCCGCTCAGTTGTTACGCTTTGGCTGCCCGCAGCATTTGCTGCCCTTTTGCTCACTCACTAGTTGAGTAACACGAGGTAGGCCTGAGAAGGAGGAGCACGGGGTCGGGGTGGGGGCGGCGTCAAGGCAGAGCGTCAGAGACGATGACGGTAAGAGCCACCAGCCAACCAGGGCTCGAGCGGCATGGCGTGAGAGGGCGTGGAGAGGCGCGTCTGGTGAGTTATATAAGGTTCGCGGGGCGTGCCTATATAAGTCGGTGCACAAAGCCCTTGAAGAGGACTCGGGTGCACACGGCAGTGGTGAAAGGACTTGAGGGGGCGAGCGCATTGTGAGAACTTGGGAGAATTTACGAGCCGGACTTTGAAGGAGAACTTGACTCGCATCACTCACTTTGAGGCTTTGAACTGTATCTCACATATAACGTACGCACCAGAGGGGAGGAAGAAGAGGCATGGCGATACGAGTACACGGCTGCAGCCAGACGCGCCGGTGGCGAATAGCGCCGACTTGAGCCACGCGAGTAAACGCGGTAATAGCCTGCCAGTGATTAACCGCCAGAGCCCACACCCTACCGTTCGCCCCCGTAATAACCTTGTGCGTACAAACGACATGCGGAGAGCTCCTGCCTTCTCTTCTTACCATCTGCACGGGACGAGCCGGAGACCGGAGGGAGCTGCATGGGAGCCATTCCTGGACGTGGTGAACATCATCCTACAGCTGCAAGCCCCGTGTGAGTGTGTGTGTGTGTGTGTGAAACGGGCCCGTTTATCCTGGGTATTAAGTTAAGACTGTATAAGGCTGCACTGTGTCCCCTTTTTCTGAACCATTGTATAGTGTAAATAAATCTGTTCTTCCTTTTTCCAATTTGATCGCCTCTGTGATTTTGCCATTGTCTAAGCGTGGCACAAATAAGATCGCTAGAACCGGGTTCACCATATAAACGGCACGGATCGCGTGTACGCACCGCTTGGCATCTCAACACGCGTGGTTCGTGCGGGGCTTATTTCCTCATTTCTGGGCAGCGCGAGTAATTAGGTAATTGCGAACTTTAGTCCTAATACCCTATTTTGCGCTGTCCGGGAGGGACGTCATAGGTCCCGGGTCCCATCAGGCCAGTCAAAGACAAGGGGACTAATCCCCCCTTGGTAAGGGGAGAAGGCTGGCGTCGAGATCCGCAACATTTGGTGTCAGGAGTTGGGATTTGGAACCCAAACCAAAAAATTTTGGACAAATTTGGCCAAAATTACGATCAACGGAAATTTAGTTTATTTAATTATTACAATCCAAATTAAATTCGTACCATGGCTAGCCAAAGCGATCGAATGCCAGTGGGGGTAGAAGATAAGGTAGAGTTAATAACCCAGGACCCCCGGGAAGAAATGGCAGCTGAAAAGGGTGCGGCGGCTGGTAAAGACAATGGCGGCGCCTCGCACGTGGCGGCGAAGGCCAAACTCGTTGTGCAGGTGTGTCCTGAAGTCATGCAATCATTCATGAGACAAGTATTAGCACTCGTGAACGAGTTCAGTGATCGAATGGTTAGGGAGAGGGAGGCGAGACGTGAGGAGAATATAAAGATGAGTAGAAAAATGGACACCGAAATAATCGAATCCAGGTGCAACATGGACACAATGGGGGAGGACATTGATCACATGTTGAACGAAGAGGTCGCGGGGGTACGCGATGAGGTAACGCGGTGCGAGGAACGCGTGAAAAGCGAGCTTGGGCAGAGCGCAGTCAAGTTGACGGGGGCTATAGAGATCGCGACACTGGGTGTGGAGGAGCCGACGGCCGCCGAATTGGAAGATAAAATTTTAAGCGCGCCGGCGGTCGTTGAGCTAGAAATAATTGAAATAAAAGGAATAGTTGAAATTGGTGTTGAAGAGATGCCAGAGTTAGTCCATGTATCACGGGAGATTGAGATGGAATGTACTCAAAGTCTGGATTCACATCGTGACATCGTGCTGCTTAACCCCAATGAAGGTTTGCAGGTGCTGGCGGAGAGGAGAATCCCGAAGGTGAGTAGGATCGTGTATGGCGCAAAAATGTTTGGCGCGAAAAGATTTTTGGCGCGCTTGGGATCCAGACGAAACCCGGCACTCGTGGAAGGTACGTGGTGCGAGGTGTGAAGGTGACTGGTGCGCGTGTGCGAAAGAAGTGTGCGCCGAAGCGCGAGTGTATGACGGAATGTGAGTGGGAGGAGTTTGGAACGGAGTGTGACACAGAGTGAGCGATGGCCGAAGAGAGTGTGCGAGAATGCTCACCAGAGCGTGTTGAAGAGTGTGTGGGAGTGCACACCAGAGCATGTGATTGGGTGTGCAACAAGAGAGTGCACACCCATGGGTAGGTGTGTGCTGATTGGGTGTGTACCGGAAGAGTGCACACCCGTGGTTGTTACTGAGGGTGTAACAAAAGAGTGCGTGAGGGTGTGCAATGGCCAAGTGTGTAACGGAGTGCGCGAGTAGTATGAGTGCGCCAGGATGTGCGTGAGAGTGTGTGATGATGGAGTGTGCAAATGGCGTGAGTGCGCCTGAGTGGTGTGCACCGGAGTGTGCGGGGAACGAGTGTGCACAGGAGAGTGCAGTAAGGGAGTGTATGGGAGGCGCTGGAGCGCCTCGATGTGCGAGTAAGGAGTGGGTCGTGTGTGGGTGTGAGAATACGACTCGGGCATCGACGCAGACCGGGGGAGCGTTTAGCGCGACGAATAGCCGACGCGAGCTCTCGGGGCGTGGTGTGCTTTGTGTGCTGCTGGGACCGGCAGGGATCGTTGCCGCGGTGGCGTGCATGATACGTGCCGGGCCCCGCCCTGTATGGTCGGTGCCGCGCCTTGGCGGGAAAGGCAATCGGCACGGTTCGAGGGGGTAGGAGAGGTCGGAGCTTCGCCCCCTGGCGGGCGCGGTGCTCCGACCGTGGGAGGTTGGGCCATCATGCCAGGGACCGAAAGGCTCCGCGCAGAGATGGCGCCTGGATCCTAGGTCCAACAAAACCTCCTCCCCTGAATCGAAAATGCCGGACGGACCCAACCAACAGACCAACCACGCGCATGCATTGCTCTGCTTTTCGAAGCCGAGCTGTGACAAGAATGTATTGCTGCACGGAGAGGCTCAAGTATAGTGGACAGTTAGCCATAGTGTTGGGGAATGGTGTCCGGTGTAGAGGGATGGTAGATCTACCATTCCTCACATTTTTGGGGGGCACATGAGCGCTAGATTATGGGGTGGCAGTGAAAACTAGCCGAGGGCGGGCTAGCATAGTGTTAGGGATTTAGAAAAATGACTATAGGAGACTGAGATTTAAGTAGTGACTTTTGTACAGGTAGAGGGGACGTAGAGAGATTAGAAGGATGATAATGACGAGGGTGTGCTTACTGTAAGGGAAGACGGGAAAGCACGAGTTTTAGAGGGAAGTAGTTAGTTAGATGATGCTGTGTGTATGTACTACTGTGTTCAAAAAGTATCCGACCTTTATTTTTCGTGCGTAAAAAAACAAGAAGCTAGGGAGGCGTTGATTGGTGCACGTATGTAGGCGATCATAATGCGCACGTGTGAATTTTTTCCCACCTGCAGAAGCTGTCATTCGATGGCAGACCGCCGATGAGTGAGGACATGCAAGCGAGCGCCGTCGGATTTTCGTTTTTGACAAAATGATGGAAAAACTTGAACAACGCTACTGCATCAAATTTTGTGTAAAGCTTGGCGATTCCCAAGTGGAAACGATCCGCAAGATTCAACACCATTCATTCCATTATGAAGGAGGATTTGGGCTTCAGGAGAATCTCAGCGAAGTTCGTACCAAAGCTGCTAACGATTGAGCAGAAGCAACTCCGTTTGGAGATCGCACAGGACATGCTGGAGACTGTGAACAGCAATCCCAGCTTCCTCAACACAGTGATCACTGGTGATGAGTCCTGGGTTTATGGGTACGACCCAGAAACCAAGTTGCAGTCATCACAATGGAAGCATCCAACATCCCCGAGGCCAAAAAACACAAAATTTGATGCAGTAGCGTTGTTCAAGTTTTGCCGTCATTTTGTCAAAAACGAAAATCCGACGGCGCTCGCTTACATGTCCTCACTCATCGGCGGTCTGCCGTCGAATGACAGCTTCTGCAGGTGGGAAAAAATTCACGCGTGCGCATTAGGATCGCCTACATACGTGCACCAATCAACGCCTCCCTAGCTTCTTGTTTTTTTACGCACGAAAAATAAAGGTCGGATACTTTTTGAACACACTACATAGAAGTGTATAAGTGGTGTATCGAGGACAAGTGGAATTGTGTTGGAGTGTATGGAAAGAGAATGTGAGCACAAGAAGTGTGCAAGAGGACTTGGTGTGTGGAATGAGTGGTGTGGAATGAGTGGTGTGGAATGCATGGTGCGAAGGAGTGAATGGGGGAAGATGGACCCCTTCACGAATACCCGGGGAGGGTAGTTTAAAAGTCAGGTAGAGGGTTTAGGTAAATTGTTGGATATTGACACCTGTGGTGCAGGTAGTGGCAATGAAGTGCTTGGATGGGTGCGTGAGTCTGTGGAAATGCCTGGGCGTGTGGGCTTTGTTGGTGCGAATGGTTATTGGGGCACTCCACCACTGTTAGTCTGTCGGCCAGGTGAGTCCGCAGGTAGGCTCTGGGAGCCAGTCAGAGTAGTGTTCAGTGGGGCCCGAGGATCCTAGGGAAGGACCCGGGTAGCCCAATGCCAGAGAGGGCATCAGAGGGGTGAGAGAGCCAGGAGGGGCCTTCCCCAATTTAGGGTAGGAGCAAGGAGCAAGGTAAGCTCGAGTGGCGACTTCAGTGGCGGAGGTGTGCAGGTAGTTGGACCTGATAGTGGAGCCACACGACCCAGCCCCGAAATTGTGCAAAGGCACAGTAGTGAAAAATTGGGGAGTGAGACCCAAATTTGGAAGTCACCACAGGGTGGGTCAATGGGAATTGGTTTTTAGAACCACATAGTGTAACAATGGCCAACTGAATTGGCAGGGCAAGACCCCGGGTAGTGTAACTGAGTTAATGTTATTAGAGTATAGTTAGGATGAGGAATCTCTTCGCACCATCCACATCCACTCACCAAGGAGACGGAACTCCACACCAGGTTTTGTGAACTGTTGAGTGGGTGAGACGCATCTCGACGTGACTGGACATTGTGTGTATTCCATCTCTTCCTTCTTGGGAGGGATTGGACGACGAATTTGGAGTAGAGGGGGATATGGGAGACAAGACGTAGTGACGGATTTGTAAAGTGTAAATACAGGGAAGGGCAAGGGTAGTGTTGCTGACATGGGGGGTTATGAACGGTTAGGGACGAGCTTGCTCTCCCGCGCCCCTCATGTTGCATTACCTTGTGTTGGTGTACCTTTGCGTCCTTTCCTCTGCGAACTGTGCTTTGTCTTTCCTCCCCACCCACGGACCCATTTTGGAGGGGAGTGTGCAGGAACCCTGAACTGTGCAGCTGCACCTGGCTACACCTGTGCGGCACCCCTGCTACCTTTTGCTGCACCAATACACCTTATGGACCACACGTTCTGTGGCCTAGCATCTTTGCTGAGCAGTCATTTGCTGCAAACGTTTGCTGCAAACGTTACCTTGCACCTGCGGACCACTGGTTTTAAGTGGCGTCGATGTCACGCAGTCGGACCACCTAAGATTGGCCCTGCTGGCAAATAAAAACGGACACGGTTTGTACATTGTATTCTGGTGTGTCAGGAAAGAATACCTTTAAGTTTTTATGATGGCACACCGAAGACGAAGCAGGAAGCAAGAAGATGCAGCCAAGCAGCAGCCAAGCAGCAAATGTGACATTTAATATGGCATTTGAAATGGTGAACTGTGCATTTTGATGTACTAGGGCATGCCCGTACTATATCTATATCTAAAATTATATCCCCCCCCCTCTATTTACATGAAATGGTTTGGTCCAAAGCGAACGGCTTGCGAGTGGTGACAATCCCCCCCCTCTATTTACATGCAATGGTTTGGTCCAAAGCGAACGGCTTCCGGAGTTTGGTAAAGAAATCGCCATCGCGTGCACAAACGCGCAGGAAAGCGAATGAATCGCAAATTCGTTTTTATTAGTTGTAAAACATAGTTTAACGCCAACATAGTTTGCAAACGTGAAATAAATGAATACGCTCTCAAATGTGCCATCCGAGGCAGAGTGTGCCCGCCACGTTCGGCACACGCGATCGTTCGCTGCTCTCTGATTGGTTGAATCGTTTTTTGGACATAGCTCGGTAAGTAATTGTCCGATTAATATGAAACCTTGAAAAGGCACATCCTCGGGTCCCCAGCAATATACCTGGCAAGTTAAAAGTATATCGGACCCGTGGTTGTCGAGAAACAGCGGTCACAGACAAACAAACGTACAGACAGACAGACAGAGATTACTGGAATTATAGATAGATTGGTGCATTGGTGCATTGTGTTTTCTCCCCTCCAAATTTTCTTTCCACAAAAGAACAGGTCCTGGGTTATAGAAATGTAAATAATTAGTTTAGTGTTGTAAATAACATGCTCCCCACCGGCTTTATGTTTAGTTTGAGAATCAATTCCGCAATTCGGTTAGCTGTGGGTGTGAGTCTGTTAGTTAGTTACACAACGCAGTAGGTGGGAAAACCCCCTGTTGTAAAACTGTCACACACAGGGTGTTAGATTAAATGTAGAGGGAAACCACATCTAAGTGTCACACGTAATTTTTAAAACTAATCCCGAACCTTTCTCAAAACCGGTCGTTCTCACCTGTGTGGGTTCGACTCGGGGACGAGTCTGGCAAGGGCGGGGGGCAGTGCTACGGTTTTGAGATTTGCACATATTGATCATTAAAGGCTAAAAGTTTGCCCCCCATAGTTAGTTCCACGAGCAACACGTAGGCCCACTGGTAGTATTAGTTGTCATAGTATGTGTAAGTATAGGCCCTTTCCCCTATTGATACCTGCGTTGTGTAAAAGACATGAGATTAGGTCCCGTTCATTTTGCATTCACGCTCCAATTCCACCTCTATGGGCGTAATTGATCCCGTGCCCCATTTGGCTGCCTGCTCAGTTACGTTTTGGCTGCCCGCAGCATTTGCTGCCCTTTTGCTCACTCACTAGTCGAGTAACACAAGGTAGGCCTGAGAAGGAGGAGCACGGGGTCGGAGATGTATGGCGTCAAGGCAGAGCATCAGAGGCGATGACGGTAAGAGCCACCAGCCAAGCAGGGCTCGAGCGGCATGGCGTGAGAGAGTGTGGAGAGGCGTGTCTGGTGAGTTCTAGAAGGTTCGTGGGGCGTGCCTATATAAGTCGGTGCACAAAGCCCTTTAAGAGGACTCAGGTGCACACGGCAGTGGCGAAGGAATTGAGGGGGCGAGCACATTGTGAGCACTTGGGAGAATTTACGAGCCGGACTTTGAAGGAGAACTTGACTCGCATCACTTGCTTCTAGGCTTTGAACTGTATCTCACTTATAACGTACGCACCAGAGGGGAGGAAGAAGAGGTGTGGTGGTACGAATACACGGCTGCAGCCAGCCGTGCCGGTGGCGAATAGTGCCTACTAGAGCCACGCGACTAAACGCGGTAATAGCCTGCCAGTGATTAACCGCCAGAGCCCACACCGTACCATTCGCCCCCGTAATAACCTTGTGCATACAAACGACACGCGGAGAGCTCCTGCCTTCTCTTCTTACCATCTGCACGGGACGAGCCGGAGACCGGAGGGAGCTGCACGGGAGCCATTCCTGGACGTGGTGAACATAATCCTGAAGCTGCAAGCCCCGTGTGAGTGTGTGTGTGTGTGTGTGTGTGTGTGTGTGTGTGTGTGTGTGTGTGTGTGTGTGTGTGTGTGAAACGGGCTCGTTTGTCCTGGGTATTAAGTTAAGACTGTATAAGGCTGCACTGTGTCCCCTTTTTCTGAACCATTGTATAGTGTAAATAAATCTGTTCTTCCTTTTTCCAATTCGATAGCCTCTGTGATTTCGCCATTGACTAAGCGTGGCATGAATAAGATCGCTTAAACCGGGTTCACCATATAAACAGCATGGATCGCGTGTACGCACCGCTCGGCGTCTCAACACGTGTGGTTCATGCGGGGCTTATTTCCTCGTTTCCTGGCAGCGCGATTAATTAGGTAATAGCGAACTTTAGTCCTAATACCCTCTTTCGCGCTGTCTGGGAGGGACGTCATAGGTCCCGGGTCCCGTCAGGCCAGTCAAAGACAAAGGGACTAATCCCCCCTTGGTAAGGGGAGAAGGCCGACGTCGAGATCCACCACAGTATCATTGTGAGTTCATCAAGTTCTGGAAGTATTACTTTGCATATTTTTGTTATATTGCATTTCTATTGGCAAATATAGAAATCAATGTTTTTTGGAATTCAAATAAAACTAGAACAATTTGGCCGTGTCGCGAATATGCCTCGGCATAGTCCCACAGCTGGTAGATGCCGTCATTCACTGTCCTAAAAATAAACAAGTTTGATTTAAATCCCTTCAGCTGTTTTCAAGTATCACATTTTCACCAGCCATGACAGGATTCACATCGATCGGTGAAGCAGTTTCAGAGAAGGGATTTTTGTAAATAAACATTTTTGGTTGGTATACCACTTCACCTGTGATGTCATCATCATCATGCTTTTGTTCCCCATTGGGCATACTTGACAATGTGCCAAGTTTCAAATTTTTCCATTCAGTGGTTTCCGATAATTTTTTTAAATTATTTGCTATAAAATCCAAGATGGCTGCAATACCACGTGACATATGACGTCACAATTATCATAAAAACATTCTGCACGGGTGTCACTCCTACCCTAAAAGTTTCGTCTCAATCGGATATATGGTTGCTGAGAAAAACGAGGTTTAGCTCGTACGGACGGACGGATGTACGGACGGACAACCCAAAAACATAATGCCTCCGGCGACTTTTTCGGCCACTAAGAAAATTAAGATATAGCTAAATGTGAATATAAAGGTCTTCTAAGGCCTTAATTTAATGAGCGCAGATTTTGATGCGGTCAATACAACTTCGTTAGGCATCAGATATGAAGCTTGTGGTCAAGTTTCAACGAAATTGTGTGTGTAGTTTCATAGAAGAGAGCAAATATCTATTTTGGGAGTGGGGTCAAATACCCCCTTCCCCCACACCTACCATGATTCTCCTTAATGAGCGCAAGTTTTGATGCGGTTGAAACACTTTTTTTAAACACCAGGTGTGCAGCTTGTGGCCAATTTTCATCAAAATTGTGTTTGTAGTTTCACAGAAGAGAGCAAATATCTATTTTGGAGGGGGGGGGGGAGGGTCAAATACCCCCCCTCCCCCGCCAAGTAATCCTCCTTAATGAGCGCAGATTTTGATGTGGTCGATTCACCTTTGTTAAGCATCAAATATGAAGCTTGTGGCCAAGTCCCATCAGAATCGTGTGTTTGTTTCAAGCGATAATGACTGAAGTGTTTACAGACTTATTCACTCACTCACTCACTGACTTACTTACGGACACTGCTTGATCGCATAAGCTCACGAGACGAAAGGCCAGTTAAGCTAAAATGATTGTTAAAAAAATTATTTACATTTGGAATAAAGATCATACGTCAAAACTGCGAACACAAAATATTACAAAATACTTAAAGGAATGCAGGAAGGGGGATTGAAGCACTATGGTTGGGAGGGGCAGGTTGATGACTTGGTGTTGGGAAGGCGGAGGGGCTGGGCGTGTGTGTGTGGGTTGACGACTTGAATAAGAAGGGGTCGAGGACTTGAAGTAAAATTTTAATTACGTGGAATTTCCACATGTCCCTGTCATTATGCTGTCAATTGACATTCCTGTCAAACTCCGTAAATATTCCAGTCTATTGGAAACGAATCCCCGACCAACAGCCCAGTCACCAGGTTATCTGCTAGTATATATATATATATATATATATATATATATATATATATATATATATATATATATATATATATATATATATATATATATATATATGTATATATATATATATATATATATATGTATATATATATATATATATATATATGTATATATATATATATATATATATATATATATATATATATATATATATATATATATATATATATATATATATACATATATATATATATATATATATATTGTTATGAATTTGGTAATGCAACATCTAGAGCTAGGTAGATCTGAATAGGTAGGTATTCGGCTGTCGTGACAGGGACTCTACATGTAATAAGTTATTGATGTTCAGGCGGTTGTCGGGGTAAGATGTATGAGTGTGGATCTACCTGGAGATTCGAGTGTTAAATAGTGAGGGATTAAAGGTAACGCCCCTGTGAGTCTCACCTAGTAGTCAAACCTTTGTCCATTATGGCACTGCAAACCACATAAACATTAGTTAGGTCCTTAGCGCAACATTAAATAATCCCCTTTCCCTGACAAGGACTTCGTATTAAATTGACAGGAAACCAGGTCAAAAACACCACCACAATTGGCCGCCACCGTGTACACCTCCAAAGGCCTACAAACCTGGCCGGCACGTGTTATGCCAGGACCGCAGGGTCGCGTAACGGGGGAGATGTCAGGAGTCGCGGGAGGCTTTGATTGGCTGAGGAGTGCGCAATGTGACGTCATCGGCCACCAATATAGGCGACGGTCGGACGCCATTTCAGGAGTTGAGTTGAGTTCGTGGCAGGCACTGGCAGACGCAGGCAGGCACCAGAGAGTTGAGCGGTGGTGGAGAGTTGGAGAGGACACGCCATTCCAGTCGCAGTTCGAGTGCAGTTCGGGTTGTAGGGAGTCGCAGGAGACACACGAGAGCACACCCAGTTGGCACTGAGCAGTTCGTTGGCACTTGGCTGCCAGCACTCCCGCGTCGAGTCGAGTGGAGTTGAAAGGAGTCCTTCCTGTCCCTGGTCAAGTGGAGCCGCTGGCCTGCGTCGGACGCGTGGTGCTTGGAGCGAGGGGCCTCGTGGTGTGCGATCGGGCCGGAAGGAGCGGTGCTGGACACCAACAATACAAGACGACAAAGACAGATAAGCCCGATCTCCGCGTATATTTTGAACGACGGGACGTGTTATTTTCGTGATTAATCTCCCTCGTTTGTGTTTGCTGTCAGTCGTGTGGGGACGTCCCGATTTAGGTTTATTAGAATTATTAGATTTACCGGCGGGCTTTTTCACTGGCTTTACTTTTCCTAATAAACCCTTATATTACTTTTTGTACATAATATCTGAACGCAGTTTTCCTGGGTGTTTGATTTTAATAGATAAGGTTGCGGAGCCTTCGCTGCGCCCCGCCATTCCGCGCGTTGGTGTTGAACTTGAGTCCGCCATTGAGTGTTCGCCTCGGGAGTTAAAGTCTCGCAAATCGGTCATCCGTAACTGTGGTGTTAATCACGGTTACGCGACAAGTGGTGTCAGGAGTGTAGGATTTGAACCCGTCGGACAAATTTTTTTGTCCGCGGCGAGACATCGACACGGTCGGGCGTACATTGCGTCCGACGTTCGAACGCAAAATTTGTATAGGCGAGGCGGAGAAATTTAATAATCAATTGGGCATACGGAGCGCGATATCGCGTCTTCGTCAAATTTAAATTGTGTTTTTGGTATTAAAATAAATACGCGCGCGGGAAACAACCTTCCGAAAGGCGGATGTCGGAGGTCGACGAAATGGAGGTGCGCAGTGAGGCCTCCGTCAGCGTCGGGAGTGAGCCGGAAATGGGGGATATGGAGGATAGTGTTGGAACTTTCCCCGCCGCTGGGACGGCCCCGATAGATCTCCAGACCATAGTAAATTTAATAAATGCTCAGAGGGCCGAGGATGAGCGAATCTTTGCAGTAATTCGGGGAGACATGAAGGCCCACTATGAACGACTGAATGAGCGATTGGGAAAATATATGGGAGACATGACACCACAGGGTGAGCGAAACCTGACAGAAATTCGGGGAATAAATGATAAAATTGAATCTGAAGAGGGGGAAGCTAGATTGGGAACAGGAGAGAGTACGGCCCATGCAGATGTGCATGTTGCTCACGAGCAGGGAATTGCACAGGGAATGGCAAAATTGGGAATTGCACCGGGGATGGCAATTGAAGTAAATAGGGAGACTGCAGGTGCAGAGGTGGATGGGGAATGTCCACAGGTGGATGGGGAATGTGTACAGGTAGATGGGGAATGCCTGCAGGTAAACGTGGAGTGTCCACAGGTGAGCAGGGAGTGTCCACAGGTGAGCGGGGAAGGAAATTTGGAATGTGAGAGTTGTAATGGGGAATGTTTCCCACATTCTGGCCTGGTTGTTTATCGGGACCGTGTGGATGTCACAACACCCCAACCGGGGGATGAATTTGGAATTGTGCAGCACCAGGGCGGTGGTGCGGAGCAAGAGGGGGTAGAGTTTTTGGGGGTCCGTGCAATGGAGCCGGACCAGGTATTTATTGGGGATACTGATCAAAGCCTGGCGGGGCCAGGAATGATTTGTAATGATGAGGATGATTTGATCCAGCGGCTGGAGACCTGTGACAGTCCCATGGAGGTAGAGCTTGTTCAGGCCCAAAGGAGTCTGGGGGAAGAGGTGAGTTGGTCCAAGGAGGTGGTTGGAATGACCGAGGGGACGCTCACTGTACACTGCTATTTGGAAACAGAGGCTCCAAAATTGGACAACCAGTTGGGGGAGTGTGTTGGCTCCGGGCTGGATTTGGATCTTGGAGGATCGGGAGATAGAGCTTCTGGAGATTTGGTCCCTGTAGGGAATTTGGATCAACTGCAGGGAGGGGCAGAACAACCGGTGGTAGAGGTTGTTCCCTGCAGCTGCGGAATGGCAGTGGGAATGAAAATTTGTAAAATAAAATTACAATGGGAAATTGATTTGGAGCAGCCATGGTGGGGATTGGTCCCCGGGCTGCGGGATTTGGACATGGAGAGGTCATGGGTGATGGCCTCGGGCAAAAGTTGCCCCTTTCAAAATTTGGGTATGCCGGCCAGCTGGGGGGCTGTGATGGCGAGATTTGGACGTGGGGTCCAGCCTTGGGTGTCGAGGTACGACCTGGGTCCCACGGGGGGTCTGGTGGAGTGTGGCGTCCCTTGTCCGTCGGGGCGCCGTCCGAGCTGGTGGCTCGGGCCGGCAGGGTCACCGGACCCTGGTGGGGGTTAAGACCTCCAGGGAGGTCCGAGGTGGTTTCTCAAGCCTGGGATGGCAAATATTGAGGACCACTGGGGGGAGGTGTTGTGGGTCGCGCTTTGGTGGTGGCACCGCAGATGGCCAGCTTGGGCCTGATGTAGTGATCACCCGGGCATGCGACCTGACACCCTCTCCCTGAGACTTTGGGACAACTGGCATGTGATGACCTGCCATGCCGTGTTGGTCGATGGACGCGGGTCAAACCGAATGGACAGGGATGGAGATAGCCTGCCGGACAACCATTGGGGCATCTGTGGAACGTGATGGTGTGAGTGACCTTCCACAGATGCTCCGTTGTGATTTATGGACTCTCGGGTTGGGAAGAGAGCCATGGGGATGTGAATCGGGAGATGTGTAACGCGCCGAGCATATGGGCCATGCTCGGCTGGCATGTGTATGGCAAAGCATCCTTCTTTGGTGAGGTGAGTGAAATGTGACAAATGGTTGGCATGGGTAATCTGTGGGTTAGATGGAAATTTAAGGGTGGATTTTGAAATGCCATGGTGGACACTGTACAGTGACGCCATTATTGATCCAGGTGTGTAGACCAAAGTGTTGGAGGCTGTGATGAAATTAATAGGGTAGCAAGACACAGCTTTCAACTGGTTGCGGGGGCAACTGTGCTGATATTTGGGACGCGGGATCCTGGGGATGTAGTTGTGTAGCCTGAGGGTCAACGTGGTGCTGTGCGTGTCCGAGGTGTGTGGACCATGTCTTCTGGGTGGGTCTCCTGGTGGAGCATGGCTGTTGACTGGACCTTGGTGTGGTCAAGTGTGGGTGAGCACTGGGGGGCTGCAGTTCTGTAGTCGGACTGGGGGATGATGGGGAGGTGCAGGGGACGTGGCTGTAGGGATGCCACGCACTGCGACCGTGCCCCCCAGGGCCGAGGTTGTGTGTGCGGTAGTGTGTGTTGTGGCAGCAAGTGCTCACCACATTGGCCAGCTGGGGCTGCTGCAGCTGTGTTCCTCGCAGGGGGGGCCGAAGGATGGATGGTGGGTCGCACCCTTATGGACACTCATGGGCCATGTTGGCGTTTTGACTGCTCACCTTGTCCCGGTGACCCTTGCACGGTAGAGGTGCAGAGCTGTCGTGGCCACAGGTAGTTGTGTAGTGATGATCACCGTTGGATGCGGATCCACATACCTGCCAGTGTAGTGGGGACAAAAGAGAAATTTGGAAGTATTTGGTAGGCCCAATGTGAAATTTTGGGATTGTGAAGGGTGGATGACGCTCTTGGACCTGACCAACCTGCAACTACCTGCACTTGAGGTGAGTGTTTTGAGGAGTACTGTCCCAGGCTTCAGGATTTGCTTTGGGAAATTGGGGACATGTAATTTGGAGTTGGGAGGTGAGAGCGAGTGATGACATGGCCGGTGAGGGGATGGAATGGGAGCCACAGTGTCTTGTGGGTGGCGTATGTTTTTGTGTTGTGGTTAGGTGTTTTGATGTGGTCGTGAGAGTGGAACCTGGAGAGTGAGTGATGATTATTGGAGATAATAAGGGGCGATAAATTGTGCTTTTTGGAAATGTGCTAATGGAAATGTGTAAGGATTCAATGATTCGAACTGTGAATGGGATTTCACATTGGCAGGCCATGGCAAGCCTTGTAACACCTTTTACACCATCTATGGAATTGTACTGAATTGTGCTGAGTTGTGTGGAGAATTGAATGGCAGCGGGGGAGGAAGTGTGTTTTGGGGTCTTGTGGGTGGGGAAGGTGTGTGTGTCCGCAGGTACAGAGCAAGCTCTGAGGAGCGATGCCTGCGGGCCCCCCTCTGCGGCAATTACCCCTGGCAGCCGGTGGTAACTGGAAATTGGAGCTCGTCGGTGGAGGGTCTGGTTGGGCGCCGCGGGGTGAGGAAGTCCCCCGGTGACCCGTGTTGCTGCGCGAAAGCAGGAGGCAAAGGAGCCTGGTGTGTGTGGAGACCCTCACCGGCGAGGTAACGGCGGAAAGGGGCTGTTGGGCTGTCATGGGGCCAAGAGGTAAAGGGGGGGGGGGGGGCAATGAACTTGTAAGTCGGTTGACTTGTTTTTGGGACTGCGGGCACCACAGCCTGATGCGCCCCCACCATCTTTTTGTGCGGTACCTCCCCGCTGCCTAGTTGAGGAATGCACACACACGTGAATGACATCAATGCCATGGTCCTGCAGGGGGGTGTATTGAAGAAGAACCTTATTGATTTTTGAAATGCCTTGATGACCTATGGAATGAGAATGAGTGGTTAAGGGGTCTGTGTTGCATGAATGTGGGCGAAATCCACCGAGCCGTGTCACTCACCTGTAACATCTGGACAGGGCCCGTGGAAATTTAGTGGGATGCATTGGGGATGGCCCCGCAGGTAAGGTTGTGTCTTGTGGCATCCACCGGGGGACGCGGTCTGTAGACCGGGGTATGTACAAAGGTTAGAGTTTTGAGTTTTGGAAAGATGGTTAAGTTTGTGGTTAAGTTAGTGTTGTGTGTTGTTGTTTCCTCCCTCCACAGGAACAACGAAGAAGATGTACATACTTGCATGATGGTTAAGGGGTTCAGCATGTTAAGGAAGTGTAGGTAGGTAGTCCGACTCACTTCCCACAGCCCTTCCTGATTTATTTCATAGGTTAATTAAGTGTGTGACAGTAAGTGTTAAGGCTGGAATGGTAGCCCTGCGGTGAACCTTGCAGGAGCTACGGTTCCAGGGGGGGGGCTGTGTTATGAATTTGGTAATGCAACATCTAGAGCTAGGTAGATCTGAATAGGTAGGTATTCGGCTGTCGTGACAGGGACTCTACATGTAATAAGTTATTGATGTTCAGGCGGTTGTCGGGGTAAGATGTATGAGTGTGGATCTACCTGGAGATTCGAGTGTTAAATAGTGAGGGATTAAAGGTAACGCCCCTGTGAGTCTCACCTAGTAGTCAAACCTTTGTCCATTATGGCACTGCAAACCACATAAACATTAGTTAGGTCCTTAGCGCAACATTAAATAATCCCCTTTCCCTGACAAGGACTTCGTATTAAATTGACAGGAAACCAGGTCAAAAACACCACCACAATTGGCCGCCACCGTGTACACCTCCAAAGGCCTACAAACCTGGCCGGCACGTGTTATGCCAGGACCGCAGGGTCGCGTAACGGGGGAGATGTCAGGAGTCGCGGGAGGCTTTGATTGGCTGAGGAGTGCGCAATGTGACGTCATCGGCCACCAATATAGGCGACGGTCGGACGCCATTTCAGGAGTTGAGTTGAGTTCGTGGCAGGCACTGGCAGACGCAGGCAGGCACCAGAGAGTTGAGCGGTGGTGGAGAGTTGGAGAGGACACGCCATTCCAGTCGCAGTTCGAGTGCAGTTCGGGTTGTAGGGAGTCGCAGGAGACACACGAGAGCACACCCAGTTGGCACTGAGCAGTTCGTTGGCACTTGGCTGCCAGCACTCCCGCGTCGAGTCGAGTGGAGTTGAAAGGAGTCCTTCCTGTCCCTGGTCAAGTGGAGCCGCTGGCCTGCGTCGGACGCGTGGTGCTTGGAGCGAGGGGCCTCGTGGTGTGCGATCGGGCCGGAAGGAGCGGTGCTGGACACCAACAATACAAGACGACAAAGACAGATAAGCCCGATCTCCGCGTATATTTTGAACGACGGGACGTGTTATTTTCGTGATTAATCTCCCTCGTTTGTGTTTGCTGTCAGTCGTGTGGGGACGTCCCGATTTAGGTTTATTAGAATTATTAGATTTACCGGCGGGCTTTTTCACTGGCTTTACTTTTCCTAATAAACCCTTATATTACTTTTTGTACATAATATCTGAACGCAGTTTTCCTGGGTGTTTGATTTTAATAGATAAGGTTGCGGAGCCTTCGCTGCGCCCCGCCATTCCGCGCGTTGGTGTTGAACTTGAGTCCGCCATTGAGTGTTCGCCTCGGGAGTTAAAGTCTCGCAAATCGGTCATCCGTAACTGTGGTGTTAATCACGGTTACGCGACAATATATATACATATACATATATATATATATATACATATATATATATATATACATATACATATATATATATATATACATATATATATATATATATATATATATATATATATTGTTACGGATACGGGGGACGGCTCTCCAGTTAGCAAGGGGTGATTAGCCCCTTGTCCTGTTAAGCTGGCCGTCTCCCCGGTCCTGGTACTTGTAACGCTCTCCCGCGGGATGGAACGGATCAGGGTTATGGGTCCAGGGTTTATCCCGAATACCTTTATCCGTCCCTCCACAGACTAGGGAGACAAGTACCGCTCAAACACCGGTTTTAGATGGACTAGTTGCCGAGTGGTTTTAGCAACCTGAAGTTCGAGCCATTAACAGTACTAAACCCGATCCTAAACGTTGTCCAAATCGTGCCACAGGTGTGCAATGATGGAAACCGCTAAAGCGACCGAAAGAGCATGAAGAAGTAGAAGACAAAGTAGGGAATAACAGGATTTATTATTATTTACACACAACTAAAGGAAGAAAAGCAAACAAAGTAATATACAAGGAAATGGAAGAATCAGAAGACACAGTGCAATATTAGCTTATCTATGAACAGTCTTAATTAATACCCCAGGACAACGTGAAAGACAGACGAACGATCACACTTACACGGGGAAATGCAGGCAGGAATGAATGGCTGAAGGTGGATGGCTTGGAGAGGCAAGGAAGGTTCAGCGGGGACTGGCCACGGTCGGGCCGGAAGGCACCGCCGTCAAAAAGCCGAGCCGCGGTCGTGCGAACTCCCACGGTTCCAAACTGCGCGGGAGAAGTTTCTTTCTCCGCACTGCTGCGTCGCGCGCTCCTTGCGTTGCCTCGGTCCGTATTTCCTGCAGCGCGGCACGTATCACGGCTGCTTGGACTCATCTGCTCATCTCCAGCGCATCTCTGGTGGGGGGCGTCTCCCACGGGTTATATAAGCCCCACCCTTGAACCTTTGCGAACCTCCCAGATTGTTCTCTCTCCGCCCTCTCAAGCCAAACCCCTTATACTTGGTTGGTTGTTCGGGGCTGGCTCACTCCTCCCCTCTATGACGAGGTGGAGACACGCCTTTCTTCTTCCAACCGACCGCGTGCTCAATGGAGTCCATTTGCGGCGAAAACCATCCAAACCTGACACTTTGCAGATGGGACCTACTCTTATTTAATTCGGTGCAATGAAGAGTCAAACTATTGGGAAACACAGCCTTAAACTACATAGAATAAGGGAATAACTATTTAAAAGGATATATGGTGCCCTGCCTGTAGGTTTATGGAATTAACTAAGAGGACGAGCTTCGACCTTTCTTTACATTATGGAGGGTGACATTTCCACACAACAAAACCATAATTCTCACATTCTTTACACTTTCTCAAATTCGTTACAATATATATATATATATATATATATATATATATATATATATATATATATATATATATATATATATATATATATATATATATATATATATATATATATATATATATTGTTACGGATCGCGGATTTGATGTTATTTACCGAGCGGTGGTATTGCCGCGACCTAACAATTCCCCCGATTTTTCCCCAACTCACCCGATTCCACCCGACGTTGACCAAGTCGCGCTATGCTAAATCAATGATTTGGAAAGGACACAACGACTGGGATAAATGAAACGACACAAGGGGTACAGTTCTCAAGACCTCCGGAGGAGGATATAATTGGTGGTGGAGAAAAGGGGTAGATTACAAGGTATGAGGTAAAGCACAGAAGAGATAGGCACTTAGACACAATCTTATCTATCCCAGACAGACCACAGACAAACGGAACAAGACTGACTTACACAGGGATTGATGGCAGGGAAGGACAGGCAGTCGATAGCACAAGGTGCACCTTGGCTCAGGGACAGGATACAGCTCAGTCTTTGGGAGGTCTCTCGGCGCTCGGAGGGTGCGTCCTTTCTCCTTCAGCTCTGCGCGCATCTGACGTCACCTCCCTCTTTCTGCGCATGCTCAGCGAGGAGTGACACGCCCTCGGCTCGTTGGCTCCGCCCCAGATGGGATCGGTCCGCCGCTTCTATTGGGTGCGGGGGTTACCGGGCTCCGCCCTTGACGAGGAGCTGACAGCGAGCCCCTACCCGGTAACCCCGTCGAGCACATGCTCGATGGCGGCTCGTTGGACAGGCATGGTGCACTCCCAACACCCCCTACCAACCAAGCCGGAGTGAGGACGCACACTCCCCGCGCCGCCGCCGTTGTTGTTGTTGTTGTTGTTGAACCATGAGGCAGAGCTGCGGGGAGGTATTGGGAGGTCCTAAACTTCCTAACGGTGCCATACAATCACATTCTGGTGCAACGAAGAGTCAGAATTAATGGAAACGAGTCCTTAACTGACATAGACTAAGAATAACTAGCAAGATGTCCTATAGTTGTCTACGTGAGATGCGGTGGACCTGGATGCGACATTTAATGGGGGAAATAGGGGAAGGTCGGGTCTACAGAGTGTTGTTTACTGAAAATGGGACTAGGGAATGGGGGATTGGGGATAGTTGGGAAGGATGAGGAAATAGGGGAATATTTACAAGCGGATATGGATGGATGTAAATCCCATATCCGCAACATTGCACCCTTCTCTACCTTGGGGCGTCCCGACCCGATAAATTTTTACCTACGTTAGTGTGGCACTCAGATGTAGTTCCCTCTACTATTAACTCAACCCTGAGTGCGACAATTTTACAGATGTTCACAAATGAGTAAATATGTCCCCCTGCGACGTTGCACCCTTTTCCTCACAGAAACACACCCACAGGATAACCGAATCGCGGAAAGAATCCTCAAACTAAACATACAGCCGGTAGGGAGCATCATTTACACAAGACTACACTGATATTTACACTACGATCCAGGACCTGTTCTTTGAGGAACACATGCAGATGTTATGCATAGAGAGAGCACGCATGCCAGCATCGATACACCAACCCACGAGTGCCCTGTGGCCCTACGGCCTTTAATAATGTGCAGAGCACCCCATCCAAGCACCAAAAGCACCACCCCATACACACAGTCAGCACCATCCGGTGCACCAATAAAGTGTTCATAAAAATGCACAATCAAGTGTCCATGGTCACCGGTGGTGTCGCAGCCGGCCGATGTTCTGCCGCTGGTCCTGCCTTCATGTAGTGCACTTGGCCTCCTGGCTTCTTTAGAAATAAAGAAAGGCGCCAACCGCGTCCATTTCTAAATTGTGGCCGTCAGGGGGGCCAACTATAAGTGGTTCACCTGTATGGCATAGGTGCCACGTTGACCCAGAGGTCCATCCACGGGTGGTGCTTGCCCGCAAAAGAACTGCGGTCCATGGTGGGCGGCCACAAAAATTGCGGTCCATATGGTGTATCGATCCAGGCAGCAAGCAGCGAAAGTACAGGCCCACAACTGCAGAGCCAGCACCTCTCTCTCCTCTCTCTCTGCCCCAAAGCCAGATCCTCGGAGGTGGGAGACAAAAGAAAACAAGTGAGTAAGGTGGTAAGGGCGCAAAAGTGCATGCAATATAAGGTAATGCACACTGGGGGCACATGGGAACCAGGTGAGACAGGTACGTTCCTACCGTACGCCCCCCCCCCCACCAGGTAACCTACATTGCCCCTCCCTTACCCCTTACTGTATCCACAAAACACAACACTACCCATAAACATCTACTTTACACATCAACAAACGTCCCTACTGTCTTCCCCGTTCCTCCCATAAACCAAATTCGTCTTCTCTCCCTCCTAACCAATCAACTTTGCCATTTCCAACTCTCATCAAAATTTGCCATCACCAATTCATCATCAGTCCCTCCTAAGGAGGGAGAGATGGAATCACCCCAATGTCTCATCCACGTCGTGATGCGTCTCACAAATCCACACAGCAATTCTCCCTTCCTGCAACACAGAACAAAGGAACACAGGTGTGGAGTCATCATCACCACCTCAGGTAAGTGGCTGCGTATGGTGCGACAGGTTCATCAATCCTAACTATTTCCTAAATGACTTTAATGACTTTACATTACCCGGGGTCTTTCCCTGCCAATCCATTGGCCAACTTACACTATGGGTTCTAAAAACCAATTCCCATTGACCAAACTGTGGTGCTTCTCAATTTGGGGTCTCACTCCCCCGATTCATCTCCCGGTGCCCTCGCACAATTTCTGGGCTGTGACGTGTAGCTCTCCCAGCAGGTCTACCCACCTGCACACCTCCATCATTGTAGTTGCCACCCGAGCTTACCTGCTCCTCACCCTAACCTAACTAACTGGGGAAGGCCCTCTCGCACTCTCACCCCCTCAGTGCCCTCTCTGGCACGGGCTGCCCGATCCACACCCGGGATCCTCAGGCACCCACTGACACTAACGGCTCCCAGAGCCCACCTGCGGCCTCACCTGGCCGACATCCTCACAGTGGTGGAGTGCCCAAACCAACTACACACACTAACAGGCTACACGCCCAGCCATTTCCCCAACACTAATGCACCCATCCACAATACCATTCTGCAACCGCACCACAAATGCCAATATCCAACCACAATTTACCTATACCCTCTACCTAACACTTACACTACCCGCCCCGGGTACTCGTGAAAGGGGTCCACTCTTCCCCCATCCACACCTTCGCACCATGCACACCACTCCGTACCACTTACTCCAACTCTCTCCACACCACTCATTCTCTGCTCCATATATTCCACACACCTGTACTTGCACACCTGTGCTCTCATACTTGGTGCTGCCTGCACCCTTCTCTCCCCCAAGCGCATTCGCGCTGATCCACAACACTCACTGCTCCACACACCTGTCCAGTTCTCACACAGCATCATCTCATCTAACCACTCCCCTCTGAAACTTGCGCTTCCCAGTCGTCCCTTTAAACTATTGCGCTCCCTCGTCATTATCATCCATACTAATCTACCTGCGTCCCCACTACAGGTATCCTTGTCACTAACTAATCTTAACGTTACCTAATGTCATCTTCTAGGGCCCTACACACAATATCCTAACCCACCCGGGCTAGTTTTCACTGCCATACACCCCATAAACTAGTGCGCATTTGCCCCACACGTTTGTGAGGGATGACAGAGTTGCCATCCCACCACATCGGGCATCTCCCACTACCAATTTTGCACACCAAATTTCAACAAATCAAAAATTTGCCAATCACTACTCATCATCTGCCAATCATTACTGCCAATCCTTTGCCAATCATCAAATTTTGTTTTTCTAATTTCGGGGCCAAAACACTATCCTCGTCATTACAGTCTACTTACTAATGCCTCTCGGTGCGCCAATTCACTTCTAAAGCTCGGCTTCGTACAGCCAAGCCATGAATGCGGGTTGTTTGGTGCCAGCGGCTGGATACGTCCCGCATTCGGTGCAGGGAAGGAGGTTTACCCGGGCCGAGGTCCCACGCACCATCTCGGCACGGAGCCATCCCATGGCCCGAGCTCGACCTGCCGGAATGCCTCAACAAAAAGTGGTCGCCATGACGACCCTTCCTATCGGGCTGCCAGCTCCGCCTAGTGGAGCACGGCCGCGGCCGTTCGAAGCGAGGCCCATCGTGGATCGCGTACGGCGGTCCTTTCGAACCCGCCGTGGCTCGGATCCCCGCTGGTTCTTGCGGCACGCGAAGCCCGGCACGCACCGAGGGCCCGATTCGGCTAACTGTCGTTCTAACCGCTAACCCGGTTACCGTCGATGCCTCACCTGCATGCTTACATGCATACGCTACCCCTTTCTTGCTCATACCTCCAGCTGTTCCCATGCTCCTCGTACCTTTCCTTACACACCTCGGTACACTCATTCCGCTCACAGACTTGGTCACACACCTGACCACCGAACACTTTGGCACACATTCGTTGGTCGCACACCTCACCAACACACCTCTTCACGCCCCCTCCTCGGTCACCTCCTCTGTGACAATCACAGGTGTGCTTTCACTCGCACACCCAACCACGTGCCTCACTACCAATTCCAGCGTGCATTCCCACACACGCTCTACCATTCCAGGTGTGCTTCCTTTCTCACCTGTCACAACCAACTCACGCTCCGTGTCACTCTCACTACTCTCACCTCCACTCTTGACAGCGCACTCACCCTTACTCTCGACAGCGCACTCTTTCCTCATGCACCCGTCCGTTACACACCTTTCTCACGCACACTCTTGCGCACACTCTCCCGTCACACCCTCTGTAACACTCACCACAGGCGTGCATTCTTCCTTACTTTTGACAGCGCACTCTTTCCCCATGCACCCGTCCGTTACACACCTTGCTCGCGCATCCTCTCCCGTTACATCCTCTGTAACACTCACCACAGGCGTGCATTCTTCCGTTACATCCTCTGTAACACTCCTCACTACGCGCTTCCATGTGCTCCCTCGCACACGCGCTACGACCGACTCACTCTCGACAGCACCCTCACTCCTTGGCACGCACTTTTTCCTCACACACCCCAGAGTCGGACTTTCTCGCACACCTCCTTTTTCGCACACCAGACCTGTCGCACACTTCACCAACGGCCTCTCACGAACACCCGGGTCCATCTCGACCCCCAAGCTTATTAAATCACCTGGCGCATCATACGCACGACCATATTGGTCACCACTTACACCGGGTCCTCTTTCTCTTCGCTTCTCCTCCATCACCTGCGAATCCCTCATCCGGTTAATGAGCACATCATCATGATCCGAACACAGACTTTGGACCAATTCTTTTACCTCCTCTTTTATCTCTTTCTTATCCCCTCTCCGTCGCTTCTTAATTTCGCTCACCCCTTCTTCCACTTCTTCTAATTTCTGCTTCACCTCTTTTATTTCCCGGTGCGTCTCCTCAAGCTCGTCCTCTAAGGCTACCTTGACCGTTTCCATGTGCGTCCTCACCTGCCGGTCCTTCGTCTCCATTACCTCTATCACCTCGTCCAACCTCGTTGTCAGTCCCTCACGTACCATCTGACATTGCCTCTGTGTCGCTATCAAGTCATTTTTTATGTCGTTTTGTGTCGCTCTTAACCCTCCTAGTACCGCAGTGTTCCTTTGAACCTGCTCCGTTAGTTCTTTTTGTCCCTCCGTCAGCTGTTCCACTCCCAGCGTCAACTCCTCTATACCACCTTGCAATTTTACAGTCCCCTTTCTCACCTCCTTCTCCATGCGCTCCTTACAGTGCCTCACCTCCTCACGCACTCCTCCGACCTCCTCACTCACACCTCTTCTGATCTCTTCTCCCATCACTTGCATCTCCTGCCCAGATGCCACCCTCATCTGCTCCATTTCCTCCCTGTGAGCATCCAATTTAGTTTCTACCCCCATTCTGACCCCCTCTATCTGCTGCCCCATTTTTTTAACTTCCCTTTCCGCTTGGTCCCTCATGTCCCTCAATTTGCCTTCCATACTGTTTTCTAACCCCTCTAACCCCTTTTGCATCCCTTCCATTTGATTCTCTTGAGCGGCCATTCTGTTTTCTACCCCCATTAACCCATTCTTTACCTCTTTTATCCCATTGTCTAACCCCTCACCGGTACCCCTCGCTTCGTCCCTCATTACCCCCATTTGGCCCTCCAATCGCTCACCCTGAGCTACCATCCGGTTCCCCATTACCCCCCATTTGGCCCTCCAATCGCTCACTCTGAGCATCCATCCGGTTCCCCATTACCACCATCATTCTGCTTTCCATTTCTTCACTATTCTTGTCCATAAGGGCCTTCATTTGTATAAAAAAAAGGTTCAAATCCACCAACGGCACTGCTACGGTCGCGGGCGCGGTCGCCGTAGCCATGTGCGAGGCGCCATTTTGCGCGCCCACAACCTCGTGCGCGAGGACGCCATTTTGCGAACCTGCCGCCCTCACTGCTTCGCTCTCCTCATGTCCCTCAATTTGGTCCTGGATCGACCCTGCCTCACTCTCCTCTACCGGAACCCAGCCGTCTTGATCCGCCATAGCGCGACTTTCAAAATTCGGGGTTTTATTTTAAAACAAAACAAATTTCGGTTACTTGTAATTTTGAGCGCGTTAAGCGTGCTTCGGGTCCGATCTCACTCCTCGACACCAGTTGTTACGGATCGCGGATTTGATGTTATTTACCGAGCGGTGGTATTGCCGCGACCTAACAATTCCCCCGATTCTTCCCCAACTCACCCGATTCCACCCGACGTTGACCAAGTCGCGCTATGCTAAATCAATGATTTGGAAAGGACACAACGACTGGGATAAATGAAACGACACAAGGGGTACAGTTCTCAAGACTTCCGGAGGAGGATATAATTGGTGGTGGAGAAAAGGGGTAGATTACAAGGTATGAGGTAAAGCACAGAAGAGATAGGCAATTAGACACAATCTTATCTATCCCAGACAGACCACAGACAAACGGAACAAGACTGACTTACACAGGGATTGATGGCAGGGAAGGACAGGCAGTCGATAGCACAAGGTGCACCTTGGCTCAGGGACAGGATACAGCTCAGTCTTTGGGAGGTCTCTCGGCGCTTGGAGGGTGCGTCCTTTCTCCTTCAGCTCTGCGCGCATCTGACGTCACCTCCCTCTTTCTGCGCATGCTCAGCGGGGAGTGACACGCCCTCGGCTCGTTGGCTCCGCCCCAGATGGGATCGATCCGCCGCTTCTATTGGGTGCGGGGGTTACCGGGCTCCGCCCTTGACGAGGAGCTGACAGCGAGCCCCTACCTGGTAACCCCGTCGAGCACATGCTCGATGGCGGCTCGTTGGACAGGCATGGTGCACTCCCAACACCCCCTACCAACCAAGCCGGAGTGAGGACGCACACTCCCCGCGCCGCCGCCGTTGTTGTTGTTGTTGTTGTTGAACCGTGAGGAAGAGCTGCGGGGAGGTATTGGGAGGTCCTAAACTTCCTAACGGTGCCATACAATCACATTCTGGTGCAACGAAGAGTCAGAATTAATGGAAACGAGTCCTTAACTGACATAGACTAAGAATAACTAGCAAGATGTCCTATAGTTGTCTACGTGAGATGCGGTGGACCTGGATGCGACATTTAATGGGGGAAATAGGGGAAGGTCGGGTCTACAGAGTGTTGTTTACAGAAAATGGGACTAGGGAATGGGGGATTGGGGATAGTTGGGAAGGATGAGGAAATAGGGGAATATTTACAAGCGGATATGGATGGATGTAAATCCCATATCCGCAACAATATATATATATATATATATATTGTTACAGACACGACTTTGATGTTAAGGTGGGCCGAGCGGAATGGCCGTCGTGTCCGCACAAATTACCCGACTATACTCGACGTTGACGAAGTCGCGCTACGCTGGCTCAATAGGAAAGAGAAGACACCCGGCTGGGTTATAATGACACAATACGACACCAGGGGTTCAGTTCTCAAGACCTCCGGAGGAGGTTATATTAAGGCGGAAGGTTAGATTACAACTACAAGAGGTACATCATAGGAAGACAGGCACTTAGACACAACCTTATATTATTCCCGACAGACCACAGAGAAACAGGACAAAAACTGACTCACACGGGGTTTGATGGCAAGGAAAGCGGGTATTCGATGGCCAGCACAAGGTGCACCTTGTGCTCAGGGACAGGATGGCGCGGCCCAAAAGATGCAGGAGGTCTCTCAGCGCTCGAGGTGGCGTCTTGTCGTCTCAAGCTGGGGGCGCATCTGTTTCAGCGCTCGCAGGTCCGTCTTTCTCCAGCTGGGGGCGAATCTGACGTCACATCCGGCGCGTGGCCGCGTATATCCGGCGGGGAGTGACACGCCCTCGGCTCGTTAGCTCCGCCTCGTGGAATCGGCACGTTGCTTCTCATTGGGTGCGTGCGGGGGGGGTTACTGGCTCCGCCCCCGACGAGGAGCTGACAGCCAGCCCCTTCGGGGTAACCCCGTGGAGCGCATGGTCTGGAGCTAATCGAGCCGGTGTGAGGACGCATCCTCCCCCGCTCCGCCGCCATCCCCTCTGTTGTTGTTGTAATTGTTGTTGTAGTTGTTGTTATTGTTGTTGTTTGGGGAAGAAGATGGGAGGAGGTATGGGAAAGGTCCTAAACTCACTACTGATGCCATATAATCACATTCTGGTGCAACGAAGAGTCATAATTAATGGAAACGAGGCCTTAACTGACATAGATTAAGAATAACTAGGAAGATGTCCGAAAGTTGGCTACGTGTGGTGCGGTGGACCTGGGCACGACATTTAATGGGGGAATAAGGGGAAGGTCGGCTCTACTGATTGTTATTTACATGCAATGGGACTAGGGAATGGGGGATTGGGGAAAGTTGGGGAGTATTGGAGAAAATAGGGGAATATTTACAAGCGGATATGGAGGCCAAATTCCATATTCGCAACATTGCACCCTTCTCTACCCTCGGGGCGTCCCGACCCGATAAATTTTTACCTACTTTAGTGTGGCACGCAATGTAGTTCCCTCTACTATTAACTCTACCCTGAGTGCGACAGTTTTACAGATATTCACAAATGAGTAAATATGTCCCCCTGCGACGTTGCACCCTTCTCCTCACAGAAACACACCCACAGGATAACCGAATCCGGAAAGAATTCTCAAACTAAACATACAGCCGGTAGGGAGCATTATTTACAAGACTACGCTGCTATTTACACTACGATCCAGGACCTGTTTTTGGAGGAACACATGCAGATGTTATGCATAGAGAGAGCGCGCTTGCCAACATCGATACACCAACCCACGAGTGCTCTGTGGCCGACGGCCTTTAATAACGTGCAGAGCACCCTTTCCGAGCATCAACAGCACCACCCCACCACCAATCGGTGCAGTCACCATTGTTCATTGGTATAAAAATAAATGCGACAACCCCTAACCCTGCAGGTGTCTCTTGCTCTTCTTGTGGTGCACTTGGTGTCAACTAAAAGTGGTTCACCTGTATGGCATAGGTGCCACGTTGACCCATAGGTCCATCCCCGGGTGGTGCTTGGCCGCAAACGAACTACGGTCCATTGTGGGTGGCCACCAACATTGCGGTCCATATGGTGTATCGATCCAGGCAGCAAGCAGCGAAAGTGCAGGCCCACAACTGCGTAGCCAGCACCTCTCTCTCCTCTCTCTCTACCCCAAAGCCAGATCCTCGGAGGTGGGAGACAAAAGAAGAAACAAGTGAGTAAGGTGGTAAGGGCGCAAAAGTGCACGCAATATAAGGTAATGCACACTGGGGGCACATGGGAACCAGGTGAGACAGGTACGTTCCTATCGTACGCCCCCCCCCACCAGGTAACCTACATGGCCCCTCCCTTACCCCTTACTGCATCCACAAAACACAACACTACTCATAAACATCTACTTTACAAATCAACAAACATCCCTACTGTCTTCCCCGTTCCTCCCATAAACCAAATTCGTCTTCTCTCCCTCCTAACCAATCAAATTTGCCATTTTCAACTCTCATCAAAATTTGCCATCTCCAACTCAACATCATAATTTGCCATTACCAATTCATCATCAGTCCCTCCTAGGGAGGGAGAGATGGAATCACCCCAATGTCTCATCCACGTCGTGATGCGTCTCACAAATCCACACAGCGATTCATCTCCTGCAACAAAACAAAGAAAACACAGGCGTGGAGTCATCATCATCACCACAGGTAAGTGGCTGCGTATGGTGCGACAGGTTCATCAATCCTAACTATCTCCTAAATGACTTTAACAACTTTACACTACCCGGGGTCTCTCTCCGGCCAAACCATTGGCCCTCTTACACTATGGGTTCTAAAAACCAATTCCCATTGGCCAAACTGTGGTGCTCTTCAATTTGGGGTCTCACTCCCCCGATTCATCTCCCGGTGCCCTCGCACAATTTCTGGGCTGCGGCGTGTACCTCTCCCAGTGGGTCTACCCACCTGCACACCTCCACCACTGCAGTTGCCTCCGAGCTTACCTGCTCCTTGCCCTAACCTAACTACCTGGGGAAGGCCCTCTGGCACTCTCCCCACTCGGTGCCCTCTCTGGCACTGGGCTACCCGGGTCCATCCTCCGGATCCTCGGGCCCCATCCACAACTCTACCGGCTCCCAGAGCCCACCTGCGGCCTCACCTGGCCGACATCCTCACAGTGGTGGAGTGCCCAACCAACTACACACACTAACAGGCTACACGCCCAGCCATTTCCACAACACTAATGCACCCATCCACAACACCATTCTGCAACCGCACCACAAATGCCAATATCCAACCACAATTTACCTGTACCCTCTACCTAACACTTACACTACCCGCCCCGGGTACTCGTGAAAGGGGTCCACTCTTCCCCCATCCACACCTTCGCACCATGCACACCACTCCGTACCACTCACTCCAACTCTCTCCACACACCTGTACCTGCACACCTGTGCTCTCACACCTGGTGCCACCTGCACCCTTCTCTCCCCAAGCGCATTCGCGCTGATCCACACACTCACTACTCATACACTGCTCCACACACCTGTCCAATTGCACACCTGTGCAATCACACCTGTTCAATTCTCACAAACACGGCATCATCTCAGCTAACTACTCCCTTCTGAAACTTGCGCTTCCCAGTCGTCCCTTTAAACTATTACGCTCCCTCGTCATTATCATCCACACTAATCTACCTGCGTCCCCACTACAGGTATCAGTCACTACCTAACCTTATCGTCACCTAATGTCAATCCTCGCTAGATCCCTACACACCATATCCTAACCCACCCGGGCTAGTTTTCACTGCCATACACCCCCTAAGCTATTGCTCCTTTGCCCCCACATGGGAAGGATGGTGGTTTTGCCATCCCACCACATCGGGGGTCTCTCACTATCAATTTTGCACGTCAAATTTCAACAAATTAAAAATTTGCCAATCACTGCCCATCATCTGCCAATCACTACTGCCAATCCCTTGCCAATCATCAAATTTTGTTTTTCTCTAATTTTGGGTCCAAAACACTAACCTCATCACCCAGTCGACTCACTAATACCTCTCGGTGCGCCAATCCCTGTCCAAAGCCCGGCTTCGTAAAGCCAAGCAATGGATGCTGGTTGTTTTGTGCCTGCGGCTGGATGCGTCCGGCATTCGGGGCAGGGACGGGGGCTTACCCGGGCCGAGATCCCACGCACCACCTCGGCGTGGAGCCATCCAATGCCCCGATCTCGACCTGCCGGCACGTCTCACCAAAAAGTGGTCGCCATGACGACCCTTTCTATCGGGCTGCCAGCTCCGCCTAGTGGAGCCTGGACGCGGCCGTTCAAAGCGAGGCCCGGCACGCACCGAGGGCCTGCTTCGGCTAAAAGTCGCTCTAACCTCTAACCCGTGTAACGTCGATGCTTCACCTGGACGCTTACACCCCGAAGCCCGTTCCTTGCTCACACATCCAGCCGTGCCCATGCTCCTCGTACCTTTCCTTACACACCCAGGTGCACCCATCCCACTCACAGCCTTGGTCACACACCTGACCACCGAACACTTTGGCACACATTCGTTGCTCGCACACCTCACCAATACACCGCTTCGCGCCCCCTCCGCGGTCACCTCCTCTGTGACAATTACAGGTGTGCCCTCATTCGCACACCCAATCACGTGCCTCACCACCAACTCCAGCGTGCATTCCCACTCACGCTCTACCATTCCAGGTGTGCATCCTTCCATCCCAGGTGTACATCCTCGCTCACCTGTCACAACTAACTCACGCTCCATGTCACTCCCACTACTTTCACCTCCATTCCTGACAGCGCACTCACCCTTACTCTTGACAGCGCACTCTTTCCTCATGCACCTGTCCGTCACACACCTTCCTCGCGCACACTCTCCCGTCACATCCTCTGTAACACTCACCACACCGCGCTTCCATGTGCCCCCTCGCACACGCGCTATGACCGACTCACTCTCGCCAGCACCCTCACTCCTTGGCACGCACTTTTTCCTCACACACCCCAGAGTCTGACTTTCTCGCACACCTCCTCTTTCGCACACCAGACCTGTCGCACACTTCACCAACGGCCTCTCACGAACACCCGGGTCCATCTCGACCCCCAAACTCCTTAAATCCCCTGGCGCATCATACGCACGACCATATTGGTCACCACTTACACCGGGTCCTCTTCCTCTTCGCTTCTCCTCCATCACCTGCGAATCCCTCATCCGGTTAATGAGCACATCATCACGATCCAAACACAGACTTTGGACCAATTCTTTTATCTCCTCTTTTATCTCTTTCTTATCCCCTCTCCGTCGCTTCTTAATTTCGCTCATCCCTTCTTCCACTTCTTCTAATTTGTGCTTCACCTCTTTTATTCCCCGGTACGTCTCCTCAAGCTCGTCCTCCAAGGCTACCTTGACCGTTTCCATGTGCGTCCTCACCTGCCGGTCCTTCGTCTCCATTACCTCTACCACCTCGTCCAACCTCGTTGTCAGTCCCTCACGTACCATCTGACATTCCCTCTTTGTCGCTATCAAGTCATCTTTTAGTTCTTTCTGTGTCGCCTTTAAACCTCCTAATACCGCAGTGTTCCTTTGAACCTGCTCCACTAACTCCGTCTGTCCCACCGTCAGCTGCTCCACCTCCTGCGTCAGGTCCTCTATGCCCCCTTGTAACTTTACAGTCCCCTTTCTCACCTCCTTTTCCATGTGCTCCTTACAGTGCCTCACCTCCTCGCGCACTCCTCCGACCTCCTCACTCACTCCTCTTCTGATCTGCTCTCCCATCACTTGCATCTCCTGCCCAGATGCCACCCTCATCTGCTCCATTTCCTCCCTGTGAGCATCCAGTTTGGTTTCTACCCCCATTCTGACCCCCTCTATCTGCTGCTCCATTTGTTTAACTTCCCTTTCCGCTTGGTCCCTCATGTCCCTCAATTTGCCTTCCATACTGTTTTCTAACCCCTCTAACCCATTTTTCACTCCCTCTATCTGATTCTCCTGGGCAGCCATTCTATTTTCTACCCCCTCTAACCCCTTTTGCATCCCTTCCATTTGATTCTCTTGAGCGGCCATTCTGTTTTCTACCCCCATTAACCCATTTCTCACCTCTTTTATCCCATTGTCTAACCCCTCAAAATTTTTGTCTACCTTCTCACCAGTACCCCTCGCTTCGTCCCTCATTACTCCCAATTGCTCACTCCGAGCCCTCGCTTCGTCCCTCATTACCCCCAATTGCTCACTCTGAGCATCCATCCGGTTCCCCATTACCCCCATTTGGTTTTCCAATCGCTCACTATTCTTTTCCATAAGGGCCGTCATTTGTATAAAAAAAAGTTCCAATCTTCCCAGCGGCGCTACTTCGGTCGCGGGCACGGTGACCAGCGAGGCGCCATTTTGCGCGCCCGCTTCTTCGTGCGTGACGGCGCTATTTTGCGAACCTGCCGCCCTCACTGCTTCGCTCTCCTCCTGTCCCTCATTTTGGTCCTGGATCGACCCTACCTCACTCTCCTTTACCGGACCCCAGCTGTCTTGATCCGCCATAGCGCGACTTTCAAAATTCGGTTTTTATTTTTTATTTTCGTAAAACAAATTGAAATTTCGCCGTTATAATTTCGCGCGGGAAACGCGCTCCGAATCGATTTTCCCTCCCAAAATTTGGGCCTAACTAATTTAGTCCCGGGTTCGAATTCCACTCCTCGACACCAATTGTTACAGACACGACTTTGATGTTAAGGTGGGCCGAGCGGAATGGCCGTCGTGTCCGCACAAATTACCCGACTATACTCGACGTTGACGAAGTCGCGCTACGCTGGCTCAATAGGAAAGAGAAGACACCCGGCTGGGTTATAATGACACAATACGACACCAGGGGTTCAGTTCTCAAGACCTCCGGAGGAGGTTATATTAAGGCGGAAGGTTAGATTACAACTACAAGAGGTACATCATAGGAAGACAGGCACTTAGACACAACCTTATATTATTCCCGACAGACCACAGAGAAACAGGACAAAAACTGACTCACACGGGGTTTGATGGCAAGGAAAGCGGGTATTCGATGGCCAGCACAAGGTGCACCTTGTGCTCAGGGACAGGATGGCGCGGCCCAAAAGATGCAGGAGGTCTCTCAGCGCTCGAGGTGGCGTCTTGTCGTCTCAAGCTGGGGGCGCATCTGTTTCAGCGCTCGCAGGTCCGTCTTTCTCCAGCTGGGGGCGAATCTGACGTCACATCCGGCGCGTGGCCGCGTATATCCGGCGGGGAGTGACACGCCCTCGGCTCGTTAGCTCCGCCTCGTGGAATCGGCACGTTGCTTCTCATTGGGTGCGTGCGGGGGGGGGTTACTGGCTCCGCCCCCGACGAGGAGCTGACAGCCAGCCCCTTCGGGGTAACCCCGTGGAGCGCATGGTCTGGAGCTAATCGAGCCGGTGTGAGGACGCATCCTCCCCCGCTCCGCCGCCATCCCCTCTGTTGTTGTTGTAATTGTTGTTGTAGTTGTTGTTATTGTTGTTGTTTGGGGAAGAAGATGGGAGGAGGTATGGGAAAGGTCCTAAACTCACTACTGATGCCATATAATCACATTCTGGTGCAACGAAGAGTCATAATTAATGGAAACGAGGCCTTAACTGACATAGATTAAGAATAACTAGGAAGATGTCCGAAAGTTGGCTACGTGTGGTGCGGTGGACCTGGGCACGACATTTAATGGGGGAATAAGGGGAAGGTCGGCTCTACTGATTGTTATTTACATGCAATGGGACTAGGGAATGGGGGATTGGGGAAAGTTGGGGAGTATTGGAGAAAATAGGGGAATATTTACAAGCGGATATGGAGGCCAAATTCCATATTCGCAACAATATATATATATATATATATATATATATATATATATATATATATATATATATATATATATATATATATATATATATATATATATATATATAAAACACAGTTTGTGTGTGTGTGTGTGTAATGTTACCGATAGACTCCTAAACGGAGAGGCTTACGTGCTTGATAATTGGCATAGACATGGCCATTGAGCCTGGGACTAACATGGCCGAACTCAAAATATTTGACGATCCATATTTTTTATTCATATTTACCTCAGCGCATTTCAGCGCACGGAATCAACGGAATTAGAGCAGGTGGGCGCTGATTCGCTCAGAGCGATCACGTGATGTCGCTATGACGCTATGAAAAAAAAAAATCGCTATGACGCTATGAACGATATGACGCTATGACGCTATGACGCTATGAAAAAAAAAATCGCTATGACGCTATGAACGATATGACGCTATGACGCTATGAAACGCTACGAAGCTATGAACGATATGACGCTATGACGCTATGAAAAAAAAAATCGCTATGAAACGCGATGACGCTATGACGCTATGAAACGCTATGAAAGATATGACGCTATGATGCTATGGAAAAAAAAATCGCTATGACGCTATGGAAAAAAAAAATCGCTCGCTTTACCAAGGGGCTCGCTCTCCCCCCGTTCCCCCGCCCGGCAATGCCGGGTACTTCTGCTAGTATATATATATGTATATATATATATATATATATATATATATATATGTATATATATATATATATATATATATATATATATATAATATATATATATTAGGGTGGTGCTCAAAATATTTTTTTTAAAATATTTACTGGGACATGGCTTTATGTTGTTCCCTTTGTTCCAAAATGAAAAGACACCAAATATGAAAGCAATCTGATTTTATTTAGGGGTGCCACATCAGCCTTCATACTAAAGGTGTCTACAAAACTTTTCTATATATGGATCGAAAGCAAAACCAGAAGTTTGTTTCATGAAAATCCACCCTCCACTCACTTTCTTTGTATTCTAGCAAACACAAGTTACAATAGCTGCACAAATAGCACTATATTGCTATGAAAACTCAAATTCAATGATAACAATCCAAATGTTCAGTTCATAAAATGAAGAGACACCATATATTATTATTATTATTATAAAATGAAGAGACACCATATCACATCTATCTATAATTCCAGTAATCTCTGTGTGTATGTGTGTGTGTATGTGTGTGTGTGTGTATGTGTGTGTGTATGTGTGTGTGTGTATGTGTGTGTGTCTGTGTGTCTGTGACCGCTGTTTCTCGACAACCACGGGTCCGATATACTTGAAACTTGCCAGGTATATTGCTGGGGACCTGAGGATGTGCCTTTTCAAGGTTTCATATTAATCGGAGAAGTAGTTACCGAGCTA
This sequence comes from Myxine glutinosa, assembly GCF_964187855.1. NCBI lineage: Eukaryota > Metazoa > Chordata > Myxini > Myxiniformes > Myxinidae > Myxine > Myxine glutinosa. The sequence goes on along the minus strand of NC_136263.1, from coordinate 84,936,431 downwards.
TGGCGATTTCTTTTCCAAACTCCGCAAGCCGTTCGCTTTGGACCAAACCATTTCATGTAAATAGAGGGGGGGGGATTGTCACCGTACTCGCAAGCCGTTCGCTTTGGACCAAACCATTTCATGTAAATAGAGGGGGGGGATTGTCACCGTACTCGCAAGCCGTTCGCTTTGGCTTTGCGAATGGACCAAACCATTTCATGTAAATAGAGGGGGGGGGATTGCCACCATACTCGCAAGCAGTTCGCTTTGGCTTTGCGAATGGACCAAACCATTTCATGTAAATAGAGGGGGGGATATAATTTTAGATATATATATAGTACGGGCATGCCCTAGTAATATTAAAAAACCCAAATATAATGAGAAATGTAACTCCTATTTCTGGGCCTGTTTCACCACTGTTGCCTTCTTGGCATCGGGGTACATCTTCCTGTGAGCAGCAACAACTTGGAGCAGAGCTTGCTTTTGCTCTTCATCCTTTGTAAGGAGCTTATTGTAGTCTTGTATCAATGCGACACCCCTTTCTGCCCTGTCGTTCACCACGACTAAGCCACTGGCGGCTTTCTTTGCTTCCTGAAAGCTGGTTTCTTGCTCCCATGAACCAGGATCCTTATCCATCCAATCAGTTGGGGTCCCTAGGATGCTGAAGAAATGCTTGGTGTGTTTTGTTATGAGGCAGGCGATTGACAGGGCGGTTCCTCGTTTGATAGCTGGTCTCTTTGGAGAGGGGTTTTCACCGTCATTTTTCAATGCTTCAATCATATTGATCTTGCTTTCTTTGTCAATTCTGGTGTCAAAGAATGCAAATGCCACTAGTACTGGGCTCATGTACCACGTGTGGCAGCCAAGTGCCTTCAAGGCTGCCTGAGCCATCTTCTGATTGATTTGTTCAAACGTTTCCAACTTCTTGAAGAGGTTAATGTCATTCAGGGGATCCACAATAGCTTGTGGAGCCCGAAACCAAGCCTGTACATACACAAGGCAGACAAAAATGTTGAAGGCTCGGAGTTCTCTCGCCTCTCGAAGTGTCAAGTGGAACTCTGACCGAAACATGAACACCTGTAGTGAATATAGTGCTTTTGCCATCCATCTGGCTCTGTGCATTGCTCCTGGAGCCATGATCCGGATTCCACGAGGTGGGATTCCTCCCATGTAGATGACAGTCAGTTCTAGGAGTTCACGATAATCATCTCGTGGCTGCTGATCTTTCAAACACACAAGAACGTCTTTGCTTCCAACACAGTGTCTACAGATCCCATTGAAGCCTTCCTCTCTGAGAATTGATCGTGAAGAAACTTCCTGTCCTCGGGGTTGGTGATTATGGCCTCCGAATCTGCATGCCTAAGATCAAACGTCTTCTCCAAGGAGGCCTTGAAGGATGCTTACTTTTTCTCTTGGGTCGCACCACCCCGCTTTGCACCTTTTTGGAGGCTCCTCCATTCTTCATATAGCCTCTCCAAACGATGGATGCAGTGCTGCTTCGTCGTTGTAGGTAGGTGAGCTTTTTCCCAGAACTTCACAACCTTTTCAATGGTGAGGGTTGCACTCTCCCGGGCAGTGCGATTCTCCTTCTTCAGGTGATGGAAAAACAGGACAAGAGATTGATGCACAGTCGGGAGCTTGGCACCTTTGATGGCATCTCCAGAAGTGGACCCAATGAGATACACATTATCCTGAGCCAGAGTTTTCAATGAAACACTGGTACTAGCACATGCCATATCTGCAAAATAAGCAAGAATGTGGGTAAAATCCTGTTAATTCTTACTCCACAGGGTCACTCTCTACAAAAGAGCCACAGTCAATAAGTTAGGCCTACATATTACACACTAAAAAAGCGTACCCCTGACCCCGGGAACCTGTACAAAACATGCATGAAAATTGCCCAGATAGTGTTCATAGGAAGTCTCAAAACTGTATGTATAATATATTGTATATATATAATGTATAATGTGTATTTATGTATATTTATTATTTAATGTATATTTACTATATATTTATTTTTAATATTATATTTAATGTATATATATAATTATGTATTTATTTTGTGTATATACAGCCCAAAAAATGGGAATGCCTATTTTTGCATGGGGGAAAATTCATCACTGATGTGGCACCCCTAAATATTATTGGATTCCATTCAAATGTGGTGTGGTTTCCTTTGACACCAAAAGGAACAAAAATAGACCATGTCCCGGAGACAATCTGCATTTTGATTTTTTGAAGCCCACCCTAATATATATATATATATATGTATATATATATATATATATATATATATATATATATATATATATATATATATACAGTATATATATATTATATACAGTATATATATATATATATATATATATATATATATATATATATATATATATATATATATACAGTATATATATATTATATACAGTATATATATATATATATATATATATATATATATATATATATATATAGATATATATATATATATATATATATATATATATATATATATATATATATATATATATATGAGAAAGACTTCAGAATTGATCACTTGCCATTTTACATCACAAAAACTTTACAGTGTGGCCCAGCAAGGCTGAGTATGGTTACGGTATGTCCCAAAAAATAATTTTCAGGTGTACAACGTGTCCCAGAAAACATATCACTTTATGTAAGATTATATTTCTGTTGCATTCTATTACAAAACTAGATGGTATTCATAGAAAACCTACCCTGCGCAGTCAACTTGGTATGAGGCAACTCTTCTATTTTTGAACGTTTCTTTTTTATTGATCCAATATGGCTGCCAGACCACGTGAGTGATGACATCATAAATTTATATTCTCTAAATAATTGTTGCATAGATCGTGCTCAATAAATTTCAAACTGATCAGACGAAGCGTTGTCCCTGTCGAATTATGACATCATAATTATGGCACCAATGACGGTAACAACACCTATTCCACATATGCATATGGAGTTATTTACAATGAGCCACGTTTCAATTTTTAAAATGCTGACGCGGCACACACTTTACTTTACTGAAATGCAGACACAAATGTTATATTTTCGTAAAAAATCGTCGGAATTTCCCCAAATCTGTTTTGGTCATGTGTTAATATACCTCAGCGATTGACAAATCTGAAATCAGAATTTTATTTGAGGTCAAAATGACCCCGTGAGGTCGTTCCGTACTTTGCCTGCTCGTCATGTGCAGTGTGATAATTAATTCCATGCCCACTCTTGAAGACTCTTCTTCTTCACGCAATAACAACTTCTAGCTTCCAGACCGTACATCCAATCATCTGGAAATTTTGCACACTCGTTACACTTCATTACCTCTAATATAATATAAAGTTTCACGTCGATCAATGAAGCGGTTCAAGGGTTATACATTTTAAAAATATTTTCGTTTAACTATTTATATCTGCCAAACCACGTCACCTATCGCAAATTCCAAAAGGTCATTTTTGTAGACTGATATGCTGAACACATCTGTGAAGTTTCACCTCGATAGGATAAAAAATGAGGAAGGAGCTAGGTTTAAAAGTTTATGCCTAAAAACGTCATAACTCCGAAACCATGTGATGCATGACGTCATGTTCGCTGACTTTTTTGTTTGTCATGGGTATGCGAGTCTACCTGCAAAGTTTGGCCTCGATCTGTTGTCGTTTGAGAAAATTGGATTTTCGTGGTTTTTCAGGCTTCTCACTCAAAACAATATGGCGGCCGAACCACGTGACCTACGACGTCATTATAATTTCATTTCTGCATCAATTTATACCGAGATGCTCAATAAATTTCATCCTGATCGGATAAAGTTTTTTTCTTGTCGAATTATGAGTCATAACGGCGGCACATATGACGTCATCATTCACATATGTTATTCGTCATGGAGAGTTCTTTGCAATGAGACCTGTCTCAATTATTTCTGTTCAGCGGTTTTTGAGAAATAGAGGTGCAATTTTTTGTTTTTTTCCAAGATGTCGCCAGTACCACGTGACCTGTGACGTCATAATATTCACAAATATTCTGCAGGAGGAGTCCCTCCTATGGTGAAAATTCCATGTCAATCGGACCAACGGTTGCCGAGAAAATGACTTTTTAAAATGCAGACACGCACGTACGTTCCCGAATCCTTATCCCTGCCTATCGCTTCGTGAGCGCAGGGTAATAAACATTACAGTATGGTCCAGTGAGGCCAAATATGGTAACAGTTTATCCGTTATTTTCAAGTGTACAGTGTGTTCCAGAATAAAGTATCAATTTGTGTAAATATCACCACTTTGAATTGCCCATGAAGTCTTTTTATTCTGAAGGCTTGATGAGATAATGAAATGATCAAATTTCCCTCCATGTTTTTGGAAGTGAATTATCCTGAAATGTGTTGATTGCATGGGAAACTTTGTAGATGAAGGTTCTCTGCTACATTTCTTGCAAACAGAATGTTTCATGAGAGATCTGCGCTGTTATTCTGCAAATACCATTTCCCTTCCTCTTGTCATGGCGAAACATCAACAGTGATTGGTCTTGCGAGTCTGAGGCAGAAATTGATTGGTAGGGTGAAAGGGGACTTCACATACAGAATTTCAAGGGAAGAAGGTCTCACCAACTACGTGAAAGCGAGACAGGTGAGAAACAGCTTTACAGGAGAAATGACTTAATGGTTGACCCTGTCTCTGGGGATCGACTTGCAGGTCAGTGAGGGTCATCATGCCAAACGCTTCGCCAATGCTTTTGTTAGACCTCTACAAGAGCATCTTACATAAACATGGTTCCCAATTAATGTGCTCCTAATTAAATCGCCACCCTTCTGCCCCCCCCCCCCCCCCCCCCATACCCAAGGCTGTTCTGCTAGCTTGTGCAAGTTGCAGATCCTTCATAGGCCTATCAGTCAAGTTGTTCTGCGCCTTTACCAACCCATCTTAATGCAGCCGCTTTTGTTGGTTGCTATTCCATCTATTTATTTTTCTTTTATCTTTTACTCTTTGTTTTTCCTTCTTTATACATCTGTCTTGGGAAAAGTGAATTCTTGCAGAAATTTTTCTGTAAGGCTGACTAGGCTGCGTCTACATGGGATTGAGAGCAGAAGTCGAGCAGCTCTTGATGTCTCCATCTTTGCTCTTTACTGATTTGGGTTCCTTCCGATGACTCCAATGCAGTATTTGCTTTACCGTTTGATTACAATGGTCAACAAAATAAAACTTTTTTCTCCCTTTAAAGATGTAAGCACACATTTCTGGACGAGTTTTGCTTCTAGTGAGTTTCTGTTGATTACAAATCCGTTTTTGGTTTTCCTCCAGCATGTCCTAGTTTTTGTGAAGAGACCGATCAATTTTAAAAGGTTGTTGCCTTATGAGGTTGCCAAAAACTTCTACGTGCTAGAGGAAAACAAAAAACAGATTTATATCGAGAACGGCACTGAGTAGAGAGCATACCTCCACCTGGTTTGCCATATCACTCAATGGTGAAGAATCGCTTTAAAAATTAAATAATTCTCATAACCGAATCCATATTCAGATCTTCACCAAAAATGAATCGATTCTTCCTTGTCACACACACAAACTGCCCGTCCACAAAGTTTCGTCCAAATCCGTCCAAAACTTTTTGAGATATCCTGCTATGTATCGTTTTTGGCCATATCTCCCAATGGTAAAGAATCACTAAAGAAATTCTAGTAGCCGGATCCGAATCCTGATCTTCACAAAAATATAATCATTTCGTCCTTGTCACATAGGCTACATCTCCACCAAATTTCGTCTGAATCTGTCCACAACTTTTTGAGAACTTTTGTTCACAAACAAATGGACAAACAGACAGACAGACAGACAGACAGAGAGAGAGGGGTGAAAACATAACCTTTGGTCATGGAGGTAATCAACATCACAAGAGCTTTTAGCCCACATATATTTATCAGACCCTTGTCTTGCAATCTTTGCATTCTATATTGAAAAGAACTGCAACAATTATTACATTAGCACATCAGTTGCAGAACTAGTATGACAAACTTGATCCCATGCAAGTGTTGCTTGGCTGTTCCTTGCTATGAAAGCCGACTTATAAAAACTAGCGACGGTACCCGCCCTACGGGTGGGGCTTCAATTGGGAAGCCCAAATGAAAAAGCAAAATAACAGAAATTGAAGGCTTTTTAATTTTAAACGATTCATATAAACATCCGTTGAATCATATCACACGCAACTCGTCAAAATCTAAACTGTACATGGCGCCCATTTTGAAAAAATATTGAATTCTGCAAAACGGAAGGGGCTGCTACACGTCTTTCTCAGTCGCACATTCATGTGTGAAGAGTGCGCGCCGAATCTGTAACACGGAAACGGCCGCTACACCTGTTTCTCAGTCGCTTTGCACACGCTGCCGTGTTACTTCAGAGCCGCACGTTTATATCGGAAGAGTTCGTCAGGAGTCGATCTACTCTCTCCTGGTACGTAGAATAAACAGTATTTGTAGAATTTCAACAAAAGCCACATCGCTGTTCATATCGGTAAATATTATTCCATCATGTATGGAAAAACTGGAAAATTGGAAAATTGGAAAACTTGGAAAAATTGGAAAAACAATATAGCCTATTTTACTCCAGGGGGTCCTAGGGTTACCCACCCAAAATATCGTTGTGATCGGTTCAGCCGTTTTTGCGATACCTTCGAACGGACAGACAAACGGACGGACATTTGGTGAATTATAGTAAGATACCGCATCAGAAAGAGTACACATTGGCAACGGAGTCAACATTAAAACATTAGTCATCTTTCGTCTTCCACTACACTTTTAAAAAGGATATGGTCACTTTGACAAAAACATATCTGGTCACTGGTTGCATAACTCCAACAATGCTGCTTAAAAAAAAATCATCTATTACATTTGACTCATACATATTTAGATGCAGAACAAAAATGGTCGATACAGACAGGTGCAACCAAATAATTATTTGTCAAAATGTTTTTTTTTTGGTATAGAAAATATCAGCTCAAGGAAGATATTATAGAGGGCAAAACACAACTTCCTGACACTGGGGCAATAGACAGATGTAACAAGCAATTAAATAGTTCTCTTTTGTATGCAGCACAATGTTGCAGGGTAGCATCATTGGCTGAGGGTACCACTATGCTGCCAATGCAATGCCCTCTGTAGGTTAGGGCAGGAATTTGAAATCTGTTTACGAGTGACAATGCTAGCTCGCCTACTCTTCATGAAGGACACCGTGCAATCTTTAACGTACAACTAATACCGGTATATGGGACGCCCAGTTTCAAGTTCATATCTGAGGGATGGCACACATATTGATGAATCACCCTGGATTTGAAAAACAGATGACAGTTCTTATCTGGGCAGAGATTCAAATCCAGTCTGTATAGCTTTAGAGGCATGCATGCGTACCCCTAGGCCATCCTGCCAGCCCGGTAATTAATTTAACAAACAGCAAAAGAGGAGGGAGATGATGGGAGGAATCACAGTGACCTGTAAGAAGAATGTTGTGTTGGTCAGGGGGATAGACTAGACGGATTTATGAAAAAAGGCCATGTATAAGCTTAGGTGCATTTTGGGGTAAAAGTTGTAAAGTTAAGGTAAAACAGCTGCATGTATATACATGATATATATAAATGCTTGTTCAAATAAATTGTCCAAAATGGCAATTTAGCTAGCCATTTTGTTTATGCTAATTAGATGGTCAAAAACTGAATTCGGCTTGGGAACCGGGTTATTCGAATTCAGCATACCCTAGTTATGTTAAAAAGTGAGGTTCCCAACTTTTACCCAAAAATGCACCTAACATTCACATTTCTCAGATATCCGTATTGTCTAGGATGGGAGGAACTAGAGTGGGATGGTTAATGAGGGTAGAAAAATAGATTGTGGGTAGGGATTAATATTTTGATGTAGATTCCGTTTTTTCACTGCTTATCCAAAACTGCAACATGATGAGCCCCTTGACCAAAGGAAAACAAAAAGATTAAGGTTTGACTTACTGCTTCCTTTCCAATGACTTGGGTATGGACATATGGCAGTTTACACGTGAGAACATTCACATATGTTGTCACATGTTTTATGGAAGTGGATGTTTGATATCATTGAGTGATCTAAGGCAATTATGGAGCAGCTTGGAGTCTTGAATCTATATGTTACTTGAAGGACAATGATATGAGCCGACTAGGACGACTCGGAAGATATCAATATAGTACGGACGAGAGATCCCAGTGACATGAGCTTTGTGCTCAATTGAGAACCCAAATGAACGAACCTCACTGTATCTAACAGTCATACAATATATTAATTTGAATATCTTTTCACGATATATTTTTTACAAATGTATGTACAACAATCATATTATGTCATAGAGTAAACCTTGCAGACAACTGTTTTATGTGGCTATTTGCTTGGCAGAATGAGTGGCTGAAGAAGGCTCTTTTATAACTCTTTTCATTCCTGACGCATTAACTAATGAGATTTATTTGCCAAAACCACTGGAGAGGACAGGACACCCATGAGCAGTCATGAACCTTTCCATAATCGAGACATTACCCTGGACTGGTCACCACTCCATCACAAGATATTAGTGAGGATCACCTTAAAATTAATGTTTATATAATAATTTTTGTAGATCAATTTCCTTTGGTATTCCTGGAAGAACAAGATTTATTTATTTAATTCAGCTATTTCCCGTTGGGAAAGAAAAGTCACATACATGGTCAATTGTGCTGTCCCAGTAGCTACATCTTTATGCCACATGGAGACCAAGGCCCTCAAAAGCATTGGAATAACTTTTGATGGAGCTACATCCCTAGGTATGTTTCTCCTGCATTGCAGAAAGGTTGGTTTACTTCCCCTCTTCTACCACCACCTTTCTGATGTTGCACCAATTCTGTCCTTTTTTCCCTACCAATTTTCTTCAGGGTACACATAGTCTGATGGTAACCCACAACTAGTGAAACTCCCAAAATCCAGGCTCACTACTCATCTTCACTCATTTATTTATCTGTTCTTTCAGTTGTGCAATCAACTTCCTTACTCTGTACAATTCCACTCTTCCCTCCAAGACTTCAAGATGGCTCTTCCACTCCTCCTGAGGTCACCCCCATATCTATACCAATGTTCCTTTCTACCCCCATTAACCCTTCGCCTATCCCAGCCCTTCCTTTGCAGGTTACTCTCTTTTCTCCCCTCTCCCTGGATTAAAATCTCTGTTTTTTCTTGCGTTACTGTTTCATTGCAGGTTTTCCCTTCCTCTTCTTTCAGGCCCTTTATTGCTGTATCTGACCTTGTATCCACTTGTTCGCTCCCTATGTTCTCCCCCCACTTCCCTTGAGTGACGTGGGAAGAATTAAGAAAAACTCAAGATGACGGTTGATACTTGCTGCATTCGAAAAAGCAGGTAATAATTAAAGAACCCCCTGTCCGACCAGATTACAGGGCAAAATGAGAATGCTGATCGATCCGTCCGAATCTCACATCAGCCAACTACGATCAAATCCCCTCGTTCTTCCGATGGAGACCACTTCCCAACGTATCGCCAGAGATAAAATGGCGGCAGCTTTATGAACTGTATTCAGGATGTGACATGGGAGGCCCACAATTTAAACACCTATGCACAGATGACTCGCAAATTTATCACTTACACTTGCTCTCATTTTTCATTTCACTCATTCTTCCTCCAAGTATCTCTTTTCTCTGTGTCTCTACCCTGTTGTTGGTATATGTTTCCCCACTTTCTACTGTGTGCGCTCCATTTTGTTACATTCTGGTCTGTGTCCCAGCTCTTCCTCGATGTTCACTTTAATACAAAACAACAGGAAAAAATAACCATTCTCAATATAAAACATTCTTAATAGATTATTGTGAAAGTGATCGTTTAAAACTTTAAATACCATATATGGCCCTCTTTTGCTGTTTTCAAGTCTTTGCAGTTTTTAACACATGTTGTCATCATGTGAAAGCATTCCGTGGAGGTTATTTTATTGTTCGAAAAGAGTTTAGTTTCAAACAATATAATATCAACAAATTTCAGGGCCACAAGGTGGCAGCAGGGTAGAGGATTTAAGGGCATTGGCTTCACTGAGGTTGTCACGTGTGAGAGTCTTAGTCCCGGAGATACCACTCTTCATGAACTCTTCTCATAACTGACCTAACCTGGGAAATATAATAAACCTACATAACAGACCTTGTTACAAGAGTGGTGCAGCGCACCACACATTATAAATACAATACACCTCCTAGAATATTTCACCTGCAGGATCAAAGGCAGATCAACCGAGCTTCTTATGCTTCAACTTCTGTGTATAACAGAGGATTAGGACAAACTTTTTAGTGGTCCCAGGGGCATGACTTTGCAGTTGGGCAAAACCTTCAACTGCTCCACTGACTCAAATGAAAAAGAAAGATGCAGAATCTCTTCCCTGCAGATCACCATGTAAGATGACGCTTGAGACTTGCATCACGACCAAATTGTGCAAACAGAGAGAGTTAACTCTGACTATGCATAGGTCATCAGATTCAGGGTCACCGTACCACATACATTTGGTATTTTTTGTGATAAAAGCAATTGTGCTGGCAAACTGTGTTAGCAGCCAAACAAATATATATTTCTTATGGAGCATTTATTTTCTGTACAGGTCGTGTATGCATGAGGAAATTTATCTGACAGGATGGTGCACAGGTAGCACACACACTCTGGCTTGCTGTCTTCGAGCTGTCTTGTCTGTGGTCGAATTTAGGTCTGAATATAAATTGTCTAATTGGTGCTTTGCATTGCAGGCAGAGCTTTACATCAATAAATAGCCTCCTTGGAAGGCTATTAAGCTGTGGACCTGTCTACCTGCATTGGTTACTGGCGGACATTTAAAATACCATGTTAGCTTTTTATTTACAAGGAGTAGCTGCTAGATAGATTAAGCTATAAGTGTTACAGTCTGCGACCTCTCTTTTCTCTCTAATGCGGCTTCTTCCTCTTCCCCCACGCCCCCCCCCCCCCCCCCCCCCATGAGTTATACCCAAGTGGTTCGGCTCACGGGTATAAAGCCTATGATTGGTTATGGAGCAGGGGAGGGACCAGGAAATTGATTCAGAGGAGAGTGGCTATTTTGGAGGAGGGCTCATGGTGGATTGCCTTGTCGTGTGCTGTAAAGTTTCCAGCTGCAATCTCCCTACCTGAAGGTTGTGCCTGATCAAACCCCTGTGGCCGCCTCTCGACCTGAAGGTTGCCTTTGATCGAACTCTTGCTGCCGTACCTCTACATTGGGGCCGACTGTTGGGGCCTACTGCTGGGCCTGCATTGGGGCCTACTGTTGGGGCCAGCGTTGGGGCCTACTGTTGGGGCCTACCGCTGGGCCAGAATTGGGGCTTACCGCTGGGCCTGCATTGGGGCCTACTGCTGGGCCTGACTTTGGGCCTGCCTTGAATGCTGTACTTATTCGAACTCTTGCTGTGGCTCCTCCAGTTCGGATCCCCGACCTGGCCTTGAGTTGATACGGGAGGATACAGTACCGCTAACATCATCGTCTGGGTCTCTCCTCTTCTGATATCTTCAGGACCACCGGACTGTAGGTCCTCCATTGGGACTGACCGGATTCCGAGAGGTTCCCTCAGGTTGCCTCGGTCCTTTACACGAGCAGCACCCTCCAGCCCTGGCTGCCTACTCCTTCACCGTCGTGCTGGCCTAATCTGTTTCTTCCTTCTTCGTTTCCTCTTTTGTTATGTATAGGAATAGATTTTCGATTGTTTTAATCTATAAATAAAGCCGGTTTCATTGAATGCTTGACTTGGTGTGTGCTTCAGGCCATAACATAAGTATCAGTTGAGTGAGAATGAACTTTTACATTAGAGAGGAGGAGGTTATAATGGGATCTGATTGTAATGTTTACAATATTGAAGGGTTTTGATAAAATAAATACATCAGATTTAAGCTTTGGAGCCATGATTACGAGGGTAAACACACGAAAATTTTAAGTCAAAACACAACGCACACAACAGTGTTTACACGATCCGACTTAAAATGGCGACGACGGCGTGGCGTGTTCTCCCTCGGGCTGACGAACCGCTGAAAACGCGCAGTGTTTTGAGCGTCATGCAAAGTAGTCCGCCCGTTCGTTAGTACGAACCATTGTATGTAACTCGATTTTTTAAATAATAGGCTTTACGGAGGTCGGTATGTAAGTACGGGCGTTCGTAAGTCGGGCGTTCATAACCCGGGGACTGCCTGTAATGAGCACGTGCTTTGGCAAAAACTGTATTTTTTGTTTTTTGGTTAATCAATGAATTGATGAATTACTTAATTATTATCGATTAATTAAGTACTTATTTATTTCCTTTCTCTTCTGGGCAGCAATATCTCAGGCACCTTTTGAGTTAGGAAGCTGATATTTGGACATGATACTGACCAAGTGATGTGGCTGCAAAGGCTATTTTTGATTTATTGATTAATCAATTAATCGAATAATTCTTTCATTATTCGATTAATGACTTAATTAATTTTTCAAAAGTTACAGATTCCGATGAAATGGTGGTGGTTTAGGTATTCTATTCGCCAATTGATTAATGATTTAATTATTTTATGACGACAATTTATTTATTTTCGTTATTAATCACTTATTTTCGTTCTCATCTGGGCAATATCTCAGGCACCTTTTGAGCTAGGAAGCTGATATTCAGACACGACAGTGACCATGTGATGTGGCTATAAAGGATATTTTGGATTTGATTTATAAATTAATAGATTAATTATTTATTGATTAGTCAATTAATTATTTAATTATCTAATTTTCTCGATTAATTTTTTATGGAATTAATTTTCAAATTTGGATTTAACACTGATGGTTGTGGTATGCTATTACCCAATTGATTAAGAAATATCTTTAAGAATATTGTTTATTGATTTTAATTACACAATTAATCAATTAATTATTGTGCACCTCTCCTTCGCAATATCGTCTCTATGTGTTGCACGGCAGGTTTTTTTTCTCTTTATTTGGCATGGGGGCGATGCACTTTGTATCCGTACTTGTTAATTTATGTATTTGTTTTTTTACATACAGTATAAGTACCAAGGGTAATGGAAGACTAGGAACTTCAAATATCAATGCAGATAATTTGACAGAAAGGATAGGTTTAGTGAAAATAAATTTGAAACAGCAGTAGTATCTCGCCTTCATTACGTAACGTTTTTTTCTGATCATCTATCTCGTCTCCCAATGGGCAGACTATGGAAAGAGGAGAACAGCACCTGAGTAGTTACAAATTCAGGAAATCCTGGCACCCAGCAAAGCCACCAAAGCAGAGTCTCTCAATGCCCAGTCCACACCCAAAGGTTTTGGCAATGCCATAAGCCATCAGTAAATCACTCCCCGTAAATCTTCACTCACAGCACATGATTCAAGCCGCCATTGTATGTCACATATACAAACTATGCTCACGGAGACATTTACGACAAAAACAATAAACTATAAATTTCGGTGAAATTGTTGTCAAGCATTATTTTGTGTCGTTTTAATTAAAATGTGATGCAATGCTCATCATACTATACTTTAAAACCCATGTGAGTACTGTTAAGTATTCCTCCCTGAACCCCGGTTATGGTGCCCCTCAGACTCAGTCTCGAGAGGGAATGCGTCAGAGAAGATTTGTTATTTTGCGTGTTCTAATAAACCATGGTAAAACCACACCAATGCAATTGTAGAACAAAACAAGTAATTGTATTAAGAACTCTCACATGCACAATAATAACACTCTCAAAGAAAGTACAATGAAAATGTCACTTGCATCAAATGAACAATACATATGATGGTACCATCATTCCCCAATGCTCTCAAAGCAATAAACTCACGATACGACCGACGTGAGTGTAATGTAACATTCCCCAAAGTCTGTGCAGGATCCCCATGCTGGTCGTAGTCATGCAGAACGACGAGAACAGGCAGGTATCGGCACGGCAGCGAACGAGGAGTTATGAGGTGAGAGGTCGATATGGGAATTGAGCCGATGTGGAAACCAACGGCAATCCACATGGTGAGGTCGCTATTGGAATCCCAATGACAAAACGAGATGTACCAATGTGACAGCCTCTTCGAGGACAAAATGGCGTATCGGCCTGTAATGGAGACGCGGGCTCCCTCCAACAACGACTCACACTTCGATAAAACGTGAGATGCAGGTTTAATTGCACTCGCAATATATGACAATGTCGCAGGCAATCCCTTTCCCGGGAAGCCTCCACTCATTCGCGGCCAATATCAAAAAAGTCCGCTCGCAGCCCCGATGCAACTCACAGCTGTATCTCTCCATGGACGTCTCATCCTCTCTCTCTCCTTCTCTTCCGGTTTCTTTGCCGCGTCGTCCTTTCTCCTTCACAAACATTTATTTTTACCTTTTACTAAAGTCATCTCCATATCACACAAAAATCTTAACAACAATATTACCTGCAACTAAAAATCCGAGAAGTATATAAGAACAACAAAGGCGGAAGTGACAGATCCATAACATTACTTTAAGAGTAAAAGTATTAAGACACCATTTCCAAATTTTAAATGACCCCACCATACCTGCGTATATATTTTCACACATTGAGAAGTACCGTGTGCTTTGTATTATAGGTGTCTCATTGGAACATTTTTGATAACATTGTTTTGATCAAATGCTGCAGTGTTACAGGGTTGCCAGCATGACAACACTTTTTTTTTCAATACGGTTGGGTTTCTCAAAGAACGTTATTCCAGTCACTTATTGCACACGTTTATTGAAGTAAGGCAATCTATATTATGTAAAACTAGCAGAGTACCTGCCCTATGGGTGATCTTGTTCCAAGCATGCAATATGTTCTTCTGACACATTCCTTTATTTGGGCGGTGTATAGGCACCTGATTGCTCGGTCAATCGCTCTTGAAAAAAAAACTCGGGTTACGTACATGAGGCAAACTGCTTATAATTCAAGACACCTAAACGCACTGGAAAACGTGGGGACAGGAAAACTGCACTGTAAAAGTGTGGGGAATTGTAATACCCTCTCCCACCTGGAGGCAGTCCTGCACGAGACAAAATTTGCAGCCCGCACCTCCCTCTCAAGTCACAAGATCACCAACAAAGATAAAAGGACCCCTATAGGCTATACACTAACTATAGTCACGCTGATCCTACATAGCAATCCTATGAATTGACCCAAAACTGTAGGAGGAGTAGTGCGGCAAGCAAACAAATGCACAAACACTGGTCTGTGAATTATAGTAAGGATTATTGTCTGCATAATTTATGTGGATAATGTATGTTTGTTGCCACATTATTATCCTCTCTGCTATTTCTCTCATTATTGACTAATTTTTGATGTGATGCAGTATTATTTTGTAGGTACTAGTGTTACGGGGTCCCCCCCGCCTTACCCCTGGTCTCGGTGGACCTCCGGACCCCAAGAGGGTCCCCGGCAGAAAGATGTTTTTATCCCTCACTGGAACCAGCAAATGAAACAGTCGAGTCAAATGATGCAACCACACCCGGTTATAAGCAAACCATAATCTATCTATAATTCCAGTAATCTCTGTCTGTACGTTTGTACGTTTGTACGTTTGTACGTTTGTCTGTGACCGCTGTTTCTCGACAACCACGGGTCCGATATACTTTTAACTTGCCAGGTATATTGCTGGGGACCCGAGGATGTGCCTTTTCAAGGTTTCATATTAATCGGACAATTACTTACCGAGCTATGTCCAAAAAACGATTCAACCAATCAGAGAGCAGCGAACTATCGCGTGTGCCGGCGTTGCGAATGGACCAAACCATTCCATGTAAATAGAGGGGGGGGGTTCTGTGGTCGTTGCGAATGGACGAAACCATTTCATGTAAATAGAGGGGGGGGATTGTCACTGTACTCGCAAGCCGTTCGCCGTTCGCTTTGGCGTTGCGAATGGACCAAACCATTTCATGTAAATAGAGGGGGGGGATATAATTTTAGATAGATATATAGTACGGGCATATATATAGTACGGGCATGCCCTAGTATATTATAAATCCCACACAAAGAGCCATACCGCAATGGGGCAAGCCATACAGCAATGGGGCAATCACAGACAAAGAGCCATACAGCAATGGGGCAATCACCCCTACTTTCAAATCCTACGATAATATCCTTATCAAGCCCCTCAACCCCACACTCACGGCACCTCCCCCAATGTCTCTGCTCCACTCCAAGGCGAAGTCCCAATGTCTCTGTGCGCTCCCGCGATCGGGGAGTCGAGGCCCGATGGTCAATTGAGGCGTCGACGAGCGAGACGACCCCGAGGTCGTGTGCTCAGCCCCCAGCAGCACAGTGGTGGAGAGGAACCTCACAAAGATTCGCTCCGATGTACACGTTGCGGTTCAACCCGCGAACCTCCGTAGAATTCGCACGTGCCCTCTCTGGCACGGCCGTTCCCGGCAATCCACCAGGGAATAATGCCCAGCCGACACGACGAAAGCCTGTTCCCTGCAGGGTGCTCACGTGGCCAGAATGGCAGGCGGCTTTCGCTCCAACCCGGGTTCTCAAGGTCTGGATCCTCCGGAACCTTGCTGAGAATACCCGGCGACACAGGCTCCCCGCACTCCGGCGATATTTCTTATTGACCGAACTCCCTTTTAAGGACGCAAGGTTCCCTCGCACTGTACGTCGAGCGCTCGGCCCGGAGCCTCCACCACCACGTCTCTTTCCGATCTCCTCCCACCTCCCTTTTCTTCGCTCCACCTCTTCCGGTCTCGATCCGGATTTTTCCACATTGCACCAGGAGCGCTTTTAAATATTTTACTCACAACAACCCGTTCCCTTAAGTCACTAAGCATAATATCTAGAATACTTCGAACCAACAGCAATACTCATAACCACAATCATTAGTCCATAACACTTTCCCCCCTCAAGAAAGAAAGTTTGAACATCGCGAAAACTTTCTTTGCAGGCCAACTTGTCAACAAACCACCTATTGCCTCCTGATAGCACTTTTTCCCCGGGAGGCCGAGCTGAGTATTCCCTACATGGACGCCTTTAGGAACATGTAGCTCATGGTTTGTCCATGCAGGAACGTTTACTACATGGACGCCTTTAGGAACGTGGCGTTCATGGTTAATCCGTGTAGGAAATTTCACTACCTGGACGCCTTTAGGAACGTGACGTTCACGGTTGATCCGTGTAGGAATTTTGGCTCGGCTGCTCCGCAGCATTCAGTGCTTCACCTCTTTCTAACTTCCCGAAGATTCACGGTTGGACCACCTGTCACTGTAGTCACGTGAATAACGGTCTCCTTCTCAGCCGCTACCGTAACTCTGGGAGCCTCCATAGCAATATCGGCTGCGGCCACCACCAACACTACCGCCAAGTTGTCCTCTTCTGTAGCCCCCTCGATGCCAACGAAATGCCTTCCCTACTGTTATGATCCGACCCTCCAATTCCTGGTTATTCAGATCCTTTTCTGCATTTCTGGTGTCCTTTGAGTTTTCAAATGTGACAAAGCCAAACCCTCTTGACTTTTGGCTCTCCCTGTCTTTTATCAGCAGCACTTCCAGAAGCGGTCCATATTGGTTGAAGGTAGACTCCAGAACCTCTTCCTTTGTTTTGAAGTTCAGTCCACCTACAAAAAGCTTGCCAACTTTGCCTCCATCCCTGACTGGTGTGGTGTTATTTCCCATATCGGACTTTTTCACAACCATCAGGTTACTAGAAACTTGACCCCCGGCCAAATCATTCCCAACCACAACTGATACTCCATCTACAGGAAGAGTGGCTTGTAACCCCACGGTGACCGGTCCTGACACCAAATCAGACTCTAGATTGATGACATGAAGGGGAGCGCTAACCCAGCCACCAATCCCTTGTAACCGAACACTATCACCAGTTGCTGTACTCTCCGACAATGGCAAAATGCCTTCAAGCATTAAGGATTGATGTGCTCCTGTGTCCCTCAATACCCTAACAGGTCTTGGGTTAGTTGAGTCTCCCTCCAGTGAGACAAACCCCTCATAAATAAATGGTTGGTAACTCCTCTGCGGGCGATTTCTCACGTTTGCCATCGCATTCGGAGTTGCACTAGTCGGACTCCGCTCCTGATTTTCCTTTCCCAAAGCATGGCAGTGGGACATCAAGTGTCCGGGTTTATGGCAAAAAGTGCAAGTAGGCCCGGAGGAGAACCTCGTGGTCTGCCTCGAGGCCCACGGAGGATACGTTTGCCTTGAAACCGTTGACTTCTGACCTCTAGAAGTCGTGATATCAGAGTGGTCTTCCTCTCGAGGCTGCCCCCATGAATTTTCGTTCTCTGCCCCTGCTGTACCATAGCTCCCCTGGCTATGTCTAGGCGAGAAGTTGGGGTTGCGGAACCCCATCCTGTGGGTTAAGGCATAGTCATCTGCCATGGTCACTGCCTCATACAACTTTGGTACTTTCCTTTCCTCCAGGTGTATTTTAATGTCCTTGTGGACACACTGTTGGAATTCCCCCACCAGGATCAATTGTCGCAATAGTTCGAAGTCTTTCCCAACTCCTTTCGAATCGCACCACCTATCAAACATGGTTTCTTTCAATCTGGCAAATTCCACGTGGGTCTCACTCTCCCTCCTCCAGGCATTCCGGAATTTCTGCCGGTAAGCTTCCGGGACCAATTCATAGGCTTTGAGAAGGTGTTTCTTCAATACCTCATAATCTGCACACTGGTCAATCGGTAAAGCCGAATAAATCTCTTGAGTTTTACCCACCAGAACACTTCGCACTAGTATGGACCAGTACTCCTCAGGCCAGTTTAACTGTCGAGCCACTTTCTCAAAGTGTGGAAAAAACTTGGCTACCTCCTTCTCATTGAAGGGTGGGACCAGCCTCACATGTCTGCCAACATCCCAGGTGTTCTGACTAGGTGTCAAACCAGTCAGCAGGGATGGTACCTCTCCCCGTTCTCTTATTAACTCCAGCTCCTTGACTTTAATTTCCTGCTGACGCGCCAATTCACGGTCCTTTAACTCCCTTTCGACTCTTCTCTCCTCTGCTTCGAGGTCTCTTTCCACTCTCCTTTCTTCTGCTTGTTTCTCTTGTAACCTTTCCTGGAGTTCTCGCTCCTGTGCTTTTTCCCTTTCCTGGCTCCGTAATTGCATCGCCAGTTTCCGGAGCTCCACATTTTCTTGTTCTTCTGGTAACCAATCCCAGGCTACCTCTTCCCATGCTTTTAATCCCACCATAGATTGTATCACCACTGTCTGCAACTCTGCCTTCCTCATATTAGTTCGGACCTCCAAGCTAAAATGTTTGGCCAATATCCAGAGGTCCGATTTTACTAACGCTCTGAACTGTGCTTCACTCGGGGTCACCGTAAACTTCTCTGCGTCAAACGCCATAGTGACTACTGGTAACACCTGTTAACCTTCACAAAAGAAATTTCTAACAAACAAAAACAAAAGTATATATATATTAATTTTTTTATTGTTGTTTTGTTTTTGGAAAAAATTTGGGAATGTTGGAAAAAGTTCCAAACTTGGGAATTCTTTCCCAGACTAAATTTAGGAATTTTTTTAGATCCCGGACGCAGACCCAATTGCGAGTCCACGAATATCAATTTGGACGAGCCCCCAATTTCTGTTACGGGGTCCCCCCCGCCATACCCCTGGTCTCGGTGGACCTCCGGACCCCGAGAGGGTCCCCGGCAGAAAGATGTTTTTATCCCTCACTGGAACCAGCAAATTAAACAGTCGAGTCAAATGATGCAACCACACCCGGTTATAAGCAAACCATAATATATTATAAATCCCACACAAAGAGCCATACCGCAATGGGGCAAGCCATACAGCAATGGAGAAATCACACACAAAGAGCCATACAGCAATGGGGCAATCACCCCTACTTTCAAATCCTACGATAATATCCTTATCAAGCCCCTCAACCCCACACTCACGGCACCTCCCCCAATGTCTCTGCTCCACTCCAAGGCGAAGTCCCAATGTCTCTGTGCGCTCCCGCGATCGGGGAGTCGAGGCCCGATGGTCAATTGAGGCGTCGACGAGCGAGGCGACCCCGAGGTCGCGTGCTCAGCCCCCAGCAGCACAGCAGTGGAGAGGAACCTCACAAAAATTCGCTCCGATGTACACGTTGCGGTTCAACCCGCGAGCCTCCGTATAATTCGCACGTGCCCCTCTCTGGCACAGCCGTTCCCGGCAATCCACCAGGGAATAATGCCCAGCCGACACGACGAAAGCCTGTTCCCTGCAGGGTGCTCGCGTGGCCAGAATGGCGGGCGGCTTTCGCTCCAACCCGGGTTCTCAAGGTCTGGATCCTCCGGAACCTTGCTGAGAATACCCGGCGACACAGGCTTCCCGCACTCCGGCGATATTTCTTATCGACCGAACTCCCTTTTAAGAACGCAAGGTTCCCTCGCACTGTACGTCGAGCGCTCGGCCCGGAGCCTCCACCACCACGTCTCTTTCCGATCTCCTCCCACCTCCCTTTTCTTCGCTCCACCTCTTCCGGTCTCGATCCAGATTTTTCCACATTGCACCAGGAGCACTTTTAAATCTTTTACTCACAACAACCCGTTCCCTTAAGTCACTAAGCATAACATCTAGAATAATTCGAACCAACAGCAATACTCATAACCACAATCATTAGTCCGTAACACTAGCAAAAGCCCGTGGTAAAATTCCAGGACAGGCCTTAGTGTGTTATTATCGTGTGTGTGTGTGTGTGTGTGTGTGTGTGTGTGTGTGTGTGTGTGTGTGTGTGTGTGTGTGTGTTTGTGTGTGTGTGTGTGTGTGTGTGACATGTTTTTTGTGGGGTTATATTGGAGCTTCCTGATGTGGAATGTGAAACATCAAAATGATCGTTATGATCTTCGGAGTTGATTAGACTAATTAACTACAAATAATCCAGAAGAATTCCCATGTTTCTAAACACGCTCCACGTTAAGGTGCATAGAGCAGTTTAATCGGTCATTCCATAGCATAGCATTCTAATTACAAAATAATTAACGAAAAGAATGATAACATTGTAACAAAGCATATATTAATTTATACTAATAATATTAACAACAATTATAATATTGAACCTGGTGGGACCTCTGCTACGCACGGTTACTTGTACAACAAGAAGGAAGCGGACAACGCAGTGTAGCGGCTACCGCTGGGTTTTCACAATCGCCTTGCACCTATCAAGGACGCGGAGCGATCACCATGCCGGGCTCGTCCAGGACGCCCGGGCAGGCTCGCCCTCAACTTGCCAGGCCGCAGCCAGGATGCTCGGCCACGCCCCCTCTCGCCTTTCCTGGGCAAACGCTCCGGGATAATGTGTGTATATATATTGCTGCCCGATAAACGGGCTTTTGAGAGTACCTGAGTGTTTTGTTTGAATAAAGCAACTTGGCCGAATTCCAGCTTTTTGTCGCGTCCATTCTTCCGATCGACGTGGGAGCCCGAGCTCCTTCATTGGTGACCTACCGACATGGACATGGCAGTGGCCCTTAAACTGCCTACCTTCTGGGAGGCTCACGCGGCGGTTTGGTTCGCACAGGCGGATTCCCTGTTCGCCCTGCGTGGCATCACGGCCGACGACACCCGCTTCCAGCATGTGGTAGCAGTGCTCGGTTCAGCCACCGCGGCCCGCGCCCTGAGCCTCCTCAAGAGCCCGCCAGCCGCTGACAAATACGGCGCGATTAAAAAGCTTCTCCTCGACGCTTTCGCCCTCCCATCGGCGGAACGCGCACGGCGCCTGCTCGACCTGCCCGAGCTCGGCGACACGCACCCTTCCGAGCGAATGGACTACATGCTTTCGCTGCTCGGCGAGCACTCTCCGGCATACCTGTTCCGGGAGCTGTTCCTCCGTCAGCTGCCTAGCCCGGTACGCCTCGCCCTGGCAAGCATGACGATCACGGATCCCCGTGCCCTTGCCAGGGAAGCCGACAAGATCTCCGCCGCAGGCCAGCGCATCGCAGCAGCGACCTGGGGCCCACTGCCATCCGATGCAACACCCATGGCGCCCGAGCACTCGGCACGGTCGATGACCCAACTGCCGACGCAATTGGCGGCCGCTACACCGAGCCGACCACCTCCAGCACGACGACCAGGGCCTCCACCTGACCAAGCGTGGTGTTACTATCATGCCAGGTTCGGACAGAAGGCCCAGATATGCTGACCCCCGTGCACCTTCGGCAGGCCGGGAAACGGCCGGGCCGGCGTTCATTACCAGCCATGAGCGCCGGCCACATGGGCAACTTACTGTTCATCACGGATAAAGCGTCCGGACGGCGCTTCCTGTGCGACACCGGCGCCCAACTGAGCGTCATACCCGCCTCTGACCAGGACAGGCAGTCCGAGGTTTGCGGCCCCTCCTTGGTTGCGGCCAACGGATCGGCCATCCGCACCTTCGGCCCGCGCAACGTCACCCTCTGCTTCGGCGGCCAACGCTTTGCTTGGACGTTTGTAACCGCAAACGTGCCCATGGCTCTGCTAGGCACCGACTTCCTCTGCGCACACGGACTGCTGGTGGACGTTGTTAGGGAAGTGTTGAAGGGACTCAAGACACCAGTGGTCGGACACAGGTTTTACAAAAGGTCTGGTTTATTAACTGGTTATTCACTTTACATTCCATTTACCAAATAATACCGCATAATATAATGGATCAGGTTTACTCTTTTCGCATGGTCCTTCTCGTTCGGCCGATGTTCCTCCGCCATGCTCGTCCGTTCCGTCGGTCAGAGCTCCTGATAGCAAGTCCTGCTCACTCCACGTTTGCTCTCGTTTATATCGCCAAGCTGGACTTAATCTCCTCTCCGCTAATGTCCCGAGGTCATGCATCGCACCGAGTCCTGGCATCAGCTCGCTCCCCTCCTGCTGTGTAAATGGAAATCACAGCAGGGGGGGGGTGCTCTAGCCTGGGGCCTTGACCAGGTGTTTCAAGAGATTACATTGTTCATACACATTCCTAACTCATTTACAAACCCGTCCCCCACAGAGTTTGCATGTAAAATGCATCTGCTTTGTTACTAGGTCAACCAATAAGTTACCAGTGCCAATTAATAAGTTACACTGAATTACACTTCCACAATTCCCTCATCTTTTTGTTTTTGTTTATATTAACCATTAATCTAAACATCAATATAAGTAAACAATCAATCACTACAAGTAAACATCATTACAAGTATAAGTAAATAATCAATCACTTTGGTAATCAAATTCCCTTGGGCATACACCGTCATCCTGCAAGAATCACAAAACATTTCGTTGGTCATTGACTCCTTCCATATCGTTCAATCTATTGCATTTGCATCACAAATATATTTTCAAAACAACACTTCACCATCACCAAGATACAACAATTTCACTTCATTTTCAAGTTTTGTAAAGCATCTGCACCATCTGGCAAAAACGTTTGCCTCCACACAAATGTTGACTTTGTTTGAAAGGAAGGGCTGATCACTTGTGTTTGAATCCAGGTATGAAACATTTTCTCCTAATGTCTTCATAGCTCCTGCACTACTTCGTGTAGGATTTCGCTGTTGTGGTAACATTGCGGAGTCATAGACTGACCCTGCTCTCCTTGTAGCATTCTTGCCACTTTTTGCTGTAAACCATAGTAATTCCTGAACAAGGCCTTCACCCAGTTGTAGTCGACTTGCCTCCTCCCTTATTGTGAGTGGGCAGCAAGTATTGGTGTGACATTGATTGGCCAGCAAGATGTGGAACAGGGATGCCGGATGCATCCACAATGATGTTGGGACCATGGTGTTCAGGTCATTCATGGTCCTTACCAGGAGCAATCCAGCAGAATCGTGCACAGCTGTTGTGACAAGGGCACAGCCGTTTTTTGCAGCTCCATGCTGGTTCCCCGGACGTTGGTGAAGTAATAACATATGTCCCCGCATTTCACAGAGGTTGCAGGTAAAATGTCGTTGTCCTGCAACTTCTGATGTGGTGAATGTTCGAAGTCTTCGAACAAGAGTAAGTGATCGCCTTTCTTTCATATGTTGCAGTGTGATCCAGGCAAATGGTCACATAAATTTCCTTGGTGAAGGTAAGCATTCATCTCCAAGTTACACGGGAGAATGTCTTCATCATTCTTTGAGAAAGAGGGTGTATGCCACGATTAACTTCATTTTTTAGCCACAAATTTTCTTTCTTTCTTCTTCCCAATTCCGTTAGCAATCCCTCCAAAATGTGATCTCGTCTTATCCTTATGCTCAGTCATATCTGAATCTGCTTTCCGCACACACTGAATCAGATAGGGTACATCTTACCATGAAATCAGCATAATCATGTATATCTTCCGACAGTTTCACATTCAACAATTTGTTGTTTTTCCTTAACACAAAAAGTTATATTCATTTATATGCGTCACACAAATAATATTCAATCAGGTATGTATTTTATTACTAAACTAAGAATAGCATTGTATATGATTACAATCACAAACGGGAATACCTAATTCCCAACAACAATTTTCCCAAACCAACAAATTAAGCATAATGTATTATTACCATAATTCCTCTCCACTTTTTCTTTTCCCTCTTTTCCTAACAGTGTGTCACTCGTGGTGATATGAGTTCATTGATATTGTAATTGACACAACTCATAACATTGTCGTTATGCCATTATCTTAATTCTACTGTTTATGTCGCCATAAAAGTCTTCCTTTTCTGGTTCCACATTTCTTTCCTCATTTGTCACTTCATGTGTTATCATCGTGTTGTTGGTTACCTTATTCAAACACACCGTCACTAAGGCTTTCAAGCAAGCCACCACTAAAACAATTGCCAATATAACTACTAAACCAACAAACAAGTCTGCTACTCCTTGTATATATTCATATCTATGACATAGTTATATGTCGATGACATTTAACATTATATACCAAACTAACAAGCTTCCTAAAAGGTAAATAAAGAAAATCCCTTAATATGTAACATAATCAGATTATTTGTCTTACCCTGATCCCCCTATCTCGCGGGGTTGAACTCAATCCCCTGATCATGAGTGTAGTTGTGATACATTTTTTCACTCATGTTGTATTAATATCAGCAGGTAATTGTATGTCATGTAGGCAAATAAATGTCACTATTCCAAGTAGGAATATCACATGTTGAAAATGTAATGTTTATCAATGCAAGGGGTGTTAAAATGTAATTCAAATGACTGTAAATCACGACTATCATTTTTCTACCACTGAATGTTCTGCTGGGCTGCTAGGTGCAGCCTCATTTTCTGTGGGATCGTCCACCTTAGCCCCATGTGCTTGCTTGCAATGAGAGGCATGAATCCAACTTTCTATTTTGGGTCCATATTTGTTTCTATTCTTATCAATCTCCTATGGTTTATCAATTCGTTCCAAGATACCGCAACCAAAGGTTTTAACCAAAGCTCTACCAAACTATTTCCAATTTGAACAAAAAATGCCAGTGAAACAATGATTCGAAGGATTAACTTCAAGGGGTCAATAAATTTATCCTATAGCCAGATCTAATTTTCCCATCCAATAGTTTGCCTTGCCACATGTCATATTATAACACCTTAATAAACCTTCGAAAAAATGTTTCCCATCTCAACAAATTTCCTTTTTTACAAATAGCCATGTGTAACTTACGTATTTAACTACAATTTCCTCTCAATTTGTTTGGCCTAACTGGCCGCAAAAGTGGCTGCCAGCATGCAGTACCGTTTTTTATCTACCAAGGAAGTGTTCCACACAAGACCTCTACCAAAATGTTGTTTGTAAAAACAAATCTGGGATTTCTGATTACATGGATGCACTCTCAGGACATTTTCAGGCTGCTGTTAACAATCCACTACGATGAC
Source organism: Myxine glutinosa (assembly GCF_964187855.1). NCBI lineage: Eukaryota > Metazoa > Chordata > Myxini > Myxiniformes > Myxinidae > Myxine > Myxine glutinosa. Next base: position 84,910,675 of record NC_136263.1, on the reverse strand, counting down.
TTAATTCCTTTACCCACAATCAAATAATTAGTACAAATTGAGGATATTATCCCTATCACATTCTTTTATAGATTCATTATGTTGGATCTAATTTTTCCCATAATTTTCCACTGCTGTAAGGCGGAACAATAGCTCTCATAAGTCTTAGTAATATCGTACTTAATTTGCCCAGCAGAGAATAATTTATTTACTATCCTTTCTCATCTGTTAACCAGTGTCTTTGTTTAAACTCCAGAACTGAAAAACCCACAATAGTTCAAACCAGCAAAATTTTCTTTACTCTTTTCCCATATCATCTATGCCTAAAACACATCCATACATACAGCACAATTTATATGCTGATAAAATTCAAGTTTATATATATAAAATCCATGAGCAGAGTATTCTGGGAAGTCAGTGTAAGACCTCTCCCAAATTTAGATGATTTTGTACTTCCTCATTTCCTTTTATGAAGCTCATATCCATAAATAGATGTTATTCTCATATACATTCTATCAAAAATGGAATCCCAAAATTCCTCACAATTTTACTATTAATTAATGGCTGCTCATAACCCAGCACATCAAATTTTTTATATTCCATTTCCCTTGACAAAAGAGATAATGTTCATAATCAAATTATATTTCTATTTTATTTTACGGATTCTCTGGATATTCAATCCCATCCACATATCCCAATCCCATCCACATATCACTATCCATTTCCAGACAGGCACACTGTCGGTGTCAACAATCTTGTAAGATTGATACACAAAAACACACACACACATGCATTATGCATATTTGTTTGCGTTGGAACCATTATTTACAGATCAGATGGGTGTCAATTTTATTTCAATTTCATAAAATTTGTCAATCAAATTCAAAATGCTTATAGACAAATAAACCAAAAGTCCATTCTTAGAAAACCCTTATGATGTCAAATTGAAATTACCCTTTCTGCCTTCACAATAATCTATCCAAATTTTGACTACACACCCATTTGCATGTCAGTCGACCATTGACCTATCAATCGTGCGGAACAATAGTCCGAAATTCCCACCTGATCATCATGTGACTCTTGTTACTTGGTTTGCCAACAATTGCAACGCAATTGTTCCAAACTTTGTAAATTAAAATTGCTGTGCCCAAAATAGAAGATCCAATTTTGGCATTTGATCAATTAATTATTAATTTGTTAACAAGCAAAAAGAAAAATGAATCATTCTTGCTCTGAAAACTTTTCAGACACAAGAATCATTGACAGTTGTTCATGTTTGTCCAGTAATCGAATCTGTTGAGGCCAATCATCATTTGGGATTTGCAGCAATGAAGGCCTAATCATTGTCTGAGGTACCGGTAAGCACTGGTACCCTTGATCTTGGTTTGCCCCATGACCTTGTCTTCCTGTTGACATACGGACATCTTCTTCTCCAATGTCCCATCTTTCCACACTCGAAACACCGGTTTCTGTCGTTGTCTGATCTGTGCACCTGTGCACTTGTATTGCTGGGCTGCATCTCTACATCCCTGAGTTGCCACTGCAATCTCTCGTTATCTCCTGAAACACGAAAAAATTCTCTGTACCGTCCTTTTTGGGGAGACAACTGGAAATCAGATGGGACAACTGTCACTTTCATTCCTAATTTCGAGGGCAGTTGTGCATTTGTCTCCTCCACTGTATCCTGTATCCTTTTTATTTTAAGTTCTAGTTCCGTTATCCGTTCTTGCTGTTCCCGTTGTCTGGATTCACCATCCCAAAGATGGAATGCAAGCCAGTCTACCGTTAGATTCTGTCTCTTCCTGGCTTTCAATCTTTGTTCCAATCTTTCCAATCGACTTCGCTCAAATGTACCATCTCTTGGAAACTCCTCATCATGTCCCTTTGTCCACAAATACCAATTCTCGACCTGCCTTATAGCTTCTGCACCATAACGGTCGTACATATGATGTGTACAAGTACCTTTTTGTGGAATCTCTGGTTGTCCTTGTGTATTCTTGCAGGCTCCATTTCCCATTCTGCCTTTTATCAAAGTAGCGTTGGATGTGTTGTAGTTTGTTCCTCTAAAGCTTCACTCGTACCTCCAGGAAGGATCTCTCCACCTGTTCAAACGGTGATTTCCAGAGAATCTCTCTCACCTGTGGCTTTTGCACAATCCAATCTCACAGATCAGTATTTGCATATGAGCCAGAGGGTCAGTATGAAATGGGTGAATCCTCAGGTGTCCGCTCTGTTGAAGGGGAAATCACACAATGGTAACCGCACATATATATCTATATATAAACTCACCACCTTGCTCAATATTCCCAGGTTGTCTCCACATTGTTAATATCACGCAAAGATATCAAAGCTTCTTTCTTGAGACCGCATTTTCATCAATCAAACAATCAATATATTCAATTCAATTTATTCAGTTCAATTTATTCAGTAAAATTTATTCAATTAAATTCAATCAATTAGATTCAATCAATCAGATTCAATCAATCAACAATTCAATCAATTATTCAATTTCAATTAATTCATCAATATTCATCAATAAATCAAATTAATCATTTTGGATGTCTCCTTGCATAAGCCCTTTCCCCAATGATGTCAGGACAGGTCCATCCATTGACTGAGATCGAATTTCATCGGTCGTCACCTCGGATTCGTACCTCATGTCAATTGATGAATCGCCGTCCTGTCCTAGGGTCATATCTGACATATTTTCCCATTTTGCCTGGTCTCCACAAATTTTCTTTGCAACCACTAAAGGCAACTCATCCTTCATTCGTGAGACAGCCAAAATGGATGGCAGATATTAAAGTTCTTTGGGAAAAATATCTCATCATTTTCCTTTTAATAGTACCCAAAATCTCTTGGCAATATAAATTTCGTAAAACTCCTGAAATGGGACTGTCAAATTCCTTCAATCATGCTAAATTTTGAAACTCCATCGCTTGTAATACCCAATTTATCCCATAGGGCTTGAAAGTTCTTTCTCAAGTTCATGCAGCATTCTGCATTTGAACCCTATGATATCATTCATAATAATCATCATGATTTTATAGTCATGGTCCTATCATAATCATCTATTTAAACGAACATTTCCTTTATCACCACAGCTATGTGGTATAATCAACAATAGAATAAAACTGTACATAGCAACAGGCTACCTCATGGCCACTTAGTATACCTATTGACAATAAGTCATAACAATATCGAATAATCATTGAACAATTCAAAAATCGCTTCCACTGCTCTAGCCGCAGCATCCGTGATATTTGTTTGCTCATTCCCTATTCCTGATTCGTCATCAAGGATCTCCATCATCACACAGCGTACTTAATTCCGCATTTTAATGAGAATTCAACAGGAATTTACGACTCAAAGGAAAAAGAACGAGCAGACCTTTTGCAGGATGATCGTTACAAAATCGTTACATATATTAAAGTATTTATAATGTCGACAAATCATATCTTAATTCTTGCAAGATTTGGTTCTTTGAATAAATCACAGCACCGGGAGGACCAGCTCCAAAAATGGATCTTTGTGTTTATTCAGCACCCTAGTAATTGGTTCTTTGTGTACTAATTACACAGCACCCAGGCCCCGCTCATATGGATCTTTGTGCAGCGCTGCACAGCACCTGAGCAAAAAGGGGTTTCATCTACATTTTCCCTATCCGGCGTACCATCCGTGATATTTGTTTGCTCATTCACTATTCCTGATTCGTCATCAAGGATCTCTATCATCACACCGCGTACTTAATTCCGCATTTTAATGAGAGTTCAACAGGAATTTACGACTCAAAGGAAAAAGAACGAGCAGACATTTTGCCGGACGATAACTGGAATTAGTCGTGAAAATATATCCAAATACACAAAAATACACACCCACACAAATAAACAACATTTATTCCGTTTCACAGAACAAACATTTCCTCTATCATGACATGCATGTCTTCAAAATTATATGACCAAGAGAAAAGTAAAATTAATTATAACTGCGAGCAGTGATAATCCGGGGACCATACCGCTCCATCCTGATTGGACGAGTGCGTGCTAGAGTCGTTAACAACGACAGTCCAGCTCCGATTGTTCAAAATTTCAACTCAATCGATCGAAAAATGAACGCAGGGATGCATTTTAAAGGTGCAGTGGCACTAACTGAGTTGCCACGAATATGGCCACGAAATTGCCAATATGGCCATCACAAAATATTTTCCTTAATCAATTGGCTCATAGCATAACCAATCTGCAAGTATTTCATCCGAAGATGTATCTCTGAGGACTTTTAATTAAATAAGTCATTTATAAATCAACGAGTTAATTTATTAAATGATTAATCAATAAATCAATATTTTCCTTGACAGCCACATCACTTGGTCAGTGTCATGTCCAAATATCAGCTTCCTTACTCAAAAGGTGCCTGAGTTAATGTAATGTAATTACTGTAATAAGATTACTGCAATTACTGTAATGATTACTGTAATTACTGTAATTACCGGAACTGTAATTACTGTAATTACCCCAGGTAATTACTGTAATGTAATTACTGTAATTTAATAAGAAATGTAATTAATTAAATGAGTACTTCATTAATCGCTCATAATGAAATAATTCCTTAATTTTCATTCGATTCACTTTACATTCGACTGGGATTTATATATCCGTCAACTATTTTATTCAATCACTACATTTTATTCAACATAGGCCAAAGTCCACAACAATTTGAAAAATCCTTAATTTTCATTCGATTCACTTTACATTCGACTGGGATTTATATATCCGTCAACTATTTTATTCAATCACTACATTTTATTCAACATAGGCCAAAGTCCACAACAATTTGAAAAATCCTTAATTTTCATTCGATTCACTTTACATTCGACTGGGATTTATATATCCGTCAACTATTTTATTCAATCACTACATTTTATTCAACATAGGCCAAAGTCCACAACAATTTGAAAAATCCTTAATTTTCATTCGATTCACTTTACATTCGACTGGGATTTATATATCCGTCAACTATTTTATTCAATCACTACATTTTATTCAACATAGGCCAAAGTCCACAACAATTTGAAAAATCCTTAATTTTCATTCGATTCACTTTACATTCGACTGGGATTTATATATCCGTCAACTATTTTATTCAATCACTACATTTTATTCAACATAGGCCAAAGTCCACAACAATTTGAAAAATCCTTAATTTTCATTCGATTCACTTTACATTCGACTGGGATTTATATATCCGTCAACTATTTTATTCAATCACTACATTTTATTCAACATAGGCCAAAGTCCACAACAATTTGAAAAATCCTTAATTTTCATTCGATTCACTTTACATTCGACTGGGATTTATATATCCGTCAACTATTTTATTCAATCACTACATTTTATTCAACATAGGCCAAAGTCCACAACAATTTGAAAAATCCTTAATTTTCATTCGATTCACTTTACATTCGACTGGGATTTATATATCCGTCAACTATTTTATTCAATCACTACATTTTATTCAACATAGGCCAAAGTCCACAACAATTTGAAAAATCCTTAATTTTCATTCGATTCACTTTACATTCGACTGGGATTTATATATCCGTCAACTATTTTATTCAATCACTACATTTTATTCAACATAGGCCAAAGTCCACAACAATTTGAAAAATCCTTAATTTTCATTCGATTCACTTTACATTCGACTGGGATTTATATATCCGTCAACTATTTTATTCAATCACTACATTTTATTCAACATAGGCCAAAGTCCACAACAATTTGAAAAATCCTTAATTTTCATTCGATTCACTTTACATTCGACTGGGATTTATATATCCGTCAACTATTTTATTCAATCACTACATTTTATTCAACATAGGCCAAAGTCCACAACAATTTGAAAAATCCTTAATTTTCATTCGATTCACTTTACATTCGACTGGGATTTATATATCCGTCAACTATTTTATTCAATCACTACATTTTATTCAACATAGGCCAAAGTCCACAACAATTTGAAAAATCCTTCATTTTCATTCGATTCACTTTACATTCGACTGGGATTTATATATCCGTCAACTATTTTATTCAATCACTACATTTTATTCAACATAGGCCAAAGTCCACAACAATTTGAAAAATCCTTAATTTTCATTCGATTCACTTTACATTCGACTGGGATTTATATATCCGTCAACTATTTTATTCAATCACTACATTTTATTCAACATAGGCCAAAGTCCACAACAATTTGAAAAATCCTTAATTTTCATTCGATTCACTTTACATTCGACTGGGATTTATATATCCGTCAACTATTTTATTCAATCACTACATTTTATTCAACATAGGCCAAAGTCCACAACAATTTGAAAAATCCTTAATTTTCATTCGATTCATATTACATTCGACTGGGATTTATATATCCGTCAACTATTTTATTCAATCACTACATTTTATTCAACATAGGCCAAAGTCCACAACAATTTGAAAAATCCTTAATTTTCATTCGATTCACTTTACATTCGACTGGGATTTATATATCCGTCAACTATTTTATTCAATCACTACATTTTATTCAACATAGGCCAAAGTCCACAACAATTTGAAAAATCCTTCATTTTCATTCGATTCACTTTACATTCGACTGGGATTTATATATCCGTCAACTATTTTATTCAATCACTACATTTTATTCAACATAGGCCAAAGTCCACAACAATTTGAAAAATCCTTAATTTTCATTCGATTCACTTTACATTCGACTGGGATTTATATATCCGTCAACTATTTTATTCAATCACTACATTTTATTCAACATAGGCCAAAGTCCACAACAATTTGAAAAATCCTTAATTTTCATTCGATTCACTTTACATTCGACTGGGATTTATATATCCGTCAACTATTTTATTCAATCACTACATTTTATTCAACATAGGCCAAAGTCCACAACAATTTGAAAAATCCTTAATTTTCATTCGATTCACTTTACATTCGACTGGGATTTATATATCCGTCAACTATTTTATTCAATCACTACATTTTATTCAACATAGGCCAAAGTCCACAACAATTTGAAAAATCCTTAATTTTCATTCGATTCACTTTACATTCGACTGGGATTTATATATCCGTCAACTATTTTATTCAATCACTACATTTTATTCAACATAGGCCAAAGTCCACAACAATTTGAAAAATCCTTCATTTTCATTCGATTCACTTTACATTCGACTGGGATTTATATATCCGTCAACTATTTTATTCAATCACTACATTTTATTCAACATAGGCCAAAGTCCACAACAATTTGAAAAATCCTTAATTTTCATTCGATTCACTTTACATTCGACTGGGATTTATATATCCGTCAACTATTTTATTCAATCACTACATTTTATTCAACATAGGCCAAAGTCCACAACAATTTGAAAAATCCTTAATTTTCATTCGATTCACTTTACATTCGACTGGGATTTATATATCCGTCAACTATTTTATTCAATCACTACATTTTATTCAACATAGGCCAAAGTCCACAACAATTTGAAAAATCCTTAATTTTCATTCGATCGCCATCTTTCACAATAATTCTGGACCGGCATGAGGTGGGATTGTCTGTCATGAATTTATTAGTTGATCGAACGAGTTTTTAGAAATGGCGGGAAAACTGAAAAAAATTATTTATTTCTTTATTTAAAACGGGTGTACACAATTGTACACGTATACGGACCTTACCGAACCTTACCGAACCGGCAAACAAATCTACTCATGGTGCACTTCATGAGCCGATTTGCCTGCAGACCAGAGTAAGGCTTTTAATACTCAGCGTATAATGTACATATCCTCGCAAGCTCACGAATAATAGAATTATTTAAAACGTTCCATCCTTGGATTACCTATAGACAATCACAAGTCCCACACACATCCCCTAGTAATTGGTTCTTTTTTTTTTTTTTTCTTTCATATTTCATAATGGACCATCCCCAAGATGCTTACCTTGGCGAGGTCCACTCGAAAATCCCAGCGGTGCCTCCATTTGTTAGGGAAGTGTTGAAGGGACTCAAGACGCCAGTGGTCGGACACAGGTTTTACAAAAGGTCTGGTTTATTAACTGGTTATTCACTTTACATTCCATTTACCAAATAATACCGCATAATATAATGGATCAGGTTTACTCTTTTCGCATGGTCCTTCTCGTTCGGCCGATGTTCCTCCGCCATGCTCGTCCGTTCCGTCGGTCAGAGCTCCTGATAGCAAGTCCTGCTCACTCCACGTTTGCTCTCGTTTATATCGCCAAGCTGGACTTAATCTCCTCTCCGCTAATGTCCCGAGGTCATGCATCGCACCGAGTCCTGGCATCAGCTCGCTCCCCTCCTGCTGTGTAAATGGAAATCACAGCAGGGGGGGGGGTGCTCTAGCCTGGGGCCTTGACCAGGTGTTTCAAGAGATTACATTGTTCATACACATTCCTAACTCATTTACAAACCCGTCCCCCACAGAGTTTGCATGTAAAATGCATCTGCTTTGTTACTAGGTCAACCAATAAGTTACCAGTGCCAATTAATAAGTTACACTGAATTACACTTCCACAACGTCCAATTGCGTCGTTTAATCAACGCCGAAACCTTCAGCTCCCTGGTATGCACATTGAGCAGCTCCGCACCGACCGAGCTTGCATGCGCCCTCCCGGCGGTGAACGAGTTTGCTCGCCTGCTCACGGAGTTCCCGGCCCTCACACGGCCGACGTTTTCGGCCGTCGCAGTACGGCATGGGATCGAGCACCACATACCAACCACGGGCCCGCCGGTCTACGCCAGAGCCCGCCACCTCGACCCAGCCAAGCTCGCCGTGGCCAAAGCCGAGTTCGATGCTTTAGAACACCTCGGCATCATGCGGCGCTCCGATAGCGCGTGGGCTTCGCCACTACACATCGTCCCAAAGCCAGGGGGCGGCTGGCGCCCATGTGGCGACTACCGCCACCTTAACGACGCTACCACCCCCGACAGGTATCCGATCCCGCACATCCAAGACTTCTCCGCCCGTCTGGCGGGATGGGTCATTTTTTCGAAAATTGATCTCATACGGGGATATCACCAGGTACCTGTCAGGGCGGCCGACGTCCCTAAAACGGCAGTCATCACGCCGTTCGGCTTATTCAAATTCTTACGGATGCCGTTTGGTCTCAAGAACGCGGCTCAGGCGTTCCAGCGCTTGATGGACGGCGTGCTGCGTGACCTGCCATTCCTTTTCGTTTACCTGGACGACATCCTCGTCGCCAGCACGTCCCGGGCCGAGCACCTCCTCCACCTCCGAACACTGTTCGGGCGCCTCAGCGAGCATGGCCTCATCGTCAACCCGGCCAAATGCCACTTCGGCACGACGGCCGTTGATTTTTTGGGCCACCACATCACCAAGAATGGGGCCGTGCCGCTGCCAACCAAAGTCGAGGCCATCACCACGTTCCCGCGTCCCCCCACCATAAAGGCCCTGCAGGAATTCCTGGGAATGGTGAATTTTTATCACCGCTTCGTGCCCCGCGCTGCTCAACTCATGCGGCCCCTCTACGAAGCCCTCCGGGGCAAGCCGGCCAAGCACGACATCGCCTGGTCCGCAGCAATGGACGCGGCCTTCCAAAGCTCAAAGCGGGCCCTCGCCGACGCAACACTGCTCGCTCACCCGGTGCTCAACGCTCCCATCGCCATCACCATGGATGCCTCCGACTACGCGGTGGGCGCCGTACATGAGCAATGGGTGAACGGGGTTTGGCAGCCACTCGCTTTTTTCAGCCGGCAGCTCCGGCCGAACGAGCTCAAATACAGCACGTTTGACCGTGAGCTCCTCGGTCTACACCTGGCCGTCCGCCATTTCCGCCACCTCCTGGAGGGCTGACCTTTCACGGCGTTCGTCGACCACAAGCCGTTGGTTTATGCAATGGCCAAGGTCACGGAGCCGTGGTCGGCCCGCCAACAGCGCCACCTCTCCGCCGTGTCGGAGTTTACCACGGACATCCGGCACGTCGCCGGCAAAAACAATGCCGTGGCCGACTGTCTTTCCCGGGCCAGCGCGAACGCGGTCCACCTGGGCGTGGACTTCGCGCTTATGACGGCGGACCAAACCACCGACACCACGGTGCAAGCCCTCCGGGCGGCGGACACGGGCCTCCGCCTGGCCGACATCCCCTTCGCGGCCACTGTCCTGCTCTGCGACGTCTCCCAAGGCCAGCCTCGCCCCATCGTGCCCGTCACCTGGCAACGCCGCATCTTCGCCTCCCTCCACGGCCTTTCCCACCCGGGCCGGAAAGCTTCCCAGAAGCTGGTGTCAGCGCGATTCGTCTGGCACGGCCTTCGTCGGGACGTCCGCGATTGGACCAGCACCTGCACAGCCTGCCAACGGGCCAAGGTCCACCGACACACCCAGGCCCCGCTGGCATCTTTCACCGTGCCGGAACGACGTTTCGACCACGTCAACGTGGATCTGGTGGGCCCCCTCCCCCCGTCACGGGGGTTCACACACCTGCTCACCATGGTGGACAGGACCACCAGGTGGCCGGAGGCCGTTCCCCTCATCTCCACCACCACCGCCGACGTGGCGCAGGCTTTCATCGCCACCTGGGTCGCCCGCTTCAGCGCACCGGCGGACATCTCGTCAGACCGCGGACCACAGTTCACCTCCGAGCTGTGGGGCGCGTTCGCCCACAACCTGGGGGTCAGGCTCCACCGTACTACGACCTACCACCCCCAAGCAAACGGGTTGTGCAAGCGATTCCACCGCTCCATGAAGGCCGCGCTCATGGCCGGCCTTCAAGACGGCGGTTGGGCCGACCGGCTGCCGTGGGTCCTTTTGGGCCTCTGCACGGCCCCCAAGGAGGACCTCCAGGCATCCACCGCCGAGCTTGTCTACGGCCAGGCGCTACGCGTCCTGGGCGAATTCGTGCCCGACGCTACCAGTCCCTGGTCCGCAGCTCACCAGCGCTCGGACCTCCAGGAGGCTGCCCGACGGTTTGCCCCCGTGCCAACATCCCACCACGGTGACCCCCAGTCCTACGTCCCCCCAGCACTTCACACAGCGGAGTATGTTTTTGTGCATCACGACGCACATCGGGGGCCACTCCGGCCGCCGTACGACGGGCCCTTCCGGGTCCTGTGATGGGACGACAAGTCGTTCGTCATCGACATCGGCGGCAGGTCGGACCGGATTGCGGTGGACCGCCTCAAGCCGGCGCACGTGGACGTCGACCAACCACCACGGGTGGCCCTTCCGCCACGGCGAGGCCGCCCCCCATCCACGGTGCCCCCCACTCGACCGCCCACCACCATACCGGACCCCCCCCCACGACCCGCCGGGGGTCGCTTTGGCCGGGGCATTCAGGACCCCCCTCAAATTGACCCTGCCGGTGCAAGTCAATTCTGGGGGACGTGTGTAGCGGCTACCGCTGGGTTTTCACAATCGCCTTGCACCTATCAAGGATGCGGAGCGATCACCATGCCGGGCTCGTCCAGGACGCCCGGGCAGGCTCGCCCTCAACTTGCCAGGCCGCAGCCAGGACGCTCGGCCACGCCCCCTCTCGCCTTTCCTGGGCAAACGCTCCGGGATAATGTGTGTATATATATTGCTGCCCAATAAACGGGCTTTTCAGAGTACCTGAGTGTTTTGTTTGAATAAAGCAACTCGGGCGAATTCCAGCTTTTTGTCGCGTCCATTCTTCCGATCGACGTGGGAGCCCGAGCTCCTTCAGCAGTAAGTTTAAGAGTCTTTATTATACGAGCTCAACTGTAGCACTCGAGCGCTCCGGGCTGCGTGCCCGGTGTATATCCCGCGGCCACGCCTACCCCTCGGGCGTGGCCGCTGCCCACTTGGTGCGTGGAATGATTCCCTAACGCCAGTGAGCTTTCGTGTCCGCCACACGCGCCCCCCCCCCAGAATTCCCGCGCACCTGGAGGGCCAGTTTGCGGGGCAAACGGATGACCCGGCCGAAGCGCCCTCTGGTGACCGGCGGCGTCCGGGGTGCAGAGATGCCAGCTGGGATGCCTCCGGCTGCGCCCGGGATGGGTGCAGGACCGGGGGGCGGCGTGCCGGCGGGACTGGGCGGTGCCGGGGGTCCGCCCGCAGGGGGGCGGCCCCGACGCGGGGGCCGAGCCACCGGCGGTGGTGCGAAGCTCTGGGGCGACGTGCGTAGGGGGGTGCCCGTGGTGCACCGTCGGCACCGGGGGTGAACCTCCGGGCTGTCTCCTGCAGCGCGTAGCGCTCCTGCGCCGCGGACCATGGTGCCGTAGGGTCGGGGAGGAACTCGCCCGGCACCCGCAGCGGTTGTCCGAAGACCAACTCCGCCGCGGATGCGCGCATGTCGTCCTTGGGCGCCGTCCGGAGGCCCAGCAGGACCCAGGGGAGCCTGTCGACCCAGCCGCCGTAGCGGAGGGTGGCCCGGAGCGCGGCCTTCAACGAGCGGTGGAACCGCTCGCACAGGCCGTTGGCCTGGGGGTGGTAGGCCGTGGTTCGGTGCAGCTGGACCCCGAGCCCCCACGCGACCACCCCCCAGAGCTCCGAGGTGAACTGGGGGCCGCGGTCGGACGAGTTGTCCGAGGGGGCGCCGAACTGGGCGACCCAGGTGGCGATGAACGCCTGTGCGACGTCCGCTGCCGTCGTCGCCACCAAAGGCATGGCCTCCGGCCACCGGGTGGTGCGGTCCACCATTGTCAGGACGTGGGTGAAACCCCGTGAGGGGGGCAGAGGTCCCACCAGGTCCACGTGTACGTGGTCGAACCTTCGTTCCGGCACCGTGAACGGGGCCAATGGGGCCTGGGTGTGCCGGTGCACTTTCGCGCGCTGGCATGTGAGGCACGTCCTGGTCCAGCCGCGGACGGCCTTCCGGAGGCCATGCCAGACAAACTTGTCGGCGACCAACCTCTGGGAGGCCTTCGTGCCCGGGTGGGACAGGCCGTGGATGGCGTCAAAAACTTGGCGCTGCCAGCCCGCGGGCACGATGGGGCGAGGACGCCCGAGGGAGACGTCGCAGAAGAGGGCCGCGCCGTCGAACGGCACCTCGGTGATGCGGAGGCCTGTGACGGCGGTCCGCAAGGCCTGGACGCCGGGGTCGGTGGCCTGGTCCGCCGCCATCCGGGCATAGTCGATGCCAAGGTGGACTGCGTGGGCGACGGACCGGGAAAGGCAATCCGCCACCGGGTTGTCCTTCCCCGCGACGTGCCGGATGTCCGTTGTATATTCGGACACGGCCGAGAGGTGACGCAGCTGCCAGGCCGACCACGGCTCGGCGACCTTGCCCATCGCAAAGACCAGTGGCTTGTGGTCGACGAAGGCCGTGAACGCATGGCCTTCGAGCAGATGGCGGAAGTGCCTGACCGCCAGGTGGAGCCCGAGCAACTCGGGGTCGAAGGTACTATAACGGCATTCGGGTGGGCAAAGCTGCCGGCTGAAGAACACCAGCAGTTGCCAAGCACCACGCACCCATTGCTCGTGCACCGTGCCCACCGCATAGTCCGAGGCGTCGGTGGTGAGGGCGATCGGTGCATCGGGCGCTGGGTGCGCGAGCATGGTGGCATTAGCCAAGGCGAGCTTAGCGCCTGCGAACGCCGCGTCCATCTGCTCGGTGTAGGTAACGTCACCTTTGCCCGGCTTCCCTTGGAGGGCCTCGTGCAAGGGGCGCAGGAGCTGGGCGATGCGGGGCAGGAACCGATGGTAAAAGTTTACCATGCCCAGGAACTCCTGGAGCCCCTTGATCGTGCGGGGGCGCGGAAACCCCTTCACCGCCTCCACCTTGGCCGGGAGGGGGACGGCCCCGTGCCTGGTGACGCGGTGCCCCAAAAAGTCGATGTCGGCGATGCCGAACCAGCACTTGGCGGGGTTCACGATGAGGCCATGCTGGCCCAGACGTTCGAAGAGCGTGCGGAGATGGTGAAGGTGCTCTTCGCGGGATGCGCTGGCGACGAGGATGTCGTCCAGGTACACGTACACGAAATCCAAGTTGCGCAAGACGCTGTCCATTCGTCGCTGGAACGCCTGAGCCGCATTCTTCAAACCGAAGGGCATCTGAAGAAATTCGAAAAGTCCGAACGGCGTGATGACGGCCGTCTTCGGGATGTCCTCCGGCCTGACGGGGACCTGATGGTAGCTGTGTATGAGCTCCACCTTTGAAAAGAAGGACATGCCCACCAACCGGGCAGAGAAGTCCTGGATGTGGGGGACGGGGGTAGCGGTCAGGGGTGGTGGCGTCGTTGAGGCGCCGGTAGTCCCCGCACGGTCGCCATCCCCTGCCGGGCTTTGGCACGATGTGAAGTGGTGACGCCCAAGCACTCTCGGAGCGCCGCACGATGCCGAGCCGCTCCAGCGTAGCGAACTCCGCTTTAGCTACCGCGGGCTTCGTCGGCTCGAGGCGGCGTGCCCGGGCATAGACCGGTGGCCCGGCGGTGGGGATGTGGTGTTCCACCCCGTGCTTGATGGCCCCCACCGAGAAGGTGGGCCACGTAAGGGCCGGGAAGCTGGCGAGGAGGCGGGTGAAGTCGTCCGCTGCCGGAAGTGTACAAACTAACCTCGCCGGGACCGAACCGCTCAGCAAGCCGCTTGGCGAGCCACTCGGTGAGCCGCTCAGTGAGCCGCTCAACGAGCTGCTCAGCGCGCAAGCAAGCGAGCTGAACGTTTCAGCCTGGACGAGACGTCTGTTCTTCACATCTACCAACAACCCGTGTGCACAGAGGAAGTCCGCACCGAGCAGTGCCATGGGGACACTAGCGGTTACGAACGTCCAAGCGAAGCGTTGCCTTCCGAACCACAGGGAGAGGCAGCGCTTCCCGAATGTGCGTATGGGTGTTCCGTTCGCAGCAAGCAACGCGGGGCCCTGGCCCGCGGTGTGCTTGTCGGACGTAGAGGCAGGGATAACGCTCACCTGTGCCCCCGTATCGCATAGGTAATGGCACCCGGACAAGGTGTCCGTTATAAAAAGAAGGCTGCCGGAATGGCCGACGCTCAGGGCCACTACCGAGCGCCAGCTTTGTAGTTTCCCGACTTGCTGAAGGAGCACGGCAGGCAACAATTCCTCGCCTTGTGGCCAAACCTGGCGTGGAAATGGCACCCGGTTTGTGGCGAAGGCGGAGGCCGCGGTTTTCGCGGTGGTGGTGGGCGTGGCGTGGCGGCGGCCACGCGGCGTGTATCAGCCTCGGGATCCCCGAGGTGTGGTGCATCAGCATCAGGGTCAGCCTCGGGATGCGCGACGGCCGCGCCAAAACTCGCCTGCGCGTCCAAAGCCGCGAAGAACCTGTCGGCCTCGGCAGCGAGCGCTCGGGGTTCCGTCGTCACAGAACCGGCCAACGCGAGGCGGACTCGTGCCGGCAGCTGGCGTCGAAATAACGCCCGGAAAAGAGCGTTCGGGGTTTCGTCGCCCATCAATGACAGCATGCGGACTGACGGTCGCGTGTCACCGAGCTCGGGGAGGTCCAGGAGGCGGTCGGCCCGTGCGTCCACCATGAGGCTGAACGTGGCGAGGAGGAGACGCTTGATCGCCTCATACCTGCCGTCGGCCGGTGGGTTCCTCAGGACCGACACGACGCGGGCGGCCGTGCTGGGCCCGAGGGAGGCGACCATGTGGCAGTACCTGGTCTCGTCCACCGTGATGCCTCGAAGTCGGAACTGGGCTTCTGCCTGCAGGAACCAGACTTCGGCTTGCGTCTCCCAGAACTCGGGGATTTTCATTTGGACCGCGTTGTTTGCCATGGCGATGGCGTATTCGGGTGGTCAGCGACGGCTGACTAGAACGTCGGACGGTCACCAATGAAGCGCAGTGCTATGCGCGCTTACTTGTACAACAAGAAGGAAGCGGACAACGCGGTAAGTTTAAGAGTCTTTATTATATGAGCTCAACTGTAGCACTCGAGCGCTCTGGGCTGCGCGCCCGGTGTATATCCCGCGGCCACGCCTACCCCTCGGGCGTGGCCGCCACCCACTTGGTGCGTGGAATGATGCCCTCACGCCAGTGAGCTTTCGTGTCCGCCACAATATGAATATCATTTGGCAATACCAATAATGAACGTGTAATCCCCACCATAGCCTAAGAACATGTGGGCTTAGTGATAGGCAAACTAATGCTCAAAACTATAAAAGGCAGGTATGCAACAAGGCCATGAAGACAAATGAAAATTTGTTCCATTGGACCAACGGGTCCACTATAGAAAAATAAGGAGAAGAAAAGATCGGACTCCCTCCCTCCGGAGAAGCAAAGTTCGCTATGACATCGCACACTGTTGCTCATCTCACTAATGGGGCATGAAGACTGTGTGATGCAAACATCTCGCCCAGCATGGGTAATGGGAGCGCAGGCACATTACCTCCACCCGGAGAAGCAAAGTTGGCATTCTTAGCGATATGGACGTCGAGTATGACTGTGATGGGAAAAAGTAGTTTGCACCATGGGACGACACCCTGCGTTCGACTGGGGGATCAGCAGGGGGTGGGAGCCATCTGGGGAAAAGACTTTCACTTCATAAGGATGGACCCCTCTCAACGCTTTAGTGTATTATTATATAGAAGGAGAGGAGAAGATCGGATACCCTTCCTCCACAGAATCAAAGTTTGCTATGAGATTGCACACTGATGCTTAGCACACTGACGGGCGTGAAGACCTGGAGAAACAACGTTGGCATTCTTAGCGATGTGGACACCGAGTCCGATGGCAACAGGAAATCGAAGAGTGGTTTGTACCATGGGATGATATTCCGCATACAACTGGAGGTTAGCGGGGGTTGAATGCGGTCAAGATGGAAGAATGGTTTGCACCAAGGGACGACATCCCGCGTCTGGCATATTATTATTATATCGATAAGAAAGATTATTATATACAAAAAGAAAAGACGAAAAAAAGATGTATCGAAGGGAAGATAGGACACCCTCCCCCAGGAGAAGCAAAGTTGACTGCAACATTTTACACTGTTGCTCACCACATTGACTGGGCATGCCGACCCGGAGAACCAGAGTTGGCATTCTTAGGGATGTGGACACTGAGGACGATGGCAACTGGAAACCGAAGAGTGGTTTGTACCATGGGAAGGCATCCTGCGTCTGATTAGGATGAGTGGGAGGGGGCTGGGGGTGGGGGGAGGTTGGGGTAAGAGTTGCTGTCATGGCTTAATATGAGCATAGTTCGCAGCCTTATGGCAAAGTACTTCACCAGCTTTGACATTCATTTTTTTTCATGTAATTTTATTTAAGGAAGAAGCCTTTCCATAAGGAAACGAATGTTCTTTTAGAAATGCATTTAGTTAACCTTACCTTATATATTAAGTAAAATTCTCCATTTCTGGGTGACATGAGAAAGTTATTTCATATTAGTTTGTTAGTGAGAGTAGCAGGCTAATTTTGGTAGAAGTGTAAATTTCGTCTTTGAGGAAAAGCAGTTCCTAATGAATCTATAAAACGATTATTTGCTCAACTTAAAAGCTGAAGAAGAGCAAAATCATTGCCATGTTATTCTTCTAGCAGCCGTTCGAATACAAATCACTGGGTATAGTCATCAGTTAGATGCAGCATTATTGTAGTTTTAAGGCATAACTCAGAAAATCGACTAAATGTTGAGTTTGTTTTACTCAAGAGAGTGATAGGCAATGGGAAAGTAAGAGGCCCACAGACTCAGCTTCAGCTCGGGAGATTCCATGATCTTGAAGGCCTTGGTTTTCACAGCATCAAGCTCAACAAGGTATAAGGCATGGGAGCCAGCCCAAAGGAGAGAGCAGTACTCCATCAAGCTGTGGATGAAGGCCTTGTACGTGGATAGTTCAGATGTGCCAAGGAAGGACTTTATATGACGGAGGATGAGCAGTCGGCAGCTGGCTTTGGATGCCAGCTTTAAAATGGGGTTTGCCCAAGAAAGATCGTGGCTGATAGTGACTCATGAGTTTGAGGGACTGAACCCCCACAAGAGGATTGTTAAGAAAGTAGAAGGGGAAGTTTGCCAGACGGTCCTTTCGGATAGAGAATGAGAGTGTGAGATTTGTCTGGATTGCAAGATATATTCCAAGTGTTTGACCAACTTGTGATTTTCTCTCGGTCTGAGGAGAGGGACGAAGCTGCAGTCTGTCTGTCTGACGGGTGAGGATGTCACAACAGTGGCTGGACTTATCAGTAAATAGATGAAGAGGATTTTCCAAAGAGATCAGAGAAAGGGTCAAAGAGATCAATGATGAATATCAAGAATAGGACTGGGCCCAGAACACTTTCTTGGGGCACTCCAGCCTCAACAGGGAGAAGAGGTGAAAGGATTCTGTTGAGAGCCACATGTTCGCTACAAGAGTAGAGGAAGTGAAGAAGCCATGTGTGGAGATGGCCTTGGATTCCATAGGCAGAGACTTTGGAGAGCAAGGTGAGATCCCAGACTGCATCAAAAACATGAGATGTCTCAAGAGAGACAGTCCTCATCTCATGTCTGACATCAAGTACTTCCCTCCATTGTTGGGTGAATAGAAGCAGTATGTGCATGGTGACCTGGTTTGAATGACCTCAGCAGAGTGACCTGGTCTGTATCCGAATTAGTGATATGAGATGAGGCTGTTGGGGAAGAGGAAGGATTACATATCGACTGCGATTAAGGATTCCACGACCTTGCTGATGATTGGAAATAACTTGACAGGTTTGTAGTTAAGTGGATTGTTTTTTGCACCTTTTTAATTTAAGGCAGTGACGTTGGATGATTACCTGTTTGTTAAAATGCACCAGACAACTGAAGAAAAGGCCTGCAGAAAGTTCACAGAATGACAATGCTTTTGACTTGCAAAAAAAATGATTTAGCATTTATCATGGGAGATAACTACATGCCTTCCAGTTTCCAGATAAATAGTAATTACTAATTAGTAATAATAATAATAATAAGCGTGGAGTTATTTTTCCATATAACTAAACGCTTTCAAATTCCAAATTTTAATGACAATGTATTGAAGAAGTTGTGGTGTCAGAAATGCCAGATAATGAAGAGATGATTTTGAGACAACCAATCGCTTGGCTATGAAAATCAGGTCAGACATGAAAGCAACGAGAGGAGATGACAGCTATGAAGGGCTTGATGAAGACCATGCAAGAGCTCTCATTCCAGACCGCCTGTATTTGCTACTTCAGCTCATGCTTATATGACTTGAGGAGGCCCAGCTGGAGGCCAATAGGACTCAAATGACTACAGTGTTGAGTATTTACAGGACATTACATTTGCTGCATCGAAAGGACAGAAGATGCAATGCATATGGGGCTGGGTTTTGAAGTGCATTCCACTACCCAATCAAAGTAACGCATGGTTTTAGAGGTTCACCAAGACCCATAAAGCTTCAGCTACTTATCATGCAGAGAATTAGCATGTTGGTCACTGTTACTCCCTTGGGTAAAACAATATGAAAAAAATCCAGTCTCTGCCTCAATACTATAGAGTCCATGCCTGCTTTTTCCTGACTATCAGTGTGTAATCCTTCTGCAATTTGCCAATCAGATCAACTCTTTCACAAGACTCAACATCTCTAAACAAAAGATTAACGTATACATTGAGTAGACATTATGGTCTATTCTTTGCGACCCTTCGGCTTGTGAATCTTATGACGAGCTTTGCCGTTTTTGTATGCATATATATATTGTTACATTTATGGGGTAGCTAATGAAATACCTTAGTCCAAATAGGATTGTATAGAGTAGTGTGCTTCGAATGTCGTGAAGAAGAAACCTTCCTGTAATTAAGTCAGGCCCGGATGTCCGTGTAAGCGTTATGTCTCCATGCGAGGGGTGGAGCTATGCTAATTCGTTAGGGTATAAGGGTAGATTCCCTGTGTGTAGTCGCCTCTGTATTTTTCCCTTCGTTCTTATAACACTTAAACCACCAGCCATGCGATCAGCGACTAAATTAAATAAAGTGAATCCCGACCAGATCCGGACATTACTACACCACCCAGCTCGAATATTCTCGATGGATGCCAATTGTGGCCGTGGGGCCATGCCCCAAAGGACGATTGTTTGGGTTGAGCGGGTGGTGCTCGGTGATTGGAACGAGTGTGACGTCGGAGAGAACAATCGAGACAAAGAGTAACAAAAGGACACATCCCACCATTGTCTCTCTCGGTCCTGGGGTTTCATTGCGAGTGGACGCACTTGTCTCTCTCTCTCTCTCTCTCTCTCTCTCTCTCTCTCTCTCTCTCTCTCTCTCTCTGTCTCTCTCTCTCTCTCTCTCTCTCTCTCTCTCTCTCTCTCTCTCTCTCTCTCTCTCTCTCTCTCTCTCTCTCTCTCTTCTTCTCTCTCTCTCTCTCTCTCTCTCTCTCTCTCTCTCTCTCTCTCTCTCTCTCTCTCTCTCTCTCTCTCTCTTCATCGCAAGTGGTTACAGTTTATACACTCTCCTTGGTGCTGGCTTCATGACGGCTGTGCTTCGTACTGTGTGCGCTTGAGAAACAGCGGAGCTTTGTGAAGAGTGGAGGATGAAGGTGTTTTGCTATCCCCTTCACGGGTCGGTGGCTGCACTGGGTGTGACTGCGTGCCATCATGTGCTGTTCCTGCACGGTGGTTCAGGGACTGGTCAAAGACGCCAGGTGGAGTAGCAGCCAATGCACCACACTGCGCATTTATTTTCATTCATCATTCCCTTGTGTTATATATGAGTCCGTGTAGGGGCTGCCCAATTAGGATTTATATTTTACCATACGTTCATTTTTCTGTTATCCTGCATTTATTTTTATTAAACCATTATTTGTTGCATTTTAATTGTTGTATAGTTTATTGGCCTGTCTTGCACGTTTATATGTTGTGGGGATCGGATAACCTCCGTGCTGCGTCTGTCCGAACAGGTAAGGACCTCGCTGCTCTCAACTACTCCCAATGCGTGCACAAGGTACCACTATAGTTGGGTTGGGTATATGCCTCGGAGTTAAAGCTCGTTTGGTCATCTGTCACCCTGATGTCTTCACTACAGGGTTGACACGACAATATATATATATATATATATATATATATATATATATATATGTCTATACGTATATATATATATATATATACATATTATATCGATACACTACTAACATAATTGCCTTGGCCGATTTTGAGAATACTTTTGTGCATAAGGCAATTTTTCCAAAAATAAAAATCGCGTTTTTTGGATCGAAAATTAGTTTGATCGTCATGAAATATTCTGGAGATGTTGGGTATAGTTAGGTGATAGTGAAGAATTTTTTTTTTGCTAAAAACCATCGAAGACAATTATGTTAGTAACGTATCGATATATAGTTCTAATGAATCATAATTCACACAGTGTGTTGTATAGATGAGGGATGTATAAGTTAAGCCCAACGTTAATACGTTATTGACACCATGTGTGTACAAACTGATGATTATACCACACGGTCACTTAATTTAGACCCATATACCCAAATTGTCTTCAACATATTGGATGATGAGCTCCATTTTTACATTGTCAATGTCTTTGTTGCAAAAATAGTGGAAGCCTAGGTAGCAATCAGTAATGAAGAAATTGCTCGAAATGCAAGAACATTACAGTACAATCGACAAAAATACAGTTGGGCATTGGAAGCCAGACATGTGATGTGATTTTCATCAGCTATGCACTCTGACCCATGCACACTATGGTCTTGCCTGAGGATATTTTTTTTTCTAAACTGTTTCAAGATGTCAGTCATTCAAAAATGTGTTTGTAGGAAATAAATGTTCATCAAGAGAGAAGGCTGTTGAGGAAAACATCGAGAAAGTACAGTTGAAGTTGCTAGTGACATCGGGCTAACATCCAACTCAAAATGACAGAAACGTTTCATGGAGGGCAGTCCAAATTCATCTCTGACTTCAATATAAAAAAATTCAGCTGCAGTAGTGTTAGGATATTGGACTATCGATCACTAGTGGATAGTCACGCGATCCAATGAGTTGCATTTTACGCTTTATTGTATGGATCACAAATTCTAATATGGAGATAACACTCTGGGTTAATTGAACCCAGTTGTAAATTTCTGTTTAGGACGCTATTATTATATTCCCTGGGAAAAGTGAGCAGGTTTTAGTACATTTATTTGATGGAGAAAAAGCAAACATTGGTGAAATATTAATGAATTGTTTATCCTTCTTCAATGTGCCTGCGGTGCTCATTTGGCGCGTCGCTGCCTGACAACTAGGCCACCAATAGCTATTTGGCTTAAGAACGTGGATCATTCAACATGTCCTGGACCTTCTGATTAAACCTCCAGTGATTCCTTGACAGTATTTACCAGCTATTGACTCTGTATCAAAATTCACATCACTGCTGACCTCGTAAAGTATCAGGTACCATTGTTTCATACTTTTACACTTTGTTTCTGGCATTATTGGAGAGATATTGAGAGGATTTTATTTTGCACTTTAGTTCACCATAGTTTAACATAATTGTTGGGATTTCAGTACCTTCCTTCACCAAATGCATTGTACTACCTGTGGCATTTCCCATTCCAAATCACTTCATCTTGGAAACGTTGGTGTGGCCAGCAGGTAATTTTACTCTGTTACATCATACCTTGAACCCATGTGTTTTAGGAGTTGAATTTGCAGTGAAAATTTAGGCACACCTTCACCCTCACCCTCACCCCCCACCACCAAATCCCCTTCCCCTACTCCTTTTACTTTTCCTTCCCTCCCATTGGAGCTTTCAGGATGCTCATTCCACACAGTTGCTGTTCTTGAGACATCACGGCCCCTTTTATCCGTTCCTCCTCTTTTCCACTGCTTGTTTGGTCTTCATCCTTCTCACCTGTAGTTGTTGTCCCCCGTCGAACCGCGGAACGAAAGGGGGACTATGGTTTTCCCCTCCGTCCGTGTGTCCGTCTGGGCGTGCGTGCGTGCGTAAGCGAAGGACCGAATTCTAATTTGGTGTGTGGGTGCAACCCACGTCAAAATCCAATATGGCCGCCGCCATGTATGTCTGACACCATGTATGTCTGAACCTTGTGAGCGAAATATCTTGAAAAATAAGTGAAGTACCAACTTCTAATCGGGTGTGTGGGTGTATCTACGCATAAGGAAGAACGCTATTGAAAATTGGGTCGCCACGTCAAAATCCAAGATGGCCGCCACCATATATATGTCTGAAACTTGTGAGCGAAATATCTTGAAAAATAAACGAACTACTAACTTCTAATCTGGTGGGTGGGTGCATCTACGCATAAGGAAGAAAGCTATTGAAAATTGGGTCGCCACGTCAAAATCCAAGATGGCCGCCTCCATGTATGTCTGAACATTGTGAGCGGAATATCTTGAAGAATAAGCGAAGTACCAACTTCTAATCTGGTGTGTGGGTGTATCTATGCATAAGGACGAAGGCTATTGAAAATTGGGTCGCCACGTCAAAATCCAAGATCGCCGCCACCATATATATGTCTGAACATTGTGAGCGAAATATCTTGAAAAATAAACGAACTACTAACTTCTAATCTGGTGTGTGGGTGTATCTACGCATAAGGGAGAATGCTATTGAAAATTGGGTCGCCACGTAAAAATCCAAGATGGCCGCCTTGCGTCTTCCACTTTGTCAACTCACATCACTTCACCGACGGGGGACCTAGGCGTAACGCTTGTTCTCCTTTACTATTGTTTTCATTACCCTCGCCAGAGAAGAGGGTATTGTATTTGAGTCCGTTTGTTTGTCTTTGTTTGGCTGTTTGTTTGTCTGTCTGTTTGTTTGTCCTCACAGAATAAATGATTTTCTCTGCAACCGTTGGTCCGATTGACAGGAAATTTTCACCATAGGTGCAACTCCACCTGTATAATTTTTGTAATGATAATTATGACGTCATAGGTCACGTGGTTCGGCCGGCATCTTGGAAAAAACTTTGCACCTCAATATCTCCGAAAGCACTGAACAGAAAAAAATGAGACATGGCTCATTGTAAAGAACTCTCCATGTGGAATAAAATATGTTAATGATGATGTCATAGGTGCCTCCATTAGACGTCATAATTCCCCAAGTACAAAACTTCATCTGATCAAGATGAAATTTCTTGAGCATAATCTATGGATAAATTGGTGGGGAAAAAATAACAATGATGAAGTCATCGGTTACGTGGTTCGGCCGCCAAATTTGTTTTAACACAAAAGCCTTAAAACCACTGAAAACACATCCTAGCGAGGGTCTGCAATCTCTGATTGCTCTTTCTTATTTCTTCCTTTATTTGAATGTTTTGTGTTCTGCATAATTATTGAACTTATTTACTATGTAATTAGTGGTGTGAGAAACCGTTTGTGCATGTCATTAGTTCATCCTTTTTGCATGTTTTGCCTTAAATACTATTTGTTTGCACATCTACAGTCATGTGAAAAAGTAAGTACACCCCGTGTAAAGTTTTGACTTTTTCAACATATTTCAACACACAGCTATTTGATCTTAATTTCAACAATATTGATAGATAAAGGTGATATAATATAACAAATATCATGAAACATTTACATTTTGAAGTCCATTGTATAATTTAAATAAACATAAATGTAAATTTCGCATGTGGAAAAAGTAAGTACACCCCTACATTTATCACTACTTCAAATACCTAAAATTAGAATCAGGTGCACCAGCTCAGGTGCAAATGATTAGAACATCATTGGAGAGGATCTTGGAGGAACCTGTCTTATTTAAACCTCAGACATTTAGTTTGGTTTGCTCTTTGTTGTTGAAGTGTGCGGCGTCACCATGCCGAGATCAAAAGAGCTCTCTGAGTCCTTCAGAAAGAAGGTTATAAATGCCTATGAGTCTGGGAAGGGATTTAAAAAGATCTCCAAACAATGTGAAATCAATCCGTTCCTTCATTCGACTGTCCGGAAGATCATCTACAAGTGGAGAAGATTCGAAACAACTGCCAACTTGTTCAGGCCAGGCCGCCCCAGCAAGTTCAGCCTGAGAGGACACCACAAGATACTGAAAGAAGTCCCTAAGAACCCCAGAATGTCATCACTGGACCAACAGGTAGCTCTTGCCACTGTTGATGTCAAAGTGCACGAGTCTACCATTAGAGAGAGGCTGCACAAATTTGATCTACATGGGAGGTGTGCTAGGAGGAAACCTTTGCTGTCCAGAAAGAACATCAGGGCAAGACTAAAGTTTGCCAATGAACATCGAGGCAAAGACCAGCACTTCTGGAACAAGGTGCTCTGTACAGATGAGTCAAAGGTAGAGCTATTTGGCCAAAGTACCAGAAGACATGTTTGGCGAAAACCAAAGACAGCATTTGACCACAATAACCTGATACCAACTGTAAAGCATGGTGGTGGAAATATTATGGGTTGGGGCAGCTTTGCTGCATCAGGGCCTGGGCAGCTCACCATATTGGGATCCACTATGAATTCTTCATTGTACCAGAGGTTGCTTGAGGATAATGTGAGGTCATCTGTCGGAAAGTTGAAGCTCAACCGAAGGTGGACCTTGGAACATGACAATGACCCTAAACATACCAGTAAATCCACCAAGGAATGGCTGAAAAGAAAGAAATGGGGGGTTCTGGAATGGCCAAGTCAAAGCCCGGATCTAAATCCCATCGAGATGTTGTGGGGGGATTTGAAACGAGCTGTGCATGCAAGAAACCCCCCAGACATCGCACAGCTGAAAGAATTCTGCATGGAGGAGTGGGCAAAAATTTCTCCCAGTCGATGTCAGAGACTGGTAGACAATTATAAGAAACACCTACTTGAGGTTGTTTCTGCCAAAGGGGGCAATATCACCTATTCGATCCAAGGGTGCACTTACTTTTTCCACATGCGAAATTTGCATTCATGTTTATTTAAATTATACAATGGACTACAAAATGTAAATGTTTCATAATATTTGTTATATTATATCACCTTTATCTGTCAATATTGTTGAAATGAAGATCAAACAGCTGTTTGTTGAAATATGTTGAAAAAGTCAAAACTTTACATGGGGTGTACTTACTTTTTCACATGACTGTATTTTATTCTAATTGCATAGCTATAATGAGATTGATTGGATTTATCCATGTCAATTATATAATAAAAATATAAAATATGGCAATTATATTACAAAGCTTGACATTTATATTAATAATGATATAGTGTGATCTTACAAGTCATTTTTCCTTTATGGTTACGTGCTAAATGTGCTGTAATAACTTTGCTATATGGTGCAATTTGAGATATAATTTCATTTGTTTGTTCGTCGCACACATAGTGATTCAGGATCATCAGTTATGAGTTTGGCTTGTCGGTGTGCACCTTTTTCTATGGACCACGGTTGGTGCGGCTGGTGCAGTGCCCCATTTTCGAATTTCGGGCAGGAAATTGATATTTAGCCTGAATATCATTGACTCTTTGTCAAAAGACACTGTGGGATCGTTTACACACACACGAACAAATGCTAGCAGATGAGTTCCCAGCTTGATGTCCTTTCAAGAAAGAGCACAGCCATTGATGCAACACCCCACCGGTGAAGCACCTATTTGACAGTTTATATGTAGTTGCGTGAAGAATCTCAACCAGACTAAACAGTTCAAAAAGGTAAGTGTATTAGGTCTTCACCATACTGTTGAAGATACATTTGTAAACTTGCTGAATAAGTGAGATATACAATAACCATTATTTTAAATCAGTGTCTCATCACCAAGCGGTGTCTTCTCCTATCACTACAGGCATGTCAGCAGTCTGTCTGTCTGTCTGTCTGTCTGCCTGCAGCTGGCTGCTCACTGGTCTTGCCCTGGAAAACCTTTCAGCAATTAATGCAACACTAGTTCCACAGTCTGGTGCACTTTGCTTTGACAATTCCATTTCTGGTATGTCTTCTCACTTATAACTGCATGCATATTTGCACTCCTTCGCCCCTTTGTTCTGTTTTGGATCCATTTTCCAATGTCTCCACAGGCTTGTTCTTCTTCACTAAGTGGTAATTCACCACTACTTACTATCAAATGACTCAAAACCCATTTCTATCCCGAACCTTCTGTCAACCTCTTAATTCCTCCATCTCACATATACAACACACTATACTACCCCTTGGTGTGGCCAACATGTGTTGCATCATGCTTGCTTTTCTTTCCTATTTTCCACTCTCCTTACACTTCTTTATTGCTGTCTCAGTCTTTACCATCCACCCGTGTTGTTTGAAGCCCCATTCTCCCTAAGCTCTTCTATGGGTCTTAACCTGTGAATAAAATAAATCTTTAATGATCACACAGTTTGCACTAAGTAAAATGTTTAAGTGTTCCTTAAGGCTGGAAAGACAAAGCTAGCTTTATTTCTTTCACATTCTACAAGCAAATAAATATTTAGTGTGAGATTTCTACACAGAAATCTATCCATGCAAAAGAAAAATTGGGTTGTCACACACCAGGGTCTTTCTGGCAGTTCGTCCATCATCTGAAGGTATGCTACGCTGGTCTGCCTGTCTGTCCATGTGTCCTGTTTACGCACATTCATTGTTTATCTATCTGCCTCGACTCCAAATCCAAATCATTAACGACTCTATGTTTGTATGTGTGTCAAATTGCCTCTATTTGTATCAGCATAAATTGTTTGTTTATTGTATCTCAATCTGGCTGTTGGATAGATGTAGTGTGGCCTCTAGAAAAACGTTTCCCAAATGTATAGTCATTATTCTCTTTATAGATTTGCATTTAATAATGTCTTGTTTAAGGAAAATTAGGCATTTCTACTTCATTGTTGGAAGATATAGGATAATTAAAAAAAATTACTTAATAGTTATGTCTGAAATCTCCAAATCTGCCATCATATGACATCATGGAATTTATTCAGCTTATACAAGATGTCTGAAGGATTAAAAAGCCTGGTGTTGGCTGAGCGGTTAGGGTGCCAGCTTGGGATCCGAGGATCCTGGGTTTGAATCCCGGTCGATCACTGAATTAACGCCAGGGAGGTTTACTCAGCCTGTCATCCTTCCGAGGTCGGCAAATCGAGTACCAGTTCACTGGTAATTCCCTGTGTGTCGCAAGAGGCGACTAACAGGGTTGGCAGCAAGAAGGGCATCCGGCCATAAAACATTGCTTCAAAAAGGGGACCATGGTGCCAAAAAAAGGCCAACCCCTGCTCTGCGGGGAAAAATGGCCTCTAAAGGTGGTTCCATACAAGATGTCTAAAGACTTGATGTGGATCTTCACTGAATATCAAGATAATGGTTGAGGAATTGCTGCGGATTGTAGTAAGGTAATAACGATAACTGGCCTGTCTCTCAGTGAAGTGTCGTACTCGCCTAGTATCTGCGTTAAAATGGTTTCTCCAAGTTTTCTTTCCAAATGGCACGGTTTAGCTTACAGATAGTGTTTCTTTACCAAACGCTCAAATGCTCATCAGGAGTTGATCAAGCAAAATAATGGCTTTGTGGAAGAAAGAGATCAAAACTGCAGTGACCATGTAGCAAAGTTGAATTACAACCAAAGACATGGCTTTGTTTGCTCAGAGAGCCACGCTTTGTGCACAAGCTTCAGTCTGATCCTGACCACAATTGTGTTCATGCTCACCAACAGATTCGAGCAGGAAATGTTTGTATCTGGCAAAGACTTTGTACACATATGCATCATTTGACTGGCGCATGATGTCAAAACATGGCTCATGTCTCCCTTGCACAGTTGTCACTTCTTTATTCTCTTCCATTTGTCACTGGCTTATTTATTATTAATGACCATTCCTTTATGAGGACCTTTGCTTTTCTTCCATGTTATATATGAGATTATGATGACAATACTACACACATACATCGGATCCATATTACCTGAGTGAATCTCATTGGCATTTTGAAGCATTCGTAAGATGAAGAATCAGGGCCTATTAATCTAGATACAGTACAGTATACCTTCCAAGAAGAACAAACAAACACATATGGCATCTATGGGCGAGTAGTTTTTAATACCAGTGATATGTGATTGTATTTTGTGGAATTTACGTGATGCACAATCTGAAGCTGCCATTGAGGGCAGAAGTGCTTTTTGCTTCCTATTAAAATCACGCTTTTCAAATATTTTTTTGGGGTTGTGCAGTGTGTAATTGAAGACATTTATTTTGCTGTGCTCATGATGCTGAAGGTGACGACGCCATACCGTAGGCCAACACACCATGATGGCCCAAGGTGAGAGGCGAACGGCGAGGCCCTTCGTAGCGTCTCACCAGCAGCATGAGGCTTCGAGGGCACGTAGCGAGCTTGCCAAAGCTCTCTGGCCACGCTGTGTTAAATGGGCCACAAAATGCCACTGTGATGTATGAGGCTCCCTCTCGGGTCATCCGTCTTATGGCAGTGCTCTCGCTCCACACAGAATCCGACAGACAGCCTGGTAGAATAAAAGAGCCCTGACACTACTTCTATCGCCGGATGTTAATGAAAAAATAAACGGTTTATGACACACATTTGGCAAAAAAGTGCAAAAATAATCGAAATATGCTTCATGTCCCAGCGGACTGTTTTATATACAGTATTTTCTCTACTGGTCTGTTTTTGTGCAAATCATCATTATAGGAAGAGGCGTTCTAGCTGTGCAATACCTACATGGTTACACCATGCTAGTTGCAGAATAACAATACAGTCTGTGTAATTACACATGTGACACGTAGCATATAATTGTTGGGCAAAAAGATTCAGGTAATTTCAGAGTTACTGAAGCAATTTTCCAGACTTAGCTAAATTACAAGGCAATTTCTGAAATGGCTCAAATATTTCTAGATTTACTCAAGTCATTGTCTCAAAAGGCAATTGGGAAATTGCACAGTTGGCACTGAGATGCCTGTTTCCTGGCCAGCCAAACTAAAATTTGTTACGTGAGCAATTGTTTTGCGCACACTCAGCCGGTTAGAGCTTACGGGCAAGGATCGCCTTTACAATCAGCAAGAATTCCATTGGACCGAGTGCTGTGTTCTCAGAGTGTGGGATGTATTATACAGTGGTTGAATAGTGGCAAGAAAAGCTGGAAAATCTGGATAAATCATGTTAAATTTTCACACCTTTCTCTTTCTACCCTCACTTGCAAAACCTATTGTTACTAGTACAAAATTCCTCCTGAAAATAACCAAGAAATATTTCAGGAATGTTTGAAGATGCCTGGTTGACAAATATCACACAATCAGAGCACACATAGGAAGGTCTTGTTGTAATGATCATAATAATGTTCATTGAACTAGTCGTTATATTGAAATTGGTTAAAATGTGATGCCCTTCACACTCCAACTACCAAAGAAAAGTAAAAGAATTTACCGCCTACACCAAATCTTTTATTCCCTCTTCTCTCCTGTTTGTGGAATTGCCTTCCTGAGGCAGTCCAATCACACTCTGCCTTCCAGGGCTTCAAGAAAGCAGGACACCCCCATCTCATATCAACCCATATCCCTATTTGAGATATTTTATACCCCCAGTAACCCCTGCAGGCTACAGTGTTTCCTCCCCTCCTCTTGTTGCTAGCTCATTCCTTGCTTGTTTTATCCAACTCGGCCCTGTTGCCACATTTCCTTTCTATCCTGTGCTAACTGCTAACTCTCTCTTCCATGAGCCTTGATTTTGTGTACAAGCAGTCTATATATCATGGAGGGAAAGTACGGTACCATATATATGTATTTGTGCTGCGTGATAATCGCGATGGGACGATAGTCGTACTGTAGATTTATTATCGCGATAACTGCTGCTCATGCTGCAGAATGTAAATCACACTTTGGACCCGGATATTGACGGTGTATTGACTGCATTTAGCTTCTTTTAAAAAGATATACCCGTATTAAATGCAGCTTTATAAAATAAATGAGGTGATATAATATCGAATGTATATTCTCTATGATTTCATTTAAATGGTAGCCCATGGCTATATCATTAAACAATACACGTCGAAACAAAAACAACTTCCGGTACTCAATGCGTCGGTGCTTCCGGTGTCGAAATCGGTGATCCGTTTGAGTTCGCTTTGTCTGTGTCACTGTGTGTGAAGTTAACCACTGAAGGCAAAATCATCTCAAATATCGAGAAGGTGAGCGTACTCGGGCTGCGGACCTGCACTACAGTCTGGTGAGTTTATGCAATCGAGCAATGTCCGTAGGTAAGCAGTGGGCGAGTGAGAGTGAATGAATGAGTGAATGCGTGAATGAATGAGTGAATGAATGAGTGAGTGAGTGAATGAGTCTGTAAACACTTCAGTCATTATCGCTTGAACCAAACACGATTTCGATGAAACTTGGCCACAAGCTCCATACCTGATCTGATACCTAATGAAGGTGTTGGAGTTGCGGACAACGAGAGGGTGAAACACTTCTTCACTTATTCAAGGCTCTATTATTTCAACAGAACTAAAACCCGACCGGAACTCATGCATCTTTTATAACTCAAATCACTTCCGACCCAGCCTCTTAAGGGGGCGTGGCTCCAACAACCGACCGCACGCCACGCCCATACCATCAATAGACCCACTGGTCCTGTGCCTGTGGATTATGCCTCAATGGGGTAACCCCCAAATGCACACCCCCAGAATTCACTCGCACAGGCAATGTCAGTTTTCGGAGGGCCTTAACCACCCGGCCGGAATGACCCCTGATGACCCGAGCAGTGACTGTTAGCGGCTTGGCGGTAGGCGGGCCAACCGGGGACTTACCCGACGGGGGACGGCCCCGCCGTGGGGGTTTAGCCAACCGAGGGGGCTGGTCTAGGTCCAAGTGAGCCAGCTTGAGGCGGTCCACCGAAAGGTGGTCCGGTTTGCCGCCGATGTCGACCATGAAGGACTTATCCCCGGCCTCCAGAACGCGGAAAGGCCCGTCGTAAGGTGGCCGACGCGGCCCCCGGTGTGTGTCATGGCGAATAAAGACGTACTCCACTGTACGTAGATCCGGCGGGACATGGGCCTGAGGCAAACCATGTTGAGATGTGGGCACTGGTGCAAACATCTTGGCGTTCACCCGGAGAATCGACCGCCAACGGGCAGCGGACCAGGGATTGTGGCGTCAGGCATGAACTCCCCGGGAACCCACAGCGGCTGGCCATAGACGAGCTCAGCGGATGAGGACTGGAGGTCTTCCTTAGGGGCTGTCCTGAGGCCCAACATGACCCACGGGAGTCTGTCGGCCCAATTGTAATCCCGGAGGCTGACCGTGAGAGCAGCTTTCGTAGAGCGATGGAACCTCTCACACAATCCATTAGCCTGGGGATGATATGCAGTGGTGCACTCGAGCTTTAACCCCAACCCCTGGGCAACAGCACCCCAGAGCTCTGAAGTGAACTGGGGCCCCCTGTCTGAAGAGATGTCCGTGGGGGCGCCAAAACGGGCAACCCAAGTGCCGATGAACGCCCGGCCACATCAGCGGACGTTGTAGATGTGAGCGGGATGGCCTCTGGCCACCTGGTGGTCCTATCGACCATCGTGAGGAGGTGGGTGAATCCCCGCGAGGGGGGAGGGGCCCTACCAGGTCCACGTTAACATGGTCAAACTGTGAGCTGGTCACATGCTCATGGTCACATGGTCACATGGTCAAACATGGTCACAGCTCGGGCACTGTGAATGGCACCAATTGGGCCTGGGTATGGCGATGCACCTTCGAGCGTTGGCACTCGACACAGGTGTTGGCCCAGTCACGCACATCCTTCCTGAGCCCGTGCCAAACGAACTTCGCCGCCACCAACTGTTTCGATGCCTTCCTGCCCGGGTGAGAAAGACCGTGGATGGCATCGAACACCAGCCGTCTCCAGCTGGTGGGCACGGCACGACGGGGCGGGGCTGTCCCAAAGATACGTCGCACAGTAGCGTGGTGCCCGTGTCCCTGAGTGGCACATCAGACAGTCAAAGCCCCGTGACCGCCGCCCTGCAGGCTTGGACATCCGGGTAGGAGATCTGATCGGCCGCCATGCGGGCGTAGTCGATGCCAAGGTGAACCGTGCCAGCTATGGCCCGGGAGAGACAATCGGCGACCGTATTATCCTTCCCAGCAACATCTTGGATGTCCGCCGTGAACTCGGAAACGAAGGAGAGCTGGCGTTGTTGACGGGCAGATCACGGCTCCGAGACCTTGGCCATGGCAAAAACCATGGGCTTGTGGTCCACAAACGCCGTGAACGGGCGGACTTCCAACAGGTAACGGAAGTGTCGGACAGCTTGGTAGAGGCCTAGGAGCTCACGATTGAAGGTACTGTACTTTCGTTCGTTAGGGCGGAGCTGCCAGCTAAAAAAAGGCAAGCGGCTGCCAGGCACCATTGACCCACTGCTCATGCACGGCGCCAACCGCGTAGTCCGAAGCGTCCATGGTGAGAGCAATTGGTGCGTCGGGCGACGGATGCGCCAGCATGGTTGCGCTGGCGAGGGCCAGTTTAGCATCCCGATGGACATCCTTTGGCCATCTCCTCGGTCCAGTCAATGGCACGTTTGGTAGGCTTGCCCCTGAGGGCCTCATAAAGGGGCTGCATCAGCTGGGCCCCCGGGGCACAAAACGATGGTAAAAGTTCACCATGCCCAAAAACACCTGCAGGGCCTTGATGGTGAGGGGGCGCGGAAAACCCTTCACAGCCTCCACTTTATACGGCAGAGGGACGGCCCCCTCTCTCGTGATGCGGTGGCCGAGAAAGTCAATTGAGGCCACCCCGAACAAGCACTTGGCCAGGTTAATGATCCGGCCGTGCTGACAGGCGCTTAAAGAGCGCTCAGATGTGAAGCATGTTCTCCATCCTGGAAGCGCTGGCGATGAGGATATCGTCCAGGTAGACAAACAGAAACGGCAAATCCCGCAACACGCTGTCCATCAGGCACTGGAAAGCCTGGGCCGCATTCTTGAGCCCAAAAGACATATGGAGGAATTCGAAAAGCCCGAACGGTGTAATCACCGCGGTCTTAGGAACGTCCTGCGGCCGGACGGGGACCTGGTGGTAACCACGAACGAAGTCCACCTTAGAAAAAAAAACTTTACCGGCCAAGCAGGCAGAAAATCCTGGATGTGCGGGATTGGGTAGCGGTCCGGGGTAGTGGGGTCATTAAGGCAGCGATAATCCCCGCATGGGCGCCAACCACCACCTGGCTTCGGCTCAATGTGGAGAGGCGAGGCCCATGGGCTGTCGGACCGTCGCACGATGCCAAGATGCTCCAACGTGTCGAACTCCGCCTTTGCGATAGCGAGTTTCACCGGGTCGAGGCGTCGAGCCCGGGCGTAGACAGGCGGGCCGGTGGTCGGAATGTGATGCTCCACTCCGTGACTGACGACAACGGCTGGAAAGGTGGGCCGTGTAAGGGCCGGGAACTCGGTGAGGAGGCGGGCAAACTCATCAGAGGTCGAGAGCATGCAAGCAAGCTTCGTCGAGGCGGACCAGCTCAGCGAGCATGGAAGAGAACTGAATGTCTCTGCATTAATGAGCCGCCGATTTATAACATCCACCAATAGGCCGTTGGCGCTGAGGAAATCAGCGCCCAGCAAGGGGGTGGACACCCTCGCCGAGACAAAATCCCATGTAAACCGCTGCCGCTAAAGCACAGTGCCACGGTCCGTTTGCCAAAAGTCTGAATAGCACTGCCGTTGGCGGCTTCCAGGGCGGGGCCGTGACTCCCAGCCTCCCGGTCCAATGCCGACGCAGGTAGAATGCTCACCTGGGCCCCTGTGTCGCAGAGGAAACGACGTCCGGAGTCGGTGTCCGAAATGAACAACAAACTGCCCGAACGGCCGACGCTCATCTCAGTTAACGAGCGCCGGCCACCCCGTTTCCCGACTCGCTGAAGCTGCAGGGTGGCCGGCATGCCTTGGCCTTGGGCCCAAACCTTGCATGGTAAAAGCACAAGCCTGGGGCCTTCCGCCGCTGGGCCATAATGGCGGCCGCAACGGTGTCCGCCAGCGGCGTAGGCTCGACTGGGCCGGGGTCCCATGCAGCCGCACTACATTGCTGTCTGGCGGAGAAAAACTTGTCTGCTTCCCTGGCCAAGGCGCGGAAATCCTTAACAGATGAGTTGGCCAGGGCTGACCGTACCTGTCCTGGCAGCTGTTGCAGGAACAGTTCTTTGAAGAGGAAACATGGTCGGTGGCTGCCCAGGAGAGACAACATGTGGTCCATCAGCTCCGATGGCTTGGAGAAAGGCCCAGCCCGGGTCGAGAAAGGAGCTGACGGGCGCATTCGGCCTCAGTGAGCTCGAAGGTTTTGAGCAGCAGCGCCTTTAGCGTCTTGTACTTGCCGCCCTTCGGAGGATTCTGGAGAAGGCTCACCACCCTTGTCGCAGTGGAGCCGCTGAGCGCAGACACGGCATAATAATACTTTGTGTCGTCAGCAGAAATGCTCCGAATGGCGAATTGGGCCTCAGCTTGTGCGAACCAAACGGCAGCTTGTCGTTCCCAAAACTCCGGCAGTTTAATCGAAACTGCGCTTGTCCCCATGTTCGTTTGAAGCTCCGAAAACGTTCAAGAGCAAGACGGGGTCACCAATGTAGGAGTTGCGGACAACGAGAGGGTGAAACACTTCTTCACTTGTTCAAGACTCCTTTATTTCAACAGAACTAAAACCCGACCGGAACTCATGCATCTTTTATAACTCAAATCACTTCCGCCCCAGCCTCTTAAGGGGGCGTGGCTCCAACAACCGAGCGCACGCCACGCCCATAACATCAATAGACCCACTGGTCCCGTGCCTGTGGATTATGCCTCAATGGGGTAACCCCCACAAAGGAGTATTTACCACATCAAAATCTGCACTCATTAAGGGTGTTTACGGGGAGGAGGAGGGGGGGGGGGGGTGAGAGTTTAACCCCCCAAAATAGGTATTTGCTCTTTTCTCCGAAACTACACATACTATTTCAATGAAACTTCATCACAACCATCGTCGCCCATGATGTACCAAAGTTTGTTCACGTAATTAAAATATCAGGTTCTGTGGGGGTTTGAGTGTTTATTGTCCCCCGTCGCACCGTGGAGCGAAAGGGGGACTATGGTTTTCTATGGACTATGAATATTTTGAAAAATAAGCGAAGTACCAACTTCTAATTTGGTATGTGGGTGTATCGCGGCATAAGGAAGAACGCTTTTTAAAATTGGGTCGCCACGTCAAAATCCAAGATGACCGCCACCATATATATGTCTGAAACTTGTGAGCGAAATATCTTGAAAAATAAGCGAAGTACCAACTTCTAATCTGGTGTGTGGGTGTATCTAGGCACAAGCAAGAACGCTTTTTAAAATTGGGTCGCCACGTCAAAATCCAAGATGGCCGCCGACATATATGTCTGAACCTTGTGAGATGAATGTCTTGAAAAATAAGCGAAGTACCAACTTCTAATTTGGTGTGTGGGTGTATCTCGGCGTAAGGAAGAAAGCTGTTGAAAATTGGGTCGCCACGTCAAAATCCAAGATGGCCACCACCATATATATGTCGGAACCTTGTGAGCGAAATATCTTGAAAAATAAGCGAAGTACCAACTTCTAATCTGGTGTGTCGGTGTAGCTACGCATAAGGGAGAACGCTATTGAAAATTGGGTCGCCACGTCAAAATCCAAGATGGCCACCTTGCGTCTTCCACTTTGTCAACTCGCATCACTTCACTGCCGGGGGACCTAGGCGTAACGCTTGTTGCTCCTGATCCAGGTGAGCTTCAGGACCCGCTGCTCTATTTTTGTCACGACAGAGGATTGCTTGGCATTTATAATTTGTGACGTTCCACATCAAAGACGATAATTTAAATGTCTGGAAGATAGTCATGTATGACTTTCTCCGCAAATGTGAAATGTCCCAATTGGAAAGCAGCTTCCTCAGTGTGTTCTGTTAGCAAGCAGCTTCCTCAGTGTGTTCCGTTAGCAAGCAGCTTCCTCAGTGTGTTCTGTTGGCAAGCAGCTTCCTCAGTGTGTTCCGTTAGCAAGCAGCTTCCTCAGTGTGTTCCGTTAGCAAGCAGCTTCCTCAGTGTGTTCCGTTAGCAACAGCTTCCTCAGTGTGTTCCGTTAGCAAGCATATTCCTCAGTGTGTTCTGTTAGCAAGCAGCTTCCTCAGTATGTTCTGTTAGCAAGCAGCTTCCTCAGTGTGTTCTGTTAGCAAGCAGCTTCCTCAGTGTGTTCTGTTAGCAAGCAGCTTCCTCAGTGTGTTCTGTTAGCAAGCAGATTCCTCCGTGTGTTCTTTTAGCAAGCAGCTTCCTCAGTGTGTTCTGTTAGCAAGCAGCTTCCTCAGTGTGTTCCGTTAGCAAGCAGCTTCCTCAGTGTGCTCTGATAGCAAGCAGCTTCCTCAGTGTGTTCTGTTAGCAAGCAGCTTCCTCAGTGTGTTCTTTTAGCAAGCAGCTTGCTCAGTGTGTTCCGTTAGCAAGCAGCTTGCTCTGTGTGCTCTGTTAGCAAGCAGCTTGCTCTGTGTGCTCTGTTAGCAAGCAGCTTCCTCAGTGTGTTCTGTTAGCAAGCAAATTCCTCAGTGTGTTCCGTTGGCAAGCAGCTTGCTCTGTGTGCTCTGTTAGCAAGCAGCTTGCTCTGTGTGCTCTGTTAGCAAGCAGCTTCCTCAGTGTGTTCTGTTGGCAAGCAGATTCCTCAGTGTGTTCCGTTAGCAACCAGCTTGCTCTGTGTGCTCTGTTGGCAAGCAGCTTGCTCTGTGTGCTCTGTTAGCAAGAAGATTCCTCAGTGTGTTCCGTCAGCAAGCGGCTTGCTCAGTGTGTTCCGTCAGCAAGCGGCTTGCTCAGTGTGTTCCGTTAGCAAGCAGCTTCCTCAGTGTGTTCTGTTAGCAAGAATATTCCTCAGTGTGTTCCGTTAGCAAGCAGCTTGCTCTGTGTGCTCTGTTAGCAAGCAGATTCCTCAGTGTGTTCCATTAGCAAGCTGCTTCCTCAGTGTGTTCTGTTAGCAAGCAGCTTCCTCAGTGTGTTCTGTTAGCAAGCAGCTTCCTCAGTGTGTTCTGTTAGCAAGCAGCCTCCTCAGTGTGTTCCATCAGCAAGCAGGTTCCTCAGTGTGCTCTGTTAGCAAGCAGCTTCCTCAGTGTGTTCTGTTAGCAAGCAGCTTCCTCAGTGTGTTCCATTAGCAAGCAGGTTCCTCAGTGTGCTCTGTTAGCAAGCAGCTTCCTCAGTGTGCTCTGTTAGCAAGCAGCTTCCTCAGTGTGTTCTGTTAGCAAGCAGCTTCCTCAGTGTGTTCCATTAGCAAGCAGGTTCCTCAGTGTGCTCTGTTACTCCTCAGTCACATTTGCTCTACGGCTAGGATACGGCGGCCGTACCCCCCTAAACTGACAGAAACGTGCGGCAGCCGCAGAGTTTCTGAGGTGGCCGCAGGGTGGCCCTAGGGCGTATGGCTATCTTTTACAGGCCGTAGGGGTCGCCGTGGAATTATAGCGCGGAGTTATAACTTTTTTCATTTCTAGGGTGGCCGTAGCAATTCGACAAGCCGTAGCCATGACGACGATATACATATGAAAAAGAACTGGTATATATACCCACTCGTTACCGTCCGTCTAGCCGCACGTTCGCCTTAGGGCCCCCCTGCGGTCGCCTTGCGGACACCTTGAGGCTACCTTGCGTCTGCCTTGAAAATTCTATGGCCGCCGCAGGGACGCCCCAAGGTCACCGTGCGACATCAAATCAAAGACCGTACGGCACCCCCACGTTTTCGGTCTCCACAATTTCTAAATACCCCGTGCGGCTACCCGATAAATAAAAACATATGTGACTGCTACATTGTGTGACCGTGGAAATACTGCGGCCGCCCTATAATTGCTAGTGGCCGTAGATTTTTTAGACCCTACGGCCGCCGAGCCAAATGTGACTGAAGCATTAGCAAGTAGCTTCC
Source organism: Myxine glutinosa (assembly GCF_964187855.1). Lineage (NCBI taxonomy): Eukaryota > Metazoa > Chordata > Myxini > Myxiniformes > Myxinidae > Myxine > Myxine glutinosa. The sequence continues at coordinate 84,872,033 of NC_136263.1, read as the reverse complement.
TCAGTGTGCTCTGTTAGCAAGCAGCTTCCTCAGTGTGTTCTGTTAGCAAGCAGATTCCTCAGTGTGTTCCGTTAGCAAGCAGCTTCCTCAGTGTGTTCTGTTGGCAAGCAGCTTCCTCAGTGTGTTCTGTTAGCAAGCAGCTTCCTCAGTGTGTTCTGTTAGCAAGCAGCTTCCTCAGTGTGTTCCGTAAAGGGCCTATCTCATTGGCCTGGAGACTAGGTGGCGACCTGGTGGCGACTCGAGTCTCCGCTGGTTGCGGAGACATCTCCGCGACGTCTCCTGGAGACTAGCCGGGTCTCCGGGAAGTCGTGGGAAATTCAAACATGTTCGATTTTTCGGCGATGTCACGGAGACTAATTTTGTCCGCGACTGGGGAGACGTCTCCGCGACGTCTCCGCGACCTGCTGGAGACCAAGGAGACTGAGGAGATGTTGCGGTGACGTCTCCGCGACGCTGCTTGACGCTGCTTGACCCACTTTAAAGACCACGTGACTGAGCGCGTGCTGGCATCATCAAGACGCCTTCACTCCTGGTCCAAGTCAGGTACAGGATCCGGTCAAGGTCTTCATCATTTGGTACTTGTTCCTGCTACTGCTGCTGCTCCTTGTACTGCCTTGGAAGAGGCCCCACCATCTTGTCTTGCCAGGGGACAGCTCCAACTCCAGAGTAGTACTGTCCTTCCACCATGCCACCCAAGGGCAGTGGGGGCCGGAAGGGCAAGAAGAAGGAGGATGAAGCAGTTGTAGCAGCTTCAGCGCAGTTTGTGGATGCTGAGGCAGCAGTTGATGCTAGAGAGGATGAGGAACATGGTTCCAGCGGCGATCCGACTAGAAAACAATATGAATGGAAAGAGGGGCATCAAGAGGAAATGGCTGACTTCTGGGAGGATCATCCGGAATTTTACGATAAATCGTATGCAAGATACAAAGTTAACCAATACAAGAAAGCAGTGGTTGAAACCTTCCTTGTTGATATGCAGAACATCTTCGAGGAGATCAAGAAGCCCCTACCTACATGTGAGTGTATATTTAAATTGCATTTAATTTATGTTTAATTGCATTAAAATAAATACATGCAAAAATATGTAAAAAATGTAGCGAAAGGAGTAGTGATGAATATCATCGCCCTGGCGTAGACGTCGCTCTGGCGTCGCCTTGGTGAGAGCGCAAGCCATTTTTTGGTCTCCCGAGTCGCCCGAGATGCCCGAGTTGCCGCGACTTATCGGTCGCGGCAGTCGCGGCGACGTCTCCGCCAATGAGATAGGCCCTTTAGCAAGCAGGTTCCTCAGTGTGCTCTGTTAGCAAGCAGCTTCCTCAATGTGTTCTGTTAGCAAGCAGCTTGCTCTCTGTGCTCTGTTAGCAAGCAGCTTCCTCAGTGTGTTCCGTTAGCAAGCAGCTTCCTCGGTGTGCTCTGTTAGCAAGCAGCTTCCTCAGTCTGTTCTGTTAGCAAGCAGCTTGCTCTGTGTGCTCTGTTAGCAAGCAGCTTCCTCAGTGTGTTCCGTTAGCAAGCAGCTTCCTCAGTGTGCTCTGTTAGCAAGCAGCTTCCTCAGTGTGCTCCGTTTGCAAGCCGCTTGCTATCGCTTGCCAAGCCAGACGTTCCGTATCAACCACTTTGCAAACTGCTCATCCAGTCACTCTGCAAACGAAGCAAGCAATTTCGTCCAGGTTAAATGAGGTTTGACCTTAAACAAATCGCAACAGAATTATGAAATAGAGTACGACCAAACAAACACATGCCTCGATGGGTATTCAGGTCGTTTATATGTGCATTGTTGTTGTATGCTGCATGACTCTCACGGCGCTAATTACATTATTTATATTATCACGATAATCGTGATAATGAGTTCCATTATCGTGATATAGGTTTTTCCATTATTGCCCAGGCCTAGTATGTATGTATGTATGTATGTATGTATGTATGTATGTATGTATGTATGTATATGTGTATATGTGTACCGGTATGTATGTATGTATGTATGTATGTATGTATGTATGTATGTATGTATGTATATGTGTATATGTGTACCGGTATGTATGTATGTATGTATGTATGTATGTATGTATCTACTCTCTGTGAGGGTTTGACCTGGGGAGCTGAAACGTTCAGATGAAAGCTGAGACAGCAGTCTGTTGGCCTATAAATTGGCCAAAATGAAGAGTTGTGTCAGAAGAATGTGTTGCATGCTTGAACAAGATCACCCACATGGCGGGTGCTCTGCTCGTATAAAAAAGGCATCCAAGCATTCAAGGGTAGACAAGTTCTTCCTCTTCATCAAAGATGATTCCTTTTTTTTTTTCATAAGGCTTATTCCCCAAAACCTCTTCATTACTAAATTCTTAGTTCATCCAGCCTCCTCTTTCACCTACTTGATTGGACAAGTGGTTCCAGAGAACAAAAAATAATTAATTTTAAAAAAATATATGAGGATTTCGTTTGATTGTGCTCTTCTGTACACTATTCCCCCTCCAGGATGCACATGTTTTTTCCAGTAACCTTTCCATTGTTCACTCTCCTAAATACAAGCTTACTACTCACTCACACACTTTAATCCCCCATCCAGTTCCTATTTTATCCCATGCGTAGAACTGCCTCCCTGAGTGAGTTGAATCACACTCTTTCCTCGAGGGCTTCAATTTCAAAATACACCACCACATCATGCCATCTTCCTTTTCTACCATGAACCACCTCCCCAACCCAACCCTCTTATTTGCAGTTTATTATTTTCATTTTTCTCTCCTTTTTACACTTATCCTATTCGCTCACTCCATGCATGCATTCCTATTTACCCATTGCCCTGGGTCTACTCCCTATCACCTCATTCCTCCATATGCCAAGACTCTGCATCATGATAATAGATAGCATGTCATAAAGGGCATTGCCTCCACTTATAACACTGTTTTATCATGAGATTTAATGGAGAAATAATTTGTTTGTGGTTCCGAGTCATCTATAGCAGGAAAGCTAATTTAGGGCAGGAGTTTGGGATGTGGGTGTCCACAATTGGGTGTCTGCAATAACTCACCTACTCTTCATTGAAAGAAACCATGGGATCATTAACATCCATCAGAAGGATGGCGTTAAGCACCATTCAAATAGTTTATTGTCGGACAAGAATTGAATCCAGGCTAGGCACTTCAAAGCCAAGTGCCGACCTCTCCACCATCCTGTCAACCAGATTCTGCAGGCAAAAACAATCTCCAGTGGTTTCATTATGTTCAGCTAGCTACAGCTATATACTATTATACTAACTGTTAAACCTGAGATACCAGCATCATGAAACGTCGGTTCAGATGGGAACACCATACAGGCCACAACTTTGGTTGATACTACGTCTTGCATTTGAGCAGTCGCCATGCCCAACAAAGGATGGAGATGTAATTGAAAATTAAATGAAGAAGGGCATGCACTTAATATTAGAGTTACAAAATGGTTTCACAGAAACTGATCGAGGAATGTGTGAGATATAGAAAGCTTGTATGTAGTCAAATGAAAGATCTGGGGATTGTCATGAAGAAAGAAGCACAAGGCATGTACAAGCCCAGTGGCAGGCAGCTCTTCAAACAGATGAAGGAAACACATGAGAAGTGAATGAGTAGTCTGGCTTCAGGTAGACAGGCTAAAGATGGTTAGTTGATCATGTGTGCCCCCATGTGGCTGGAGTGCAAAATAGGTTACAGAACGAGTTGAAGGTTCAACTCTAGATGTGCAATATTAGAAGATCAAAAGGGCACCAACAAGCTCTTTGCTTTTGTCTCCTGTCAGGAAATTATTAAGACCAACATTTTAATAGTGCAAGTCAATAAATAAAGTGAATTTTATTCTCACTAATAGTGTATCATATATATACAGACTTGGCATTTAATATGGAATATTTTTTTTTTTCTTGACTTGGGTTTACTTTTTAAACTCAGTATATCAATCTGGTGAGTTTCTTTTACACTTTGGTGATTTATTTGTTAAAAGAACCATGTCACTGATTGTCTGTCGCAGCAAGAAGTCAACAACAGGATTATATCACAGGTGGCGTGGCAAAATGTATGGACAGGTGCATTTGATGATTGGCTTCACAGTCGGGTATACAAGGGTTGTTGCGTTCTGTATTAGTGGAAAACAACTGCTGCATGTCTCCAAAAGTTATTGCCGCTTCCTCTGGAGATGGTCCGTCAACTCGACAATGCTGTTTGTCATGGAGTGGTGGCTTTACGAAATTACGGCATGAAATAGCGTGCTATTGCTCGGCAGTATGGCATCACTCAAGGCCAGGTGTCAAAGATCCTGAAACGAAATGCTCAGAGGGGTGTCCCTACTCCAATACCGAGGCCAGGACGTCCCCGCAGAACCACAAGGAGGGATGATCGCCAGCTGCACCGGTTAGTCCGCAATGGCCGTACCAAGTCAGCTAATCGGCTTAGGGCTGAGTGGCAGCAACTGACAAATGTGCCTGTATCCAGAAGGCTAGTCAACCAACGACTGGTTCAAGCAGGCGATCGTGCCAGGCGTCCCCTGAGAAAGCCACGCCTGACCAGACAACACCGCCAGCGCCGATTGCAGTGGGCCAGAGAGCACCGTCAATGGCAGCCAGGACACTGGATTCACGTGATCTTCAGTGACGAGTCTAGATTTCTGGTCTATCGTCAAGATGGCTGCGTCAGAGTGTGCAGACAAGTGCATGAAGCCGACAACAAAGATTGTATAGTGCCAAGAGTCCAAGCTGGAGGTGGTGGGGTGACCGTTTGGGCTGCTTTTCATGCAGGGGGTAAAACTGACCTGGTTGTTCTGAATGGAAACCTGAACCAGTTCAAGTACAGGGCCATTCTGGAAGAAACATTGCTTCCATTTGCTCGTGCAGCCTTTCGAGGAAACTTTGTCTTCCAAGATGACGATGCACGCACGGCCTCATCGTGCTCGCATGATCCAACACTTTCTTGCTGACCGTGGTGTCGGGCATATGGAGTGGCCTGCCATGTCCCCGGATATGATTCCGATGGAGAACTTGTGGGCAGAATTAACGCGTCAAATCGACCACTTGGACCAGCAGCCGACCTCTGTGCGTGAATTGCAGCAGGCTATTGTCACTGCATGGCAAGCGATTCCTGTCCAAACCTTGGCAAATCTCGTGAACAGCATGCCTCAACGTGTACGTGCTCTCCTGAATGCTCGTGGGGGTTACACGAAGTACTGAACTGTAAGTTTACTGTCCGTAATCCCAGTCGTAATTTAACTTTTGTTTTTGTTAAAAAAAATTTTTGGCTAATGTGCAAAATAAAGAGCTACTTCTGGAAAGCGTACAGAAGTTTAACACAGTACTGTCCATGAATTGAGTTCGATATCAGTTTACATCACTTTCAAGGATCAATTTATTTGTTTCGAAATGTCAAATGTGGTTTTTGTTTCTTTTAAAGGTCACATTAACAAAATCTAGAATAATTTCAACATAATTTCAATGAACTTTTGGTTCTAAGACATCTTGAAAAGTAAGTTCACCCCCACAAAAAAAATATTCCATATTAAATGCCAAGTCTGTGTGTATTTATATATATTGTTACGGTTTTTAGAACCTTCACTAGTAAATTTTAGTAAATGTTTTCCCTTATAAATGTTCCCCTGTAAATATGCCCATCAATTGGCTTGTTAAAGATCGCACCCTAGTTAGTCCATGTACAACACGTAGCGAACCATAGGACCTCTCCGTAGTTATTTCATTATTATGTGTTTCAGTTAAGGCTCTGTTCCCAATAGTTGAATCTGCGTTGCATTAATCAAATAAGATAGGCCCCTTTCAATTTTCCCAATCGCCTCACCCACATCTCAGCAAAGTAACGGTCGAGCCCCCAATCGCCTCACCCACGTCTCCGCAAAGTAACGGTCGAGCGGCGTTCGCTGCTCCTTGCCTTGATGCGGTTGTTGGCCCCAAACCGCCATTAGCCATGTGGTCAAGCGATGAAGGAGGGGGCGGAGCCGTCATAACAAGGTGTGGCACGTCGACTCGTCATCGGAGGTGGAGTCAGCAAGCCCTTACCAACCAACCAGGGCTGGCGAGGTACCATCACGGGCGTGGCTCTATGAAGCGCGCATTGCTTCCAACGCACGTAATATAAGGGCGAGCGCAAAGCCTTTTGGGAGAGAGACGTGATCCGGCAGATGAGGGAGGTACCAGGCGAGCATACCGCTGGATCGTGAGGCAGAAGAGTGGGTCCGTGACGGCGACAACAATACAGTAGTCAATTGACATTGTCCGGCCGTGTGTGAAACCGAATACGTGAAGCTGCCGCTGGCTGTTCGCTTCCAGCCCGGAGCATGGACCTGGAGCGGACCTCCTTGCTATGCCTTTGCCGAACCTGCCAGCCCTGCTGTCCCACCTGGACCCTTCTCCTTCTTCCAGTCCTTCCTGCCTGCCATTCCCTGTCGTGTGAGTCTGTTTGTTTGTCGTGGGGAATAATAGAAGACTGCTTAAGGCTGCCCTGTGTATCTTCTTCTTCTTCGTTCTGTATATTACTTTCGTTACTTCTTTGGTTCTTTGGTTTTGTACATAATTAATAAATGTCTGGTATTCCTTACTTTGGCTCCTTCTTTTCCCCGATCGCTTTAGGCCCTTCTTCCCATTGAGTACCTGTGGCACGATTTGGCCAACGCTCGGAATCGGGTTTGTCAATTGCTAACGGCTCGAATCGCGGATTGCTAAACCGCTCGGCAAATACCATCTTGCCCGTGGTTCGAGCGGTACTTGTCTCCCTGTTTTGCGGAGGGATTGGTAAATGTATTCGGGAGAACACCGTGACCAATAACTCTGACCAATTTCACCCCGCAAAAGAGCGTTATAAGTACCAGGACCAGAGACGGCCAGCTTAACAGGCCAAGGGGATTAACCCCCCCCCCCCCCTTGCTAAGGGGAGTGCCGTCTCTGAGATCCGTAACAATATATATATATATAATTTTATATATAAATATATATATATATATATATATATATATATATATATATATATTGTGAGAAACCACCGGTGAAACCACCTGTTCTCACCCAGATTTGGTGCCCCGCCCACCGTGTGACGTGACCTGCTTTGAGCCTCACGCGATTGGTGGAGGGTCAGAGAGCGCGGTCGCCATCTTATGCGACGCACACGGCTCGAAGGCTCCGAGTGGGAAATATCATAAAAGGGTTTTCCTTGAAGCCTCCGGACAGCCGAGTTGGGCTGGTCGAATACCGTTCTGTATTTTACGAGCGAGTAACTCCAGAAGAGAACGAGTGATTCCCGGCTTCGTGTTGGAGCTACTGGCCGACCGTTCCTGGCGGCCTTGTGCGGTATTCCATCCTGGTATCCTCCGAGTCCCGGAGCCCGTCGATTGGAGCCGCGAGTGATCTTACCTGCGTCCTGTTGGAGCGTCTGTTGCCGACAGTTCCTGCCGGCTTGTGCAGCATATTCCTTTTTGTTACCTTTCATGGTTTTTGTGATCGAGCCAATAAATAATCGTGCCTTACCCCTAGAAGGCCGATTAAAACACAATTGTGTTTATTGCGTCTCTTTTGGTTCACTACGTGGATTACTTGAAGCCCGGACATTTACGTCCGTATTCCGTGCTGGGATACATTCCACAGACGGGATCGCGACAAATGGGTTGCTCGTCCTAGGATCATTCAAGTAAGAGCCATTCGATTGAGACGGGAATTCTGCAGTGGACGACATCTTCTGGCATCTGTTCATCGCCTTCTCACCAGCGGACGCCGTCTTGGAGGAACTTTCTCGCCGTAGGACGCTGTCTTGGGCAGAGAAGTGAATAGCCTCGGATCCCTCCAAACAACCGACAAAGAATAAGCGAATAGCCTCGGATCCCTCCAAACAACCGAAAAAAAAAAAAAAAAAAAAAACGTGAGTATTTGTACGTGGTATTTTTCTCATTGGCAATTTGATGTGCGGGTGATATTGCGTAGTTGTGTCGTATTTCCCCAACAGAGCGTTGTGTTGGAGCGTTGTGTTTGAGGTTGTGTTTTGTGCCTGGTCGTATGATAACTCGTAGCCAAGCTATGTCGACCAGGGAAGTGAGAGTTCAACCTGATCATGTTGACAGTCACGTGGGTGGCGAGGTGAGCGACGCAAGCAGCCTTGACCCGGTCACTCAACCCGAGATGTTAGGAAGCGATCCCATCATGACTAAATGCATGCGTTCGCCTTTCTGGACCGGGCTGACTCCGGTTCAACAACTTGACATGTATAACAGGGAGAATGACAGGGCAGAGGCAGAGCGTGCGGCAGCAGCAGAGAGAGAGCGTGCAGCAGCAGAGGGAGAGCGTGCGGCAGCAGAGAGAGAGCATGCGGCAGCAGAGAGAGAGCGTGCGGCAGCAGCAGAGGGAGAGCGTGCGGCAGCAGCGAGAGAGCATGCGGCAGCAGAGAGAGAGCGTGCGGCGGCAGCAGAGAGAGAGCATGCGGCAGCAGAAGCTGAACGCGTCAGAGAGCATGAGTTGCGAATGTTGACTGAACGACTGCGGGCAGAGGGGTCTGCTGCAAGAGTCCCGGAAACTGTTCATGTTCGTTTGCCGGACTGGACGGGAGACACGAAGCCAGAAGCGTATCTGGAGATGGCGGAGAAGTTGTTGGCTGCCGGTGGCATTGATGAGAGCTTGTGGGTCGGCCATCTTGTGAGCCATCTATCTGAGAAGGCGAGGGAGGTATATGCGAGGATGGCAACCGAGGACGCAAACAAATACAGGGCATTGAAGGCCGAGATTTTGAATGCCTATGCGGTGTCCGCATGTATTTATAGGAGAAATTTTTTCAGCTGGACTCGTGAGTCCAGTCAAACCTATGAGGAACATTCGCGGGCCTTGTTGGAACAGCTGCAGAGATGGTTCAAGGGGAGCAAGGTTGAGTTACCTCAAGCGGTTGCGGAACTCCTGGTGCGTTACCGTATCGATCAACAGCTTCCGCCTGACTTAGCATTGTTTCTTGTCGACAAAGACACTGTTTCCTTGGCAGACTGCGTCAACCTTATTGATAAACATGTTTTGGCGTGCAAAATGCTGCAAGTCACGCAGTCGCGTCGTAAGACGGAGGAGTCTGCGATCAAGACCGCCCCCCGTCTGCCCGGCGGCTGGATCGAGGGGAGGGGTTCTCCGATGCCCTCCACTGGTGGCGGTCGCGAGCCGCAGACCAGGGCAGGGCCCTGGTGCGATTTCTGCAAACGCGTGGGGCACGGTGAAAACCGCTGCTTCTCTAATCCCGCTAGTCCGGCCTACCGAGGCAACCCTCCTGTTAAGTCGGAGGGAGATCAGTGGAGCTCATCCGCCGGGCCCTCGCACACGACGGTGGCATCGGTGACCGAGGTCACTGCCACCGAGGCTAATTCCATTCATCCACTGTACCAGGATTATTCAGGGACAGCCTTAGTGGGTGGCCCTGACTCGATGCTGAAGTTTGAGGCCCAATACCTTCGGGATACTGGGGCGACACGGTGTGTTCTCCGGGCGGGGGTAGTTCCGGCCTCTCAGATGCGTTATACCGGCGAGTATACCCTCCTTCGGGGCATTGACCGGGTTCTTGGCCGGTATCCCCTTGCCCTCCTCGAGGTCCGGAGTGACATTTTTAAGGGTCCAGTGACCTGTGTGGTGGTACCCTACTACCCGATACCCGGGGTCTCCTTGCTGATTGGCAATGATGCCATGGCCAGGGAGGAGTCATTGACTCTGACCTGTGGGGGGGTCACTAGATCCCAGAGTAAACAGGCGGAGAGAGTGGCGGAGTCAGACATATCTTCACTCTGGCCCGAGGAGCCTAGCGCCTCGACTCCAGTTCCCGACGGTGACGTTGCGTCAGCTGAAGTCCACCCGAGCCTCCCGTCAAGCCACCCTCAGGTGCCGTGCCCCTCAGGGACCGCTCCCGCCATGTCGCGATTCAGCAGGAACGCTAATGCTAAGGTATATGTGGGAAACCTGGGCAATGGAGCAGCGAAAGCCGAGCTAGGGAGGGTCTTCGAACATTACGGACCACTCCGCAACGTATGGGTTGCTCGAAACCCACCTGGATTTGCAGTTGTTGAGTTTGAAGAGCCACGAGATGCTGAAGATTCGGTCAGAGCCCTTGATGGAAGGTTAATTTGCGGATCGCGTGTGTGCGTCGAGATGTCGAATGGCATGTCGCGGCGGCCTCGTTTCAGACGCCCTTTGGTCCGCAGGCCTTTCGACCCGAACGATCGATGTTACCAGTGCGGTGAAAGGGGTCATTACGCATATGACTGTTGTTCTTGACACCGGAGGAGTACCCGCCGCTCTAGGTCTCGGCCCGTTTCCTTCCTGTCAACGCTTCCCCCAACTTGAGTTTGGCCCCCTTGCCTCTCTATTGTGCTTTGTGTGAAGTGTAACTCTTGTAGGGTAGATATTAATGTGGTGTATGGTGTTAAAATTTGTGTGTGAAAAAAACAAAAACAAACTGGTTCATTGTTAACCTGTTAATGCCTGTTAATTGCCTGTGCGTTAATAATTGCGTTATTGTTGCGCTATTGCGTTGCGTTATTGTTGTTAATAAGTGTTAATAATTGTTAATTGCGTTAATTGCCTGTTAGCGATTACCGCCATCATCTTGCCATGTGATTTGCACCTACTACAAATACTGGTTTTAAAAACGCCGTCTATTCGACGGGGTTTTTACTTAGGGGGGGAGGACTGTGAGAAACCACCGGTGAAACCACCTGTTCTCACCCAGATTTGGTGCCCCGCCCACCGTGTGACGTGACCTGCTTTGAGCCTCACGCGATTGGTGGAGGGTCAGAGAGCGCGGTCGCCATCTTATGCGACGCACACGGCTCGAAGGCTCCGAGTGGGAAATATCATAAAAGGGTTTTCCTTGAAGCCTCCGGACAGCCGAGTTGGGCTGGTCGAATACCGTTCTGTATTTTACGAGCGAGTAACTCCAGAAGAGAACGAGTGATTCCCGGCTTCGTGTTGGAGCTACTGGCCGACCGTTCCTGGCGGCCTTGTGCGGTATTCCATCCTGGTATCCTCCGAGTCCCGGAGCCCGTCGATTGGAGCCGCGAGTGATCTTACCTGCGTCCTGTTGGAGCGTCTGTTGCCGACAGTTCCTGCCGGCTTGTGCAGCATATCTCTTTTTGTTACCTTTCATGGTTTTTGTGATCGAGCCAATAAATAATCGTGCCTTACCCCTAGAAGGCCGATTAAAACACAATTGTGTTTATTGCGTCTCTTTTGGTTCACTACGTGGATTACTTGAAGCCCGGACATTTACGTCCGTATTCCGTGCTGGGATACATTCCACAGACGGGATCGCGACAATATATATATATATATATATAATATATATATATATATATTTATTATAATAGAGCAAACGTATATGGTTCGCTATGCATGTATGTTTATATGCGACGAAACGTCTTCTTCTTCTTCTTCCAATAAAATTACCACCCTCTTAATTAACCCTCTTAATTACGTTAAGACTGCTGAGACCCCTCAGACCTTTGATGACTCTTTCATTCCCCCAAGACCCTTCAGACCACCAAGACCCCTGAAGATCCAAAATACCCTGAAGACCCCTAAAGACCCCAAAGACCCAAAATACCCTTCAATGCCCTGAGGCTCAAAAAGACCCTGAATACCCAAAGACCCTGAATACCCAAAGACCCTGAATACCGAAGACCCAAAACACCCTGAAAACCCAAAACACCCCGAAAACTCAAAACACCCCGAAGACCCAAAACACCCCGAAGATCCAAAACAACCCGAAGACCCAAAACACCCAGAAGACTCAAAACATCCCGAAGACCCAAAACACCCAGAAGACCCAAAACATCCCGAAGACCCAAAACATCCCGAAGACCCAAAACACCCCGAAGACCCAAAACACCCAGAAGACCCAAAACATCCCGAAGACCCAAAACATCCCGAAGACCCAAAACACCCCAAAGACCCAAAACACCCCGAAGACCCAAAACACCCCGAAGACCCAAAACACCCCAAAGACCCAAAACACCCCGAACACCCAAAACACGCCGAACACTCAAAACACCCCGAAGACCCAAAACACCCAGAAGACCCAAAACACCCCGAAGACCCAAAATACCCCAAAAACCCCAAAACACACTGAAGACCCCAAAACACACCGAAGACCCAAAACACCCCGAAGACCCAAAACACCCCGAAAACCCAAAAGACACAAAAGACCCTTAAGACCCAAAAGCCTCTGAAGTCACAAACCATCTCAAAGACCCAAAATACCCTTAAAGGCCCAGAGGATCCAAAAGACCCTGAAGACCCAAATGGCCCTGAAGACCCCAAAACACCATGAAACCCAAAAGACACCGAAATGTTCAAAGATCCCTACCCCTCTGAAACGACGTGTGGTGAGGCGCGCGGGGCATGCTGAGTCATGCTAGTGTGTGTAATATTATTTATTATGTACGATACTGTAGGGTCAAGCAAGTCAGTTGATCACCACTTAGGACCTGACTTCCTTGAGCATGGTGCCAATAATTGTGCTGTAAAGATGGCTGCCCTGATATAAAAGTGCACACCACAGAGCAGAGAAGTCACCAGGCTGTTGCTTAATAAAGGTGTCAAACCTTGTAACATTCTTAGGATAATGACTGCACAATATGGCATGAACTGTATGTCATAGAAAAGTGAACCAATTTATACAAATAAATAAATAAATAAATAGTGTATGAATGGTGTATATAGTTTTGAAAAAGACATGTCGTGTGTTCAATTAATGACGGCCTTGGTGACAAGTGTCTGTTACCACAGAGGGTAATGTTGCTAGAATGGATGGACTGTTGTCGTAAAGTACTCCAGGAATGAATAATTCAGTCGGGTCCAACTGTTTTATTCAATCCAACATCGGACGCATGCCCCGTTCCAATCCTCTCCACACTCCGTCCTTTTTCCCGGAACTCCCATCCTCTTGGCCACGGCCCCTCTAGCGTACCTTCTATGCACAACACCACATGTCCCCCTTTATTTAACCACATGCATACCATAACTCAGTGACCAACAATATACAGACTTGGCATTTAATATGGAATATTTTTTTTGTGGGGGTGAACTTACTTTTCAAGATGTCTTAGAACCAAAAGTTCATTGGAATTATGTTGAAATTATTCTAGATTTTGTTAATGTGACCTTTAAAAGAAACAAAAACCACATTTGACATTTCGAAACAAATAAATTGATCCTTGAAAGTGATGTAAACTGATATCGAACTCAATTCATGGACAGTACTGTGTTAAACTTCTGTAGGTTTTCCCGAAGTATCTCTTTCTTTTGCACATTAGCCAAAAATTTTTTCAACAAAAACAAAAGTTAAATTACGACTGGGATTACGGACAGTAAAATTACAGTTCAGTACTTCGTGTACCCCCCACGAGCATTCAGGAGAGCACGTACACGTTGAGGCATGCTGTTCACGAGATTTGCCAAGGTTTGGACAGGAATCGCTTGCCATGCAGTGACAATAGCCTGCTGCAATTCACGCACAGAGGTCGGCTGCTGGTCCAAGTGGTCGATTTGACGCGTTAATTCTGCCCACAAGTTCTCTATCGGATTCATATCCAGGGACATGGCAGGCCACTCCATATGCTCTACACCACGGTCAGCAAGAAAGTGTTGGATCATGCGAGCACGATGAGGCTGTGCATTGTCATCTTGGAAGACAAAGTTTCCTCGAAAGGCTGCACGAGCAAATGGAAGCAATGTTTCTTCCAGAATGGACCTGTACTTGAACTGGTTCAGGTTTCCATTCAGAACAACCAGGTCAGTTTTGCCCCCTGCATGAAAAGCAGCCCAAAAGGTCACCCCACCACCTCCAGCTTGGACTCTTGGCACTATACAATCTTTGTTGTCGGCTTCATGCACTTGTCTGCGCACTAGGACGCGGGCATCTTGACGATAGACCAGAAATCTAGACTCATCACTGAAGATCACGTGATTCCAGTGTCCTGGCTGCCATTGACGGTGCTCTCTGGCCCACTGCAATCGGCGCTGGTGGTGTTGTCTGGTCAGGCGTGGCTTTCTCAGGGGACGCCTGGCACGATAGCCTGCTTGAACCAGTCATTGGTTGACTAGCCTTCTGGATACAGGCACATTTGTCAGTTGCTGCCACTCAGCCCTAAGCCGATTAGCTGACGTGGTATGGCCATTGCGGACTAACCGGTGCAGCTGGCGATCATCCCTCCTTGTTGTTCTGCGGGGACGTCCTGGCCTCGGTATTGGAGTAGGGACACCCCTCTGAGCATTTAGTTTCAGGATCTTTGACACCTGACCTTGAGTGATGCCATACTGCCGAGCAATAGCACGCTGTTTCATGCCGTAATTTCGTAAAGCCACCTCTCCATGACAAACAGCATTGTCGAGTTGACGGACCATCTCCAGAGGAAGCGGCAATAACCTTTGGAGATGTGCAGCAGTTGTTTTCCACTAATACAGAACGCAACAACCCTTATATACCCGATTGTGAAGCCAATCATCAAATGCACCTGCCCGTACATTTTGCCATGCCACCTGTGATATAATCCTGTTGTTGACTTCTTGCTGCGACAGACAATCAGTGACATGGTTCTTTTAACAAATAAATCACCAAAGTGTAAAAGAAACTCACCAGATTGATATACTGAGTTAAGAAAGTAAACCCAAGTCAAGAAAAAATATATATATTCCATATTAAATGCCATGTCTGTATATAGTTAACCAGTAAGATGAAATGTAGTTATGCCACAGCATGGATTAACCATAAAACAAGTAATAATAGACATGGCAACAGTTTATCATAGCTTCCTTTTCTTACTCTCTCAGAACTTTGGACTGGAGGTCCGCGAACTCTGGCATCCTGGCCGACCGGCACAGATTCTGATGTGTCTTGACCTGGTGGTGCGGTGATGTCAGGAAGGAGTGGTTGCTCGGTATCGTCTCTTTCATTCCCTTGACAGGCAGATGCTAAATAAGAAGCATTCCAGATCTGTCCATCCGACAATTTGTACGTGTGAGATCCTCTTCGCTCCATAACTTGGAGAGGCGCTCGTCCATCGGACAATTTGTACGTGTGAGATCCTCTTCTCTCCATAACTTGGAGAGGCGCTTGTCCATCAGACAATTTGTACGTGTGAGATCCTCTTCACTCCATAACTTGGAGAGGCGCTGAAAATTTAGATTGTCCCTTTCGGAGGATGCCAGGTTTCCTCACTCGGACGAAGGAGCCACATTCAAAGTTCACATCCTTTGCCCCCGCCGTTTGTCGGTGTACGCCTTTTGCTTGTTCTTTTTCTCTTGTACTGTGAGTGCTGTGTCTTTGTGTGGCGGTGTGTTGTACTTTGGCATCTGCAAACCAGATAATGCAGCTTGGTGTGCATCTCTCTCCCATGAAGCAGTTCAGCAGGTGATCGCTGTGTTGTGGCATGTCGGGTTTCCTGGTATGTTTGAAGAAAGTCCGTTGTATGTTTTCCAGTCTTTCCCCTCGATGTTAGCAGTGAGCACGCTTTCTTTTAAGCTTAGATTGAATCGTTCTATTTCTCCATTCGCTTGCGGGTAGTAGACTGCTGACTTTCTGTGTATGATGTCTCTGTCTTTCAGAAAGGTTTCAAATTCCCGAGAGGTGAATTGTGAACCATTGTCGGATATCAACTCTTTTGGGTTACCTTCTCTGCTGAAGACAGATGACAGGTACTTGATCACTGTAGTGGAAGTGACCTGGGAGGTGAAGGCAATTTCTGGCCATTTGCTGAAGTAATCGATGAGTGTGATAGCGAAACGACAGTCCAGTGGTGCAGAATCGAAGGGCCCCACTATGTCGATTGCCAGTTTCTCCCAAGCGGCGTCAGGATAAGGAACCGGCTGCAGTGGTGATGCGTGTGTCACAGCTGTCTTGTCGTGCTGCTGACAAGTAATGCAACCTTTGATTGCGGACTCTACGTGCGCGTCCATTCCCGGCCACCAGTACAGATCCCTTAACCGCTGCTTTGTCCTCACTATGCCCTGGTGAATGTCATGCGCTAATTTGATGAAATGTGGTTATAATGCATCCGGGACAAGAAGGCGGTGAGTTCCTCTCATCACGCAGTCCTCTTGTAATGACAGTTTACTTTGCAATCTGAAGTAAGGAAGGAGATCAGGATCCAGGCCTTTCGACGTTTTCCGCCAGCACTTTGTAAGCATTTCCCGCAGCTTTGCTTGAACAGGGCAGGAAATACAGGCAGTTTTGAATTATTCAGCTCTCACAGCAGTAAGGGTTGATGTGAGCATGACAACCTCAACATCATCCTCCAGGCTTGGCTCTGAAGTAGGTAGTGGCAGGCGAGACTAGCAATCAGTTGTTACCTTTTCAGAGCCAGGCTTGTACTGAATGTCATAATTAAATGACAGAAGCCGTGCGGACCATCTGGCCATGCGCATTCCAGCTCTTCCCAATCCTTTTGTGGAAAGCAGTGTAGTGAGAGGACTGTGGTCAGTGCGTAATGTGAAATGTCTGCCCCAGAAATAAGTCCTCCTCTTCTCTGTCGCCCACACGCATCCAAGCGCTTCCTTTCCCCACGTGGAATATTTTCTTTCCGATTCAGTCAGCGTTCGGGATGCAAATGCGATGGTTTTCTCTGTTTTGTCAGCGTGGATTTGCGTCAGGACCACTCCAAGACCATATTCAGAGGC
This sequence comes from Myxine glutinosa, assembly GCF_964187855.1. Taxonomy (NCBI): domain Eukaryota; kingdom Metazoa; phylum Chordata; class Myxini; order Myxiniformes; family Myxinidae; genus Myxine; species Myxine glutinosa. Next base: position 84,855,394 of record NC_136263.1, on the reverse strand, counting down.
ATCAGTTGTTACTATGGTGTTTAGCTCTGGATCAAAAAGAGCAAGAGCTGGACTACTCACAATCAGTTCTTTAAATGAGTCAAAACTTTGCTGTGCCTTGACTGACCAGGAGAAGGTGGATGGTCCCCGTAGTAATTCTCTCAGAGGTTCCACGACGGATGCATAGTTTGGGATGAATTTTGCATACCATGACGTGAGTCCGAGAAAAGAGCGCAAACTCTGCACGTCTTTCGGTGGGGGTGCTTGTGCCACCGCAACAACATGAACAGGGTCAGGTTTCAGTCCTGCGTGTGACACCACATGTCCTAAAAATGACAAATCCGTCTGTCTAAAGTGGCATTTTGAAAGGTTCAGTTTCAGCCCAACTGCATCGATACGTTGTATATATAAAAAGAAAAAGAAAAAAAAAAAAAATATATATATATATATATATATATATATATATATATATATATATATATATATATATATTGTTGCGGATCTCAAACGTCGGCTCTCCCCTTATCAAGGGGGGGTTAATCCCCTTGTAATCTTATCTGGCCGACGAGACCCTGGAAGTTATAACGTCCTTCCTGGCGCGGTGTTAATTGGGGTTTGTTAGGCCTAGGGATTCGCTACCAACTAACGCCGGCCGGAAACGAGGGAATAACTCCCGCCCAAATCACGGATATAGGTGGAAACGCCGAGCAGATAGCGATCCGCGATCCAAGCTGTTAACAAGTGACTAGACCCGATTCTAAACGGTTGCGATCGTACCACGTTTACCCAATTAGAGAAAAGACTGATGCGATCGGATTAAGGAGAAACCAGAAAGAACAGGGCAATTTATTAAGAAATGTACAAAGAAGAAGAGGAAACGAAAGAAATGTACAAGAAAGAAAGAGGAAGGAAAAGTACACAGGGCAGTCGTAATTACAGTTTTAACTTATTCCCTGGACAAACGGGCCCATCTCACACACAGACACTCACACGGGGATGCAGATGGTAGGGTGGAAGGTCCGGCGATGGTGTCCAGGCTCCAGTCCGGCTCCGGTCCAGCAGACGAAACCCGGCAGGCAGCTCCCCGTGTAGCGGAAGGGCCTACTCTTATTTCATTGATGCAATGCAGATTCAACTATTGGGGATGGCCTTATCGAACACAGACTATGAAATAACTGGCGTCCTATGGTGACCTACGTGTTGCTTGTGGCCTACCTATGGGGTGCTACCTTTAACCTTTAATGATGTTATATTTATTTACAAGTGTGGGTTCTCAAACCCCAACACTGCACCTCTCCTTTTGCCAGGCTCTTCCCGAGCCGATCGATACCTGGGTCAGGACTACTTCTACATCTCCATGTGACACTTAGGTGTAGTTTCCCTCTACATTTAACCTACTACCCTGAGTGCGACAGTTTTAACACTAGATATGTCCCCCCCCCCCTGCTGCGTTGTGTCCTATCTAACTGACTCACGCCCACAATTAACCAAATTACGGAATTATTCTCAAGCTAAACATTTAAGCCAGTGGGGAGCATGTTATTTACAAGACACTAATATTAATTATTTACAACTATAACCCAGGACCTGTCTTTTGTGGGAAAAAGAAAAAGAACTTTTGATAAGAGGAAATACCCTATGCACTGCACTGCACCGACACACCATACACCCATATGCACAATAAATGCACCATGATTTAAAAAATGCATGAAAAGCACCAGCACCAAAAATGCACAAAAACATTTCAATAATTATTTAAAATGATGACGTCTTGTGCTTGTCTGCTGGGCCAATGTATCTTGGCTGTAGCTTCTTGCTTGATGTTAATTAATTAATAAAAAGGGCACAAACCACGTCCGCTTTTTTATTTATGGCCAGCAGGGCCAACTCAGGTGGTCCGCCTGCATGGCATCGATGCCACTTAAAACAGTGGTCCGCAAGCCAGATACTGCTGGCAGCAATGGTCTGTCCCAGCAAAGGTGCCAGGCCACAGAACGTGTGGTCCATAGGTGCCAGGCCACAGAACGTGTGGTCCATATGATGTATCAGTGCAGGCAGGCAGGCAGGCAGCCGGGTGCAGGCAGCAAGAGTGCGGCCGCACAATTCAGGACACCTGCACACTCCCCTCGCACAAAAGACCATGGTCCATGTGTGGGGAAGGAAGACAAAGCAGAGGTTAGCGGGGGGAAAGGGCGCAAGGGTACACATCAAAACAAGGCAATGCGACATGAAGGGCGCGGGAGAGCGAGCTGAGAAAGCTCTTCCCTACTCGTACGTCACCCCCCATGTCAGCCTACACTACCCTTGCCCTTCCCCGTGTTTACACAATTTACAAATTTACTAATTCGTCTCTACTGTCTCGTCCCCCATATCTCCCCTAATGCCAAATTCATCTGCCAATCCCTCCCAAGAAGGAAGGGATGGAATACATACAATGTCTCACCCACGTCCAGGTGTGTCTCACATTCCAAATCATTTGCGAAAATCTGGTGTGAAGTCCTGTCACCCTCGGTGAGTGGATGCGGATGGTGCGAAGAGATTTTCCTCCTAACTATCCTTCTAATTGATATTAACACATTTAAACTACCCGAGGTCTTGCCCTGCCAATCCATTGGCCATCTTACAAGATGTGGTTCTAAAAACCAATTCCCATTGCCCATACTGTGGTGCTCTCCCAATTTTGGGGTCTCACTCCCCCCATTTTTCTCTCTGTGCCCTCACACAATTTCGGGGCTGGGTCGTGTGGCTCTCCCAGCAGGTCTACTTACATGCGCACCTCCGCCACTGAACGTCGCCACCCGAGCTTGCCTAGCTCCTCACCCTAATCTACCTGGGGAAGGCCCTCCCTGGCGCTTACCCACTCGATGCCCTTTCTGGCATTGGGCTACCCGGGTCCTCTCCTGGGATCCTCGGGCCCCGCTGAACTCTACACAACACTACCTGGCTCCCAGAGCCTACCTGCGGCCTCACCTGGCCGACAGACTACCAGTGGCGGAGTGCTCAATAACCACACGCACTAACAGGCTCACACGCCCAGCCATACCACTTCACTTATGCACCCATCTCCCATGCACACGGTGGTTCCCACAATTACACACACACAGCATCATCTGACTATCTATTTCCCCTAATACTAGTGCTTCCCCCGTCTTCCCTTTACACTAGCACATCCCTCGTCATTATCATCCATCTAATCTCTCTATGTCCCCACTACTTGTACAATGTCACTACTTAAATCTCAAGTCTCCTAAAGTCATTTCTAGGTCCCTAACCATTATCCTAACTCTCACTGGCTAGTTCTCACCGCCAAACCCCATAATCCTATAGCTCCTCTGCCCCCATCGACTGATGTGAGGGATGGTAGAGCTACCATCCCTCTACATCACTATCGCCATCACTATCACTATCCGTTCACTGTACTATGAGCCTCTCGGTGCGGTAATACATTCTCGCAGCTCGGCTTCGCAAAGCCGAGCAATGTATATGGATGGTCAGTCTCCTGTTGGTTGGGTCCGTCCGGCATTTTAGATTCCGGGGAGGAGGCATACTTGGACCGAGGTTCCAGGTGCCATCTATGCGCGGAGCCTTTCGGGCTCCGGCCCGATGACCCAACCTCCCCCGGTCGGAACACCGCACCCGCCAGGGGGCGAAGGTCCGACCTGGCCCTTCTCCCCCGGAAACGTGCTGTTCACCGCTACGACGCAGCACCGACCAAACAGGGCGGAGCCCGGCCCGAATCGTGCATGGCGCTCCATGCAAGAGCGCCGCGGGAACGATCCCCACCGGCCCCCACAGCACACAAAGAACACCACACCCCGAGAGCTCGCGTCGGCTATACGTCGGCCTAAGCGCTGCCCCGGTCAGCGTCGATGCTCGAGGCGCATTCTCACCTTCACACACGACCCTTTTCTCACTCGCACATCTCATACACTCCGTTATCACACACTCCTCTGTTACACACCTCTCTTCCATGCACTCCTCCCATGCACTCTCCCCCGTTACGTACTCCGTAACCACCATGGGCATGCACTCTTGCATCCAACCACTCAGCGCACACCTACCCACGGGTGTACAATCTCCTGTCGCACACCCAATCACGTGCTCTGGTGTGCATCCCCGCACACGCTCCTCATCCATCCCAGGTGTGCATTCTCACACACACTCTCCATCCATCTCACACTCTGTGTCACACTCACTCCCACTTTCACACTCTGTAACACACTCGCACTTTGGCGCACACTTTTTCCTCACACTCACGCCATTTCCTTTCACACACCTCACCACGGACCTTCCACAAGTGCCCGGGTGACGCCGGGATCCCAAGCGCGCGAAAAATCCTCTCGTGCCAAACCTTTTCATGCCATATACAATCCTGCTTACCTTTGGGATCCTTTTCTCCACACGCAGCTGCAAACTTTCATTGGGGTTAGGAAGTACAGCATCATGATGCGAACACGGACTTTGCACATATTCCATCTTTTCCTCCCGTGATTGCTTTTCTAAGTCCGCCGTTTCTTCCCCCCCAATTTCCACCATAATTATTTCATTTTCCTTATTCAGCTTGACGACCGCTGGCGCTAATAAAAATTTTCTTTTCCACTTCGGCGGTCGTCGGCTTCTCCATCCCCCGTGTCGTGATTTCTACCCCGGTCCACCCGGCTGTGATTTGCTCCCCCTCGCTTAATCGGCGCTCCTCAAGCCGCGCTACCCCGTCGCATACCGTTGTGCCTTTCCCGCTCGACCTGCGGTCTATGTCCTTCCCCATCTTCTTTATCTGGCCACCCACTCTGTTTCCAAACCCCGTTAACCAGTCCTTCATTCCTTCCATCTGGTTCTCTCGGGTGGCCATCCTGTTTTCCAATCCCGTTATCCCCTTGTTCATTTCTCTGGCTTGGCCACCCACGTCCTTCAACTGGCCCCCCAATTTGCTTTCGAATCCCCCCAATTTGTTTTCTAATCCCCCAAGTTGACTTCCCAATTGCTCCCTGTTATTTTCCATCTCCTTACTCAATCCCCCAATTTGGTTTCCGATATCATTTCTCAATCCCCCAATTTGATCTTCCAACCCCATTTGTATGGCTGCCTGCAGCTGCGCAATGAGGTCCTGCATATTCATCCCTCCCATTTGCGCAGCGGGCGCGGCCCTTGTCGCCATGTGCGAGGTGCCGCCATTTTGTTCGCCTGCACCCTCTTCTGCTGCACCCTCATTAAAATTCCTCTCCCATTTCTCCCCTTTGTCCCACTTCTTCCCGGGGGTCCTGGGTTGACTCTAACCCTTCCTCCTCTACCTCCTCATTTACCCCCACCGGCATCCAATCGCCTTGGCTATCCATGGCACGATTTAATTTAGATGTTTCAATAAAATTTCGGCCGCTCGTAATTTTGAGTGCATTAGGTGCACTTCAGGTCCAAATCCTACTCACAGACACCAATTGTTGCAGATCTCAAACGTCGGCTCTCCCCTTATCAAGGAGGGGTTAATCCCCTCGTCCTCTTGTCTGGCCGATGCGACCCTGGAAGTTATAACGTCCTTCCCGGCGCGGCGTTAGGTAGGCCTAGGGATTCGCTACTACCTAAGTACTAATGCCGCGCCGGGAAGGACGTTATAACTTCCAGGGTCGCGTCGGCCAGATAAGAAGACAAGGGGATTAACCCCCCCTTGATAAGGGGAGAGCCGACGTTTGAGATCCGCAACAATATATATATATATATATATATATATATATATATATATATATATATATATATATATATATATATATATACAGTATATATATATATATATATATATATATATATATATAGTGTGAATAAATATTCTCCCACGTTCTTTTAGCGGAAGAAACCTGCATAAATGGACCAAGAGAAAAGCAACACAAAGTGGGGCATTTGCCGTTTCAAATTAAACCTGGGTTCCTCTACAGCTGCAGACATTCACAAGTAGCACATACGAGAGAACCCCAATGCTACGCTCCCCATCATTTGCCGGACCGGTTTCATCAATTTTTGCGAATCATCAGCGACTGTTGACGGAAACTCAGCGCCACCCAGACTCCCAAGCTTGTAACACGTGCAATGTCAAATAGTAGTTAACACACAAATAACAAGACCCAATCACGTCTCTTACATGCAATTGGACGGAATAACCAAACAGCTCTCAACTAATCAATTACTCTAGGTGTCTAGGATGATAAAAATTAACTCCTTTCATGTTCGTTTTGCTGAAGAATGATAAGAGTTAGAAATTGGTGATAAGGCCCAAAAACGATATATAGCACAATATCTCAAAACTTAATGGGAGGATTCGGATGGAACTTGGTGGATAGGTTGGGTGCGTTACAAGGAATAGTTTATTCAATCTTCTTGAAGACCAGATCTGGATACGAGAATTTTTTATATTCTCTAATTAATTCTTCACCATTGAGAGATGGGACCAAAAACGATATATAGCAAGACATGTTAAGAGGTCGTGGAAGGAATGGGACAAAACTTGGTGGATGAGTTGGGTACGTGACAGCAACAAGCCAATTCGATTTTGGTTAAAGTCAGGATGCAGATAGGGCCTATCATTGGGATATAAAACGTAAACCATTCAGCCTGGCGGAGGTATGCTCTCTACCTAGTGCCATACTAGTTTTACTTACTGATGTACCCTCATATAAGTGATACAAAGGTGCAAATTTGAGATGTAAAAAAAACAATATATTTGAGATCTCTTTTCAAAAGGTGTCTTCTATGGTGATTGCGGCGTAGTAGCGGCTACTGCTGGGTACCGCTATTCTATGGTAGTGTAGCGGCTACCGCTGGGTTTTCACAATCGCCTTGCACCTATCAAGGACGCGGAGCGATCACCATGCCGGGCTCGTCCAGGACGCCCGGGCAGGCCCGCGCTCAACTTGCCAGGCCTCGGTCGGGACGCCCGGGCAGGCTCGCCCTCAACTTGCCAGGCCGCAGCCAGGACGCTGGGCCACGCCCCCTCTCGCCTTTCCTGGGCAAACGCTCCGGGATAATATGTATATATATTGCTGCCCGATAAACGGGCTTTTTAGAGTGCCTGAGTGTTTGGTTTGATTAAAGCAACTCGGATGAATTCCAGCTTTTTGTCGCGTCCATTCTTCCGATCGACGTGGGAGCCCCAGCTCCTTCATTGGTGACCTACCGACATGGACACGGCAGTCGCCCTTAAACTGCCTACCTTCTGGGAGGCTCACGCGGCGGTTTGGTTCGCACAGGCGGATTCCCTGTTCACCCTGCGAGGCATCACGGCCGACGACACCCGCTTCCACCATGTGGTAGCAGCGCTCGGTTCGGCCACCGCGGCCCGCACCCTGAGCCTCCTCGAGAGCCCGCCAGCCGCTGACAAATACGGCACGATAAAGAAGCTTCTCCTCGACGCTTTCGCCCTCCCATCGGCGGAACGCGCACGGCGCCTGCTCGACCTGCCCGAGCTCGGCGACACGCGCCCTTCCGAGCGAATGGACTACATGCTTTCACTGCTCGGCAAGCACTCTCCGGCATTCCTGTTCCGGGAGCTGTTCCTCCGTCAGCTGCCTAACCCGGTACGCCTCGCCCTGGCAAGCACGACGATCACAGATCCCCGGGCCCTTGCCAGAGAAGCCGACAAGATCTCCGCCGCAGGACAGCGCATCGCAGCGGTGACATGGGACCCACCGCCGTCCGACGCAACACCCTTGGCGCCCGAGCACCCGGCACGGTCGACGACCGAACTGCCGACGCAATTGGCGGCCGCTACACCGAGCCGACCACCTCCAGCACGACGACCGGAGCCTCCACCTGACCAAGCGTGGTGTTACTATCATGCCAGGTTCGGACAGAAGGCCCGGACATGCCGACCCCCGTGCACCTTCGGCAGGCCGGGAAACGGCCGGGCCGGCGTTCATTACCAGCCATGAGCGCCGGCCACACGGGCAACTTACTGTTCATCACGGATAAAGCGTCCGGACGGCGCTTCCTGTGCGACACCGGCGCCCAACTGAACGTCATACCCGCCTCTGACCAGGACAGGCAATCCGCGGTTTGCGGCCCCTCCTTGGTTGCGGCCAACGGATCGACCATCCGCACCTTCGGCCCGCGCAACGTCACCCTCTGCTTCGGCGGCCAACGCTTTGCTTGGACGTTTGTAACCGCAAACGTGCCCATGGCCCTGCTAGGCGCCGACTTCCTTTGCGCACACGGACTGCTGGTGGACGTCCAACGGCGTCGTTTAATCAACGCCGAAACCTTCAGCTCCCTGGTATGCACATTGAGCAGCTCCGCGCCGACCGAGCTGGCATGCGCCGTCCCGGCGGCGAACGAGTTTGCTCGCCTGCTCACGGAGTTCCCGGCCCTCACGCGGCCGACGTTTTCGGCCGTCGCAGTACGGCATGGGATCGAGCACCACATACCAACCACGGGCCCGCCGGTCTACGCCAGGGCCCGCCGCCTCGACCCAGCCAAGCTCGCCGTGGCGAAGGCCGAATTCGACGCGTTGGAGCACCTCGGCATCGTGCGGCGCTCCGATAGCGCGTGGGCCTCGCCACTGCACATCGTGCCAAAGCCGGGGGGTGGATGGCGCCCGTGTGGCGACTACTGCCGTCTCAATGACGCTACCACCCCCGACAGGTACCCGATCCCGCATATCCAAGACTTCTCCGCCCGTCTGGCGGGACGGGTCATTTTTTCGAAAATTGATCTCATACGGGGATATCACCAGGTACCTGTCAGGGCGGCCGACGTCCCTAAAACGGCAGTCATCACGCCGTTCGGCTTATTCGAATTCTTGCGGATGCCGTTTGGTCTCAAGAACGCGGCTCAGGCATTCCATCGCTTGATGGACCGCGTGCTGCGTGACCTGCCGTTCCTTTTCGTTTACCTGGACGACATCCTCGTCGCCAGCATGTCCCGGGCCGAGCACCTCCTCCACCTCCGAACACTGTTCGGGCGCCTCAGCGAGCACGGCCTCATCGTCAACCCGGCCAAATGCCACTTCGGCACGACGGCCGTTGATTTTTTGGGCCACCACATCACCAAGAACGGGGCCGTGCCGCTGCCAACCAAGGTCGAGGCCATCACCACGTTCCCGCGTTCCCGCACCATAAAGGCCCTGCAGGAATTCCTGGGAATGGTGAATTTTTATCACCGCTTCGTGCCACGCGCTGCTCAACTCATGCGGCCCCTGTACGAAGCCCTCCGGGGCAAGCCGGCCAAGCACGACATCGCCTGGTCCGCAGCAATGGATGCGGCCTTCCAAAGCTCAAAGCGGGCCCTCGCCGATGCAACACTGCTCGCTCACCCGGTGCTCAACGCTCCCATCGCCCTCACCACGGATGCCTCCGACTACGCGGTGGGCGCCGTACATGAGCAATGGGTGAACGGGGTTTGGCAGCCACTCGCTTTTTTCAGCCGGCAGCTCCGGCCGAACGAGCTCAAATACAGCACGTTTGACCGGGAGCTCCTCAGTCTACACCTGGTCGTCCGCCATTTCCGCCACCTCCTGGAGGGCCGACCTTTCACGGCGTTCGTCGACCACAAGCCGTTGGTTTACGCCATGGCCAAGGTCACGGAGCCGTGGTCGGCCCGCAAACAGCGCCACCTCTCCGCCGTGTCGGAGTTTACCACGGCCATCCGGCACGTCGCCGGCAAAAACAACGCCGTGGCCGACTGTCTTTCCCGGGCCAGCGCGAACGCGGTCCACCTGGGCGTGGACTTTGCGCTTATGGCGGCGGACCAAACCACCGACACCACGGTGCAAGCCCTCCGGGCGGCGGACACGGGCCTCCGCCTGGCCGACATCCCCTTCGCGGACACTGTCCTGCTCTGCGACGTCTCCCAAGGCCAGCCTCGCCCCATCGTGCCCGTCACCTGGCAACGCCGCATCTTCGCCTCCCTCCACGGCCTTTCCCACCCAGGCCGGAAAGCTTCCCAGAAGCTGGTGTCGGCGCGATTCGTCTGGCACGGCCTTCGTCGGGATGTCCCCGATTGGACCAGCACATGCACGGCCTGCCAACGGGCCAAGGTCCACCGACACACCCAGGCCCCGCTGGCACCTTTCACCGTGCCCGAACGACGTTTCGACCACGTCAACGTGGATCTGGTGGGCCCCCTCCCCCCGTCACGGGGGTTCACACACCTGCTCACCATGGTGGACAGGACCACCAGGTGGCCGGAGGCCGTTCCCCTCGTCTCCACCACCACCGCCGACATGGCGCAGGCTTTCATCGCCACCTGGGTCGCCCGCTTCGGCGCACCGGCGGACATCTCGTCAGACCGCGGACCACAGTTCACCTCCGAGCTGTGGGGCGCGGTCGCCCGCAACCTGGGGGTCAAGCTCCACCGTACTACGGCCTACCACCCCCAAGCAAACGGGTTGTGCGAGCGATTCCACCGCTCCATGAAGGCCGCGCTCATGGCCGGCCTTCAAGACGGCGGTTGGGCCGACCGGCTGCCGTGGGTCCTTTTGGGCCTCCGCACGGCCCCCAAGGAGGACCTCCACGCATCCACCGCCGAGCTTGTCTATGGCCAGGCGCTACCCGTCCCGGGCGAAATCGTGCCCGACGCTACCAGTCCCTGGTCCGCAGCTCACCAGCGCTCGGACCTCCAGGAGGCCGCCCGACGGTTTGCCCCCGTGCCAACATCCCACCACGGTGAACCCCAGTCCTACGTCCCCCCCAGCACTTCGCACAGCGGAGTATGTTTTTGTGCGTCACGACGCACATCGGGGGCCACTCCGGCCGCCGTACGACGGGCCCTTCCGGGTGCTGCGACGGGACGACAAGTCGTTCGTCATCGACATCGGCGGCAGGTCGGACCGGATTGCGGTGGACCGCCTCAAGCCGGCGCACGTGGACGTCGACCACCCACCACGGGTGGCCCTTCCGCCGTGGCGAGGCCGCCCCCCGTCCACGGTGCCCCCCACTCGACCGCCCACCACCACACCGGACCCCCTCCCACGACCCGCCAGGGGTCGCTTCGGCCGGGTCATCAGGACCCCCCTCAAATTGACCCTGCCGGTGCAAGTCGATTCTGGGGGGACGTGTGTAGCGGCTACCGCTGGGTTTTCACAATCGCCTTGCACCTATCAAGGACGCGGAGCGATCACCATGCCGGGCTCGTCCAGGACGCCCGGGCAGGCCCGCGCTCAACTTGCCAGGCCTCGGTCGGGACGCCCGGGCATGCCCGGGCAGGCTCGCCCTCAACTTGCCAGGCCGCAGCCAGGACGCTGGGCCACGCCCCCTCTCGCCTTTCCTGGGCAAACGCTCCGGGATAATATGTATATATATTGCTGCCCGATAAACGGGCTTTTTAGAGTGCCTGAGTGTTTGGTTTGATTAAAGCAACTCGGATGAATTCCAGCTTTTTGTCGCGTCCATTCTTCCGATCGACGTGGGAGCCCCAGCTCCTTCAGTAGTTTAATTGCACGTAACTTTCAAAGCAAAGTTAGCCTAAGAACAAGGGAAAAAGTTGGCCCTTTATAATAAATCAATTGAACATGGTTTAACTTTTGTCAGCACATACCATGTCTTTCATAAGTCTCTTCATTTCAAGCTTCCATAAAATAATGAATTAGCATACACTTCATTACACTCAACTAAATGAGTTTGAAATTAAACGAACACTTTCTGCCATACCCATCATCAAAAAGCCAAACACTCAGGGCTATTAATACCACACAATCAATCCCTGCGGGGGGGGGGGGGGACAGGGGGGGGGGAGGGAGGGAGAGGTGTGTAAGAGAGGTATGTAGGAGGTGTGGGTGATAAGTTGATCCAATACACATACAGCATCAAATACAACGGAAAAGTTTTGTCGAATTAAACCTGTAATGAAAAAAAGTGAAAGTTATGATAAATTCAACCACTGAGAATAGCACTTTTGACCTATAATTTCTTTGAAACAAACTATATGTAATACCTACATGATTAACTAAACAAACAACGTGTCACAGAGAAGGTTAATTTCATATTTGCTTTGTGGAGACCAACCATTTCATCCAATGGCATCACAAGCCAACTTCGTTTCTGTGTTCCTTTGTGTGCTGTGCAGATTAAATTTAAAACTTTTAGTTGTATATCTTACAAACTTTCTTACAAATTGATATACTCATGATGTGTAATTAATTAGGTGATAGTGCTATAACATGCTTTCCTTTGGCGATATAAATTGCTTGTGGATGATAAAGTTTCACATTCAGTAGGGTTGCAAGGTAAATAGGATAAAGGTAAAGGCCGTTTGGCCCATCATGCATGTGACATAGGCAGCTAAGACCGAGTGGAAAATATGGCCCTGACCTCAGATTAATCTCCCTAACCTCAATGCAGATGTGCTTGCTTTACTTTGCCATTCCAAAGACGACATGCTCTGAGATGCTGCATTTCCTCCAAGAATTACACGAGATTGCCATTTTTGCAAAACTTTCAGTTCCATTACAAAGTGAATCCAAAATGTACACCTCACAAAGTCGCGCATCATAGGCAAAGCTACATCAGTTGTTCGAAATGTGCCCCACCAATCTCAAAACTATTAATTTTGAATAAAATTAATAAAACCACAAATAATAAAGTTATAAAATAAGTTAGAAATAAAATTACAAAGAATAAAGTCTGAAAAACAAACAAAAAACATTACATAAATTAAATAATTTCCTACGATGTGTGACTTTGAGGACACACAGTATATATATATATCCCGGAGACTCAATAGCTCAGTGGGCTGTCACTGCGTAGGTGATGAGGGTCCCGGGTTGAGTCAGAATTTTTTCACACTAACCCCACGCAGGAATTTACTTCCTGTTTCTTAAATTTAAATATGTATATATATATATATATATATATATATATATATATATATATATATATAAATATATACAGTCACGTGAAAAAGTAAGTACACCCCATGTAAAGTTTTGACTTTTTCAACATATTTCAACATACAGCTATTTGATCTTCATTTCAACAATATTGATAGATAAAGGTGATATAATATAACATATATCATGAAACATTTACATTTTGTAGTCCATTGTATCATTTAAATAAACAAAGATGCAAATTTCGCATGTGGAAAAAGTAAGTACACCCTTGGCTCTAATAGGTGGTATTGCCCCCTTTGGCAGAAACAACCTCAAGTAGGCGTTTCTTATAACTGTCTACCAGTCTCTGACATCGACTGGGAGAAGTTTGTGCCCACTCCTCCATGCAGAATTCTTTCAGCTGTGCGATGTTTGAGGGGTTTCTTGCATGCACAGCTCGTTTCAAATCCCCCCACAACATCTCGATGGGATATAGATCCGGGCTTTGACTTGGCCATTTCAGAACCCTCCATTTCTTTCTTTTCAGCCATTCCTTGATGGATTTACTGGTATGTTTCGGGTCATTGTCATGTTGCAAGGTCCACCTTCGGTTGAGCTTCAACTTTCCGACAGATGGCCTCACATTATCCTCAAGCACCCTCTGGTAAAATGAAGAATTCATCGTAGATTCTATGATGGTGAGCTGCCCAGACCCTGATGCAGCAAAGCTGCCCCAAACCATAATATTTCCACCACCATGCTTTACAGTTGGTATCAGGTTCTTGTGGTCAAATGCTGTCTTTGGTTTTCGCCAAACATGTATTCTGGTGCTGTGGCCAAATAGCTCTACCTTTGACTCATCTGTCCAGAGCACATTGTTCCAGAAGTGCTGGTCTTTGCCTAGGTGTTTATTGGCAAACTTCAGTCTTGCCCTGATGTTCTTTCTGGACAGCAAAGGTTTCCTCCTGGCACACCTCCCAAGTAGATCAAATTTGTGCAGCCTGTTTCTTATCGTAGACTCGTGCACTTTGACATCAACAGTGGCAAGAGCTTCCTGTAGGTCCCGTGATGACATTCTGGGGTTTTTAGAGACTTCTTTCAGCATCTAGCGGTCTGCTATCGGGCTGAACTTGCTGGGGCGGCCTGGCCTGAACAAGTTGGCAGTTGTTTGACATCTTCTCCACTTGTTGATGGTCTTCCTGACAGTCGAATGATTGATTTCAAATTGTTTGGAGATCTTTTTAAATCCCTTCCCACACTCGTCGGCATCTATAACCTTCTTTCTGAAGGCCTCAGAGAGCTCTTTTGATCTAGGCATGGTGACGCCGCACACTTCAACAACAAAGAGCAAACCAAACTAAATGTCTGAGGTTTAAATAAGATAGGTTCTTCCAAGATCCTCTCTAACGATGTTCTAATCATTTGCACCTGAGCTGGTGCACCTGATTCTAATTTTAGGTATTTGAAGTAGTGATAAATGTAGGGGTGTACCTACTTTTTCCACATGCGAAATTTGCATTTATGTTTATTTAAATTATACAATGGACTACAAAATGTAAATGTTTCATGATATTTGTTATATTATATCACCATTATCTATCAATATTGTTGAAATGAAGATCAAATAGCTGTATGTTGAAATATGTTGAAAAAGTCAAAACTTTACATGGGGTGTACTTACTTTTTCACGTGACTATATATATATATATATATATATATATATATATATATATATATATATATATATATATATATATATATATATATATATATATATATATATGTGTGTACAGAGACATGACAGAAGTAAATAGACACCTTAAATTTATTAATTTCCTCTGTATAACGCAGTTTTTCTTTGGGATTTGTACTAATATTCGACTATTTCTTTGAACAAACGAGTTACTGGGTCTTGTATGACAAATAACTATTCCTCAAACCCAGGGAGCACACGAACTTTACAATTTTCAAAGATGACGAATTATTGGTCAATCGGAAGGTGGCGTCAGCCAGTGTCAGATTGTTCAGAACCTTGGCATTCTGCTTTCTACCACCAATCGGTTGAATGTGCAATTCACCTGCGAAGGCAAGGAATCCATATCTTGCCGTTATGGTCGACCTGGGCCCTCATAAAGGTGTCTTCGAGCTGTGAAGCAGTCCGTTGAGAAAACTTCCCGTTGCAAGGAGCTCACGAACTGCAGTGAGGTACCTTCATCAACTGGGCTACTATGGGAGAGCAGCTTGGAGAAAACCTCTTCTTCGACCAGCCAACATTCAAAGGAGAAAGAAGTGGGCTGACAAGATGGCCAACAGACCCTTGGAGTTTTGCAAAACTGTCATTTTTGTCAGATGAGTCCCAATCTGCTCAATTTTCTGAAAGTGGACGCATATGGGTCTGAAAACTTCCCAGTCAAGAGTTTTCTTTGAACGATTGCAGCCAACTGTCAAACACGGTGGTTTTGCAGTGATGGTGTGGGGAGCAATCTTTAGCGCTGGTCGGTCAGAGCTTGTGGAGTGTGTTGGCAACATCAACTCTATGTTATGCATTTCTATCCTTGAGGATGGACTTCTACCTGTCTTCTCCACTGGTCAGAAGGTCAAAAACAACACTCTGTTCATTGAAGATGGAGCTCCACGCCACACTGCAAAAAAGACCAAAGAATGGCAGGACAGAAATGGGATCAAGCGAATTCCATGGCCAAGTCAGTCTCCTGACATGAATCCCATTGAACACCTCTGGGCCATATTGGATCGAGCTGCGTGGAAAACGTCCAGGAAACCAACATCATTGGCAGAATTACTAAAGCTTTTGTGTGAAGCCAGGGCAGAAATTCCACAAGAGAAAATTTCGGAACTCGTTCGTTCTGGGCCTGAAAGAGTAAAAGCCTTGAAATCTGCAAATGGCAAATCTACAAAATACTCGTGTATGTAGTAAAATGGATCAAATGTACTTCAAATGTTCAATAAATAAATTCCTTTAAAAATCGTGGTGTCTATTTACTTCTGTCGTGTGTGTGTGTGTGTGTGTGTGTGTGTGTGTGTGTGTGTGTGTGTGTGTGTGTGTGTGTGTGTCCAGGTTGTTCCAAAAAGAACTGGACAACTTTGTTGCTAATATATTTATAATAATAATAATAATTCATTTATTTTGTATAGCGCTTTTCATGAAGCCCAAAGGCGCTTTGACAGAGTGCAAAACATAATGCATAACAAAACATGAAAACAACAATTGCAAAAAGACAAGAATCAATAGGGAAATATTTAAAGCAAAAGGAGGGAGAAGGAGAAGTGATAGTCAGGGGTTAAATGCTGTGGGTTGAATGTTGAATGCAGTGCTGAACAGGTGGGTCTTGAGTGATGTTTTGAATGTGGTGAGTGAGGTGGAGTCTCTGATGGTGTGAGGTAGTGAGTTCCAGAGGGTGGGAGCAGCGATGGAAAAGGCCCTGTACCCCCAGGATCTGAATTTGGTCCGGATGGGGGGGGGGGGGGGTCAGGAGGTTGGTACCAGCAGGGCGGAGGTTGCGGGTGGGAGTGTGTCTGGATAGTGTAGTACCACAAATGATACCATTTGATTTATTTGATACAGAACCTCACAGAGCTTTCTCTTTTTCCGGTCTGGTGGTTTACTGTGAAAGAAAATGGCGACTCCACAGGAGAAATCTCAGTGTGTCAAATGGTTCATCGAGATGAGATCTGACACGCAAGTTCAGTGTAACGTCTGTTCAAGGTATGGACGGAATCCGCCATCGCTGACTTGTATCAGATAAGGGTACAAGAGGCTTAAGGGGACTGGAAGTTGTTAGAAACAGAAAAGTACCAGTCGACCAAGCGTAAGTGCAGCAGACGTTGAATGAGTGTGTATCATTTCAAAAAGTCCTATAAAATCGACGGGTACCCTCCTCCCCTACCCTAGGCAGGTTTGGATAACCCGTCTAGTATATTATATGCAAAACATAATTTCATTTCGATAAGCCTTTCATGTCACATTTGGTAATCTCTGCTTCATTATGGTCTCTGAACTGTATTTGTAAAAAGAATATACTCTCCTTACCCTTCATTAAAATCTAAGTCCATACAAAGATAGTCTTATTATTTTTAATCTTATTATTATTGAAATATTGTAATGCATTTTGCGGTGTTTGCTGAGATAATTTTAATATGGTATGAGCATTTTACATCAAATTTCATAAACCACAAATAACTTGAATTTAAATGTCCATGTACTCGTACATAGGAATTACAACTCCTTTCCTAGATGTTCTTTTATTTATAGTCGATGCCAGGGTAACAGTTTGCGATTCATTGTTGCATTGCTTCACTTCTGAAAGGTAGATTGACCATCTGTCCATAATTTGTTGCATTATCGCTCAATCAATTTGCATGTAAACTGCACTTTCATTGCAAATTCATGACTCCATCACAACCACAATGTGACCGTCCACTTAGATTCATATAGAATATGCTTATGGGGATGAAAAGTGCGACGTCACCTTTAAAATTCCAAACTCGCTTCATTCAATTCCAAAAAATATATTAAAAATTGCATCATTAAAAAAATTCAGCTACAGGGTAAAGGGGAAGCGAGGTAAATATGGTAGAGTCTGATTGTCATGACAAGATGCGTTCCATGGACTGGTGGTTGTATGGAAATTTTGTGCAGCATAACCCCATCACTCTCTCAGCTCTACCCACCTTCTCCCCAACCCTACCTCTTTCGCTGGCATCAATAATAAGGGGCGATCATATCGCTCATCATTCAAGAGCATGCATTATCCCCCAAAAAGTTCAACATTTCACCTTAAACTGTTCGACCTGCAGTTGCTATTTCTCCTTAATAGTGCTTAAATTGACCACAATACAGTTGTATTTTGTTTCTCCACAATTGCTCAATAGATTCACGAAAAGTCCCATTAATTATTGCAAAATCAGTTAAGAGTTTTCCCAAGAATGGAATTCGACTGTACATGTGAGCCTGGTGTCATTGCTTTACTTGAGGGATTGGGTGAATTATTCATCTCATATCCATATATGGATGTAATAGTGGACAAGGGAAATGAATTTTAAAGATGTTTTATCATTTTAATTAGTGTTATAATTAAGTATGCAACAGGTACATTGGGACATGGCCACACCGGGTGCATTGTGACGTCCCCTCCACACAGCTCTACTTGGTCATTGATATTAACTGCTCATGTGTAACACTTAATATCCAGTGCCTTCAGAAAGTATTCACACCCATTGACTTTTTCACATTTTGTTGTGTTACAGCCTGAATTTAAAATGGATTAAATTGAGATTTGTTTTGCCATTATCTACTACATATAATGTCCCATAATGTCAAAGTGAAAACATGTTTTTAGAAATTTTTACAAAATAATTCACAATGAAAAGCTGAAATGTCTCGAGTCAATAAACATTCAACCCCTTTGCTATGACACTCCAAATTGTGCTCAGTTGTTAACTGATCATCCTTGAGATTTCTCTACAACTTCATTGGAGTCCACTTGTGACCAATTCAATTGCTTGTAAATGATATAGAAAGAAACACACCTTTCTATACAAGGTCCCACAGTTGACAATGCATGTCAGAGCAGAAACTCAGAAAAAAGGCACATGACAGCATGCCTGGAGTTTGCAAAAACGCATGTGAAAGACTCTGAGAGCTTGAGGCAAAATATTATGTGCTCTGATTAGATGAAAATTGAACTCTTTAGCCTGAATGCAAAGTCTGGTGGAAACCAAGCTTAGCTCATCACCCATCTAACACCATCCCTACCGTGAAGCATGGTAGTCGCATCATCATGCTATGGGGATGCTTTTCAGTGGCATGGGCTGTGAGACTTCTTTTTTTTGTATACAAGATCGAGGCTTGTGTAAGAGCCAACATTAATCACAAAAAGACAAACTGACACATAAAACATGAGATAAAGGGAGCGGGAGACAAGATGGGGAGAGAGAGGGAAGCACACAAGTACAACATTTGAGAGCAGGCACATCGGGAGATCTGTGGGAGGGAGAGGGCTTGGGGGGAGGAGGCACAGGAAGGGGGGGGGTGGGAGGGGTACAAAACACATGGACACTGCTAGGACTTCCAGGAAAGATGTCGGAATTTCAAAAAAGTGGATCTGTGGTGAATTAACAGCGGTAGAAAAGATCAAGGTTTTGGATGGGGTTTATTTTTGGATATAAGATTGAGGCTCGTGTAAGAGCTAACATTAATCACAAAAAGACAAGGCTTGCAAGGATAGAGGGAACAATGAATGGAGCCAAATACAGTCAAATCCTTGTGGAAAACCTGCTTCAGAGTGCAAACGACCTTGGATTGTGGCAAAGATTTACATTCCAACAGAACAATGACCCCAAGCATACAGCTAAAGCAACACTGGAATGGATTCAGCACAAGAATGTGAAAGTCCTTGAGTGGCCCAGCCAAAGCCCAGACTTGAATCCCATTAAGAATCTGTGTAAAGACTTGAAGATTGCTGTTCACCGACACTCCCCTTCCAACATGACAGACCTTGAGCAAATCTGCAAAGAAAGAAGGGGAGAAACTCCCCGAATCCAGATGTGCAAGCTGATACAGGGATACCCAAGAAGACTTGAAGCTGTAATCACTGCCAGAGGCACTTCTACGAAGTATTGACTCGGCTTGAATACTTGTGTGAATTTGATATTTCTGTATTTCATTTTTAAATATTTGGTAAATGTTTCTAAAAAAAATTTGCACTTTGACATTATGGGGTATTTTGTGTAGATCAGTGACAATCTCAATTTAATCCATTTTAAATTCAGGCTGTAACACAACAAAATGTGAAAGAGTCAAGGGGTGTGAATACTTTCTGAAGTCACTCTATATATATATTGTTACGGATCTCAGAGACGGCACTCCCCTTAGCAAGGGGGGGGGGGGTTAATCCCCTTGGCCTGTTAAGCTGGCCGTCTCTACTCCTGGTACTTATAACGCTCTTTTGCGGGGTGAAATTGGTCAGGGTTATTGGTCAAGGTGTTCTCCTGAATACCTTTACCAATCCCTCCGCAAAACAGGGAGACAAGTACCGCTCGAACCACGGACAAGGTGGTATTTGCCGAGCGGTTTAGCAATCTGCGATTCAAGCCGTTAGCAATTGACTAACCCGATTCAGAGCGTTGGCCAAATCGTGCCACAGGTACTCAATTGGAGACAGGACAAAAGCGATCGGGGGAAAGAAGAAACCAAAGTAAAGGAATACCAGATATTTATTAACTATATACAAAACCAAAGAAGAGGAGGAAATGAAAGTAATATACAGAACGAAGAAGAAGAAGACACAGGGCAGCCTTAAACAGTCTTATATTACCAATGCCCAAGACAGACAAACAGACTTACACAAAAGGGGAATAGCAGGCAGGAATGACTGGAAGAAAGAGAAGGTCCCGGTGGGACAGCCGGGCTGGAAGGTTCGGGTGGAGGCACAGCAAGGAGGTCCGCTCCAGGTCCACGCTCCGGGCTGGAAGCGAACAGCCAGCGGCAGCTTCACGTATTCGGTTTCACACACGGTCGGACAATGTCAATTGACTACTGTATTGTTGTCGCCGTCACGGACCCACTCTTCTGCCTCACGATCCAGCGGTATACTTGCCTGGTACCTCCCTCGTCTGCCGGATCACATCTCTCTCTTGAAGCAGTCCCTTGCAGCCGCTTTTATTGCTCGTGTTGGAATCAATGCGCGCTTCATGGAGCCACGCCCGCGATGGTACCTCGCCAGCCCTGGTTGGTCGGTAAGGGCTTGCTGACTCCACCTCCGATGACGAGTCGACTTGCCACACCTTGTTCTGGGGGCTCCGCCCCCTCCTTCCTCGGCTTGACCGCATGGCTAATGGCGGTTTGGGGCCAACAACCGCATCAAGGCAAAGAGCAGCGAACGCTGCTGGCAAACGAAGTACTGGGGCCTATCTTATTTGATTAATGCAATGCAGATTCCACTATGGGGAACAGATCCTGAACTGAAACACATAATAATGAAATAACTACGGAGAGGTCCTATGGTTCGCTATGTGTTGTACATGGACTAACTAGCGTGCGATCTTTAACAAGCCAATTGATGGGGATATTTACAGGAGAACATTTATAAGGGAAACATTTACTAAAATTTACTAGTGAAGGTTCTAAAAACCATAACACAGCACCCGTTTTTCCTCTAGGGTCGTCCCGACCCGAATTAACTTTACTTGGTGTGACACTCAGGTGTAGTGGCCCTCTACTATTAACCTTACCCTTGAGTGCGACAGTTTTAAAACAACTACGTATGTCCCGCCTGCTACGTTGCATCCTACCTAACAGACTCACGCCCACAGAATAACCGAATTGCGGAATGGTCCTCAAACTATACATATACGGTGGGGAGCATTATTTACAAAACACTAATTTGTATTTTCACGGCAAACCCAGGACCTGTCATTTTGGGAGACAAAAAGATGTTTCTGAAAAAGAGGAAGAGCATGCACTGCACTGCACCGATACACCATACTCAAGTGCCCGGGGATGCACAATTGATATTGCAGTGCACCCCCGAGCACAAGAGCATCACAAAGCACCAAAGCACCATCAGCACCAATAAGCACCATGAAACACACAAAGCACCATCCAGTGCTCATTGCACACATAAAAAACAGCACAAACTGTTGACCTTCCTTGTCAGCTCCTGCTCTGCTGGTCCGATGTTCCCTGATGCTTCGTTCTTGATCTTGTGGCTTGCTGCCTATTCGCAAATAATAAAAACGCACACAACGCGTCCATTTTTTATTTATGGCCAACAGGGGCCAACTATGGGTGGTCCACCTGTATGGCAAAAGGCGCCACCTCACCGTGGTCCCCAAGCAAAGAACTCTCTCTGGCCATCATGGCCGGTCCCAGCAGAGGGGCCAGGCCCCAACACGTGGGGTCCATCAGTGGTGCTTGGCCACAAAACGTGTGGTCCATATGGTGGTGCTAGGCCGCAAGTCGTGCGGTCCATAAGGTGGTGTATCGATCCAGGCAGGCTGTGCAGCGGCGGCTCGGGCACACAAGTGCGGCTACCTGCACACTCCCCCCCCCACCCACCCCCCCCCCCGGACCCAAAAGACAAGCCATGAGTGGGGAAGGAAAGGACACAGCAAGCATCGGAGCAAGGTCACAAGGGCACACATCCAAGCAAGGTAATGCAGAGGTGAGGTGTGCATTGGAGCGAGCGGAGAAAGCTCGTCCCTACCTTACGTCACCCCCCCCCCCCCCCCTGTCACCTACCCTACCCTTGCCCTTACCCCATATTTACCAAAAACCTCTGCACATTTACAAATCCGTCGCTAACGTCCTGTCTTCCCCATATCTCCCCTCTATGCCGAATTCGTCAACAATCCCTCTAACCAAATTTGCCATCAATTCCAATTCCTCATCAATTCCTCATAAAGAGGAAGAGATGGAACAAACAAGCACAATGTCACCCCCATGTCATGATGCGTCTCACCATTCCAAAACATTTGCACAAAAAAAACATAGTGTGGAGTCATATCACCTTGGTGAGTGGATGTACAGTCACGTGAAAAAGTAAGTACACCCCATGTAAAGTTTTGACTTTTTCAACATATTTCAACATACAGCTATTTGATCTTCATTTCAACAATATTGATAGATAAAGGTGATATAATATAACAAATATCATGAAACATTTACATTTTGTAGTCCATTGTAAAATTTAAATAAACATAAATGCAAACTTCGCATGTGGAAAAAGTAAGTACACCCCATGAAATGTTATTTAAAATCTTTTTAACATATGTAGACATATCAATATTTGATCTTCATTTAAACAGTATCTATAGATAAAGGTGATCTAATTGAACAAAAAACAATGACAAATTGACTTTGCAATAATTAATTCAACAAAAAATTGTTGCACAGCATGCACAATTGCATGCAGAGCTCGTTTCAAATCCCCCCACAACATCTCGATAGGATTTAGATCCGGGCTTTGGCTTGGCCATTCCAGAACCCTCCATTTCTTTCTTTTCAGCCATTCCTTGGTGGATTTACTGGTATGTTTAGGGTCATTGTCATGTTGCAAGGTCCACCTTTGGTTGAGCTTCAACTTTCCGACAGATGGCCTCACATTATCCTCAAGCCCCTTCTGGTACAATGAAGAATTCATAGTGGATTATATGATGGTGAGCTGCCCAGGCCCTGATGCAGCAAAGCTGCCCCAAACCATAATATTTCCACCACCATGCTTTAACGTTGGTATCAGGTTCTTGTGGTCAAATGCTGTCTTTGGTTTTCACCAAACATGTCTTCTGGTACGGTGGCCAAATAGCTCTACCTTTGACTCATCTGTCCAGAGCACATTGTTCCAGAAGTGCTGGTCTTTGCCTAGGTGTTCATTGGCAAACTTTAGTCTTGCCCTGATGTTCTTTCTGGACAGCAAAGGTTTCCTCCTGGCACACCTCCCATGGAGATCAAATTTGTGCAGCCTCTTTCTAATGGTAGACTCGTGCACTTTGACATCAACAGTGGCAAGAGCTATCTGTAGGTCCTGTGATGACATTCTGGGGTTCTTAGAGACTTCTTTCAGCATCTTGCGGTCTGCTCTCAGGCTGAATTTGCTGGGGCGGCCTGGCCTGAACAAGTTGGCAGTTGTTTGGAGTCTTCTCCACTTGTAGATGATCTTCTGGACAGTCGAATGATTGATTTCAAATTGTTTGGAGATCTTTTTAAATCCCTTCCCAGACTCGTAGGCATCTCTAACCTTCTTTCTGAAGGCCTCAGAGAGCTCTTTTGATCGAGGCATGGTGACGCCGCACACTTCAACAACAAAGAGCAAACCAAACTAAATGTCTGAGGTTTAAATAAGACAGGTTCCTCTAAGATCATCTCTAACGATGTTCTAATCATTTGCACCTGAGCTGGTGCACCTGATTCTAATTTTAGGTATTTGAAGTCATGATAAATGTGGGGGTGTACTTACTTTTTCCACATGCGAAATTTGCATTTATGTTTATTTAAATTTTACAATGGACTAGAAAATGTAAATGTTTCATGATATTTGTTATATTATATCACCTTTATCTATCAATATTGTTGAAATGAAGATCAAATAGCTGTATGTTGAAATATGTTGAAAAAGTCAAAACTTTACATGGGGTGTACTTACTTTTTCACGTGACTGTAGATGGTGCGAAGAGATTTCAATCCTAACTATACTTCTAAATGACTTTAACACTTTTACTCTACCCGGGGTCTTTCCCTGCCAAACCATTTAGCCTAGTCAAAAAATCTGAAAATGTGCCTTTATAGAATGATTGAGGCATTTTTGAGTAAAAGCAAGCAAACCACTTTTTCTGGGGTAGTTTTTCATGCTGAATATGAATCTGTTGTTTGCCAAGCCCAAAAATGCGTAATTAGGTCACTAATCAAGGTCAAAGGTCAATGAGTGCAAAATTCAAAATTTTTGAAAAAATGCTTTATTTTACATCCCCTATCTGTACATTTCAATTATTTTACAATATTTTGTCTAGTAAGGTTGCTAAAGCTTTTCAAAATCTTATTTTTAAAGGAAAACGTGAGGACACATCTATGCTCATTTGCATTTATCTCTGTAAGGGGCGACAATTAGTTTTTGCGTAATTTGCTTGCAGTTTAACCTCTAAATGCACAATGGGGCAGAGTTTTTATGCTCCTATTGATGGTCTAGAGATAGATTTTATAAAGACAGAATCTAAATGTCACCGGTAAACAACATAGGTCAAAGGTCAATGAGTGCGAAAGTCTTGCAATGACGTAACAGTTACTTGCACTTGAAACCATCCCTTTCACTCAACAGTGAAAGTGGCTTCATCTTTCTGACCCCAATGCATTTGCCATGTTTGTCAAATCATTTCCATTCAGACAGAGCAGGGTGTTCTTCAATAGACCCTTAATGATGAAGAATGAATCTAATAGCCTAGCATAAGCCATCTAGTTCGTACCCTAGGCATCAGGCATTAAACATTTCAGGAGTACAGGTAAGGGTCTTTTTAAGATTGTTAAAAAATGAAATATAAAATCAAATGAAAGTAAAGGAATGCATTCTTCTTTGGTGAGATACATGTACATACAAATGTGTAATGTATGCTTGACATCTCACATCATAGGCAGGCCTACATACATGTACATTTACCTAACAGTAGCAAAAAGACAGGCAGGGCATGGGCATTGACGATGAGTGCCTAATGCATCTACCACTAATGAATTAGTGATATCGGTTAGATGTTTTGTCTTGAAGAAGCTTTACTTTGTGTCTTTGAGAATAAGATTAAAACCCGGGCCAACACTGCCTGCGCTTATTCGATCATTTAAGGGCTGTTGCAGTATATCATACAACGTTGTAGTTTTCATGGTCAGAACATGCGTGCCTGGTGCTTAGTTTGGTTTCTGTTTCTCCCCTCAGGCCAACCATGGAACCTATTGCCAGCCTCAAGCGACAGCGTGAGGATGTGTCGTTTGAACTTTGTATCATTTGTCAGGGAACTAGCCAGGTCAAAGATACGATTTTCAACCAGACAAACCAGGGTATTGCTGCCATCAGAGAGGCGACCGAGCTCCGATGCAAACTTAGACACTATGAATTTCGATCAGCCGTGGACAGGCTTTCGACTCTCTTTGCAGAGCCTCCAGAAAGTCTCCCCAAACTTAAATGGCATAAGCTATGTTACTCTGCATACACACACAAGGGGAAAATAAATGCTAAGCTAGCCAAGGAACAATCGAAAAACGAAAAAGATCCTGAAAGAAAGAGTGTTTCGGCTGAAGCATGTCCGTTTTTACGCAGTAGTACTACTAAGATGAACTGGACATTATGTATGTTCTGCCAGAACTTTAACAAGAAGCAGAAGACAAGTCGTGTCACAACCTTCAAAATGAGTAATGAAATTACGGAAAAAGCTAAATTTGTACATAACATCTTAGTCCGTACTGCAAATGAGAATGATTTAATCTCAGCTGAGGCATGTTACCATGTTAACTGTCTTAGTAAATTCTTTAGGGATGTCAAAAGGGCGGAAACTGAAAGCAAATCAGCAGACATGGCGATATCATGGTTGTGTCAAGAGCTGCGTCACTCTGCTGAGAAAGGGCACGTATTTGAACTATCTGCAGTGTTCGAGAGGTACAAAGAGTTAGCCAGTGAGTGCGACGGCACAATTCCTACATCGTATCTTAGTAGACTGGGGACTTTTAAAGAAACTTTGTCGAATTGCATTGGGGACATTTATGAATTTCTTGTGCTAAGAAATTTGGTGCCTTCAGAGAAACAAACTTTGCTTCTTCCACGCCATTTCAGTCACATACCTCTTTCAGAAATGGTGTGCGGTCAGAACAGTGCAGACTATATTCCCATATTTAGACAACAGGATGATCATTTTCTGTCTTTAGTGCACGTTGCTCTGCAACTCCGCAGTGATATCATGTCACATCCTGCATTCGAAGGTTGCGATGTAAGCGAAAAAGCAGAGTTGGCAAGTGTACCACCATCTGTACTCATGTTTGTGAATATCTTGCTTGGAGGCCAAAGTAGTGTCGATGCTGAGTTTGACGAAAGTGAGATGTCTGAAACTGGTTGGGTGAAGAAGACAAGGGTCCTTAGCATTGGACAAGACATGGTCTATGGTGTATGTGGAGACAAGAAGGCACCGCCTAAACACGTTGGAATGGGTATGACGCTGCACCAGTCAACTCGATCAAAGAAATTAGTTGAGCTATTCCATAATGCTGGGCACATAATCAGCTATAACCGGGTTCTTAGGTATGACACTGCCATGGCTGAAAACACTCTGAAAGCGCTTGATCAAGAAACTGGGGCAGTTGTTACCAGCAACCTGGTTTCGGGACGATTTGTGCATTTTTCTGGCGACAATATTGACATGAATGACTCTACCCTAGATGGCAAAAATACATTTCACGCTACTCAGTTAGCTGCCTGGCAGAGGGGGCCATCTGCTGAAAGCGGTCTTGGAGACATCAAACCATCCAATACGTCAACGTTGGATATACCAACAGCAGTTGAAAAGATCCATGAGGTATACATCAACAAGGATACCCTCATTCCCGAGTTTGGTGAGGTTGAAACAGGATGGTTTCTTAGGGAGAAAGATACTGGCAGTGCTCTTCAAGACAGTGAACATCGGGACATGGCATTCTTAGCATCTCGCCAAGGAGAAAGCGAAAGATATTCCTGGACCACGTTCAACCAGTTGCACAGCACTAAGGAGGAACCACCCAAAACTACCATTGGCTATATGCCAATCATACTAGCCCCAGCTCATGAACATTCCACTTTGAACACCATGGTGCGCAGGGCACTACATGTCGCAAGGGCCCTGAATAACCGCTACGCTGTGATAACAGTTGATCAGGGGTTGTATCCCCAACTGATGGAGCTGAAATGGTCAGTGCCCGACTTCAGAGATACCCTAATTCCAAGACTAGGTGGGTTACATATCACTATGAATTTTTTGAAAGTGCTAGGGCAACATACAGAAGATTCTGGTATACATGAGCTGTGGGTTGAAAGTGGTTTACTTGGGCCAAATTCGGCTGACAAGGTTAAAGACGGAAAATCTTACGCAAAAGCAATGAGGGCACACAAATTAACTTGGCAAGCGCTATGGCTAATCTTGATTCCGCAATTCAAAAACAATCTGCAGAGTCAAGATCCCAAAACATGCCAAACACTGGAGAATTCACTAGCTAACAAAGAGTTTGACACTTTACTGGACATAGTGGGTTCTGAGACCTTTCGGCAATATCTCGCAGTCTTCGTTGAAAATCTACAGACAGATCCAAACTTCAAGTTCTGGTGGGAATACCTAAGGATGGTGACTATACTGCTTGCATTCGTTCGGGCACAGAGAGAAGGGTTGTGGACGCTACACTTGGAATCGTTCCGAGAAATGTTGCCATTCTTCTTCCGATACGATCACGTGAATTACGCAAGATGGGGCTGTGTTTACCTGTCACAGATGCATCAGCTCCCACCAGAAGTGGAGGAGGAGTTCCTTCTTGGCAACTTTGTTGTGAAAGGGTCGGACCAAAGATTCAACCAAGTAGATCCAGATCATAGCCTGGAATGGCTTAATGGTGTAGGGAAAAAGAGGGGTGGAATCATCGGAATAACCAAAACAAATTCAGCCCTGGCAAGATGGACTCTCTCGTACAACCACAGGACATGCATTTCAATGCAGACGTATGAAATGATGAATGTTGGAGTGGACACTGGTTACGTCCATAATGAAGCCAACTCATCCCGCACTAAACGTGACAACTGCGACGAAGAACTCATACTTCAAACTCTCCTGCGATTCAAAGTATTTGCTGAGGAATCTTCTAGTCGACCAAACCTCCTTAACTGCGCAACAAAAGATGTTGCAACTTCTGAAATAGAAGAGTCACTGCTGAACGCAAAAACATTAGGGCAGCAGCAGGTGGAAAACTTTGTCAAAGTGAGACTTGTTGAAAAATCAACTGATTTCCGAGATCGACTTCTGAAGGTGAAGGCTCCCACGTTTTCCTCACTCTATGAAATAGGAACCAAGAAAGCCAATGGAAAGATCGAAACCACAAAAGCAGACAGAAACTTTTTGCAGAGACTAATTGCAGCGTACAGAGCTGGAAGACCAGTTGAACTGGCTAGAATACTTAACCATGAACTGATGAAGGTGCCAATCAGCATTGTTGATACATCTGGCGAACTTAGAACGGGTGTTAAGGCTATTTTATTTGACATTCTTATCAGGAGTGTATCATGCCCCTCAGAAATCGCCTTTTATGGGCCTTCCTGTTTGATCATTGATGGGCAAGCTGCAGTTATGTCACTTGGAAAACCTAACACGGCGAACACCTTTGGTGATTATGCAGACGAATTTGTAAAGTTCATTTTCTGGCAAGGCCGGGCTTACAGCCGAATTGATGTTACCTTCG
This sequence comes from Myxine glutinosa, assembly GCF_964187855.1. Taxonomy (NCBI): domain Eukaryota; kingdom Metazoa; phylum Chordata; class Myxini; order Myxiniformes; family Myxinidae; genus Myxine; species Myxine glutinosa. The sequence continues at coordinate 84,826,667 of NC_136263.1, read as the reverse complement.
ATCGATATAGAGACATTTCAATCAAAGTTGGAACTAGGGTCAAACGTACGAAGAAGTCAAGGCCAGTTCGTCGCCTGATTGAAGATAGAGATGTGCCACTCCCCAACAAATGGCCTGACTTTCTCGCATCAACTGAAAACAAGACAGAGCTTGCTCAGTTCCTGTCGAATGCACTCCTGGCAGCGGCACCCCCTGAAAAAGTGGTTGTTGTTGGTGGAGGTTTCGCTTCTGAAACAGAAGTCCAGAGTTCAGATCCTGCAATGAACACTACTTTGCTACAAAGCAATCACGAGGAAGCAGATACCAGAATGATTGTACACTGCCTTCATGCCGATGCACCAAACATTGTGGTCGCAGCGCGTGACACAGATGTGTTGGTGCTGTTGCTTGCCAACTTCAGTAAAATGTCTTGCGTAAAACTTTGGATGAGAGCAGGAACAATTAAGAAACGGAAGTATGTTCCTGTGTATGACATAAAGTCGGAACTTGGACTTGCTGATCATGTCTATGAGACTTTACCAGCATTTCATGCGTTGACAGGATGCGATACGGTTTCATTTTTCTCAGGACACTCAAAGAAAACAGAATGGGATATCTTCCTTGAACACAACAGTCTGCTTCAAGATCTTGGCAAGTTTCCGACACCATCAAAGAAGGTCACAGAAGATGCTGAAAAGTTCATTTGCCATATCTACAAGGAACCATCTGAGAACTGTAATCAAGCCCGCATTAAACTGTTCAACAAATGCCATGCAACGGAGACCCTACCTCCATCTAGTGATGCAGCAAAGTTCCACATAGAGCGTGCAAACTACCAAAGTTTCATTTGGAGAGAGGCCAGTAATCCAATGACAGATCTGCCACCGCCGACTGATTGTGGATGGAAACTCGTTGATGACAAGTTGTCACCGGTTCTTACAACTTTACCGTCAATTCCAAAGGGATGCCGAGAACTTACTCAGTGTGGTTGCAAGAAAGGTTGCAGTTCTGATAGTTGCTCTTGTCGGAAGTGGGGGAAACAGTTCTGCACTGAGGCCTGCAAGTGCAATGCCAGTGAAACACCATGTCGAAACAGGCCAAAGTAGGGGGGGGGGGGGGTCAGAGCTTACACAGTTAAGCTAATTGGCATTCCCCTGGATGGCTCCTCCTTCCAGCCAATCAGTCTGACAGACTGCAATTGATTCAGGATTAATTAAGAATATATGTGATAATGATCAACTGCCTGCACTCCAAACATGTTTGCCATGAAGTGCATTTTGCGCCTTGTGCCATGTAAGTGCACTTTGCGCCTTGTGACCGTTAGCCTTAATTAAGTGGCTAATTAGTCAAATATTGACATTTAGTGTAGAAAACAATCTTGCTATTATATAGGACTCAGGTAAACCACTTCACTGATGGTATTTAAGGCAACAATTCAAGTGAATTAAAACAGTATGTCAAAAAACGAAAAGTTGCTTCATTACGGATATATTCACAAAAATCTGATTTTTTCCCTTCACAATTCCCTTTACTTTCATAATTGTGAAAAGCTGTAGTAACCTTACCAGACAAAATACTGTAAAATAATTGAAATGTACAGATAGGTGATGTAAAATAAAACATTTTTTCAAAAATTTTGAATTTTGCACTCATTGACCTTTGACCTTGATTAGTGACCTAATTACGCATTTTTGGGCTTGGCAAACAACAGATTCGTATTCAGCATGAAAAACTACCCCAGAAAAAGTGGTTTGCTTGCTTTTACTCAAAAATGCCTCATGAATTCACGTTTCCCAGAAATTTGACTAGTCTAATTGGCCATCTTACACCATGTGGTTCTAAGAACCGAACTCCCATTGACCAAACTGTGGTGCTCACCAATTTGGGGTCTCACTCCCCCGATTCAACTCCCTGTGCCTTCGCACAATTTCCGGGCTGGGTCGTGTGGCTCACCAGCAGGTCTACTCACCTGCACACCTCCGCCACTACAGTTGCCTCTGAGCTTACCTGCTCCTTAGCCTAACCTATCTACCTGGGGAAGGCCCTATGGCGCTCTCCCCACGCAGTGCCCTCTCTGGCACTGGGCTACCCGGGTCCGTCCTCCGGTTCCTCGGGCCCCACTGAACAACTCTACTGGCTCCCAGAGCCCACCTGCGGCCCCACATGGCCGACATCCTAACAGTGGCGGAGTATCCATTTAACCATACACACACGAACAGGCCACACGCCCAGCCATTTCCACTTCACTAATGCACCCATCCAAACACCATTCTACCACACGCACCACAGATGCCAATATCCACCACAATTTACCTATACCCTCTACCTACTCTTAAACTACCCTCCGCTTGTATTTGTGAAAGGGGTCCATCTTCCCCATCCACTCCTTTCGCACCAACCACTCCACTCCACATATTCCACACTACTCACTCCACACCATCCATTCCATACTCCATTCCAACTATTCCACTCTCCATTTATTCCATGCTCCATTCACTCCAGACCATCTATTCCATACTCCATTCACCCGTGCTTCACCTGCACACCTGTGCCCACACACCTGGGGTCACCTGTACACCTGTTGTCTCTTGCACCCGTCTTTCCTCCCAGGCTCATTCATGCAATGCAATACACAATCACACCTTTCACCATACTCTGCTCAATGCACAATCATGCCAATCATCATGCCCACCACAAAGAACTCCCTGCACGCACACTGCATCGTCTAAGCTGACTGCCCCCTTCTGAAACTCGCGCTTCCCAGTCACCCCTTATACTATTGCGCTCCCACGTCATTATCATCCACCTAATCTCTCTCCGTCCCCACTACTTGTACAATGTCACTACTTAAATCTCAAGTCTCCTAAAGTCATTTCTCTAGATTCCTAACATTATCCTAACCCTCCCTGGCTAGTTCACACCACCAAACCCCATAAACTAATGCTCATGTGCCCTGGTGGATGTGAGGGATGGTGGATTTGCCATCCCTCCACATCGGGCATCTCTCACTATCAATTTTGCCCATCCCATTTTTTGCCAATCAAATTTGCCAATCATTTTTACCCATAAAATTTGCCAATCCAATTTGCCAATCTTTTTTGCCAATCATATTCACTATCCCCAATTTCAAATCAAAACACTATCATCATCACAGTCCATTAAACATGAGCCTCTCGGTACGTCCATGCATGTTCAAAGCTTGGCTTCGCAAAGCCGCGCAATGCATACGGGTGGTTTGGTCGCCTGCAGGTTGGGTCCGTCCGGCATTCGGTTCAGGGGAGAAGGTTTGGTTGGGCCAAGGTTTAAAGCACCATCCCGGCGCGGGGCCTTTCACTCCCATGCGCGGTGGGCCAGCCTTTCCCAGCCGGAATGCCGCAACCACAAGGGGGCGCCATTCCGATGCCTCCTACCTTCCCTCGAACCGGGCCGGTGGCCTTGCCCGGCAAAGCCCGGACTCGACCGTGCGGGTCGGGGTCCGGCCTGGATCGTGCACGACGCTCTGAAGAGGAGCGACGCGTCACCGATCCCCGCCGGCTCCCGCAATACCCAAAGCCTGGCACGGACCGGGAGCTCGCGTCGGCTATACGTCGGTCTGAACGCTATCCCGTTTAACGTCGATGCTCCCCGTACATGCTCTCACCACTCGTTCCTTTTCCTCCTCACACATCCAGGTGTCTCCATACACTTCGTTATTGTACTTGCTCGTGCGTTCTCTTTCGCTCCATACTCAAGCATAACGCTCACCACACACTATCGCGCACATTCTTGAGCACCCATTCTCCTCGCACACTCTATTATCACGCACACCTCCGTTCCACACCTCCCCTCCGTTACGTCCTCCGTAGCACTCACCACGGGTGTGCACTCCTGCACATACCCACTCACGCGCTCCGATGTGCCCTCCCGCACACGTGCCACAACCAACGCAGGTGTGCCTCCTCGCACCCGCTACTCATCCATCTCACTCTCCGTGTCACTCTCATCACACATACACTCCGACGTGCATTCTCGCTCGCACTCGGTTTCACTTCCATGCTCTATCGTGCACTCTCCCTCGCACCCGGTATCACACTCGCGCTCCGACGCCATTCGTACACGCGCGCCGTTGCCATTCATAACGCGCACCACGGACCTTTTACGAGCACCCGGGTTACACCTGAATCCCAAGCACGCGAAAATTCTTTTTGCACCAAACACAGACCGACTCACCTGTGCGCTTCTTCCTCCTCGCTCCAACACCTGCAAACTTCCATTTGGTTAATAAGCACAGCATCACGATGCGAATCCAGACTTTGTGCAATTTCCATTCCTTCACCCCACGAGTGCTCTTCTACGTCTGTGGTCTCTCCAATTCCAGTTTCCACCACTATTGGTTCGATTGATTCGATTTGAATTTCTTTTTTCTTTCCCTGGACGACCGCTGGTCCGAATAAAATTTCCTTTTCTACCTCGGCGGTCGCCGGCTTTTTCACACCCCGTGTCGCGATTTCTATCCCGGTCCACCCGGCTGTGCTTTGCTCACACTCGCTTTCCTTGCGCTCCTCAAGCCGTGTTACCTCATCGCGTACCCGTGTGCCTTTCCCGCTCAACATGCGATCCATGTCCTCCCCACATTTTTGTATCCGATCACCCATTCTGTCCCCAAATTTACTTAACCCTTCTTTCATTTCCCGAATGGACATAGATTTGGGTGTCCAACTTTTCCATTAATTGGTCCATAAAAAATCGCATGTACCCTGGTATTTCGGGCTCGGCTGCAGCGACCACGTGCGAGGTGCCGCCATCTTGTGCGTCTGCAACCCCCTCTACCGCATCCTCATTGCTTTCCTCCTCTCTCTCTCCCAATTCCTCCTTGGGGTCCTGGGTTGCCTCTAACCCTTCCCCTATCTCCCCCAATGGCATCCGACCGCCTTGATCATCCATGGCACAATTTCAATTTGGGTGTTATAATAAAATTTCGGCCGCTCGTAAATTTTGACCAAATTTTTGGATGTTTTTCAAAATTTGGTTCGGGCCTCAAATCCCACTCCCCGACACCAATTGTTACAGATCTCAGAGACGGCACTCCCCTTAGCAAGGGGGGGGGGGGGTAATCCCCTTGGCCTGTTAAGCTGGCCATCTCTAGTCCTGGTACTTATAACGCTCTTTTGCGGGGTGAAATTGGTCAGGGTTATTGGTCAAGGTGTTCTCCCGAATACCGTTCAATCCCTCCGCAAAACAGGGAGACAAGCACCGCTCGAACCACGGACAAGATGGTATTTGCCAAGCGGTTTAGCAATCCGCGATTCGAGCCGTTAGCAATTGACTAACCCGATTCCGAGCGTTGGCCAAATCGTGCCACAGGTACTCAATTGGAGACAGGACGAAAGCGATTGGGGGAAAGAAGAAACCAAAGTAAAGGAATACCAGATATTTATTAATGATAGACAAAACCAAAGAAGAGGAGGAAACGAAAGTAATATACAGAACGAAGTAGAAGAAGACACAGACAGCCTTAAACAGTCTTATATTACCAACGCCCAAGACAGACAAACAGACTTACACAAAAGGGGAACAGCAGGCAGGAATGACTGGAAGAAGAGGAAGGTCCCGGCAGCGAACGCCACTCGACCGTTACTTTGCGGAGACATGGGTGAGGCGATTGGGGGCTTGTTGGAGAATTATTAACAATTACTGGTGTTATGTTAGTAAAACTTCAAGAGACTCGGTTTAGCAAAATCAATGGTTTATTCACTTTAGAGAATTTGTTGTATACTAAGCCGAGATCTTTAATGAGTCTGTTCCAGAGTTTGTTGAAGCTTGTTTGGTCGGTCTTTTGAAGCTCGTTCAGTAGGTCTTTCTGAAGCTCGTTCAGTTGTTGACAATCTCCAGTTGGTTGATCAGTTTCAACTGGTCTTCAGTTTTCACTCCTCTTCAGTTCACTGTCCCAGTCCACTCTTCTCTCTTCTTCTCCTCGCAACTTTCTCCTGGTTTTAAAGCCCCAAACTCCTTTGATGTTGCAGAGCATGCAGGGTGTTCCTTATCCAAAAACCCTTATATGGCTTTCTTGGCCAGCAAATACTTATTTCTGTTCAAGAGGTCAAATACTCTGACCTGTTGGAAGAAGAATTTGCAGCGTGTGCGCAGTGCCCTGAACAGAGGCTATTAATGATCGACAGGTGGCGGTCCAAGAGCGTTACACATTCTTGTCTGAAATTAACTCTCCTGACCACATGTTAATGCTAGCTCTATGCTCTTTTGCTGATTCGTAAAGTAAAACATAATTCCACTTTAAACAAGATTACATTGATATATATTCTAGCAATATTGTCAATATGAATATTTAATCCCCAACAATCCCCAGTTTTTCTTTTATGTTTATATTAACCATTAATCTAAACATTACCACATTAAATATTCAAACCACTAATCTTGTAATTCAATTTCCTAAGGCATACACCGTCATTCTGGAAGAATTTTGATCACAATACATTTCCTTGTTCATTGACTCTTTCTATGTTGATAATTCAATTCAACTCATTTGCATAAAGATCACAAAACATTTCACCTTTACCAAAACGCAATAATTTCAGTTCATCAAAATAATAAAGCATCTGCAACATTTGGCAAAATATTTGCCTTTAATCAAATATTGACTTTCTTTGTTTTGAAAAAAAGGGGCGGATCACTTGTGTTTGGAATTTCAGCATAAAACATTTTTCTCCTGTTGTCTTCATCACACCTTCACTATTTGCATAGGATTTTCTGCTGTTGTGATAGCTGGGCAGAGTCAAAGACTGACCCTGCTCTCCATGCAGCATCCTTGCCACTCTTGCTGTGAGCCATAGTAGATTTGAACAAGGCCTCCATCCAGTTGTAGTTGACTTGCCTCCTCACTAATCGTGAGCATGGAGCAAGTATTGATGTGATGTTGATTTGTCAACAAGATGTGGAGCAGGGATGCCGGATGCATCCGCAATGATGATGTTGGGACCATGGTACTCAGTTGTCCATGGTCCATACCAGGAGCACACAGCAGAATCGTGCACAGCTGTTGTGAAGGAAAAGGCAGTCGTTCGCTTGCAGCTCCATGCTGGCTCCCCGGAAGTTGGTGAAGTAATGACACACGTCACCATATCCCGTAAACGTTGCAGGTAAAATATCGTCGTCCTGCAATTGCTGATGTGATGACTGTTCGAGGTATTTGAACACAAGTAAGTGATCGCCCTTTTCCATATGTTGCAGTGTGACCCAGACAAATGGTCACATAATTTTCCCTTGGTGAAGGAAAACATCCATCTTCCAAAGGAGCATTTCTTCATCATTCTTTGAGAAAGAGGGTGTATGCCAAGATTAACTTCATTTTCACAAATTTTCCTTTTTCAAACTTCTTCCCAGATGTCGTTATCACTCCATTTGGGATGTGGTCTTGTCTTTCCTTTACTTAGCCACATTTATATCTGCTCTCCGCACAGATTGAATCAGATGGGGTACATTGTAACATGAAATCACTATATTTTAGAACAACTTCACACGAATAATATTCAACCCAGACATGTGTTTTACACTACTAAAACTAAGAATAGCATCCACAATTGCTTTCAGGTTCATATAATTCAAAAAATTAAACTCATGCAGGTATTGTAACTCAACTCAAAGAAAATAAATGCATTAATAATGATTATATATGATTTAAATCACAAACAGGAATATCTAATTCCCAACAATTCTTGCAAACAAGCAAACTATGCCTAATATGTTATTAGCATAGTCCTCCCCGCTTTTTGTTTTTCTTTAACAGTGTTACTTGTGGTGATATGAGTTCATCGATCGTGTAAAACAGACATAGTGCACAACAAGTTGTTATGCCCTCATTTATGTCAATGACATTCAACATTATATACCAAACTAACAAACTTCTTAAAATGTGACTAAAGAAAAAATCCCTTAATATGTAACATAAATCTGATTATTTGCCTTATTCTGATGCCCCTATTTCCCGGGGTCCATATTCATTTCTATTGTTATCAACTTCCTATGATCTGTGAATTCGTTCCAAGATACCACAACTATAGGTTTTAACAAAGCTCTACCAAACTATTTCCAATGTGAACTCAAAATACTAATAAAACAATCAATTTCAAAAAATTAAACTCAAAGGGTCAGCAAATTCATTCTATAACCAGATCTAATATTCCCATCCAATAGTTTGCCTTGACACATGTCATATTATAACATTTTAATAAACCTTTAGAAATGTTGCCCATCGCAACAACTTCCCTTTTACAAATAGCCATGTGTAAATTACGTATTGAACGACAATTTTCCTCTCAATGTGTTTGGCCTAAATGGCCGCAAAAGTGGCTGCCAACATGCAGTACCATTTTTATCTACCAAGTAAGTGCTCATCGACATAAGACCTCTACCAAATGTTGGTTGTAGAAACAAATCTGGGATTTCTAATTACATGGATGCACACTCTCAGGACATTGCAGGCTGCTGTTATCAATCCATTCCGATAAAATAATTTCTTTACCTACAATCAAATAAGTAACACAAATTGAGGATATTATCCCTATCACATTCATTTATAGATTCATTTGGTTCTAATTCACTCTTTTCCCACTGCTATAAGGAAGAACAGTAGCTCTTATAAGTCTTTGTAATATCTCATTAAATTTACCCAGCATTGAAGAATTTATTTACTATCCATTTCCCTTCTGTTTACCAGTAACTTTGTTTAAACTGCATAACTTAATTTGATAAATCCCATGTGTACAGCTACCACTTATTGAAACCCCTACTTTTGTAGAAAATATCCAAATACGTGGTTGTATACTCCCTTAAAAGTTGTTCCTCCATTTTCTATGCAACTTAGTGAAGACTACTGACACCAGTATGCCAATATAGGTGTGGCAGATTAACAAAATATGTTGCAGGTACACGTAACATCGTGTTCTGAGTGTAAAAACCCATAAACCCAAAAAACATCTGAGTGTAAAAAACATAACAGCGCGTTCACGTCTGCCCCTTGGTTTTAAGATTCACAATGCATTTCGTTGTAAAACTCACAATAGTTCAATGCAACAAAATTTTCTTTACTATCTGCCCATATCATCTATGCCTAAGACACATCCATACATACAGCACAATTTATATGCTGATTAAGGTCAAGTTTATATATGTAAAAATCCATGAGCAGAGTACTCTGGAAAGTCAGTGTAAGACCACTTCCAAATTTGACTAATTTTGTACTCCTTTTGTTTATGAAGCTCCTATCCATAAATAGCTGTTATTCTCATATAAATTCTATCAAAAATGGAATCCTAAAATTACTCACAATTTTACTATTAATTAATGGCTGCTCATAACCCAGCACATCAAATCTGTATCCCTTGACAACAGAGATAATGTTCATAATCAAATTATATTCCTATTTTATTTTACGAATTTTCTGGATATTCTTGTAAGATTGACACACAAAACAAAACATTGAAACACAAACAAACACAAACCCAAGCATTATGTATATTTGTTTGCATTTGAACCATCATTAACAGATCAAGATGGGTGTCAATTTCATTTCAATTTCGTAAAATTTATCCTTTAATGTTAGAAACGCTAATACACAAATAGACAAAAAGTTTATTTTTTAGAAAACCCCTAATGTCACCTTGAAATTACCCTTTTTGGTCCTACAATAATTTATCCAAATTTTACAAATTTACAAATTGTACAAATTTTACAACACCTCTATTTACATGTCAGTCGACCACTGACCTATGAGCATGCAAAAAATAGTCCAAAATGCCCACCTGCTGATCATGTGATGCTCGTCACTTGGTTTCCAAAAAATTTTGCAAAGCAATGTTCCACACTTTGGTAATTGTTTTGTTGTAAAAAATTGTTTCGCCCAAAATACTCCCTAAAACCACATTTATAATTGGCAAATATGAGGCTTCCAGAATGAACTCTAATTCTGGATCTTTTAATTCATGTTCCAAAAAAAATCCAATTTTGGCATTTAATCACCTAATTATTAATTTGCTAATAAGCAAAAGTAAAATTCATTCTTGCTCCAAAAATGTTTGAGACAAGAAGCATGAACAATTATTCATGTTGGTCTTTTGGCATTTGGGATCTGCAGCAATGAAGGCCTAATCGTTATCTGAGGTACCGGTAAGCACTGGTACCCTTGATCTTGGTTCGTCCTATGAACTCGTCTTCCTATTTGAATATGGACAACATCGTTTCCAGTGTCCAATATTTCCACAATTAAAACATCGATGTCTGTCATTGGCTGGTTTGTCCACCTGTTCACTTGTATCGCTGGGCTGCCTCTCCAGATCCCTGAGTTGCCACCCCACTCCCTGGTTATCTCCTACTGCATTGTTGCGTTGTTGCCCAGAAAACCTATTGCGTTGATTCGTAGTCATCAGGGCTTGAGTCTGTAGTTGCATCAATTTCTCGGCATTTACAGCACTATTCCTGGCTTGAATCCGCTGATGATGCAAGGCGTAATTCAATATTTCTTGCATTGGCTTGCCTTCCCAAGCAATACATTGTCTTTCCACTTCACTCTTCAATTTGGGCAATAGACCATTAATAAAAAGGGGTTTTAAGGCATTGTCAATTTGTGCCCGGTCTATGCCTGAATATAGTCGGAAAACATCTCGCAATCTGTCCAAATAATCGCTAGCATCTTCGCCTGTTTTCTGCTTGCATGTAACCACTTTGTTCCAATCCGTCACTGGTGGCAATTTTTTTATGGCCTCTATCAAGTTATTGATCTGTGCCGTTCTAGCCTCCGTGGGCATGTCCACCTGTCCATCTTCCGTATTTACCCAGTTGGCCTCACGCATTAAGTTCCTCAAAGTGGTGGTATTAGGAATTAACCATTTTAAAAGTATTTCCATGTCTCTTGCAGTGGGCAACTGAGTTTCCACAATTAACCGCAGTTCCTCCGCAAATTGAAGTGGATCTGTTTTGATTGATGGCATACTACTCTGCAATGCCTTCAATTGATGTACCTGCCATGGTCTATACATCAGATCTGGATGTTGCTGATTTGCCCCTGGAAATTGCCGCTGAGGAAAATTCATAACACCACATTGCTCAAACCCTCCTTGTGAGAGAGTCAACTTTTGATCATTCATTAGCCAATCACATTGATCGTTAGATTGATTGGCATTGATCACACGACCCTTACTCCGTGTATGGTGAAATGGAGAGCATGATAAGGGTATAACAGCTGGTTGCATCGTTTGCCCACTTTGAGTCGGTTCCTGTGCCCCAATTGCACCCTCTTGGGTAGTTACCTCAAATGAGTCACGTCTTTCACCTGGCCTTTGTTGACTAGAACCAATCGCTGCACTCTGTTCTGGTCTTTCGGCAGGTACAGGTACAGGCACTACCTGTGGCTGATATACAATAGTTCTCCGATAAGGTGGAGGAGTTTCATCTTCCAGTTCATTTGTCTCGTATGATCTGGCTTCTGGATACAATTTGGGTTGGGATTGCTCTCCATTACTGACTTGAAGAGGCATTTGATTTGCTACCTTACACAACCTGTGCTGTATCTGTTTCACCTCTTTCTTCAAGCCCCCCATCTTTGCTTTGGTCTCCCTGTCCCTAGATTCAGCGTCCCAGTAATAGAATGGTTGCCAATCCACTTTGAACTTCTGTCGCCCTCTTGCTTCCAATTCTTTTCTGAGTGTTGCCAATACGTTTCTATCAAAAGTGCCCTCCTGTGGAAATCCACTTTTTCGACCTTTCGTCCATTCATACCAGGATTCCACATCTTTAAGTGATTCTGCCCCATATTTCTGATACATGGAGCTGATACAAGCACCTCTTTGACTCAAGTCCAATTGACCTTGTTTAATCTTGCAGAATCCACTTCCCATTTTGCCTGTGTGTGAGTACCTCTTTATACTCACTCAATATATCAAATAACTACAAGGACTACACAGCAGACTACACCTGTATCCACTATCAACTGTGTGTACTGCAAAAATCGCAGAAGTTTGTTCCACCTTATACAAAGTAGCGTTGAATGCGTTGTTGTCTAGCTTATTCCGATAAGCTCCACTCTGTGGTCTTCCAGGAAGTATCTCTCCACCTGTCCACTTGATGACTGCAGGTGATTTCCAGAGAGTCCCCCTGCCCTGTGGCTTTTCCCACACCCCAATCTCACTGATCAGAGTTGCAGATGAGTCTGGATCAGTAAGTCCTGTTAAGGGGGGGTCAAACAAAAATAACCACGTAATATAACAAATAACCACTACACTCACCACCTCGCTCATCGTCCAAGGTTGTCTGCACATCGATGTTTCGCAAATGTCTCAAAGCTTCTTTCTTGAGACCGCACTTTTTATTCATCCATCAATTGACTTGATTAAATTAAATTTAAATTAAAATCAGATCAGATTAAATTAATCAGATCAAAATCAATCAGATCAATCGGATCAGAATCAGAATCAATTCAAATATGCAATCTCAATCAATTCACCAACATTAATCAATAAAATCCTAATAATAATACATAATAAAATATCATAAATGATAATATCAAAATTCAAATATCAAATCATCATTGAATTTATCATTGAAAATATCAAAATATCAAAATTCACATTTATCAGTCTGATAACTCTATATCTATGCCTGTTCGCAATGTAGGCAAAACAGTTCCGTCCGCTGGCGGAGGTATTTGATCATGTCGGTCGTCACCTCGTACCCATACCTGCCGCCAATTGACAAATAACCGTTCTGCCTCTGGATCATATCTGACATATTTGTTCAATCCTGTGTGGTCATTAGATCACAAATTAAAGCTGAACAACCACTGAAGGCAAGTCAACCCTTCATTTGTGAGACAATCAGCGAAAATTGATCCAACAGATATGAGCCAGTCCATTGGGCAATGTCGCACATGTCACGTGCCACATGTCACACGTGTCACATGTCACACATCATGTGATGTGTCACCCACCATGTCGCACTTTGAAAGAGACTCAAAGTTCTTGACAATTAAAATGGTGTAATATTCCTGAAATGTGTACCAATGAATGACAATTCATAATATTTATCAATGGAATCCAATCATACCGAAATTTCGACACTCCAATAAACTTTGTAACTTGTAATACATCATTAATCCTGCAGGGCTATAAAGCTATCCTTAAAGTCCATGCAATCGATTTACATCAAAACCCAATGATGACATGCCTGATAATCATAGCAATTTTTTTTCCCATGATTGTAAAATCATGACCATTGTAAATCATTGTAATTGTAAATTGTAAATATAAATTTACCATAATTGTACAAAATTTGAGAATGAACATCAATAATAATCAGCATATGACAATCATGATGACAATGATGAATCTCATCAACAATGAGAGAAAACAATGAGAATGAGAAACAATGAGAGAAATGAGAAAACAATGAGAACTATGAAAGGTGAAAACAGGTAAAAGAAGAAGCAAAAGAGGAGGAAAGGAGAAGGAAAGGGGGGAGGAAAAGGGTGGGGAAGGGAGGAGGAGAAGTGGCAGAATGCCAAGGGAGGAATGAGGAATTAATACTATGCGAAATACGACACTCATTGTATTTTAACCTAAAGATAGCTGTGTATCATTGGCCGCACTCATGGCTCCCTTACAAGGCTGTGAGATTATATGGTAAATACTGTCTCCCTCTCGAACTTCTGTGCGAGCCATTACACTCATCTGTGTATTATTTAACCATTTAAACTGTGTCGTACCATTTCACAAATTATTGTAGCAGTATTGGGGCCATGGTTGGAGGAGGGGGGGGGGAGAGGGGTGCAAAAACACATGCATACCCACACATACATACCCACACCCATACACACAAAAACACAGCAAGCCACATAATGAGGTGATATGCTAAAATCAACATGGGATCCAATGGGATATGGGATCAACAATCCTATAGAATGAAGTTAGGGTTAAGATTGGGTTGGGGTCAACAAATTCATGTACATGTAAATTCATTCATGTATAAACAGATCACAATATATTTCATCATTGGTTTCCCTCCATTTAATTGCCTTGGCAAATGTCATAGGATCTTATATCAATAAATTCCCTTTTTAAAATCTTAAAAGACAGATGAAATATAAAGTGATCAAAGGTACATTGGATGGTTCTATTTTGTAGAGATTACGGATCACAGTAGCCTGGGATTGGCTCACATTAAATTTCATCTTGATTGAAGGATTTTTAGCTGTGGTCCAAGATGGCCGCCGCCATAAAATCCTAAAAATATATATATATTTTTTCTAATCAGGATGTAAAGAGGTTACATTTAAAATCGCTTCTGATTCCATAGATAAGTGGACACAACACCAAACGGTTACCATGGGCAACCTGCCTGCACGCATTCCAGTGGCAGGGTCAGTGTGTGCAAATCTTACGGGACCCAGGACACAACACCAAACGGTTACCATGGGCAACCTGCCTGCACGCATTCCAGTGGCAGGGTCAGTGTGGAAAAGAATGCCTATTTTTGGACTGTCTGTCGACTCGTGCAGACAAATTGGCTAAATGCTAAACAATGCTAAATACTAAACTCACTTTTTGTTACCACACTGGAAATGCATGTTTGAAAATCGAATCCAGCCGATTTTACCATTATTTGGCTTACTGTACAGACGCTGTTATCATCGCTTTAATCGCTTTTAAAAAATCGCTTGAAAAATCGCTTTTTACAAAAACCGCGAATATGATTATAAAGCAAATAGTGTCCATTCTGCAATCTGCTCGTGCCTGTGGTCACAACCAAGCAGGATCTCAACCATTATTTTAACGGGTAAATCGACACACTTATAAGTCATTTAATCACGAAAACGAGCAGAGATTTGAATGCAGACCATTGCTGGAAATCATTTTAAAGATATTTACAAAATTGACGCTCTATTTCATGAATTCACGACGTTCGTGAAATGAGCAAGAAATATACAAAATCCATATTTCAGTTGTACATGACAAGACGAATGCAGCACCTGTTGGCTAACGCCCGGGGTTCGTTAGTGGTTCTTTGCAATCGTCTCATTAAACTCGTAAAATGTACCGAAAAAAAAAAATTCAAATTACAGAAAAAACAAAAAAATTATTGATTATTAATTTTTTAAAAATTTTTTTTATCGTCATGACTTCTGAAATTTTAAAACAAATCCTTCATGAAAGCACAGCACCTTTTCTAAAGACACCAAGCTTTAGTGGATATTTGTGACAGTTCATGGCACCATCCCTCAAAAATGCGTATACATAAATTTTGGAAGAAAAAAATTGGCATGATTTCTGAAACCTGTTAAAGGCCTCGTGTTTTTTCCTTCCACACATCAACAAACGTACACAAAACTCAAACACTGAACTATTTTCACAGATTAACATCAGACTACACAGATAACAAACAAAAGCTTACCTGGGCAGTTGAGTCCCTACGGGCCACCACTTGTTGGAGAATTATTAACAATTACTGGTGTTATGTTAGTAAAACTTCAAGAGACTCGGTTTAGCAAAATCAATGGTTTATTCACTTTAGAGAATTTGTTGTATACTAAGCCGAGATCTTTAATGAGTCTGTTCCAGAGTTTGTTGAAGCTTGTTTGGTCGGTCTTTTGAAGCTCGTTCAGTAGGTCTTTCTGAAGCTCGTTCAGTTGTTGACAATCTCCAGTTGGTTGATCAGTTTCAACTGGTCTTCAGTTTTCACTCCTCTTCAGTTCACTGTCCCAGTCCACTCTTCTCTCTTCTTCTCCTCGCAACTTTCTCCTGGTTTTAAAGCCCCAAACTCCTTTGATGTTGCAGAGCATGCAGGGTGTTCCTTATCCAAAAACCCTTATATGGCTTTCTTGGCCAGCAAATACTTATTTCTGTTCAAGAGGTCAAATACTCTGACCTGTTGGAAGAAGAATTTGCAGCGTGTGCGCAGTGCCCTGAACAGAGGCTATTAATGATCGACAGGTGGCGGTCCAAGAGCGTTACACATTCTTGTCTGAAATTAACTCTCCTGACCACATGTTAATGCTAGCTCTATGCTCTTTTGCTGATTCGTAAAGTAAAACATAATTCCACTTTAAACAAGATTACATTGATATATATTCTAGCAATATTGTCAATATGAATATTTAATCCCCAACAGGCTCGACCATTACTTTGCGGAGACGTGGGTGAGGCGATTGGGAAAATTGAAAGCGGCCTATCTTATTTGATTAATGCAACACAGATTCAACTATTGGGAACAGAGCCTTAACTGAAACACATAATAATGAAATAACTACGGAGAGGTCCTATGGTTCGCTACGTGTTGTACATGGACTAACAAGGGTGCGATCTTTAACAAGCCAATTGATGGGCATATTTACAGGGGAACATTTATAAGGGAAAACTTTTACTAAAATTTACTAGTGAAGGTTCTAAAAACCGTAACAATATATTCTCGCAAAAGTACCCGTTCCCAGTGATGGGAAAGGCCAGCCATGCTGGTGATGAGAATAAACAGAGGTGATGGCAGTCAGGCAGTTTTCGGGGAAAATTTAATCTATTCTGTTGTGCTCAACTTCAGCAAAGGTGGTGCTATTCAAACCATCTGCAACAGCGAGAAAGTATAGCCTCATCATTTTTCCTTGAGGTTTCCTGTTAGCCAAAGGAGCTGATAACTCCACTAAAACCTGCCCTTTGTACAACCGTTTACCTTTGTGACAAATATGGTCTAAATCTGTTCAGAGCTGCAGCAGTTTATATGTAACAGACATTTATAGTTATATTAGTGGGGCACCCATGGGAAACCCACGAGCATAGACATGTATGATATTTGGACATCTTGAGTTAGGTGCTGCACATAGAGTTTTCCAAAATGGTTACTGCCAATTCATCAGAAACAGAAATGATGTAATCTACACAATTTATTTACTTCACCTGCTATGTGAATACATGTCCATGCACATGTGAAACGTGTAATTCCATGTAATATAACTTCAAGACCTCAACTGTCTGCCACCCTCCCCCGATGGTGTGATAATCGACACATTCACCGAACTAACACATGCATCAAACTAACACATGCGCCAAACCAACAAATTCGCCAAACTAACACATGTGCCAAACCAACACATTTGCCAAACAAACACATGCGCAAAACAACACATGTGCCAAACTAACACATGTGCCAAACCAATACATTCGCCAAACGAACACATGCACCAAACCAACACATTCGCGAAACTAACACATGCACCAAACGAACACATGCACCAAACCAACACATTCGCCAAACCAACAGATGCGCAAAAACGAACACATGCGCCAAACGAACACATTCGCCAAAAGAACACATGCGCCAAACCAACACATTCGCCAAACTAACACATGCGCCAAACCAACACATTCGCCAAACCAACACATGCGCCAAACCAACACATTCGCCAAACGAACACATGCACCAAACCAACACATTCGCGAAACTAACACATGCACCAAACTAACACATGCACCAAACCAAGACATTCGCCAAACCAACAGATGCGCCAAACGAACACATTCGCCAAGCTAACACATGTGCCAAACCAACACATTCACCAAAGCAACACATTCGCCAAACGAACATGTGCGCCAAACCAACACATTCGCCAAACTAACACATGTGCCAAACCAACACATTCACCAAACTAACACATGCACCAAACCAACACATTCGCCAAACCAACACATTCGTCAAACTAACACATGTGCCAAACCAACACATTCACCAAACTAATACATGCGCCAAACCAACACATTCGCCAAACTAACACATGCGCCAAACCAACACATTCGCCAAACTAACACATGTGCCAAACCAACACATTTGCCAAACAAACACATGCGCAAAACAACACATTCGCCAAACTAATACATGCGCCAAACCAACACATGTGCCAAACCAACACATGCGCCAAACCAACATATGCGCCAAACGAACACATGCGCCAAATCAACACACTCGCCAAACTAACACATGCGCCACACCAACACATCCGTCAAACTAACACAAGCGCCAAACCAACACATGCACCAAACTAACACATGCGCCAAACAAACACATGCGCCAAACTAACACATGCGCCAAACTAACACATGAGCCAAACCAACACATACGCCAAACCAACATATGCGCCAAACCAACACATGCGCCAAACCAACACACTCGCCAAACTAACACATCCGCCAAAGCAACACATCTGCCAAACTAACACAAGCACCAAACCAACAAATGCGCCAAACGAACACATGCGCCAAACTAACACATGCGCCAAACTAACACATGCGCCAAACTAACACATGCGCCAAACTAACACATGCGCCAAACCAACACATGTGCCAAACCAACACATGCGCCAAATCAACACATTCGCCAAACTAACACATGCGTCAAACCAAAATATTCGCCAAACCAACACATGTGCGAAACCAACACACTCACCAAACAAACACATGTGCAAAACAACACATTCGCCAAACTAATACATGCGCCAAACCAACACATGCGCCAAACCAACACACTCGCCAAACTAACACATGCGCAAAACCAACACATAGGCCAAACTAACACAAGCGCCAAACCAACGCATTCGACAAAACTAACACAAGTGCCAAACCAACACATTCGCCAAACCAACACATTCGCCAAACTAACACATGTGCCAAACCAGCACATGCGCCAAACCAACACATTCGCCAAACTAACACATGTGCCAAACCAACACATTCGACAAACAAACGCATGCACCAAACCAACACATACGCCAAACTAACACAAGCGCGAAACCAACACATTTGCCAAACTATCACATGCGCCAAACTAACACATTCGCCAAACTAACACATGTGCCAAACCAACACATTCACCAAACAAACACAATCGCCAAACTAACATGTGCACCAAACCAACACATCCGCCAAACTAACACATGTGCCAAACCAACACATTCACCAAACTAACACATGCACCAAACCAACACATTCGCCAAACCAACACATTCGTCAAACTAACACATGTGCCAAACCAACACATTCGCCAAACAAACGCATGCACCAAACCAACACATACGCCAAACTAACACAAGCGCGAAACCAACACATGCGCCAAACTAACACATGCGCCAAACTAACACATGCGCCAAGCTAACACATGCGCCAAACCAACACATGCGCCAAGCTAACATATGTGCCAAACTAACACATGCGCCAAACCAACACATCCGTCAAACGAACACAAGCGCCAAACCAACACATTCGACAAACTAACACTTGCACCAAACCAACACATTCGCCAAACTAACACATGCACCAAACAAACACATTCGCCACACCAACACGTGCACCAAACAAACACATTCGCCAAACGAACACATGCGCCAAACCAACACATTCGCCAAACTAACACATGCGCCAAACCAACACATTTTCCAAATTAACACATGCACCAAATCAAAACATTTGCCAAAGGAACACAAGCACTACACAAACACATGCGCCAAACTAACACATGCGCCAAACCAACACATGCGCCAAACCAACATATGCGCCAAACCAACACATGCGCCAAACTAACACATGCGCCAAACCAACATATGCGCCAAACTAACAAATGCGCCAAACCAACACATTCGCCAAACTAACACATGCGCCAAACCAACACATACGCCAAACTAACACATGTGCCAAACCAACACATTCACCAAAGGAACACATGCACCAAACTAACACATGCGCCAAACTAACACATGCGCCAAACTAACACATGCGCCAAACCAACACATCGCCAAACCAACACATCGCCAAACCAACACATGCGCCAAACTAACACATGCGCCAAACTAACACATGCGCCAAACTAACACATGCGCCAAACTAACACATCGCCAAACCAACACATGCGTCAAACTAACACATGCGCCAAACTAACACAAGCACCAAACCAACAAATGCGCCAAACTAACACATGCGCCAAACTAACACATGCGCCAAACTAACACATGCGCCAAACTAACACATGCGCCAAACTAACACATGCGCCAAACTAACACATGCGCCAAACCAACACATGCGCCAAATCAACACATTCGCCAAACTAACACGTGCGTCAAACCAAAATATTCGCCAAGCCAACACATGTGCGAAACCAACACACTCGCCAAACAAACACATGCGCAAAACAACACATTCGCCAAACTAATACATGCGCCAAACCAACACATGTGCCAAACCAACACACTCGCCAAACCAACACATACGCCAAACTAACACAAGCGCCAAACCAACGCATTCGACAAAACTAACACATGTGCCAAACCAACACATTCGCCAAACTAACACATGTGCCAAACCAACACATTCACCAAACCAACACATTCACCAAACTAACACATGTGCCAAACCAACATATTCGCCAAACCAACACTCTTGCCAAAGCAATTCTCTCGCCAAACAAACCCGTGCGCCAAACCAACACATCCGCCAAACTAACACAAATGCCAAACCAACATATTCGACAAACTAACACAGTAACACGTGCACCAAACTAACACATTCGCCAAACGGACACATGCGTCAAACCAACATATTCGCCAAACCAACACACGTGCCAAAGCAACACTCTCGCCAAACAAACACATGCGCCAAACCAACACATCCTCCAAACTAACACATTCACCAAACGAACACATTCGACAAACTAACACATGCGCCAAACCGATACATGCGCCAAACCAACACATGCGCCAAACCAACACATTCGCCAAACTAACACATGTGCCAAACCAACACATTCACCAAACTAATACAACTGTGATATGTTCATGGATGGGGCTGAAGATAACCTCATATGGCTCCAGTTGTACGCCATCTTTTATTCTGGAACTCTGAGTAGCTTGAATAGATCCTCTCGCCTCTGAGCTGTTACATTGTTCCTGTTTGCCAAATATTTTTTGAGGTTGCACTGTTGCCATGTTCAAGCCTTCTATTCTAGAATCTATCAGCCAGTGATTGGTAGGGGGAGGAGGGGGGTAGGGGTGGGGAGAGGATGGAGGGTTGCGGGTGATGGGTAGTGTTCTGGAAAGCACCCAAAACATATGACTTGCATACTGCGGGGAATCCTGGGATACATGTTGTCGAATATTCGACTGTACTGCAGCTGCATCGCATGTTGTTTGGGTCAGTTCCCTGGAAAGGCAGTTCAATTTTGTGAATTGGATGGATGCCCTGACCTGCGCTACAAGCATTGTCAATTTTCCGCAAGACTGACCTGCCAAGGGCTTTGACTGATTTCACACGCTCGTTGTCAGGTTCCATGAAGTACTGTTTCAATACCGCCGACACTGCAAGGCACATGGCTGAAAATAAAAATAAAAAACAGATGGGACAGCACTGACCAAATAAAAAGTAACCATGGATGAAGAGAGATTCCAATGAGGAATGCTTTTTTGTTGTTGCTTGCTTGTGGGGTGTGTAGTTTGTGTAGCTTTAGAAGAGCCGGCAAAAACTGCCATCACTTCCAATAACATCTTTTGAAATGCACAACAGAACAATGTGAATAAGCAGTTGTAGAACTGTAAGATGAAATCTAACAATATATGTCAGCAACTAAGAATCGATTTCAGTATAAATTATAATTAGCTTTTCATCTTTTCTTTTGATTTTTGAAGATCTAATATCGAAAGGTCATCTACACTTTGTTTCCCACAGTGGGAAACTTACGTTGACGGACTTTTAGTCGATAACTTCTGTTGTTTACCTTGTACACCACCGCAGACCAACACTTCCTAGTAATCAATTTTGTAGCAAACCAATACCTTGTCCTCAGTCAAAAAATAGAAAGACCTTGTTCATTAAATAATGAAAAAGTTATAGATCATGCGTCCTTTTAAGTTTGAGATCGGGAATATGAATATGAAATGCACAAGGGGCTCATCCTTTACAAGGCAGAGTCCCCTTACAAAGCAGCATCATTGAGAATCTGGACCACCTGTTGCTTCTTCTGCCTTCCTGTTCACATCACATATCAGCTTTTGGCATTGCCTGAAAATATTGCAAGAGGAGCGTTGTTGGAGGGGAAATGTAAAGAAAACGGAAACCACAGACTCTTATAGATTGTGTTCCAGCAAATATGTTGCATCAGTATGTCAAACGTGTGCATGCATCATTCATGAAGAAGCTGGTTATATGGACCATTCAAAAAATGTATTCATTGTCAAATATAAACACTGTGAAGTGTATCTTCAGGCCATTTCTATGATATTTCATTTTCAGGCTGACGAATCATGTGCTTAACTTGTATGAGATTAGTAAGATGTTTTTGTGCATAGACATTGCCCAACTCCACATATCCCAGGAATACGCGCACATAGCCGTAGGGATGGTTGGAATTTAGACCGCCATTATTGAGTATTATTTCCCTGTAAAGGTACACATGGCCATATGCAAAAACAATTATTTCGTAATATTACTGTATTGGTAATTCCAACACTTGCAAGATAATATGGCACGACTATATGTTTGTAGAGAATAGCAGGAAGAGAAATTTGATTGAATAGCAGGAAGTATTCATTCTCGCCTTGAAGTTGTTTAACCTGGGTTTGAATGTCGGTCCAGCGCCGGCCCTAGGGTGGATGTTCAACTTGGTGTCTCGTCTGCCGGAATCAGTTGGTGGACGTTAAAGATTCCATGGTGTCCTTCATGAATAGTAATCGAGCTATCACAGGAACCCCAACTAAGTTCCAAATTCCTGCCTTGACTACCACTGGGAAGCCTTGACTAACCCGAACCACCCAGTGTGATCCTTGCCACGACACTTCCATGGCAGCAGTGAATCTGCTCATGGGCACTGCAGCAGAATTAGATTAGATTAGAAATGCTTGTGCTCTATCCGCTTTAATAAGGATGCCAACTTCACTGTTATTGTGTCCCTTTTATATCTCTGATAAAATATTGTCATCTCAAAGAACTGGGAGGAAATATACATTTTTACTCACTTCCAACTTATCATTCAATCAAATTACAAAGTTGTAACCACATTCTGCTCTTCTTTGCGAACTCTCTTCTACTGCGAATGATGTCACCTTTTCTGCTGCTTCAGAGATGATGATCTCGTTCTCGGATATTAATGTGTAGTTTATTTTAAGGGTCACCTTCTCATAAATTCCTGCCTTTGCTGGTATTTCTCAGTGCAGTTTATTGGCTCCTTTACTTTCACTTATTTACCATCTTGCTCTTCCATAAACCTCGCTCTTGTCGAGGAAAAAAAGGACGTAGAAATCTCTAGTTGCTGATTCCTTGTTTTTGAAGTGGAATCAAATCTTTATAAACTAAAAGGCAAAGTGTATCTGATTATCTAAAAATATAAAAAAATTCTTAGAAGATTCATGTTAAATTTTTTTTTCCATTTTGAGCACTTTTTGTAATGAAAATCTATTTTCCAGTGAATGTTTTTTTAATGCAGGAATGGATTTGAAATATTGTGATCAGGAAAAAAATGGTTCCTTGTCACCCGTCTGCCTCCTTCGGGTGAATTTAATGGAAAGGTCCACATCAAAACACATGATGTCATTAAGTGCCTCCATATATAATGTAAAAAAACAGTGTAGTTTAGTCTGCAAAGTTGTGAGATTCTTCAAACATTGTTAGAAAGTCTTGCAATCCAAGGTGAAAGTTAATTTATTTCAGTTTTGGCCGTAGGTGACACCATCACCCACGATAGCAATACATGGGGGCGGATAGGGGTGGGATGGAGGGGTGTTTCTTATGAATTAAAGGTCAGTCAGTGTTGTCTTGAATTACTTTATAATTATTTCATTTATAATTTCAGAAGCAGATGAAATGTATAAAATTCGATCATAGGTTCCTTTCAAATGCAAGGTTTCTAAATAGTGCTCTTCACAAAGAGCCATTTTTTTTCTGAAGTCAGGCTTTTGCTGAAATAGGTTTCCTACAATTGTTTGGATTCACTACTGCACTGACCTTTCTTGGGCAGCTCATATTTCAACGTGAGCATCATTTCCGTGCACCAGCGGGTGGCAGGATTGCTGAATACTGCAGTAGTGTGTTCACCTATGAAATGCCTAGTTTAGGTTGAAACACTGGCAGCTGGATCAGACTATAACTAAACTGTCATTTTGTCGCACTGCCTTTAGGAGGCGCTATGTTATGGAAACTGGGTGAATACATTTGCCTACTTTTAAGTGTTATTATAGCTCGATACGCAAGAGAATGCTGCAGTTACCCAGTGGGTGCTCCTTGGAGGTTTCAGGGTCTACTTGACGCTTATTATGCTTTCTTTTTTTGTGGTGTGTCTCTGAATTGTTGGTTAACTGTTTTTAGCAAGTCTCAGGCCCTTGTGGTCAGATTTATTTTTTTTGTATACAGTGTCGAGGCTCGTGAAAGAGCTAACATTTATCAAACAAACAAATCAAACAAACAAGCAAACAAAGTATATAAAAAGGGGAGTGGTCGACAAGATGGGGAGAGAAGGGGAGGAAGCACACAAACACAACATTTGAGAGCAGGGACATCGGGAGATGTTTTTGGAGGGAGAGGGCCTGGGGGGAGGCAGGATAGGTATTAAACGCAAGGACACCAAGGACTTCCAGGAAAGAAGTCAAAAGTCACCTCAAAAAAGTGGATTTGGGGTGAAATTAGCAGGGGTAGAAAAGATCAAGGTTTTGGATTGGGGAAGATAAGAGATGGTGGTGAACAGCCGTTTTAAAGACCTGGAGGGAGGAGTGGGATTGAAGAGAGTGAGGGAGTTTGTTCCAGAGGCGGGAGAAAAGAGGAATGAAGGAGTGAAGGTGAGCAGAGAGTCTTGATTTTGGCAGTTTAACCAGAAGAGGGTTGCAGGCAGATCTTGTGCGACCTGCAGGAATATTTGGGGGACAGAGCCCAGAGAGAGCTGGGGGAGCAAGGCCGGAGAGGAGTCGGTAGAAGACGGAAAGACCACCAACCTGCCTGCGGTGATTAAGTGAAAGGCCCTCGGAGATAGCGTCATCGCGGGAGATTCAAATGATTCTGAACGCTTTGGTTTCAACAGCGTGAAGACGAGCTAGGTGTGAGGCAGGAGCACCAGCCCAGAGGGGAGAGCAGTACTCCATTGAGCTGCGGATGAAAGCCTTGTATGTGGTGAGGAGCTCAGGTGTGCCAAGGAAGGACTTCGCACGACGGAGGATGCCCAGTCGGCGACTGGCTTTGGAGGCCAGCTTGGAAATGTGGTTTTCCCAGGAAAGATCGTGGCAGATAGTGAGACCCAAAAGCTTGAGTGACAGAACTTCTTGGAGAGGATTATTCAGAAAGTAGATGGGAGGGTTGTCCAGTCGGTCTTTTCGGAGAGACATCGTAAGAGTGTGAGATTTGTCAGGATTGAAAGACATGTTCCACTTGTTTAACCAGTCTGTGATTTTGTCCAGGTCTGCAGAGAGTGAGGAGGCTGCAGACTGCCGATCTGAGGGATGAGGAATGGAGCAGCAGAGAGTGGAGTCATCAGCAAAGAGATAGAGAGGATTTTCAAGAGAGTCAGAGAGATCATTGATGAAGACCAGAAAAAGCACAGGGCCCAGAACCCTGCCTTGGGGAACTCCAGCCTGAACAGGAAGAGGAGAGGAGATGAGAGAAACCTATTCAGGGCCACACGTTGACGACGACTAGAGAGGAAGTCCGCCAGCCATGCGTGGAGATTTCCATGGATACAAAAGGAGGAGAGTTTGGTGAGCAGAGCGGGGTGCCAGACCGTGTCGAAGGCACGTGATATGTCGAGGGAGACGGCTCTAATTTCCTGTTTGGCATTGAGGACCTCCATCCATTGTTGAGACAGCAGAAGCAGCATGTCCAGAGTAGAGTGACCTGGTCTGAAACCAAATTGATGATCAGAGATCAAGCCATTGGAGAAGAGGAAAGATTTCATATCCGAAGCAATGATGGATTCCATGACTTTACTGATAATTGGGAGAAGGCTGATTGGTCTGTAGTTGCTAGGATCTGTTTTTGCACCTTTTTGTGCAAAGCGGTGATGTTGGCTGATTTCCAAGTAGATGGCAGTTGACCGTTCTGAGTTGATGCTGCAGTTCTTGTCATCCGCCCTCTAGGTGATGTATGGGGCATGCATTTTTGCAAAATATGGTCCGCAGTCTGGGGGAGGCCATACTCGGCAGTCGGGTGAGTCAGGAAGGTCTATGGATAACATGTTGTGATGGAATCTGCCAACGCACATTCGGAGCAGGTTTAGGTGACAACATTCCTTGTAAGGGAGATCACAACCAGGGGCTTGATGGAACAAGAGGATGTTGTCTGCGGCCGCTGGGTTGGGAGGTGTGCCTTTGCATCATCTGCTACGTGTGTTTGCTCAGACCATCGTCTGCTGTAATATACTCTAGGTTTGAGATGCTCTAGTAAAGGGTCTATGGTTGTTCAATCTTCCGGGTAGTACATCATCTCTTAAATTGTTGTGCACGGGCTAGCTGGGGTTTTGAGATGCATTGAGGGATGCATGTCGAGTAATGGATGCCCACAAGGACTAGGAGGTGATGGGTAGGTGTCGGGCAAAGGCATCCACTGATACATGACACAATATGATGCATGCTTTAATATAGACAGTAGAGGTGACAAAATTACAAAAAATATGTACTGTACTTTCAAACGACGCAAACAATCAGTAGAATGTACCTGTTGGGGGTAACAAATGTGGTCTCATTTACACACAAACATTAACTCTATTTACAGTGAGCAGTAACTACGAGTACATTTACAAATCTTGGCCGAAGTGTGAATCAAGTGTTGTCCCGATTCTGTTTCTTCTTCATCATGATTTCTTTGTGAATGGACTGTAAGCGTAGTATGCTAAACTGGCCAACAACATACCAAGTGTCCTTGTCATGATCAGGGACAGCTCAACTTGTCACTGTCAGCAGTTGCAACTCCCCAGTGAGACCTTCACCACCCATTACAATTGAGCAATTTTGATCTATATCAGAAAATTAGAGAGAAACATCTCCGAAAGGAAAATTGTTGCACTTACCAAGGAGTTAATGTGCTTAACTAGGGTTACATTTAAAACATGGCTTCTGTATATGTCTCATTTGCATTCACCTGTAAATATAAAAAAACCTATCATTTTCAAGAATACTATTATCATTTCCAATGAAATCTTGCTTAATTAAATTAATATTAGTAGATGGATAATGGAAAGATTGTGGTGAATCTTGTTATCCTGTTCAAGTGTCTGAGTTTGCTTCTGTTGAAATTACTTTTTTATTGCATTTATTATTTACTTTATTCAAAATCACTGAGTTTTAAGAAGGAACTTTTGCTTTTGTACATCTATCACATGCAGGGCAGTAACATTGGCAGACATCAATGTAGTTCATAATTCATAACAAGGACAGCCAGACACAATACTGGCATGCACATAAGAGTTGTTTTGATCCACCTTTGAGCATGCCCCAAAGGGGAGAACGACATCTGAAATCACAAAGCCACAGTTGGGCTCTGATACCGAATGGTTAACCCTTGGATGCAGTGATTGGGCCTCGGAGGCCCACAAGGTTTTTTTTGTTGCAAAAACTATGCTGTACAATTTTTTTTGGGGGGAATGAGCCACATTTTCACCGACTTTCATGTTGTTACACAAAATGCAGTGACATAAATAAATAAAAATTTCATTCAGGCTCATGGGAAAATCTCCATTTTTCACTTATAACCCGAAAATCCGACACGAATGCAGGCCTGGGGCCTTCGAGGCCCCGCATAAATGTTGTTGTACTAATATGCTATGTCATTATTTTCTTGATATGAGCCTCATTATATGCTCCGATAACTTGGTTACAAATAATTTAGTGACAAAAATATGAAAATTAAAAAACTTTACACGAATACATTCCTGAGGCCCAATGGCTGCATTGGTGTAGGATTTTTGACTGTTGAGGACATATACATTCTAAATAAAAGGATTAGTGAATCATATTTTTTGAGCAAATACTCCTCCATGAGCCTCAACTTTTTAGAGAAAAAAAGTTGAAAAGCGAAGATCTAAAAAAAAAGAAAAAGATTCATTACTTGGACGGGATTCTTCCGACTAATAAGATCAAGGATTCACATTTTCTGAGCAAATACACATCCATGAGCATCGACTTGGATTGAAAAAGGATATGAAAGAAAAAAATCTCTAAAAAATTAAAAAAAATTAAAAAAACATTACACGAATACATCCGTTGGGCCTCCGAGGCCCAATGGCTCCGTTTATGTAGGATTTTTGACGCCTGCATCTAAGAGTTGAGAAAGAACCAATTAACTACTTAGTCTTAAGATAAAGTTCATGTCACAACATCAGTAATGCAAAATATATCTTTATTTAACAACTAGCAGGGATGCAGGAAAATTCCACATAATATAAAATATGACTTCAACTCGTGAAATTCCCCCACACCCTCTCTCCAACTAGCCCCAAGTCTTTACCAAACATCTCCCCCAACCATCCCAAACTCCTTAACACCACTATGCCACCCAACCCCAACTCCTCAAACCCCCTATCCCCAAATTTCCAAATCGTTAAAGCTCTCCCCATCCTGTTTTCAAATGCCTCCCCACTACAAGTCTTCACCCCCCTCCCAAGCCCAAGTCCTAAAGCCCCACCACCAAACCCAAGTCTTCAAACCCTCCGGACCCTGTCCTCAAATGCTTTCTCCACGACAAGTCTTCAAACCGCATCCTACATCCAAAGACCTCAATCCCCACCCCACTGCAAGTCCGCAACCACCTGCCCCAAAACTCTGACTCCTTTCTGCCCCTCCCACAAGTTATCTGTCTTCCCCTCCTCTTTTCTTCTTCAAGTCCTTAACTCCCCTCCCCCAACTCCTCAATACTCCCTCCCAACTCCTCAATAACCACTCCCAACCTCAAGTCCTCAACCCAACCCAATCGCAGTTCTCTGTCCTTCCCTTCCCCTTTCTTCTTCTTCAAGTCCTCAACTTCCCCCTCCCCCCCTCCCCCAAACCCCAAGTCCTCAACTGCCCCTCCCAACCCCACATCTCAACCCCCTCCACACCGCATATCTCAACTCCCTCCACAATCCCTCAAACCCCTCTCCCAACTCTCCGTCCCCTCTATGCCCCCCTAACTCTATTGTCCCTTTGTCCAGAGCTGTAGATAGAGAGAGTTTGGCCAACTAAACAATAGGCGCCATGTTGTTACCCATGGTCAAGTGCACGCACGCCTGCGTTCAAGCGTGCATGCAACGTACTGCTATTAGGGACGGGTTTATTTTTATGTTCCTGAGTTTCATACATTGTTTAGTCAGTTGCGAATGAGTGGAAGTTGGGATGGATGAGTGGAAGGAGGGATGGATGAGTGGAAGGAGGGATGTATGAGTGGAAGGAGGGATGGGTGAGTGGAAGGACGGATGGATGATGAGTGGAAGTTGGGATAGATGAGGGGAAGGAGGGATGGATGAGGGGAAGGAGGGATGGATGAGTGGAAGGAAGGATGGATGAGTGGAAGTTGGGATGGTTGAGTGGAAGGAAGGATGGATGAGTGGAAGGACGGATGGATGATGAGTGGAAGTTGGGATAGATGAGGGGAAGGAGGGATGGATGAGTGGAAAGAAGGACGGATGAGTGGAAGTTGGGATGGATGAGTGGAAGGAAGGATGGAGGAGTGGAAGGAAGGATGGATGATGAGTGGAAGGAGGGATGGATGAGTGGAAGGAGGGATGGATGAGTGGAAGGAGGGATGGATGAGTGGAAGGAAGGATGCATGAGTGGAAGTTGGGATGGATGAGTGGAAGGAAGGATGGAGGAGTGGAAGAAGGGATGGAGGAGTGGAAGGAGGGATGGAGGAGTGGAAGGAGCGATGGATGAGTGGAAGGAAGGATGGATGAGTGAAAGTTGGGATGGATAAGTGGAAGGAAGGATTGATGAGTGGATGGAGGAGTGGAAGGAGGGATGGATGAGTGGAAGGAGGGATGGATGAGTGGAAGGATGGATGAGTGGAAGGAGCTTATTTTTTTTCTTTTTTTTTGTATACAGGATGGAGGTGCGTGAAAGAGCCGACATTTGTCACACAAAAAAATAAAACAGACAAACGAAGTATATACTAAGGGGAGCGGTAGACAAGATGGGGAGAGAAGGGGAAGCACACAAACACAACATTTGAGAGCAGGGATATCGGGAGATCTGTGGGAGGGAGAGGGTTTGGGGGGAGGAGGCATGGGAAGGGGTGGGGGGGTGGGAGAAGTATAAAACAAACGCTCTTAGCGCTTACACACTCTTAGCTCTTACACGAGCCTCGATCTTTTACACAAAAAAAAAAAATGGGGGATGGAGGAGTGGAAGGAGGGATGGAGGAGTGGAAGGAGGGATGGATGAGTGGAAGTTTGGATGGATGAGTGGAACTTTGGATGGATGAGTGGAAGTAAGGATGGATGAGTGGAAGATCAATCACTCATCCATCCTTCCTTCCACTCATCCATCCTTCCTTCCACTCACCCAGCCTTCCTTCCACTCATCATGCATCCCTCCTTCCTTTCAGTCATCCATCCTTCCTTCAACTCATCCATCCTTCCACTCATCCATCCCTCCTTCCACTCATCCATCCCTCCTTCCACTCATCCATCCTTCCTTCCACTCCTCCATCCCTCCTCCCACTCATCATCCATCCTTCCTTCAAACGGCAATCCATCCATCCTTCCTTGTACTCATCCATCCCTCCTTCCAGTCATCCATCCATCCTTTCTTCTACTCATCCATCCCAAATTCCACTCATCCATCCCTCCTTCCCCTCATCTATCCCAACTCCCACTCATCCATCCCTCCTTCCCCTCAACCATCCCAACTTCCACTCATCATCCATCCTTCCTTCCACTCATCCATCCCAACTTCCACTCATCCATCCCTCCTTCCCCTCATCCATCCCAACTTCCACTCATCCATCCCAACTTCCACTCATCATCCCTCCTTCCTTCCACTCATCCATCCCAACTTCCACTCATCCATCCCTCCTTCCCCTCATCCATCCCAACTTCCACTAAGCGAATGCATGCAATGCGATGCGCGTTCTGCTAGTTACGGAGGTTGGGTAACAACATGGCGCATGTGAAACACATGACAGCGCTTAACCAATCATAGGGCAGACCAGTTGAAACCGGGTTGACCGAACTCTATCTACGGCTCTGCCTTTGTCCTCCCCTCTCCTCCCCCTCTCTTCTTCTTCAATTCGTCAACCATCCCTCCCAACTGCAAGTCCTCAACTCCCTCTCCCAGTCCTTCAACCTCCTCCTCATAACTCTCTGCCCCCCTCCACCAAACACTATGTCCACTCCTCACCATTTCTTCCCATGCTGACGTTACTCAAGGACACACAATCGGCCCATTATTTAATTTAATTTCATTATTTTTATTGTCCACATGCAACATGGAAATTTTTCATCCACGAGCATTTCAATATAAAAAGGTGCATCACTTATTTTTCGCATTCACATTACATATGCGAATTTAATTGGTCACAAATTATAGACTAAAATGACCGGAGCAGGGAGGCAAATACCGGTAGCTGATTGATTAAAACATCCCTGCATTGTTCCTGTTCCCATTGGCTAAGAACAATGTTAAAAATAAATGGTGAAACATTAAATTCACAATCTCTTCCCCCTTTCTTCCCATTGTTAACAATATTCCTATTATATTCGTTGATAACAATGTTTAAAAAAAAAACACGTTTCAATTCACAATCTCGCGAGATTCTATCATTCATGATTCTTCGGTAAAAATAGCGGTAAAGTAAAAAACATAACATTCGTAATGGAAAAAAGGAATATGCAACTGGAACTCCTTGGACAAAGACCTTTGTAATTCAATAGGTTCTATGGTCCCTGGTCAAGTGGATTAATAGAAAAGTGTCGAATAGACAGAGAAACAAAGATAATGCCTCTGCCAGTAGA
This sequence comes from Myxine glutinosa, assembly GCF_964187855.1. NCBI lineage: Eukaryota > Metazoa > Chordata > Myxini > Myxiniformes > Myxinidae > Myxine > Myxine glutinosa. The sequence goes on along the minus strand of NC_136263.1, from coordinate 84,794,729 downwards.
GAGCATGCCTCCACCAGGCTGAACAGTTTACGTTTTGTATACTACTGATGGGTAAGATCTGGATCCAGACCTAAACCAAAATCTAATAATTTCGTCCTTGTCACATAGACAACCTCTCCACTAATTTTCGTTCGAATCCATCCACAGCTCTTCGAGATATTCTGTTCACCAACAAACAAACAAGTGAAACATCACTCATCGAGCGACATTTGGCAAAATATATACAAAGTAGAATGGGAGGGACTCCATAGAGCATCCTTTTCACCTCAAAAATAGTTGGTGATTGAAATCACTGACCTGATGTGCAAATAGTTTTCAAATTTTAAGTTAATTGGATGAAGATTGGCAATTTTAGAGATTTGGCCTATGTTGACCTTTTGGCCTATGTTGACCTTTTGGCCTATGTTGACCTTTTGGCCTAAGTTGACCTGAAAAATAGTTTGTGGTTGATTTGAGTTAGCTGATATGAAAATCTTATTCAAATTTCAAGGAAATCAGATGAAAATTGAGGATTTTAGAAATTCGAAAAGGTTGTTGATCTTTGGCATATGTTGAACTTTTGGCCTATGCTGATCTCAAAAATAGTTGGTGGTTGAATTCAGTTCGCTGATAAGAAAATCCTATTCAAATTTCAAGTCAATCGGATGAAAATTTTGGATATTAAAAATTTGAAAAAAAAGTGGTTGACCTTTGGCCAATGTTGACCTTTTGACCTCAAAAATAAATTGGATAAAAATTGAGGATTTTAGAAATTAGAAAAAAGTGGTTGACCTTTGGCCCATGTTGACCTTTTGACCGTTTAACCTCAAAAATAAATAGGATTTTGTTGGACCAAATTTTTTTTTTTTGCCAAGTATCAAGAAAGACGTCATGCAGAGCACGATACTTGTGATATCCCTCAAACAAATATGACCTTCAAATAATTGGTGGTTGAATTAGAAGACCAAATATGCATTTGACCATTTGTGGTTCTAAATATATTAACAACCAAAGTTGTCCAGGACTTTATGGAACATCCTGCATCTTGCATCTATACCTTGAAATATTAAAAGCAAAACTTTGTTATGCCTTAGACTGTGTTTGCACAACATTTTGAATGCACAACATACAAATTTTTATTTTTATCATGTAATTGTCCTAGCCGCCTAGCCTATAACTGGTATAATTACTCCCATGCTATTAATTTTCATCAATGTCCTGGCAAATCATTGAGCCCCATTGTTTTGGTTTTGTACAATGGGCATTCGAAATATTTTGCAATTCGCATACTTGTGTGCAAATTGCACAGTTGATGTGTTTCTGAAAGCAACATATATACTTATAATTTATGTCTGTACTACAACCTGTGGATTACTAATGTTGTGTTCTTTTCCACGTCACTGAATAAGTGGCATTTGAAATGCTTGAGCAATGCACGGCCATAACATTTTTGTACAAGGAAGGATGCACTGCAAAACAAATCCATGGACTCATGGTTGCTGTTTTACGGGAGAATGCCTCTCATTATACCACAGTGATAATACGTGCAAAGAAATTTTAATGTGGCAGAAAATCCATTGCGGACGACTCCAGGTCTGGATGAGTCTCAGACACGGCCGGTCCAAAAACAATCTCTGCTATGGAAAGCATGATAATGTCTGATCGCTGAATTAAGGTTGAAGAATTTGCAAAATAATTTGCCATTTCTGTTGGAAACACTGAAACGGTTATCCATGAATATTTTGGCCTGTCAAAGGTTTGTGGCAGATGATGCCTCAAAACATCAGTGTGAAAGATCACCACCTCAGAGTGGAGTTCACTAAAGAGTTTCTGGAGCCTTTCAATGTTAATCTCGTGTTTTTTGGGGGTTTTTTTGGGGATATAAGATCGAGGCTCGTGTAAGAGCAAACATTAATCACAAAAAGACAAACTAACACATAAAACAAGATAAAGGGAGTGGAAGACAAGATGGGGAGAGAGAGGGAAGCACACAAGTACAACATTTGAGAGCAGGGACATCGGGAGATCTGTGGGAGGGAGAGGGCTTGGGGGGAGGAGGCACGGGAAGGGGGGGGGGGGGGGAGAGGTATAAAACACATGGACATTGCTAGAACTTCCATTGTTAGGTTTCACCACTGGGACCCCAGACAAAGACCTCATTCACCAGGCATCTACTTCTCTGAAGAGGTTCCGTACACTGTATTCAGCAGGAAAGGTTATGGCCACCTTATTCTGGTATACAAAAGAGGTGCCATTGATAAATTACAGGCCACACAAAACTATGATTACTGGTAAATATTACGATGAATTGTTGGCCCAGCTGCGTAAAGTGTTGGCATGTGGTATTCTGCTGATGCATGACAACACGCCAGATCACAAGGCCAAAGTTACGCAGGCTGTGTCATTCACGAGTGTGGGTTCGAATACTTGAATCATCCATCATACATCCCATATTTGGCCCAGGGCAACTATTATTTGTTTTGACATCTGAAGCATGAGCTGTGTGGTAAACGGTTTCGTGATGACGATTCCTTGGAGATTACCATTGACGCATACTTTGAAAAACAAATGTGTTCAGTTCATTGAGATGAAGAATGATTACATTGAGAAATATAGTTGATATACTTGAGTTGCAATAAACACTGAACTCCCCTCATTTTTTTTTTTTTTTTTTTTAGCCTTTGACACCGAAGGTGGATGGAGGTTGTGTTTTCACCCCTGTCTGTCTGTCTGTTTGTTACTTGGCAAAAAAAATAATATTGACAAGTATGTTGATCACTCCGGTTTGTGTGTTTGTGTTTATCTGTCCGCTGACTTATACTTACCAACAGGTCACAATTTTAAACCGATCTTCAGGAAACTTCACCAAATGGTAGAATTGGTGGTCCGACAGAATGCTATTTATTTTTTAGGTCAAAAGGTCAACATAGGCCAAAGGTCAACCACTTTTTCTAGGATTTCTAAAATCCTCAATTTTCATCCGATTTTTCTTGAAATTTGAATAGGATTTTCAGGTCAACTTACTGAAATCAACCACCAACTATTTTGAGGTCAACATCGGCCAAAGGTCAACATAGGCCAAAATGTAAACAACATTTTCAAATTTCGAAAATCCCCTATTTTCATCCTATTGACTTGAAATTTGAATAAGATTTGCATATCAGTTGACTGAATTCAACCACCATCTACGTTTGAGATCAACATAGGCCAAAAGGCAAACATAGGCCAAAGGATAACAACAACAACCTTTTCAAATCACTAAAATCCTCTATTTTCATCCAATTAACTTGAAATTTGATTAGGATTTTCATGTCAGCTTACTGAAATCAACGACCAACTATATCTGCGGTCAACATAGGCCGAAAGGTCAACAACCTTTTCATATTTCTAAAATCCTCAATTTTCACCCTAATGACTTGAAATTTGAATAGGATTTTCATGTCAGCTGACTGAAATCAACGACCATCTAAATTTGTGGTTACCATACGATTAAAAAGGTCAATAAAAGCCAAATATGACAATAACCATCTCAAATTTCTAAAATCCTCAATTATCATCTGATTGACTTGAAATTTCCATAGGATTTCAATATTAGGTCACTGAATTCAACCAACAACTATTTTTGAGGTCACATAGGTCACAAGGTTAACATAGGCCAAAGGTCAACTACTTTTTTCAAATTTCGAAAATCCTCAATTTTCATATGATTGACTTGAAATTTGAATCGTATTTACATATCAGCTAACTGAAATCAACCACGAACTATTTTTGAGATCAGCATAGGCCAAAAGGTCAACATAGGCCAAAGGTCAACAACCATTTCAAATTTGGAAAATCCTCAATTTTCACCTGACGGACTTTTTTGGGTTTTTTTGTACACAGAGTAAGAGCTAACACATTGCACACGAAAACATGCACGAACCCATAAAACATACAATAAATAAATGGAGTTGGGGACAAGAAGGGGAGAGAGAGAGGAAAGCGTACAAGCACAACATCAGTAGAGAACATGGACTTCGGTAGATCTGTGGAAGGGAGAGGGCCGGTGGGGAGAGGGTGCGGGGGAGGAGGGATGTGGTACACGGTATAAAGCAAAGGAACACGACTAGGAATTTCAGGTAAGAAGTTGGACATTGAAAGATGTGGATTTGGGGTGTTTTAACGGGGGTAGAAAAGATCAAGGTTTTGGATAGGGGAAGATAAGGGTTGGTGGTAAACAGCTGGTTTGAAGAGCATGTGGGAGTTTGTACCAGAGGCGGGAGAAAAGAGGAATGAAAGAGGGAAGGTGAGCAGAGAGTCTTGATTTTGGCAGTTTCACCAAAAGAGGGTTCCTCGCAGATCTTGTGTGTCCTGCAGGAATATGTGGAGGACAGAGCACAGGCAGAGCAGGGGGAGCAAGGCCGGAGAGGAGTCTGTGGAAGACAGAGCGCCTACCAACCTGCCTGCGGTCGAGAGAGACAAAGGCCCTCACAATTAGCTTCATCACGGGAGATACCAATTATTATTATTATTATTATTATTATTATTTTTTGTATACAAGATCGAGGCTCGTGAAAGAGCTAACATTAATCACACAAAAAGTCAACCGACACATAAAACACAAAATAAGAGGAGCGGACCACAATATGGGGAGAGAGGGGGAAGGACACAAACACAACATTTGAGAGCAGGGACATCGAGAGAACTGTGGGAGGGAGAGGGCTTGGGGGGAGGTGGGAGAGGTATAAAACATATGGACACTGGAAGGACTTCCAGGAAAGAAGTTGGAATTTCAAAAAAAGTGTATCTGGGGTGAATTAGCGGGGGTAGAAAAGATCAAGATTTTGGATGGGGGAAGATAAGAGATGGTGGTGAACAGCTGTTTTAAAGACCTGGAGGGAGGGGTGGGATTGAAGGGAGTGGGGGAGTTTGTTCCAGAGGCGGGAGAAAAGGGGAATGAAAGAGTGAAGGTGAGCAGAGAGCCTAGATTTTGGCAGAGGGTTGCTGGCAGATCTTGTGCGACCTGTAGGAATATTAGGGGGACAAAGCACAGAGAGAGCTGGGGGAGCAAGGCTGGAGAGGAGTCGGTAAAAGACAGAAAGACCACCAACCTGCCTGCGGTGAGTGAGTGAAAGGCCCTCGGAGTTAGCTTCATCGCAGGAGATTCCAATGATTCTGAAAGCTTTGATTTCAACAGCGTGAAGCCGAGCTCGGTGTGAGGCAGGAGCACCGGCCCAGAGGGGGAACAGTATTCCATTGAGCTGCGGATGAAAGCCTTGTATGTGGTGAGGAGCTCAGGTGTGCCAAGGAAGGACGTCGCACGACGGAGGATGCCCTGTCGGCGACTGGCTTTGGAGGCCAGCTTGGAAATGTGGTTTTCCCAAGAAAGATCATGGCAGATAGTGAGACCCAAAAGCTTGAGCGACAGAACTTCTTGGAGAGGATTGTTGAGAAAGTAGATGGGAGGGTTTTCCAGTTGGTCTTTTCGGAGAGACATAGTAAGAGTGTGGGATTTGTCAGGATTGAAAGACATGTTCCACTTGTTTGACCAGTCTGTGATTTTGTCCAGGTCTGCAGAGAGTGAGGAGGCTGCAGACTGCCGATCTGAGGGATGAGGAATGGAGCGGCAGATAGTGGAGTCATCAGCAAAGAGATAGAGAAGATTTCCAGAGAGTCAGAGAGATCATTGATGAAGACCAGAAATAGCACAGGGCCCAGAACACTACCTTGGGGAACTCCAGCCAGAACAGGAAGGGGAGATGAGAGAAATCCATTCAGGGCCACCCGTTGCCTATGACCAGAGAGGAAGTCCGCAAGCAGTGAGTGGAGATTTCCATGGATACCATAGGAGGAGAGTTTGGTGAACAGAGCTGGGTGCCAAACCGTATCGAAGGCACGTGATATGTCAAGGGAGACAGCTCTGATTTCCTGTTTGGCATCGAGGACCTCCATCCATTGTTGAGACAGCAGAAGCAGCATGTCCAGAGTAGAATGGCCTGGTCTGAATTCAAATTGATGATCAGAGATCAAGCCTTTGGACAAGTGGAAGGATTTGAGATCCGAAGCAATGATGGATTCCATGACTTTGCTGATAATTGGTAGCAGGCTGATTAGTCTGGAGTTGCAAGGATCTGTTTTTGCACATTTTTTGTGTAAAGCAGTAATGTTTGCTGATATCCAAGATGCTGGCAGATGACCTTGAGCAAAAGAGAGGGTGAAATGAACACAGAGAGTTTGAGATAGAGCGGCAGAGCAGGATTTTAGGACCCGTGGGCTGATGCCGTCTGGTCCAGTTGCAGAATCAGAGTCGAGGTTTGACAAAACTTCTCCACCTTGTCAGGAGAGAAGGACACAGAGACCAGGAGCAGTTGGGTTCGACTGGGAAAGGTGGGAACAGAGAGAGATGGGTTTGGGACACAAGATTTTGAGGCAAACACAGAGTTGAGGCATTCGGCTTTGTCACGTGCGGTGTCAACTGTGTAGCCATTTGAGATAAGGGAGGGGATGGAGGGGGAACAAACACCAGAAACGGATTTGACCAGACGCCACCAGGATTTGGAGGAAGGAAACAGGTTTGAGAGTTCAATCTTGAGTGTGGAGAGATAGTGATTCCTGGCACTCCTGAGGGTCGACACACACTTGGAGGAAGCCTGGTGTTGGCTTAGCAGTTAGGGTGCCAGCTTGGGATCCGAGGATCCTGGGTTCGAATCCCGGACGATCGCTAAATTAACACCAGGGGGGTTGACTCAGCCTGTCATCCTTCCGAGGTCGGCAAATTGAGGACCAGCTTGCTGGGATGAATGATCCTGGTGTGTACCCTGGTTAGAATAGTTACGCCGTATCCCTGTTCATCGTAAGAGGCGACTAAGGGCTGGCGCCAGGAAGGGCATCCGGCCATAAAAACATTGCCTCAAACAGGGAACCATGATTGTCATGGGGCCCGCAAGGCTAACCCCTGCTCTAGCGGGGAAAATGGCCTTAAAACGATCATTCATTCATTCATTTCATTCATGGAGGGGAACAAACACCAGAAACGGATTTGACCAGACGCCACCAGGATTTGGAGGAAGGAGACAGGTTTGAGAGTTCAATCTTGAGTGTGGAGAGATAGTGATTCCTGGCACTCCTGAGGGTAGACACACACTTTTTCCGAGCTTGGTGGAAGGAACTGAGATTGCCTTCAGTTGGATTTGCCTTCCAAGTGGCAAAGGCAAGTTGTTTCAGGGCAACTGCCTCACCACAAGATTCAGTGTACCATGGATGGGAGGAAGGGTAAGACAACTGAAGACGAGATGGGATAAATCTGTGCATGAGAGAGAGCAATTTGCTTTGGAGGAATTCCCAGGAAGAATTGATGTCAGTGGCAGTAGAGATGGGAGACCAGTCCAGATGATTGATGGCTGCTTGCAGACCGTGCCAGTCAGCCTGAGTGAAATGCCAGACTCGTCGGCGCTGAGGAGGCTCTCTGAGAATGGCCAGAGAGATGTCCACTTTAACAAGCACATGATCAGAAGAACCGATTGGAGCAGAAGAAGAGCAGCAGACATTTGCAGGGAAGTTTGTCATAACCAAGTCTAGAAGAGAAGATACTCCATTGACTGAGATCCGGGTCGGGAAATTGACAGATTGTGTCAGTCCCAATGAGTCGCAGATGTCCTTTGCTGAGGTGCCATGGCTGGTGAGAGAGGAACCCACACCCAGCCAGCTGGCATGATGACAGTTGAAGTCACCACATATGAGGAAGAGAGAGTTTGTATGAGTTGATAGAAGTTGGTCCATGTTGTCAGACAGCGAAATGTAAATGGAGTCATCACTGTTTGGAGGACGGCACAGAACACATATGAACAAAAGGTGGGAGCGGAGAGGAATCCGTAGCCAAAGGTCCTCCTGGGGGTGGGGCGATTCTGAATGCTTTGGTTTCAACAGCCTGATGCCGAGCTAGGTGTGGCGCAGGAGCACCAGCCCAGAGCGGAGACCAGTGTTCCATTGAGCTGCGGATGAAAGCTTTGTAAGTGGTGAGGAGGTCAGAAGTGCCTGGAAAGGACTTTGCACGAAGGAGGATGCCCAGACGGCGACTGGCTTTGGAGGCCAGCTTGGAAATGTGGTTTTCCCAGGAAAGATCATGGCAGATAGTGAGAACCAAAACCTTGAGTGACAGAACATCTTCGAGTGGATTTTTGACAAAGTAGAAGGGAGGTTTGTCCAGACGGTCTTTTCGGAGAGACATGGTGAGAGTGTGAGATTTGTCAGGATTGAAAGACATGTTCCACTTTTTTGACCATTTTGTGATGTTATCCAAGTCTGCAGAGAGTGAAGAGGCTGCTGCCTGCCGATCTGAGGGTTGAGATATGGAGCGGCAGAGAGTGGAGTCATCACGAAAGAGATAGAGAGGATTTTCCAGAGTCGGAGAGATCATTAATTAAGACCAGAAGAAGCACAGGGCCCAGAACACTGCCTTGAGGAACTCCAGCCTGAACAGGAAGGGGAGATGAGAAAATTCCATTTAGGGCCAAAAGAATCTGTGCATGAGAGAGAGCAGTTTCCTTTGAAAGAATTCCCAGGATTGGTTGATGTCAGAGGCAGTATAGATGGGAGACCAGTTCAGATGTTTGAAATCATGTCCAGATGCCAGTCAGCCTGAGTGACTTCTGAGAATGGCCAGAGAGATGTCGACTTTAATAAGGAAATGATCAGATGAACCGATTTGAGCATAAGAAGAACAGCAGACATTTACATGGAAGTTATTCATAACCAAGTGTCGAAGAGAAAAGATGCTCCATTGACGAAGAACAGGGTCGGGAAATTGACAGATTGTGTCAGTCCCAATGAGTCGCAGGAGTCCTTTGCTGAGGTGCCATGGATGGAGCAATTTACTTTGGAAGAATTCACAGGATTGGTTGATGTCAGAGGCAGTAGAGATGGAAGACCAGTCCAGATATGTGATGGCTGCTTTGCTGAGGCCCTTTGGTGAGGCCCTTTGCTGAGGCCCTTTGCTGAGGACATGACTGGACCAAATTTCTAAAATTGTCAATTTTCATACGATTAACTTAAAATTTGAAGACAATTTCCATATCATGTTACTGAATTCAACCACAAATTATTTTTAGGTCAAAATGATGCTCTACTGAGTGCCATTCTACATTGTTCTCTTTTGCAACATGTCGCTCTGTGAGTCATTTTCCATTTGTTTGTCTGTTTGTTTGTCTGTTTGTGAACAGGATAGCTCAAGCGGTTGTGAAAAGGTTCATCCGACTTTGGTGGACAGTTTGGGTTTGTGATAATGATGAAATGATTCGATTTTGATGAAGAGCCCGATCCGGATATGGATCTGAGAATTTTAAAGTGGTTCTTCACCATTGAGCGATGGGGAAAACCCGACATAAAGCATTATATCTCAAAAAGTTATGGACGGATTCGGACGAAACTTTGTGTACAGGTTGGGTGTTGACGAGGACTAATCAATTCGATTTTGGTGAAGATCTGATTGTGGATTCGGATACGATAAAAATTTTTTTAGTGCTTCTTCACCATTGAGTGATGGGGCTAAAACCAATATATAACATTATATTTCAAAAAGTTGTGGACGAGTTGGATAGGTGACACGAACAAGCCGATTCGATTTCGTTTCAGGTCCAAATCCAGATACTTCTATCAGTGGGATAGAAAACAAAAACTGTTCAGCCTGGCAGAGTTAGAGTGCCGTTCTAGTTTACAATTGGATTATACCATTTTTAAATCAGAAACGTTTTGAGACACCATGAAGGATGAAACACAGGAATCCCTTCTAACATTATAAAAAAGCCTTGAATGCAAAATATATTGTGATTTTTCTAAAAGGCTCATTATTGAATTTAATTTCCATTTCCATTATTAAAATACTGTGCATGCATCCCATGCGATGTGAAAGTATCGCATGCCACTCATCTGGCTGATGGATTACCTTGAAATATTTTATTTTCAACATAAACTTCAGTTGTATTAAATAAATGTAGTAATTTGAAAGCAAAATTTTCTTTATAAATCAGCCCTTCAAAAAATTTAATAGCCTGAGCACTAAAAGTAGTTATAGATCAATCTTTCATTGCCATGCAAATAATAATGTTCTTTCTGAGATTGTTGAATTTGTGATTGGTCTTGTAAATCAATTTAACACACAACCATTTATAACACGAATCAGGCATGCAATATTAATAGGATCATATTTCGATGCAACCTTAATGACCTTGTTTGTAAACATAAATTCAGTGACTGACACTAAATGTTTTAATCAACAGTGTCGACACATTTTGAATTGCATATTACACACTCATTAATGTTAACGATATTAAATGTGTAATCTTCAGATCCATCATGATAATCGATCAGTCTAATTGTGTTATTTTACATCTAACTAGGTAAACCCAGTGACAGTCCATCAGAAGTTTGGCTGCTGAATCATATATGAGTATTTGAGTGAATATGACAATCACAGTTGACCGCTGTTGAATGGGCAGGTACATGGCTATTGCTAAAAAGTTTTCTTCCTCTAAATTTTTCAGTTAAAATATCTACTCACATTTGATTCCACATCCACTCTTTTCACAAGGAGTGAAAGGGTTTGCCTTAAAAATCGCAATTCAATTATGTGACTTCTGTAAATTGTCTCCACTGTTGCTTTTATGATCTTTCTTCGGTTGGTCGAGATTTTGTTGGGATGCTGATTGTAGGCATTTGTTCAGTCCCAGCTGGTTGGGATAAGACATTTTTTGGGAATTCAACCAAACTCTTAGCATAGAATGGCCTGCAATTGTTGAAGGACACCAAAATAAAACTGAAACTCATACTGGATGCCCAGTTTTAAATCCTCATCCACATTACAGTGTACTCTGGGATACAGTACCGCCTGCTTTGGACTACGTTAGAGTCGCAATTTGTTAAACTAAGCCAGGCCCTCATACAGTTTGACCTCAAAGGTGAATATGTTACAAACACCTATCGTAACTCATCTAATACGTGATACCTTCTTTGTAAACATAAGTTCAGTGACTAACACTCTTCCATGAGCCTCGATGTTGTAGAGAAAAAATAAATATTAACAAGTACAGATACATTCAAAGTACACCGCCCCCATGCCAAATAATTAAATATCCTACAGCGCGGCATTGCCGGGGCGCCTCCGGCGCCCGGCAATATCGCAGTGCAGCTCATAGAGGCTGCATTGGAAGGGAGGGGTGTGCACTAAATGATTGATTAATTGTATAATTAAAATCAATAAAAGATTATCACAAAATATTTTCTTAATCAATTGGCTAATAGCATAACTAAACCACAAGTGCTTCATCCGAAGATGTATCTTTTAGAAATTTAATTAAATAAGTCATTAATAAAAAATTATTAATTAATTGATTAATCAATAACTAATTGATCAATTAATCAATAAATAATTGATCGATTAAATGATTAATCAATAAATCAAAAATATCCTTGATAGCAAAATCACTTGGTCACTGTCATGTCCAAATATTAGCTTCCCAGCTCAAAAGGTGCCTGAGATATTGGCCAAATGAGAAAGAAAATAAATAAATGATTAATAATGAAAATAAATAAATAAAAATAATTAAAAAATTAAATGATTAATCAATTCGGTCAGAGAACACATAAACCACCACCATTTCATCAGAATCTGTAATTGTAACTGTTTCTGGTGTTTGTTCCCCCTCCATCCCCTCCCTCACCTTAAATGGCCACACGGCTGACTCCGCACGTGAAAAAGCTGAATGCCTCAACTCTGTGTTTGCCTCTAAATCTTGTGTCCCAAACCCATCCCTCTCTGTACCCACCGTACCCAGTCGTACCCAGCTGCTCCTGGACTCTGTGTCCTTTCCTCCTGACAAGGTGGAAAAGTTTCTGTCAACCCTCGACTCTGATTCTGCAACTGGACCTGACGGCATCAGCCCACGGGTCCTAAAATCATGTTCTTCCGCTCTTTCACTCCCTCTCTCTGTTCTCTTCACCCTCTCTTTTGCTCAAGGTCATCTTCCATCTGCTTGGAAATCTGCCTACATCACCGCTTTGCACAAAAAAGGTGTAAAAACAGATCCCAGCAACTACAGACCAATCAGCCTTCTCCCAATTATCAGCAAAGTCATGGAATCCATCATTGCTTCAGATATGAAATCTTTCCTCTTCTCCAATGGCTTGATCTCTGATCATCAATTTGGTTTCAGACCTGGACACTCCACTCTGGACATGCTGCTTCTGCTTTCTCAACAATGGATGGAGGTCCTCAATGCCAAACAGGAAATTAGAGCAGTCTCCCTTGACATATCATGTGCCTTCGATACGGTCTGGCACCCCGCTCTGCTCACCAAACTCTCCTCTTTTGGTATCCATGGAAATCTCCACGCATGGCTGGCGGACTTCCTCTCTAGTCGTAGTCAACGTGTGGCCCTGAATGGGTTTCTCTCATCTCCTCTTCCTGTTCAGGCTGGAGTTCCCCAAGGCAGTGTTATGGGCCCTGTGCTTTTTCTGGTCTTCATCAATGATCTCTCTGACTCTCTTGAAAATCCTCTCTATCTCTTTGCTGACGACTCTACTCTCTGTCGCTCCATTCTTCATCCCTCAGATCGGCAGTCTGCAGCCTCCTCACTCTCTGCAGACCTGGACAAAATCACAGACTGGGCAAACAAGTGGAACATGTCTTTCAATCCTGACAAATCTCACACTCTTACGATGTCTCTCCGAAAAGACCGACTGGACAACCCTCCCATCACTTTCTGAATAATCCTCTCCAAGAAGTTCTGTCACTCAAGCTTTTGGGTCTCACTATCTGCCATGATCTTTCCTGGAAAAACCACATTTCAAATCTGGCCTCCAAAGCCAGTCGCCGACTGGGCATCCTCCGTCGTGCGAAGTCCTTCCTTGGCACACCTGAGCTCCTCACCACGTACAAGGCTTTCATCCGCAGCTCAATGGAATACTGCTCTCCCCTCTGGGCTGGTGCTCCTGCCTCACACCTAGCTCGCCTTCGCGCTGTTGAAACCAAAGCATTCAGAATCATTGGAATCTCCCGCGATGAAGCTAACTCCAAGGGCCTCTCACTCACTCACCGCAGGCAGGTTGGTGGTCTTTCCGTCTTCTACCGACTCCTCTCTGGCCTTGCCCCCCCCAGCTCTCTCTGGGCTCTGTCCCGCAAATATTCCTACAGGTCGCACAAGATCTGCCTGCAACCCTCTTTTGGTTAAACTGCCAAAATCAAGACTCTCTGCTCACCTTCACTCCTTCATTCCTCTTTTCTCCCACCTCTGGAACAAACTCCCTCACTCTCTTCAATCCCACTCCACCCTCCAAGTCTTTAAAACAGCTGTACACCACCATCTCTTATCTTCCCCCATCCAAAACCTTGATCTTTTCTACCCCCGCTAATTTCACCCCAATTCCACTTTTTGAAATACCAACTTCTGTCCTGGAAGTCCTTGGTGTCCTTGTGCTTTATACTTCTCCCTCCCCCCCCCCTTCCCATGCCTCCTCCCCCCGGGCCCTCTCCCTTCCACACATCTCCCTGCTCTCGGATGTTGTGTTTGTGTGCTTCCCCTTTTCTCCCCATCTTGTCTTCCGCTCCCTCTTTTTGTGTATTTTGTTTGTCTGGTCGATTTGTTTGTGAAGTAAATGTTAGCTCTTTCACGAGCCTCGATTCAGTATACAACAAAAAAATAATAATAATAATAATAATTATTATTTTTATTTTTTTTCGTAATTAATCGAATAATTAAATAATTAATCGATTAATTGATTAATGGATTAATCAATAAATCAAAAATATCCTTGATAGCCACATCACTTGGTCACTCATGTCCAAATATTAGCTTCCGAGCTCAAAACGTGCCTGAGGTATTGGCCAAATGAGAAAGAAAATAAATAAATGAATAATAATGAAAATAAATAAATAATAATCGTAAAAAAATTAAATTTTTAATCAATTCGGTCAGAGAACACATAAACCACTACCATTTCATCAGAATCTGTAACTTAAAAAAAAAAAAATTCTCATTAATCGAATAATTAAATAATTAATCGATTGATTGATTAATTGGTTAATTAATAAATCAAAAATAGCCTTCTGCAGCCAAATCACCTGGTCATTGGCATGTCCAAATATCAGCTTCCTAACTCAAAAGGTGCCTGAGTTAATGATCATAAGAGAAAGGAAATTTGATTAATTAAATAAGTACTTAATTAATCGCTTATAATTAAATAACTCCTAAATTAATTGATTAATCAAAAAACAAAGAAATACCGTTTTTGACAAAGGACCTGCTCACTATTGTGCCGAAATTTCAGCTTCCGAGCTCAAAGGATGGCTGAGATATCGCCCGGACAAACAAACAAACAAACAAGAAAGAAAGAAAGAAAGAAAACAAACAAACAACCAGAGTGAAAACTGAGTACTCCCTTTCAGCGTGCGTCACTGCCGAGCCCCCTTCGGTGCCCGGCAGTGACGATTTGCAATGCCTGGAGATGGCACAGGAAAGGAGCGGTGTACAACTAGAGTGCAAGCAAGCATATGAGGCACAGGAGAGCATTTGCAGGTATTTTGAAATAAATCAGAAAATTGCAGTCAAATGCAGATCTCGTTCACACAGCAATATGTTCCTTTCCAAGGGGCACAACCTTTCTGATGTGTATCTGAGACTTTGGCGTGGCTGACCATTTTTATTACCGTAAGCATTGCAGGTGACATTGTTGTGTAACTGTGTGCCAGCATGGCAACCTAGAACAGGATTTGATGATGACAAGTCAGCCAGAAACATGTCCGTGAATTGATTCTATCTCTAACCAGTGGTATGGCGTGGCCAAAAAATACAACATTTGTAAGGCATATGTAAGCTGACTGATGCTGTGGTTAGAAGTGTTGCAGCTTACACTGTTCTTTGCAGTGAGGGTTTATGTGGCATTCACAGACTGCAAGAAAAGATGGTTTAAAATTGACTTCAATAACATATTTCCCTGCTAAACAAAATCCTAATGGATGATGGAAACAGAGTGAATATAGTTGGCAGGCTGAGGGTGTGCAGATGTTTTGGAGTTCTAAGAATGGGGAATAGGTACTGTGAGAGTGTATGGATGTCATAACCCAGACTCTCTTAACCAATCAGCAGCATCTCACAACATATCGCCAAGCCATGTGAAGCGTAGTTATGTTTTCACCGCTGTCTGTTTGTCTGTCTGCCTGTTTGTCTGTCTGTGGACAGGATATCTCAAAATGTTGTGGACAGATTTGGACGAAATTTGGTGGAGATATTGGGTGTTTGACAAGGGTAAAATGATTATATATTGTTGAAAATTCAAATGTTAATCCGGCGACTATCATTTTTCCACAGATTCTTCACCATAGCGAGATGGGGCCAAAAAACGATATACCGCATAGCACAGTATTTCAAAAAGTTGAGGACGGATTCGGACGAAACTTGGTGGACAGGTTGTGTGTGTGACACGGATGAATCTATTCAATTTTGGTGAAGATTCAAATCTTAATCCGGCTACTATCATTTTTCCACAGATTCTTCACCATAGCGAGATGGGGCCAAAAAACGATAAACCGTATAGCACAGTATATCAAGAAGTTAAGGACGGATTCGGACGAAACTTGGTGGACAGGTTGTGCGTGTGACACGGATGAATCTATTCAATTTTGGTGAAGATTCAAATCTTAATCCGGCTACTATCATTTTTCCACAGATTCTTCATCATAGCGAGATGGGGCCAAAAAACGATATACCGTATAGCACAGTATATCAAGAAGTTAAGGACGGATTTGGACGACATTTGGTGGACAGGTTGTGTGTGTGACACGGATGAATCTATTCAATTTTGGTGAAGATTCAAATCTGAATCCGGCTACTATAATTTTCCACAGATTATTCACCATAGCGAGATGGGGCCAAAAACGATATACCGTATAGCACAATATATCAAAAAGTTGAGAACGGATTCGGACGAAACTTGGTGGACAGGTTGTGTGTGTGACACGGATGAATCTATTCAATTTTGGTGAAGATTCAAATCTTAATCCGGCTACTATCATTTTTCCACAGATTCTTCACCATAGCGAGATGGGGCCAAAAAACGATAAACCGTATAGCACAGTATATCAAGAAGTTAAGGACTGATTCGGACGAAACCTGGTGGACAGGTTGTGTGTGTGACACGGATGAATCTATTCAATTTTGGTGAAGATTAAAATCTGAATCCGGCTACTATAATTTTCCACAGATTATTCACCATAGCGAGATGGGGCCAGAAAACGATATACCGTATAGCACAATATATCAAAATGTTGTGGACGGATTTGGACGAAATTTGGTGGACAGGTTGTGTGTGTGACACGAATGAATCTACTCAATTTTGGTAAAGATTCAAATCTGAATCCGGCTACTATAATTTTCCACAGATTATTCACCATCGCGAGATGGGGCCAAAAACGATATACCTTATAGCACAATATATCACAATGTTGTGGACGGATTTGGACGAAACTTGGTGGAGGGGTTGTGTGTTTGAAAAGGAAGAATCGATTCAATTTTGGTGAAGATCCGGATCCTGATCCAGCTAGTAGAATTTTTAAGTGATTCTTCACCATTGGACGATAGGGCCAAAAAACGATATACCATATAGCACGATATCTCAAAAAATTATGGACGGATTTGGATGAAACTTGGTGGATGAGTTGATTAAGTGATGAGAACAAGCGATTCGATTTTGGTTCAGGTCCGAATCCAGATCTGTTTTATCAGTGGGATACAAAAGGTAAACTGTTCAGCCTGGTGGAGGTATGCGCTCTACCGAGTGTCGTTCTAGTTCATGCTTGATTTGTCTGGGCATTTATCGATGTGAACAATGAAAATGCTTTTGTCGGCATCATGTTTTTTTTCACTCTGTACTACCCAAGTCCTTGGTTATCTTTCTGGTACCATTGTGAACTTTGTAGGACCAGTGGTTTGGTAAGAGATGCAAAAATGACCAACAGACATTGCATATATCACTGATTCTGATGTACATTACTCTTATGGCTTCTGGCTCCGCTCCTTTTGTCGCTTCGGCCTGACCTTGCCGGGGACATTTTCGAGCTATGTTTCTGTTCACCCTCACATGCCTGCCAAGGGGAAGACCTCGGACTGCATCGAGGTGCCTTATGTGAATCCTGATTCACATTTTATTCGAATAATGGCCCGTTTTGTGTGAATGAGTGATTGAATGCTGGTGGCGTCTTAAGCTGTGTATATTGTTACGGTCCGCGGTTAAGGATGTTGTTTGCCGAGCGGAGGCGCCGCGGCCGAACAGTTTTTCCCCGACTAAACCCGATTCACCCAGACGTTGGCCTTATCGCGCCACAGCTATTCAATCAGGGAAAAGACAAAGATGACGGATGTGAAGAAAAGGAGTAAAAAGACGAAACAAAGGTTGAAAATACTACTAAATTTATTTACGATTTACAGGCTCAAAATAACCAAGGAGAAGGAAAGATAAGAAAATAATATACAGAAGCTTTTAGAGACACAGGGAAAATACTAGCTTATACAGACTTAATTACCTACCCAGGACAGAACAAACAAAACAAACTCACGTACGCAAATGGGGAACTTGCAGGCAGGAGTGGCTGGAAAGGAGAGGAAGGTCCGGAGCTGGCAGCACGATCGGCAGCCGCCGTCCCTTCGCGGCTCTGCTCAAAACCGCCGTCCAGGCCCCAAACGGCTGTCGAGTGTTGCTGCTGGGGACGCTGCCGCTGGCGAGCAAGGTGACGAATAGCAGGCTTTTGCGCTTCCCTGGATGATCTCTGTTTTTGGACCTCACAACTCAGCTCTTGCCATAGCTCATCTCATAAAAGCTCATCTCCCTTCTCAGCTCATCTGCTTTGCACCACCATGCAGCTCAGCTCAGCCTTGGACCTTTTTGCCACTCTCTCGGACTCATCTGCTTGTCTCCTTGGGGAGCGTCCCACGGCGGGTTATATAGGCCCCGCCCTTCACCCTTTGCGAACCTCCCCCAAGCATTCTCTCTCCGCCCTCTCAAGTCAAACCCCTCGTTCTGGGTTGGATGAGCGGGGCCGACTTACTCCTCCCCTCTATGATGAGGTGGAGACCCGCCTTTCTTCCCCAACCCTGCCTCGTGGTCAATGGCGGCTTTGGAGGGGATGTAATTGCCAAATTGAGGCTTGGCCATTACGAAAGGGGAAATGGAGGTTTTTGGGAATGGGAATGAAGGGAATCTATCTTTTCCACTTGGTACAATGGAGTGTCATGCTAATGGAAGACAAGGCCTTACCCTAAAACACATAATAAGGATATAAACTACTGAACAAGGGTATTATAGTGTCCTTCAATGTGGTGTTTCATGGAATTAACTACCGGGACGCCCTTTTAACTTTTACACAACACTGGAGGCAGGAGGCGCAGAATAAACAATAATAATAATAAAGCACACAATAAAAAAATACAATCCTCATATCCGCAACACTGCACCCTCCTCCTCTTAGGCACGTCCCGGGCCTACAACTTTTATTTAGTGTGACACGTAGGTGTAGTTCCCTCTACTTTTAACCTGACTCTGAGTGCGACAGTTTTAAAACATAGATAAATATGTCCCGCTGCTCCATTGCACCCTACCTAACAGACTCACGCCCACAGCTAACCGAATTGCGGAATGGTCTTCAAACTACACACTGACGGTGGGGAGCATTATTTACAATTGACGCTACTTTTATTTACAAAACTAACCCAGGACCTGTGATTGTTCTTTCTGGGGGGGAGACAGTCTGTTCTGCATCAATGTACCATGAAAGCACCCAAAACGCACCAACACACCCTCAAGCACCAATCGGTGCACAGTCACCATTGTTCAATGAAAATAAAAACAACAACCCCTAACCCTGCATGTGGTCTCTTGCTCTTCGGCTCCCTCTGCTGGCTATTATTATTTCTTCCAGTTGTTGTCTTTTTCCTTTGCTGGCGGCCTATTTGCAATAAAATGCACCTAACATGTCCGTTTTTTTACTTCTTTATTTATGGCCCACAGGGCCGACTACGTGTGGTTCACCTGTGGGGCATCGGTGCCCTGTGGCCAAGGTCCGCCAGCAAGATTTCGGGCCCTCATGGCCGGTTCCAGCAGAGGGGCCATGCCCCAACCCATGGGGTCCATAAGTGGTGCTCGGCCACAGACATGTGGTCCATAATGTGGTGCATCGATGCAGACAGCTGGTTCTGGGAGTTCTGGGCACACAATGGTGGACTCACGCATGCTCCCCTCGGTGCCCAGTGGCGCTCAGGTCCTCATGTGGGAGACAAAGGGGGGAAGACAGATGAGCGAGGGGTAAGGTCACAAGGGTACACATCAACAAAGGCAATGCAAGGCGAAGTGCGTACGGAGAGCGAAGTGAGAAAGCTCGTCCCTACCGTACGTCACCCCCCCTGTCACCTACACTACCCTTGCCCTTACCCCATATTTACAACAATCTACACATTTACAAATTCGTCGCTACTGTCACGTCTTCCCCATATTTCTCCTATACCAAATTCGTCACCACAATCCCTCTAGCCAAAATTTTCCATCACCAATTCATCATCAATCCTCATAAGGAGGGAGAGATGGAACATCAAACACAATGTCACACCCACGTCATGATGCGTCTCACAATCCAAACATTTGCATCAATAAAAATAATAATAACAACCTGGCATGGTGTGGAGGTACGTCATCTCAGGTGAGTGGATGCAGATGGTGCGAGGAGACTTCAATCCTAACTATACTCTAAATGACATTAACACACTTTACACTACCCGGGGTCTTTCCCTGCCAATCCATTGGCCAACTTACACTATGGGTTCTAAAAACCAATTCCCATTGACCAAACTGTGGTGCTTCTCAATTTGGGGTCTCACTCCCCCGATTCATCTCCCGGTGCCCTTGCACAATTTCTGGGCTGAAACGTGTAGCTCTCCCAGCAGGTCTACCCACCTGCACACCTCCACCACTGTAGTTGCCACCCGAGCTTACCTAGCTCCTCACCCTAACCTAACTAACTGGGGAAGGCCCCTCCTGGCTCTGTCACCCCTTGGTGCCCTCTGGCACTGGGCTACCCGGGTCCATCCTCCGGATCCTCGGGCCCCATCCACAACTACCGGCTCCCAGAGCCCACCTGCGGCCTCACCTGGCCGACATCCTCACAGTGGTGGAATGCCCAAACCAACTACACACACTAACAGGCTACACGCCCAGCCATTTCCACAACACTAATGCACCCATCCAAATACCATTCTCTCACCCGCACCACAGATGCCAATATCCAACCACAATTTACCTACACCCTCTACCTAACACATACACTACCCTCCCCGGGTATTCGTGATGGGGGTCCATCCTTCCCCCACTCACACCTTCGCACCATCCACTCCACTCCATAGTTTCCACCATACTCACTCCACGACCATCCATTCCAATACTCCATATACTCCACACTCCATGTATTCCACATTCCATGTATTTCACACAACCATTTATTCCATACACCTGTTGGTGCACACCTGTGCACTCACACCTGGTGCCACCTGCACCCTCCTTCCTTCCTGGACCATTTGGTCAACACCACACGCAATCACCACTACTCCCTCATACACTGCTCCATACACCTGTTCAGTTGCACACCTGTGCAATCACACCTGTTTAACCATACACTTCCAATCCTCAAACACACGGCATCATCTCATCTAACTACTCCCCTCTGAAACTTGCGCTTCCCAGTCGCCCCTTTAAACTATTGCGCTCCCTCGTCATTATAATCCACACTAATCTACCTGCGTCCCCACTACAGGTATCATTGTCATAACTAACCTTAACGTTACCTAAGGTCATCTCTCTAGATCCCTACACACGATATATCCTAACCCACCCGGGCTAATTTTCACTGCCATAAACCCCATAAGTCTAGTGCTCCTTTGCCCCCGCGCTGTGAGGGATGGTGGATTGGCCATCCCATCACATGGGGCATCTCTTACTATACATTTTGCTCGTCCAATTTCCACAAATCAAAAATTTTCCAATTACTGCCAATTCTATTCACTTTTCTACATTTCGTATCAAATCACTATCACTATTATCATCATCACAGTCCGCTATATCCTAGCCTCGGTGCGTCATGACATCATTAAACTCGGCTTCGTAAAGCCGAGCAATGAATTCGGGTGGTTTGGTCGCCTGCAGGTTGAATCCGTCCGGCTTTCGATTCAAGGGAGGTGGTTTGGTCGGGCCGAGATTCCACGCACCATCTCGGCGCGGTACCTTGCGGTCGCGGGCCCGATGGCTCAATCTCCCCCGGTCGGAACCCCGTCCCCACGAGGGGGCACCGTTCCGCTTCCTCCCACTCACCCTTGAACCGGACCGGTCGCCTCGCCCGCCAAGGCCCGGACTCGACCATGCGGGGCGGGGCCAAGCCAGAATCGGCAACGACGCTTCGAAGAGAAACGACGCAGCTTCGATCCGCGCCGGGCCTCGCATCCAACAAAGCACACCGCGCCCCGAGTGCTCGCATCGGCTATCCGTCGCCCTAACCGCTAACCCGGTTACCGTCGATGCTTCACCTGCATGCTCACACGCATACGCTACCCCTTTCACACTCCCAAAACCCGGCGTTCCAACGCCGTCCGTACATTCCACCAACGCTCTCCCTGTTACACACCACACCTCTCGCGCACACTCTTGCGCACACTCGCCGTTCGCACACCTCGGTCCACACCTCTCCTCCGTTACGTCCTCCGTAACACTCACCGTGGGCGTGCACTCTTGCATCCACCCACTAACGCGCTCACATGGGCTCTCCCATACCCGCGCTACCACTAACTCAGGTGTGCTTCCTCGCACACCCTCGACCATTCCAAGCGTGCATTCTCGCACCCGCTCCACCACCAACTCACTCCCCGTGCCACACTCCGTACACCCCGACGTGCATTCTCGCTCGCACTCGGTATCACACTCGCGCTTCGTAACACGCTCACCCCTTGACGCACACTTTTTTTCCACACGCGACCCTTCACCAATGTCCGGGTGCTTCCTTGATCCCAATCGCGTGACAATTCTCTTGTCGTTAAACATCCTCCTGCAAAATCTACCCGCACAATACACAGCACGACTTACCTGGGGGATTCCCTTCTCCACGCACACCTGCAAACTCTTTATTTGGTTAGTGAGCACACCATTATGAGTTGAGCACAGACCTTGCACATTTTCCATTTCTCCCTGCAATTCCCAGGCTACCTCCGTCATCTCTTCAATTTTAATTCCCAGCACTTTTTCTTTATTCACCTCGACGACCGCTGGCTTTAATAAAACACCCTCCTCTACCTCAGCGGTCGCCGGCTGCTCCAAACCCTGTGTCGCGATTTCTACCCCGGTCCAGTTACCCGTGCTTTTCTCAACTTCGTTCACCCAGTGCTTCTCGACCCGCGTTACTTCGTCGTGCACCCCTGGGACCCTTTCGCCCAACCTGCGGTCTCTGTCCCTCTGCTCCATTCTCTCCCTATCGGCCCTCATTCCGTTTATCATTTTGTCCATAAGGGCCCCCATTTGCAGGAAAAAAAGGTTCGAATCCACCAGCGGCGCTGCTACGGTCGCGGGCGCGGTCGCCGTGGCCATGTGCGAGGCGCCATTTTGCGCGCCTGAAACCTCGTGCGCGAGAGCGCCATTTTGTGCACCTGATACCCCCACGACCGCACCTTCTTTACTCTCCTCCACCATTTTCCCCACTTCTTCCCTGGGGTCCTGGGTCGATTCTACCCCGTCTATCTCTCCCACCGGCATCCCGTCGCCTTGACCAGCCATGGCGCGATTTCAAAATTCGGGTTTTGCTTTAAAACAACACAAATTTCCAGCAGCTCCAAATTTTGACCAAATTTTGTCTAGATGTTTTTAAAATTTGGTTCGGGCCTCGTATCTCACTACCAGACACCAATTGTTACAGTCCGCGGTTAAGGATGTTGTTTGCCGAGCAGAGGCGCCGCGGCCGAACAGTTTTTCCCCGACTAAACCCGATTCACCCAGACGTTGGCCGTATCGCGCCACAGCTATTCAATCAGGGAAAAGACAAAGACGACGGATGTGAAGAAAAGGAATAAAAAGACGAAACAAAGGTTGAAAATACTACTAAATTTATTTACTATTTACAGGCTCAAAATAACCAAGGAGAAGGAAAGATAAGAAAATAATATACAGAAGCTTTTAGAGACACAGGGAAAATACTATCTTATACAGACTTAATTACCTACCCAGGACAGAACAAACAAAACAAACTCACGTACGCAAATGGGGAACTTGCAGGCAGGAGTGGCTGGAAAGGAGAGGAAGGTCCGGAGCTGGCAGCACGATCGGCAGCCGCCGTCCCTTCGCGGCCCTGCTCAAAACCGCTGTCCAAGCCCCAAACGGCTGTCGAGTGTTGCTGCTGGGGATGCTGCCGCTGGCGAGCAAGGTGACGAATAGCAGGCTTTTGCGCTTCCCTGGATGATCTCTGCTTTTGGACCTCACAACTCAGCTCTTGTCATAGCTCATCTCATAAAAGCTCATCTCCCTTCTCAGCTCATCTGCTTTGCACCACCACGCAGCTCAGCTCAGCCTTGGACCTTTTTGCCACTCTCTCGGACTCATCTGCTTGTCTCCTTGGGGAGCGTCCCGCGGCGGGTTATATAGGCCCCGCCCTTCATCCTTTGCGAACCTCCCCCAAGCATTCTCTCTCCGCCCTCTCAAGCCAAACCCCTCGTTCTGGGTTGGATGAGCGGGGCCGACTTACTCCTCCCCTCTATGACGAGGTGGAGACCCGCCTTTCTTCCCCAACCCTGCCTCGTGGTCAATGGCGGCTTTGGAGGGGATGTAATTGCCAAATTGAGGCTTGGCCATTACGAAAGGGGAAATGGAGGTTTTTGGGAATGGGAATGAAGGGAATCTATCTTTTCCACTTGGTACAATGGAGTGTCATGCTAATGGAAGACAAGGCCTTACCCTAAAACACATAATAAGGATATAAACTACTGAACAAGGGTATTATAGTGTCCTTCAATGTGGTGTTTCATGGAATTAACTACCGGGACGCCCTTTTAACTTTTACACAACACTGGAGGCAGGAGGTGCAGAATAAACAATAATAATAATAAAGCACACAATAAAAAAATACAATCCTCATATCTGCAACAATATATTTAATACTGTTTAATATCTGTCTTTATCTTGTCTAAGATTCTTCGTTTCTGTGGTCATGTGATTTAGTAACCATTTCGTAATTCTGAAGAGCCCGTTTCTGCCTTATTCAGCATCTCACTGAGATGAAAACGGTTTTGGTTCATTCTCAAATCTCTGGGGGAAAACATTAAAGGCAATCGTAATTTTGATAATGAGTGTTTTTAACATGCTTTTTACAGAGAGTATATTCACACCACTTGGGGTACTCCATGGTACAGCTATTCATGAAGCAACTGTTTGGTGATTACATTATAACTGGGGTACTTTTGAATGTCTGCAGCTGCAGAGGAAAGGAGGTAGGGTTTGAAACAGCAAAGGGGTTACTTGGTGTAGCTTTTCTTGGTTGCTTTCTGCAGGTTTATTTGGCTGGAAGAGCATGGGGGTTAATTATGGAAATCGGGTAATTGATTACCCGCATTTGGGGTAATTTATTAGGTGAACCCTCAGTGATTATTCCCAACAATTATGGTTGAGAGATGTGATACTGCTCACCTCCACTCAGTCGTTTCTCTTTTTTCCCTCTTGGGAACCAACTTCCACATTCTCTTTAATCCCCTTGTACACTGCAGGTCTTTAAGGCAGCTGTTCACCACCCTCTCAGATTACCCACCCCCATCCCAACCCATGATCGTATATACCCCACTGTGACCCTCCCCAAGCCCACCTTTTTCCAAATTTCCAACTTCTCCTTTCTGATAGTTTGCTTCTGTGTCAATCTTTACCACCCCTGTACATCCTCTCATACCTAATGTGTCCAAGCCTCCATCTGTTTTGTCCTTCAACCCTGCTATTTGTGAACCCCACCCCACCTCTCGCCCTCCCCATCCCCACTCTTCCTACTGTTCCTTTTGTTTTGTTGCATCCTCATCCATTCAGTGCTATAGCTCTTCCATGAGCCTTTAATTTGTATGCAAGACAAAATGTTTGTTGCTCAATCAATGGAACCCTCCTCACACTCCACACACTCAAACCTTCCCCTGCACCCCACACACTCAAACCTTCCCCCCATCCTGCACATTCAAACTCTCCCCCACACCACATACACACTAACCATCCCCCACACCCCATGCACTCAAACATTCTCCCAAACCCCACATACCCAAACCTTCCCCCATATCATACACACTCAAACCTTTCCTCATCCCACACAATCAAAGATTCCCCCACGGCCCACACACTCAAACCTTCCCCACGCCCCACCCACCAGAGCCTCACCTTTCCCTCGCAAAACCTCCCAACCAATCCTGCACCCTCCAAAGGCCTCCTCCCCTCCCATCTATAACTGTGTGGACTTCAAACATCTAAGGTCTCCGCTCAAAACTGACAGATTTGTCAATCCAGGCCGCTGCAGAAAAACCAAACATCATCTGTTTAGCAGAATCCTCCCACAGGATGTCACTGACTCTTTAGAATCTCTCTTTGGTTAGTGTCTCCCCTGATTTGATAGGCCTGAAACCTGCCCCGGCGGTGGAGTTGCAGTGGAAGACAGGTGGGATAATTGAAGATGAGATGGGATTCATCTGTGCATGAGAGACACTGTTATTGTTGAATAATTCCCAGGCTGAGTTAACATCAGGGGCAGTGGATATGGGAGACCAGTATTGAAGAGAGATGGCTGCTTGCAGTCCTTGCCAATCTGCCTGAGTGAATTGCTAGACTCTCCGACATTGAGGCAGCTCTCTGTGAGTAGCCAGAGAGATGTTGACTTTCACAAACATATTATCAAATGAACAAATTTGTGCAGAGGAAGAGCAGGAGTCATCTCCTGGGAAGTTAGTCATTATGTGGTCCAGAAGCGAGAGGATTTGCCATTGGGAGAAATCTGGGTTGTAAAATTTACAGACTGAGTCATACAAGAGATGGAACCCTCCTCAAGCAATGCTTTTGCGATTGTGTCCGTAGAAAACAGCCCCTAGAGTCACAGAAGCCCTTTGCTGAGGTGGCATGGCTGGTGAGAGAAGTATCAACACAGAGTCAATTTGCATGGTGACAAATGAAATCGCCACATATGAGAAAGAGAGAGTTAGGATGAGTGGTTAAAAGTTTGTCCATGTTGTCTGAGAGAGATGTAGATGGTGTCGTCACTGCTTGAAGGACAGTCCAACATGCAGATGAACAACAGATGGGAGAGAGTGGAAGTCACAGCCAGAGATACTTCTGGGTGTTGGGAGCTGTAAGATCAGTGCAAGGGCAGTGATAAATTGAGTTGTTGTTGTAAAGTAAAAATCTGTCACCAGGGTGTGGTTCAGGCCTATATAATCAGAGGAAACAATAACTAGGGAGAGACCCTAAGGATTCAGGGATGTCCTGTTGGAGGAAGAATCTTGTTAACCAGATGATTTCTGGTCTATCGGCATCAGCCTGGATTGAGAGATCTGTCAGGTTAGAGCAGAAACCTCTGATGTTTGAGATCCACACCGTTTGAGGTAGGGATCCATCTTGGAAGGGTGCAGTATGGGGTGGTAGGTTTTGAGGGGGAAAGATGTGGTTGGGTGGGTTGGGGGGGAAGGTTTGAGTGTGTGGGGTGTGGGGGAATGTTTGAGTTGTGGGGTGTTGGGGAAGGTTTGAGTGTATGGTATGGAGTATGGGTGAGGGTTATGTGCACGTTGTTACTGTTGTCTTGCCAATAAGCAATGAAACTGGTCTGGTGGCTGATGGGAGCATATAGCATTGGGGTTCTCATTCATGTGGTACTTGTAAATGCCTGCAGCTGTGGAGTAACTCAGATAGAGTTTGAAACAGCAAAAGGCTTACCTTGTGTAGTTTTATTGTTTGCTTTGTGCAGCCTTCTCTGATTAGAAGATCCAAGTGAGTGGTGACTAAAATATACAGTGCCTTCAAAAAGTATTCACACCCCTTGAAGTTTTTCACATTTTGTTGTGTTACAGCCTGAATTTAAAATGGATTAAATTGAGATTTTTTTTGTCATTGATCGACATATAATACGCCATACTGTCAAAGTAGTTTTTTATCGAATTGTTTTTACAAATTGATGAAAAATGAAAAGCTGAAATGTCTTGAATCAACAAGTATTCAACCCCTTTGCTATAACACTCCAAATTGAGCTCAGGTGGATCCAATTTCCTTTGATAATCCTTTAGATATATCTGCACCTTTATTGGAGTCCACC